>NW_004567132.1:16813004-16821817 GCF_000260355.1 Condylura cristata | reverse complement strand
TTTTTTTTAAGATTTATTTTATTTATTTATGTATACAAGAACTGGGGTGTAGGCCAGAGGTACTGGGGTGAGGGGTAAGAGACAGAATGAAGAACAGAACAGGAGATCTACTGAAATACACTGCTGAGGGGAGCAACAGGCAAGGCAGGAGCTGTCCCAGGAGGATCAGCCCCCTGGCAGGGGTCAGACTCATTCTGCATTGATTGGCAATAGTTTGATAGAGCTGAAACTTTAACTCTTGCACTAGCAGGGAGGACCATAATATAGTTCTTGAAAAATAAAATCACTGTAATCAAACCAAAAGTGGGAAAACTTAGAAATAAAAAGAAATTCCAACTTCACGAGTCCTCACCAGTGACACCTCTCACAAAATCAGGTATTTTGTAGGATGGGTCAGACAGAGCTGAGGGTCAAGTAAAATAAGGACAAAAAAATGCCCATAGGACTGACAAACTGGGAGGGTGAGCAGAGTGCAGAATTTGGACTGACTGGTGTAGAGGAAGTGGTGGGCTGGTGAAAGGAGTGTGACAGAAATTCTTTGAGGTTCTATGGCCAGAACTGTCAAATTTCTTCAGATCAATTGAATCATTTTAACATTTCTGCATAAAGATGTCTAAAGTTTCCAATCTTTCACATGCTGGGTAACATTTTCTATTGTCTATCATTTTGGTGGCCCCTTTGGGGCCCTTTGGGGCAACTTAAAGAAGATGAAAATAAAATTTGTTTCAAATGACCAGTACGCATGTAAAAAGATTGCAACACTAACCAACAGGGAAATGCAAATCAAGGTCACAAGATATAACTTCATACACAGGAGGATGGCTACACCCAAAATGATAAGACAATAGCAAATGTTACCCAGGATGTGGGTTAAATGTACAGTTACCATATGAACCCAGTCATTCCTAGTATATTCCCCAGAGAAATTAACACGTTTGTCTACACACACAACAAAAACAAAACAGGAACTGTTCACTGCAGTACTTTCCATATTAGTCAAAAAGTGAAAACAACCCAAATGTTCATTAATAGATGGCCCCCCCAAAAAAAAAGTATACTCATACAGTGAGATATTATCCATATATAAAAAGGAATAGGGGCCTTCCTGGTGGTGCAGGGGTTAATGTTAGCACCATCAAGCTTTTGCTAGCCATGCCTGCCACAGAGGCATGAGTTCTAACCCTGACCAGGAAGATGATCCACATGGCACAGCAGACCTCTCCTTGTCTCAACGGCTGCTCCCCTCAGCAGTATATTTCACTAGATTGCCACCTGTTCTGCTCCCCATTCTGTCTCTGGTAAACCCCCTCACCCCTTCCCACCTCCTGCTTTCACCCCAGTTCTTATATGCATAAATAAAGCTAAAATCTAAAATCTAAAAAAAGAGTTCTGATAGATGGTGGGACACTGATGAACCTTAAAAGTGATGGAGGAAAGAATAGAAAACCTAAAGGAGGCATCAGGAAATTAAAGCCTGACTCACACAAGGAGGTGGCGGTAGAAGGATTAACATGACCATTAACTCAGCTATAGAAATCAAGATCCATCCTTAGGCAACAGTGCCTTATCACAAGGTGTTAGGCCCAAGCCAGTATCAGACTGCTGTAGGGAGTGTGGGAGCACAGACCTGAGGGTAAAGATACAGAGATTGGACCCATTGAATCTTCAGTCCTGATTCCACATAGTTACCCACAATCAGCAGAAAGAGGCCACTCCACAAAGGAATGAGCCTCTCCCAAAGACAAAAGGATGGTATGAATGCATTCTCTGTTCTGGCATAGGTCAGCAATCCTTCTGCCTACCTGTGCCTATGCAGGTGCTTCTTTCCACTAACTCTCCTCCAGGGCAGCAGCCTCCTGCCCGCAGGTGACCTGTTCCATTTCCGACATTTTTGCACTGACTTCCTTCAGCAAAAGGCATCTCTCCTCAAAGCCTCCTGCCTGCAACCATGCAGGACTCTCTCAGCAAACCTGTCCCATTTGGGGCAGCTCTTTCTCCCTACTTGTGCCTATGCAAGAGTCCTCTATTTTGTCCCTTTTCCTAATAAAGCTGCCCTTTAAATATAACTAACTAACGTAATTGTCTGGTGGAGAAACTCGCCTGGGAAACTCACTGCCTGAAGCTGAAAGGGGAGCCCTGGTGAAACATTTACCAGAGGGAACCCTGACTCCAAATTCACTCAACTCCAAAAACGACATTAAAAACACTCCGCTATAGCAGGAGTATAAAGGATCAGGCGAGAAAATAATAATAATGAACAGCTATATGCCAGGGACATTTTACAGGGTGGAGTGGAGAGTGGGATCAAAAAGGGTGGGGGGAGGTAAGTGCACTGGACTATGGTGATCGCACGCGGGTGATTGGTGATGGGAAGCCCACGGGGATTACAACTGAGATGGGAAAATGCACAAAATGATGTAAAAATAAACTATTATGTTATTTAAAGCAAAACACTATGCTAAGTGAGAGAAGCCAGTCACAAAAGACTACGTAGGGCATGATTCCATTTGTAGAAAAATGTCCAGGTTATGTAAGCCATATAAAAAGAAGCTAGAGTAGTTGTTGCCAGGGGGTGGGAGGAGGAAGCCATGCAGGAGTGACTATTTAATGCGTTTCTTTTCGGGATGACGAAAATGTTTTAGAATTTGATAGTAGAGATAGTTGCACAGCTCTGTAAATACCTGACAGTAACCACAAGGGAGACTATGTTCACGCTATATGAAATGTGAATTATACGTTAACTTAAAAGCCAAATTAAAAGTCGCAGCACTCAAACTAGCCACCGGTGAGACAAAACAGCCAAGGCACCCAAGAACCTAATTTCCAGCCCGACTACACCCTCCACCCCCTGGGCGGAGCATCGAGATTCTAACCCGGCTCCGGCAGAAGGAAGTCGGAGCCTGGAGGCCGCTGATTGGCTGGGCTGTGGGAGTGGGCGGAGCGAAAACGGGCCCCTCCAGTCCTTATCGGCGAGGCGGGGCAGAGCGACGATTTCGCTCGCGAGATTTTGCTTGTTCCGCATCTCTGGTCGGCGAGGTGGGGGAGGCGGGCGCGGTGGGTTGCACCGGCTGCGTCGGCTCGGAACCGGGCTGGAGCAGCGGCGGCCGGGGCTTCCGCTCTTCGGGAGCTGAGGACCGTCGCTCCCTTTCAGCTCCCGAGCGGGCGCCCTCTTGAGCGCGGGGGGCCAGCGGCCCCTCTCCCCTAAAGACTGACGATGAGCTTCCTCTTGTGAGTTGACCGGACGGATGGCGCAGGGCGGGGGGCTGAGAGTTGAGGTGCAGGAAGGGGACGAACGAGCGCTGCAGGCGAGGGCCCGACCTGGGGGGTGGAGGTCGGGATGGCCGGCGCCTGCGGGTGCGACTCGGGGCCACGGGCGCGTCTGGGAGGTGAACCCGGGCAGGCTGAGGTGAAGGTCGAGGTGGAGGAAACGGAGCGAGGGGGTAGCGGAGTTGGCAGGCCCCACGCCGGCAAACTTTCCGCCCCAGCGCCCCTGAGGGGAGGGACGACCTGGGGGCGTATCCGGAGGCCTTCCGCAGGCTCCCGATTTCTCTCAAGTTTCCAGCATTCTCGTGACGATCCTTGCTGACTTAGCTATTGACCCCACCGTTTATCTGGTTTTATTACCGTCAGTATTGCGTTATCCGGAGGGAAAGCCCGGCTCCGGGACAGCCTGAGGTGCCGCCGCTTGAGAAGCTGACGTTAGGCTGCGGCCAGACTGTCAGCCCACTTTGTTAACTAGAGGCCAGTTAACTCGCTTCTCGTTGCCTGGGTGAAATACTGTTTTAGAGGTAAGGCTGGACCCACAGGCGGCCCGGGTGGAACAGTTTGTAAACGCTCTGATGTTCTTACACCCGGTAAGGTTGGAGAAGCCTGGTTCTAGCACTTTCTTCCTAGTTGTATCGACCTGGTATATTGCTAGCATGTATATTGTAGGGTTGAATGTCTATCCTGCTTTGTACACATCTCCCACGTACTTGATAATTGCCTGGTGTTTCATAACCAAAATTCACCTAGTTAGTGTGAGAAATTTGGATTCTTTCTAGTATTATGCTACTACATGACTGTCGGATACTCCAGATCGTATCCGAATCAGTTTCTCTGGATTATTGGTTTTTTTTTTTTTTGGAAAAGATTTATTTATGCATGCAAGAGCTGGGGTGCAGGCCAGAGGTGCTGGGAGGGTGTGTGTGGGGGGGTGCAGGCCAGAGGTGCTGGGAGTGTGTGTTGGGGGGGTGCAGGCCAGAGGTGCTGGGAGGGTGTGTGTGTGTGTGTGTGAAGTTTCGCCAAAGACAGAGTGGGGAGCAGAAGAACAGGCAGATGCACTGAAATACACTGCTGAGGGGAGCAGCAGGAAGGACAGGGGAGGTGTGCTGTGCCATGTGGGTCATCCCCCCACCCCCCCACCCCCGCCCCCTGGCCGGGGATTGAACTTGTTCTGCAGTGGCTGCTGATAGCCCAATGGTGCTGCGGCATAAACTCTTGCGCCACAAGAGGGGCAGTAGGAGGGGACCGCCACCCTTTCTTTTTATGATTTATTTATTTATGCATAGAAGAACTGGGGTGTAGGCCAGAGGTGGGTGAGTGTCTGAGAGAGGATTCACCACAGACCTAAGGGGAAGCAGAACAGGCAGATCTACTGAAACACTGCTGAGGGGAGCAGCCGGGAGGCTGGAGAGGTTGAGGTCTGCTGTGACATCTGTGGTTTAGCTCTTTGGCGGTAGATCGAAACCTCAGGCCTCAGCGCTGATGGCTTGATAGCACTGAGACTTAACCCAGCTAGGCCTTCGGGAGGCCCCTGGGTTATTTTTCATAAGGACATAGTCTCCAGAGTATGTGCATCATGTCTAAAAGTCTGTGAGATTAAGATTTTTATAAGCAAATTTCAAGTGACTGTAACAACAGTCCTTCCCTTCATTGTTTTTCTTGAGTTGATGTATCCGCATTGATTTTTTTGTGGATGCACAGTTGCTTTTTGGACCTAAAGGTAATGCTATTTATTTCATTTCAACTTTGTTCTGTTGATGGACGTTAAGTTTCCACTTTTGACTATTAGGGATAATGCTGTGAGCTTTTGTGTACAGACTTTTGTATGAATGTGTGTTCATTTTTCTTAGGTGAATACCAAAGAGCAGAATTGCTGACTTACTGTAACTGTTTAGCCTTTTGAGGAACTGAGTTGCTGAACTTTTTCAAAGCACTGCATTTTGCAGCCCACCAGATTGTATGAGAGTTTCAATTTCCCTACATTCCTAGCATTTGTCTTTTGTTATGTTTTACACCATAAAACTTTCAGGTGTACAACATTATAATCCCCCATTTTACTATAGCTAAAACTAATCAGCAATTCTTTTTGATTATAGTAGTCCACAGTGGATGTGAAATGGGATCTCATTGTGATTTTAATCTGCATTTCCCTAATGAATACTGATGTTGAGTATCTTTTTGTGTGCCTGTTGGCCACCTGTGTATCTGCTTTGGAGTAATATTTTTCAGATTCTTTGGCCGCTTTTAAATTTGGTTATTTGCCCTTTTTTTTTTTAATTGTAAGAATTTATCCTGAACTAGTACTTTACTGAATATATAATTTGCAAGTATTTCCTCTCATGGCACTATTTAAAGTATAAAGGTCTTAATTCACATGATGATGATACTGAATCTTTTTTTTTTTGTCAGACTTATTTATGCATACAAGAACTAGGGTACAGGCCATAGATGGGGAGGGTGAGAGGAGTCACCAGAGATTGGGTGGGGACTAGAACAGGCAAATATAAAATATACTGAGGAGAACAGTGGGCAAGACAGAAGAGGTCTGCTTACACTATGTGGGACCTTGCCCTGGCTAGGGATCGAATTCTATGTCTTTAAGCTCTGTGCCACCAGGAAGGCCCGGAATCTTGAAATATTTCCTCATTTACTATATTTAGCTTGCCATTCACTGCTTATGTCTAATTTTTTATATATATAATAGTTTTTTTTTAAAAATATCATTTTGTGCGTTTTTCCATCTCAGTTGCAATCTCCTTGGGCTTCCCATCACCAAATCACTCATGTGCCATCACCATAGTCCAGTGCACTCCCCCCCACCTCTGTTTTTATTTCCAATTTAAAGGGCCATTCCTTTTAATTTAGTACTTCCCTATTAAATATAGGGCTTTGTTATGTTACAAACTTCCATGTTTGGTTTTTAGTGTTTTTGTAATTTCTTTTTACTACTTTACTCTCCAGGATAATCTTCTGCTGTACATTTGGCTTTGTCATTTCTTAAGCATTTCAGATCTTTTCTGTGTAAATACATATAGCTCTAGCTTGTTCTTAACTACTGTACTGTATTCCATGATGTGATGCATCTTAGTTTATTCATTCCTCTACTGATGAGCTTTAGGCTTGGTCCCAGGTTTCTTATCACTTAAAACAATCTTAGAAAAAAATAATATATGAATTTTAAGATTTATTTTATTTATGCATACAAGAGTTGGGGTGTATGTTAGGGTGGGGGAGGGAATGAGAGAATTTACTAGAGACAGAGTGGGGAGCAGAACAGGAAGATTGACTGAAATACACTGCTGAGAGGAGCAGTGGGCGAGACAGGAAAGGTCTGCTATGCCATGTGGGTCAGCTCCCCTGCTGGGGATTGAACTCATGTTGCAATGGTTATGGATAACTTCCAGTGCCGAGACTTAGCCCCGTGTGCCACCAGGGAGGTCCAGAAAATATATTATTATTCATATCTAGGAAAGATACCTAGAAGTGGAATGGATGGATTAAAGAGGATTTTACTTAATGCTGTGATTCACCCCTTCCTAATACTTACTGTAATTATTTTTTTTAAGATTTATTCATTTATGCATACAGAACTGGGGTACAGACCAGAGGTGCAGGGGGTGAGAGAATTCACCAGAGACAGAGTGGGGAGCAGAACAGGCAGATCGATGAAGTACTGCTGAGGGGAGCAGCGGGCGGGTCAGGAGAGATCTGCTGGGCCATGTGGGTCACCTCTTGGGCAGGCGGGGATCGAACTCATGCTGAAGTGGCTTTAGATCCTAGTGCTGTGCTTTAACCTGCTGCGCCACCAGGGAGGGCCCTTATTGAGCAACTTTTTAGTGGTTTGTTAGTCATTGTGTTTTTCTTTCAAGATTGCCTGATATCCTTAGCCGCTTTTTCTGAAGCCTTGATACAGTTAGTTCTTTGTAAAAGACATTGTAGTTACCTTTTGTGTTGTCTTTTTGCTTTGTTAGAGAAATTTTAATTGTTCTGATTAGAAATCTTTTGGTATTTTCTCAGCTTTGTGTGAAGAAGGCCTTCCTTAATGATAGCATGAGAGAAATAAAGAACTCCTCCCCCATAACTACTTATTTATTTTTGTGGGTAAAAACTTCAAAATGTTAAATGTTAATTTTTGTGCTTTGCTTTGATAGCATCGCAAAAATTTTGACATAAAAAGCTGGATATTTGTGCTATAATAACGTTAAGGCTGTCTCCCAACACCATTTTCTTAGGTAGAAATTGAGGCTAAAAAGTGATTGGGCTTCTTAGTCGCAAAGTAAGTGGCAGATCAGGGACTACTGGGATTCAGGGTTTTTCCCTTTTGTTTAAAGTGCTCTTTCTATTATTCTAAACTGCTGGCTTGAGGCATAGTAAAATTGCCTTCTATGTATGTGCAGCTGTGCTGCTAAAATCCAATTTGTATGGGAGGAAACAAATTTAAAGCTTTCTTTCATTGTGATCATCATTGTCCCCCAATACCAGTACCTTTCAAGGAATAATTTATATTCTCAACAATTTATCTAGCTAGAATTATGCCATTCTGCTTCCAGTCCTAAAATAAAATACACTTTTACTTTTTACCTAACAGCAGCAGCCGCTCTTCTAAAACATTCAAACCAAAGAAGAATATCCCTGAAGGGTCTCATCAGTACGAACTCTTAAAACACGCAGAAGCAACTTTAGGTAGTGGGAATCTGAGACAGGCTGTTATGTTGCCAGAAGGAGAGGACCTCAATGAATGGATTGCTGTTAACAGTAAGTTTTTTTAAAAACTTTCAACTTTGCTGGTTTATAGAAACATTTTTGCTGAAGTTTTTCTGTTCATGATATTTCTTTATATTATTTGTAAACTAAACTATAAATAAAAACACATGCAAAACTTTGTTCTCTTCAGAGCTCTTGGTAGTAGTTGTCTGGATGAGAGATACCTGAAGAGAAATAATAAGTACTTTGGGGTAATTTCTGAGGAAAAAGATATGAATTGTTGAGTAAGGTCAAATAATACATTAATAAGTGCAAGAATTCTACCTCTGTGCATACCATCACATTGTAGGGGATTTATATTCACAGTTGTGCTTCAGATGCCAACCCCTACTGCCTGTGTATGTAGAAAAGTCAATTGCAGTTCATATAATCAGTCCCTTGATAGCTGTGACTTATGAGTAGTCTGAAGGAAACTGAAAGATTGGGAGAAAATGAAGAGAAGAGACCCATGAACTGAAAGTTACTCTTGAGTTCAAGACATGTTAAGAATATGCTAAGTCTGTAGATTTTTTTAATTTATTTTTTATAAATATAATAGTTTATTTTTACATCATTTTGTACATTTTTTTTTTCATCTCAATTGTAATCCCTGTGGGTTTCCCATCACCAAGTCATCCATGGATTTTTTTTTTTTTTAAGATTTATTTATGCATACAGAACTGGGGTACAGGCCAGAGGTACAGGAGTAATGAGAGGATTCACCAGTAGCACAGCGGAGAGTAGAACAGGCAGATCAACAAAAGACACTGTTGAGGGGAGCAGTGAGTGGGTCAGGAGAGGTCTGC
>NW_004567132.1:16797803-16812904 GCF_000260355.1 Condylura cristata | reverse complement strand
GTAATGAGAGGATTCACCAGAGACAAGGGGGGAGCAGAACAAGCAGGTAGATGAAATACACTGCTGAGGAGAGCAACGGCGAGACAGGACAGGTCTGCTGCACCATGTGGATCACCTCCAGGGCGGGGGATCGAACTCACACTGAAGTGGCTGCAGCTAGCTTTCAGTGCTGCACTTTAGCCCACTGCACCACCAGGGAGGGCCCAAATTTTTTATTTTTTATTTTTTTAAGATTTATTTACGCATACAGAACTGGGGTATAGGCCAGAGGTGCAGGGGCGGTGAGAGGATTCACTAAAGACAGAGTGAGGAGCAGAATAGGCAGATAATCGAAGTACACTGCTGAAGGTAGCAGCGGGCGGGTCAGGAGAGATCTGCCGCACCATGTGGATCACCTCTGGGGCAGGGGATTGAACTCATGCTGAAGTGGCTTTAGCTTTTTTAGTGCTGCACTTCAACCCACTCCTCTACCAGGGAGGGCCCTCAACAAGTTTTTAATAGACTTTATCAAGCATACCATAATAGACAAACTAGTACAGTGAATTTCTAGGTATCCATTATCTAGTTTCCACAGTTAACAATTTATGCTTTCTGTATCTATCTTGATTATTTTGAAGCAAATCCCAGGCATATTGTTTCATTAATAAATTTTCAGTATCTCCAAGAACTCCCATTTTAAAGATAACATAATAACCACTATTCCTTTATGTTATCAAATGTCAGTGTTTACAATTTTCCTAATGTCTTATAGTAAATGTTCCTTTAAAAATAGTAATAATAATAATGGTTTTAAATCAGGACCCAGCAAGACCTGTACATGTTTCTTGAATATCTTAATTCATAGTGTTCCCATCATTGCAGTCTTTTTGCTTTGTTAGTTTTTGTTGTTGAGGAACAGTTCATTTTCCACAGTACAAATTACACCATGTTCTGTTCTTTTATTTTCTGTGAACATCAGATCTAGAGCAGCCCTTTTCAGTAGAATTTTCCACGAGGATACCAATGGTCAATATCTACACTGTGGCCAGTTAGCACTTGAAATGTGCTTTGTGTGACTGGAAGGGGATTTTTAATTTAGTTTTGATGTTAGTAGCCATTTGTGGCTACCATGTTAGCACAACTTACGTGGTTCAGAGTAAAGTCCATGTGCTTTTGTTTGTAAGACTGCTCTGTAGGTTGTAGATCTATTAAATGTAGGTTTTTATAGTAGCTAGTTACCTTAATACCTTAATACCTATGTGGTATTAATTGGCTATTAATAATCATTGCCTTGGTGGCACTAATAGATACAAATAGAAAGTTTGTTATGTGTTTTTTTTTTTGTTTTTTTTTTAATTAAAAAGCCAATATATCACTAAAAGAAAAAAACAATGTATAGAACTATTTAATATATTATCTTTTGTATAAGGCATGATAAAGAAACTTAAGAGGAAGGAGTTGGAATTGTTGGAATTAGATTTTCCACTACAGGTTCTTATGTGTCTTCTAGTTTGTGGGCCATGTAAATATTATATATCCAGAAAATGCCATTTAAATTTTTTTATGCTATTATTTTAAAATTCATTTTTTATTTCCTTAAGTCATTATTTATTTTGTACAATATTTAATTTCTCTCCTTAGTTATCCCACTACCATATCAGTAACCCATGAGTCACCACTATAGTCTTTGTGTTCTTTCCTTTTCTGTCTTGATCCCTTTTTCTCCAAAAAAATACATTTTTAGCCTTAGAATTATTTTCATTTTGAAGGCATCTGTTCACCTTCTTCAGTTTAGATTTTTTTTTGAAACTTGCTTCTTCTTTAGATCAGCTAACTTCCAAACTTTTGGTGTTAGGGTCTCTTTATTCTCTTTAAAAATTATTGAGAATCCCCAAGACCTTTCCATTTTGTGGGTTAAATTCAGTGATACTTATACTGTGTTAGAAATTAAAAATGTGAAAATTCAAATATTTTTAAATTTGTCAAAAAATAAATCCATTATCTGTTAACATAGATGTTTTTATGTAATACAACTTTTTCAGAATCAATTTAAATGAGAGATAATGGCATTGTTTGCAGATTTTATGTGTAATATTTGATTAATAGGAGATAATTGTATTTGCATAGCTGCTTCTGCATTAGTCTGTTGTGGAATCACATATACAGGAACAAAGAGAAGGAGAGACACTAAAACATTAACCCCATCAGAGTTTGACAACATTATGGATGGTGAAGTGCTATATTTCTCCCTCAGAATTTCTTGAAACTTAGTACAGTAAAATAAATTTTAATGCAGCATTTGTATAGTTACATCTAAATGGTATTGCTTAAGTTAGTACTAATAAGCACAAGAAGAAAAAGAATATTAAAAAGGTGCCTCTGGACAAATATGTGCCTCCTGATTAAATGAGAATTAAAAGCAATCAGAAAGGTGTGACCTTACACATCCTTCTGAAATAGGAGGTCCCTGGATGATATTTTATTTGTTTTTTAACAAACTTAAAAAAGCCCCAGTTGATTTTTAGACATTCCTTTAAACGAGGAACTGATACTTGTTGGTTTCTCTTTGCACAGAGTAATGTTTTCACTAAATTAAGTATATCCCCTTCCTGTTTTTTCCAGATATAGCTGAAGCTCCTTTAAGAAATACTTCCTGACTATTTCAGTTGGTCAAGATGTAGACTTTCTCAAGTCTCTAGGACTTTTTGTTGGTCTTTGGATCCTATCTTATATGTTGTTTTATTCCTTACTTTCAATTTAACTGGAGCTCCCAAAGAAAACATTATCCCGTGTCCTTTTCATGTTTTTAGTGTGCATTAGGCCCTCAGATTTTTATGGTGAATTAGTTTTTCAAATGCCTGTTTATACACTTTATACCTAGAAATGTCCTGTAACAATTTCTTCTGTTTCCTAATACAAATGATACTGTGGTCCATGCAATGGCCTTGCAGTGGATTTTTTTTAATTGCTTTGGATGTAATAAAATTGTGTGTTCTAATGATTTAATGGTCATTGTTTAGGTAGAACTATCTAATATTTTATTTTCCTGCTGCTGCTTAAAAGCTTAGTACATTAAAACTGAATGTATATTAAAAGTTTTTTTGGGTTTCACAACTTTGAGAGAAGAACATTTACAGTATCTTTGGACTATTGAATCTTCAGGGATTTAGTCAAGAACTTGAATATACAGTCCATTTTATTTCAACTGAGAGGTGTGATGTTTTGTTGAATTTAATGTAGACCTTTTAACACAATTCTGCTTTTCTTTTCAGCTGTGGATTTTTTCAACCAGATCAATATGTTATATGGAACTATTACAGAATTCTGCACTGAAGCAAGCTGTTCAGTCATGTCTGCAGGTCCACGGTACTTACATACCCCTATTAAGTAGATACTTGAGTTATTGAAAAAAGCCAGTCATTAATTGATACATGTTAAATAATTAAGACTTTGTTTTTCCTTTGTGTTCACTTAAGTAAAAGCAGTTCAGTGTTACAAGTTCTTGAATGCTTACGGATAAGCTTTCATTGCTAATTAATACTTTGGTGTGTAATATTTTTTGTTTAGATATTATAATTGTATTGTAGTAGTATGAATGTTCACTTGTGGCAGTAAAAGTAAAGAAATTGGAGTTAGGTTTATCTTACATCACTAAAGTTTGATATTTTCAATTGTACTAACATTTATGGTTGTGTTTCTAGTTTATAAATGAAATTTTTTTAAATATTTATTTGCTTATGCATAAAAGACCAGGCCAGAGTTGTGGGGGATTGTGTGTGTGAGCGGAGTCACAGGGACAGAGTGGGGAGCAGAATGGGCAGATTGAATGAAATACACTGCTGAGAGGAGCAGCAGGCAAAGAAGAGGTCTGCTATGCCTTGTGGGTCAGCTCCCTGGCCAGGGATTGAACTTGTATTGCAGTTCAATAGCTTCATAGTGCTGAAACTTAATTAACCCATTATGCTACCAGGGAGGACCTAGTTTATAAATGAATTTCCTGAAAATGTTTACTTGACCTTTATAAAGCCCCACAATGAGTTTGTAGTCCTTTTTTCATTACAATATTTTGAGAGGAATGTCTATCTTGGCAACATTTTTTCCTCAAACTTCCTTAAAAGAAATTAAGTAAGATAAACAGGAAAATTAAACTTATTTAACAGTTCACACAGTGAAATTTTACATAAGTCTTGTTAGTCATTCTAGCTCAGCAAAAATTAGGGAAAGATGTCATGCCTGAGGGTGTTTCTTTAATACCCTTTCCACAAAATAGGGTTTTATAACCATGACTCTGTTGTGGATAACTTGATGGACAAAGATCTCAGAATGTGGTAGATCCATCAATCTTTAATCCAGCCCTTAACACCCTCTACCTAACAGGAATGCAGTTCTTTTATCTTTTCCCAAGACTGCTAAGAACTTCCAATTTGCCAGCTGGCAAATTATCTTCTTTTTTTTTTTTTTTTTTTCCAGTTATAACCATCACATTTCTTAAGTGATCATCAGTAGAACATTTGGTAATTTACTGAAAGTAAATACAACATCTGTTGACAAATTGTGGACCACTTTGATTACAAGTTTCATATTTGTCAATGTTTTTGAAAACATCCTTAGAATCTTTTTTCTCCCCAGGTATGAATATCATTGGGCAGATGGTACTAATATTAAAAAGCCAATCAAATGTTCTGCACCAAAATACATTGACTATTTGATGACTTGGGTTCAGGATCAACTTGATGATGAAACCCTTTTTCCATCTAAGATTGGTGAGTTATTGTAGAGCTGTTTTTCTTTTAAAATGGTGGTGGCCAAATTCCTTTCCAAAAAATCTTTTGTATTATCTGAAATCTAACTGTATATTTCTCTAGGCTTATTTGTTTCTTACCTGTTTCTTCATCAGTGCTGGTTATTACTTATTTTTTAATTCTAATTTGACTAAGTAAATTTGCTTTTTTCTCCCCCCAAAGATTTACTTATTTATGCACACAGGAACTGAGGTACAGGCCAGAGGTGTGGGGGTGTGTGTATGAGAATATAAGCAAAACACAACGATCAATAAACCAAGAGTGTCTCAATCTTATCTGTATTTTTATTTATTTATTTATTTATTTTTGCATAGAAGAACTGGAGTATTAACTAGCGGTGCAAGGAGTGAGAAATTCACCAGAGACAGAGTGGGGAGCAGAGCAGGTGGATTTACTGAGGAGAGCAGCAGGCGAGATAGGAGAGGTCTGCTGTGCCATGTGGGTCACCTCCTTGGTCTGGAATACAGCTAGTGCTGTAGTGGCTGTGGATAGCTTCATAGTGCTCTGCTTTAAAACAGTGCGCCACCAGGGAAGGCCCCAGTAGATTTGTTTCCCTGCACATTTTAAAAATAGTGATGAGGGCCTGCCTGGTGGCCTATGGATTATGTCTCAGGGCTGTCACTGAAATGGCCTAAGTTCCATCCCCAGCCAGAGAGCTAACCCACATATGGTGCAGCGGACCTCTCCTGTCTCGCCTGCTGCCCTCTTACCAGTGCATTTCAGTAAATCCACCTGCTCTGCTCCCCAAATAAATAAAAATATGGATGAGATTGAGCCACTTTTGGTTTATTGATCATTGTGTTTTGCTTGTATTCTTTGTGTTATATTAGCTCTTTGTCATATATGTATCCCCCCCCCCCAGGTTTTACTTTGTTCAGGAAGTGTTTTTGCTATATATAACTTATTTTGTCCTATTAATCTTTGCTTTTGACTTGTAGGTTGTAACTAATAATTAGAAGTTTTCTCTAATTCAACATTATAACAATATTTGTGTTTTTCATTAGTACTATTAAATTATCATTAAATTGTTTTAAATTTAAATTGTTGTTCCATCAGAAATTTTTTCCTGAATATACCTTTTTGTCCAAATATGGTTGCCAGTTTGTCCAGGAGTATTATCCAAATACATTTGTCTTTTCTGCTCTCATTATCATTTGTATACACCAAATTGCCACATATTTTGGAGTCTTAATCTCTATTTACTCCTGTAGAAATTCTATATTGTTATAAATACCAAGGCTGTGTAGCTTTAAACAGCTTGTAGGTCTAGTTTCTCTTCCTCACTCTTCTTTTTCAGAATTATTCACAGCTATTCTGAGATATTTGTTCTTCCAAAGAACTTAGAATCATTTTGTCAAGATAAAAAATAAACAAAAAACAGATTTTGATTATTATTTCATTCAATATCTAGATAATATAGGGATTCTTGTTCTCTTGACAATACTGAATCTTAAGAACAAGGTTTATTTTTCATTTATTGATGTCTTTTATTATTTACTCTTATGGAATTCTGTAGTTCAACTTTATGCTAAGCCTTCAAATTTTTTTAAGTTCATTCCTAGGTATTTAGTCTTTTTTATTGATATTTGTTTCCAATTGGTGACTTTTTTATATATGTTACAATTTGCCAGTTTTTGAGTGGTTCTGTTTTAGGTTGTTTTTCTCACATTTTTTCCCCTAAGTATGTAACACATGTTAAAATATTAGCTTTTTGTCTTCCTTTCTCATATGCATAGTTCTTGTGTACCTTAAATAATTTTACCAGCTGCTAGTTCCACAGCAGTGCTGGTGGTGGCAGATTACCCTTGTTTTTGTTCATGAGCATTTCTAGTATTGCAGTATTAAGCCAGAATCTTGTTTTTGGTTTAAAGTTAGAATTTCTAAATATCAGATCTGTTTGTAGAATTTTATCAGATACTTTTTCAGTATCTGTTGATGACTGTAAGATTTTCTCTATTTTTATTTTAATATTCTATTGGAAGAGTAGTTTTCATTTGCTGGTATTGATGGGTGAGATAATTTTAGGGTGCCTTATGAACAGCGTTTTGTTGGATTCTGTCCTGTTTGGGCTGCCATAACAAAAATACCAGAAGTTGGACTGATTATAAATAGAAATTTCTCATAGTTCTGAAGGCTGGAAGTCCAAGGTCAGGAGGCTCACATGGTTGGATTGTAGTGAGGACCCAGTTTCAGCTTGTAAAATTGTTGCCCTCTCTAGTCCTCTGATGTGGGAAGGGGCCAGCCAGCTTTCCTAGGCCTCTAATAATCAGAGCACTAATTCCAGTCATGAGGGCTCTGCCTTTTGGTGTCCCAAAAGCCTCACCTCCTTCCTAATGCCATTACTTAGGGGCTTAGGTTATCAGCAGATCAGTTGGGAGTGGAAGGAGGACGCATAACATTGAAACCATAGCAGATTAGGTATTTGAGTCCAGTTTGTTGCTCTTTCAGGAGAAAAATTTTTTATCATGTTGTGACACTTGGTCTGTTTGCTGTTTGTCAACTTTTCCAATCTGTTATTAAATCTTAAGTTCCCTTCCTCACAGTCTATTTTACTGTAGACTGATGGCGCTTGAATGTTTCTGTTAAAATCAATTTGGAAAATGCATGGATTTAAACAATCACTTCTATTTATTCATTAATCTCCCTCTTATGAAAGATAAATAAAACTGTCTACTTTTATTCTCTTCTTTCAGCTTTCCATTCTGCAATAATGCATCCTAATGTTCTGGAATCCTTTCCTCTCTCATTAGGTTATTTATGCCAATTCTTCATTTATATTAAACAACTACTTATTCATATTTTAATTAATATATCTAAGTTTTTTGCCTTTGCCTTTTTTCTTTTTTTTTTTAAGATTTATTTATTTATGCATACAGAACTGAGGGGTACAGGCCAGAGGTGCAGGGGCGGTGAGAGGCTTCACCAGAGACAGAGCTGGGAGCAGAACAGGCAGATCGACAAAATACACTGCTGAGGGGAGCAGCGGGCGGGTCAGGAGAGGTCTGCCACGCCATGTGGTCACCTCCGGGGCAGGCGGGAATCGAACTCATGCGGAAGCGGCTTTAGCTTCTCAGTGTTGTGCTTTAACCTGCTGCGCCACCAGGGAGGGCCACGCCTTTTTTCTTTTAAGCCTTGTTGCCTATTAGTAAATTCTAGGAGAGTAGGGCTTTGATTTTAAAAAATCTTCAACTTTTTAATGCACAAATACAAGATCCACTCCAGGTGCAGAATGAATTTTGAAAAGACAAGTTGACTAAGATGGGAATTGAAGGGGGAGTCCATAAAAGTCAAATTACAGGAGCTAAACTTCAAACTATCAAGGACTGGTTGAGAAGTAAGTTAAAGAAAACAAAATGTAGGGAAGGGAAAGTGTTTTAGCTTTTTTCCCCCTGAAATACTAAAGAAAAAGAAGTGTATCAAGAATGCTATTGTGAAACAAATCTTTAACTGGTTTACTTGGGTTGCAGAAGCCATATGTGTTCATTTATTGTACTTAGTATCAGTTGTATTGTCTTTCTCCCAGCTCTGTTTTCTAAGACACTTTGATCTTGTTAACCAGAATTCTCAGTAACTAAACCATTTGTATCCATATCCTCATTGAGAGAGATCACAAACCCTCTCACAAGTCTTTTCTAAGGAGGTATTTATTTTCCTTTGAAAAATAGAGCGGTATCCTCCTTCTCTTCAGGAAGTACACTCCTTTCTTGGATTACAGTAAAGTGAAGATAGCACATAAAAATTTTAAGTTGGGGGTTCCCAGTTTAAGAAAGAAAACCGGGTTTTCAAAGTAATCCAGAAGGTTAGCTGCTTTTTCCTGGTAACAAAAGAGTATAATGTCTCAAAAGTCCCCCACCTCCGCACCCCCCCCCTTTTTTTGCAGTCTGGTTGAGAGAATGTATGTGTGTATGTAGTGGTTGTGTAGAGTTACAAGTTACAAAAGTAAACATTTTATATTTATAATCAAAAAATCAAAATTTCTTTGCATATAACCTTAACTAGAAATGTTACAGTGTTAAAAATAGCTAAAATTATGTTTAATTTTGGTTCAGCCCATCTTATGTAACTTAGTGCCTGTGTCTATTATTCTAAGGCTATCAAAAAAGGGTATCTGTGAAGATAGCTCATTTACTAAGGTTTGGGCTTTTTTTTCCCTTTGCTTTTTTAAAAAATGTATGGAAGTGGTTCTGTACTTGTGAATATGAGATGTTGTGTATATGAATTGCTCATGGTAGGGTCTATAAACTTCTTTCATATTCAGTTGAAGGACTAATCAATATACATGTTGATTACAGGTGTCCCATTTCCCAAAAACTTCATGTCTGTGGCAAAGACTATTCTAAAACGTCTGTTCAGGGTATATGCCCATATTTATCATCAGCACTTTGATTCTGTGATGCAGCTGCAGGAGGAGGCCCACCTCAACACCTCCTTTAAGCACTTTATTTTTTTTGTTCAGGTATGTTGAACTATGTTTTTCTGTCCTTTAACTTGTATTTATTTGGATTGGCTTAACTTTAAAGAACAATTAATTTAAAAAGCAATATCTTATTTACAGATATAGAGCTAAGTATAAGTAGGGTTCTTTTCTCTTTGCCACATTGTTTATTTTATTGATTTGTGTAGCAACAAAGAAAGCATAACCCATATTTTGGGCTTTCTGCTTCTGGTTGCTCCAGATGTGTCTGGATATGGCGGGGAGTACCAAAAACCCACAAAAGCCTATCTGCACTCTTCTGTTCTGTTGCCACTCCTGAGCACACAGTTCAATGGAATAATATTTGCAATTGACTCTGTTTCATGAGATGGCTATGCCTAGAAAGAACTTGTCTGCTATCTTGGGTTGCGTTGTCAGATATCTCATACCAGGTCAGATTTTAGGTCGGGAGAGGTCTGCCACAACGTGTGGGTCAGCTCCCTGGTCAGGGATTGAACTTGAACTGAAGCACCTGCCTCTAGCTTTGTATGCTGTGCTTTAATCCACGGCACCACCAATGAGGGCCTGTATTTTTTTTTTTTAAGAGAATAAAAATAATACTGTTTTATAGTGTTCATAGAGATCATTTCATCATTCTTTAGTGTTCCAGAAAACGAGAGTTGGGAACCCTTCTGTAAATGACATTTATAAAAATTTAAATTCACATTCATTTACAAATTTTATTTTTCTTCTCTTTTTAGGAGTTTAATCTGATCGATAGGCGTGAGTTGGCACCTCTTCAGGAATTAATTGAGAAGCTCGGCTCAAAAGACAGATAAACGTTTCTTCTAGAACACAGTTACCCTCTTGCTTCATCTACTGCTAGAACTATCTCATTACTATCTGTTATAGATACAAACTTTAAAAAACAGTATAAAGACACCTATTGTCTGTGTGTACTGATAAAATTGTCTCAAAGGCAAGTTGGCCTAATCTTCATAGTGAGAAATTAAGGACACAGCTGAATTTGAGGTACTTTGTCACCACTTGTGTTATTTCAGAGTCATATTTGGTTGTAATAAGTGATGACTAACTTATAGCTTCTCAGTTTACTTATTCATATACTGAAATAAATGAGTTAGTCTATTTCAGGTGACAGCAATAATGGATATTTAAAATTTCCACCAATAAGTTATTAACAGGTTTCCAGAACAAATTTACACAGTCAGATCAGTTTTACTATGTTTCATACAGATAATAGGTATTTTAAATTTTCCTTTAAGATTTAGAACATTTGTGTCACTTTGGTAACTTTTGAATTTTAAGTTTGGATGGTAGTGTTTCTATAGATAAGGTTGTATGTATACTTTTTCAAGATCCATGATTGCAGCTTAAGTCATCTTCTGATTTTATCTGATATGGGAATAACCAAGGTTATTTTTAAATAACTTCCTTTTTTAAATCTTTGGGTTTTTTTTTTAATTCACATTTGTACATTTTTAGAAGTGTTTGTCTACCATACAGTTTTTTCAAAGCATCTAAGGGTGTTCTTATAGATTTTTATTTTGAATGCTTCATTCAGATTAATTTTATTATGTAGTTTTAACGGAAAAGACTTTTCCCCAAATTTAAGTATCAAAACCACTATTTCCATTCACATTGTTTTTCAGAGGCCTTAAAATTCTGGATAAGAGAATGGAAGAAAGTACTTAAGAGTATTTGATTATTTTGTCTTGAGTTTCCTTTTTGAAAAACATTCTTGTTTTTATTGTGACTTGAGACTAGTAGTGTAGAATGCACAGACTTTATCCCAATAAGGAGAAAACTTCAGGAAAAACACAATAAAAAATCTTAAAGATGTACACATTTTATAACATAGCTTAAGAGAAGTGTGTTACCTGTGTGTGTTTGTGTGTGTGTGTGTGAGAGAGAGAGAGAGAGAGAGAGAGAGAGAGAGGAAACAAAAATTGGGGAGAGTAAGTAAAAATCTTCATTTTGTTACTAGTTTAAAGATGAATTAAGCCCCCAATAGGGGTTGTATCCTGGTTTAATTGTTTTTGTATCAAAACTTGAAATTCTTCTATTGGGATCAAAAAAAAAAATCTTGCTCTTTACTCGATCTAATTTTCATTTGTTTTCAAGGATTTAGTAAATTCTCGGTGACTATTTAAAATGTATTGAGGCATAATTGTGCTGAAGACTTAACCAGATTGGCAAAGCTTTAAAGTTCACCAGCATTTTCTGTTTCAAAGATGTTGGGTTTTTTTGTTTGTTTGTTTGTTTGTTTGTTTGTTTTTTAACAGAGACCTCACAAACTTCCTTGATGACTTTGGTTAGGGTTAAATTTGATCTATATATTTTTTAATTTTACTAGAGTATAATGAAAAGAACTGCTTAGAAATCAAACTTTTATAGAAACTCAAATGTCAGTAATTTCTAAAATATATACAGAATTTTAGGGGAAAATTATGTTTAATTGAGGATGAAACAATACATCATTGTGTAAAGAATTAAAGAGTGAGATTAAAAAAAAGATTGAGATCATCACTTACAAAAAAAAGAGCTGTCCAAAACATTCCACAGTCCATGTTTAAGGTTATCCACAGGTACTTGTCAGGTGTTCTGTAGGTTTATATTGATTGTTTATTAACAAGAAACCAGGTTTCTAGATCCCACCTAATATGTGATTGCCTCTCAATTTTTAAATCTTTTTGGCTTTTTTTAAAAAGTCTGAAAGGAATGAAATTATATTTTGTCAACTAGGATTGTACTTTTCTTTATTTCCAAATCTTAAGATATAGCCAAACAAGAATTTTCATTTTTCTTCAGTGATAAAAATCCTCTTTTTTCATAATTTGGTTCTAAAACAAACCAAAGAAGCCCACCTAGTAGCACATCAATAAAAACAACTTAAAGAACAGGTTGTAATGAAAACTTTTATTGGTGATTTGAAAGTCCTTTTTAAAAAATAAAAACAATCCAGGTTCCCAAGTCAGTCTGTCTTAACCACAGTGCACCAAACATCAGTGTTAACACTTGTTTACTTTTAAGGCCAGGAGGTCAGGGCAGGAGGAGAATTGGAGGAAGGAGAGAGAATGGGCAGAGCTGGTGTCTTCCTGACTTGGCTGGAGAACCACCCTTAGATAAGAGTTAGAAGAAATCAGTCTGTCTTTGACACTTATTTTATCTCCCTGTGCCAGAGTCTGGCAGTTACACAACAATCACTCCCCTGCCATCTTCTAATCAGAGGCCATGCCTGCTCAATGTCACTTTTGGCTCCTCACACCTGATTACAACCATGGGGTGGAGTGTGCTTACTAAATTATGTAGTTAATCCTATGGTGCTTTAATTTCCAGGTCTTTAAAAAAAACTTCTGGACAATGATTTACAGATTTTTGTTTAAATACTGAAACTTGCTATGTTGCAGATTTTGTATTGACAGCCAGTTTTATCTTTTATTCTTCAGATTGTGAATAAAGTTGATTTTTCAGGGTTGTCAACTAACAAATTATTTCATCTTAGATTTGTAGAGCTTTAGATACTGTAGTTGCTTACTTGAGAAATGCAAATCCATCTTCATTGTGGCTTTGAAAACAGCAGAAATAGTTTTCCTAATAGTATAGAGGCAAGAACAAACCTGGTGGTCATTTAAACTTTTGCAAACATTGTTGAGGTTTCCTGATTATATTATTTGCTTTTTCACTGAGCAGTGAAATATAGAAGTGGAAGTTCTAAACATACCTTTACCTCAACAGCATAAATCAGTCAGGCCCAAAGATCCTAGACATCTGTTTCTAAGCAACATCAGTTATGGTGCTGGTGTTAACCCCTGCCTGGTATAGGAGACTCCTGTCTGTAGGATCCTTGCCTAAGAAATACGCTGTGACACCAAACACTGATCACCTTCAAGAGGAACATTATTTCCTCTTGATAACAGTTCAGTAATGGACCTTGGTTTTAGATTATAGAATTCTGGCAGAGAGGAAAAATAGTAGTCCTTAAGTCTTCCTATCTTGAATGAGATTTTGATATTTCACATTGTAAAAGACTTGGGGATGAGCTAATTTGATACCAGTTATTTTGTTGAGTGAGTTTTCTTCTCATCAGATTTATTCCAAACAAGTATTCTGTAAGTCCAAGTGGATTACCAACGTGCTATAGATTTATAACAGAACAACAGTCTATGTTGAAAATAGTTGCATAGTTAGGTCTTAGTTACTCTCTGAAATATTTTCAAATGTTCTTTACATACAAATTTATGTTGTATTTTTAAAACTTAGGGGCTTTATCTATTTTTCTAAGTCAGTTAACTGTACTTTTAAAAAAAGTATTTTGTATCTACTTTTGTAACTTCCATCAGAATAAAATATATTGAAAGAAAGAAATGAATGATGAAAGTATGTGTCTCAACTCATTTCTATTCAAATCTGGAGACTAGAGGGTTTTGCAGATTCTGGATTTTTGAATAGAGCTTAAATTTGAAACTGATTTTTGGTTATCATTGAGTACCTGAAGTTTTTTTTTTTTTGTTTTTCCCCCCCAACTCTCAGAAAACAGGGTAGTTCTTAAACGAACTAAATATCTAATGCCAGGGTCCCATCCCAGAAAACAAATTATGCTTCAGTTGCAGTGACTGAAATCCATCCCACTGAAAAATAAGTAGTCTTCCTTCCTACCAAGCTAACACAGCTCTTGACTTGTACGTTCCTGGTTATGCAATTTGGGAAGAGAACATTAAAGTAACATTAATTTTCTAACCTTGAAATTGAGTATTCAGCATATCTATAAGATACTTTCCTACTCCCAAACAGCCACTTTTCATTATTATAAGAGAAATAGAGTTGCTCTTAGGTCCAAATTATAGATGATTAATTTTAGGTCTACTCAGAATAGCAGTGCAGAATTGTTTTGACATTTTTGAGTAGATTTAATAAAATTGAACATGAATGTGGCTAAAATATGGGCTTATGCCTATATTTTGTATAAAATATGAGTAAGAAAATTCTGGATTTTTTTGATTTACACTTCAGTAAACTTAAATTCTGTAACAAAAATGTTAAATTTTCAAGGGTATATAATGACTACATGTTTGAAGATATTTTGCAAGAGTAGTAGGAAAACCCAAAAAAATCTTTGGAAGGGCCAGAATTGAGCTCCACAACCAGGAAAAAAAGTCTAACCATGTCTTGGGCCTTCTTCAGTAAATAGCCCATTGCTGTGGACACTGCAGCCTGAACTTTCACTGCTGGCCACTGGATGTCAGTCTTAGCCTCAGACTAGCTACAGTTGATCTGACTAGGAAAAAAGCTTTTTCTGGTGCCCTTTGTGTACCTTTCGAGTCAGAAACTTACATGGGTGCCTCTAGTTGCCATTTCTTCCCTGGCTTGAAGAGGGCCTGAGAAAGAAATTTCTGGATATTTTATTTGGAGTTTCAGAGTTCATAGCAAACTATCTAAAAGACACTGGATGGCCCCAAAGCTTGGGTAGGCTTTCTCTGAGTTTGTTCCTGTTCTATATAAATAGGAGTGGGCCTTCCCTGGTGGCACAGCAGGTTGAAGCACAACATTACAGAAGCTAGCCACAGCCCCTTCAGGATGAGTTTGCTCCACAGCCAGGGGGTAACACATGGTGCAGCAGACCTCTCCTGTCTTACCTGCTGCTCCCCTCAGCTGTGTACTTTGTCAATATGCCTGTTCTGCTCCCTACGCTGTGTCTGGTGACTCCTCTAGTGAACCCTTGTGCCACCAGGGAGGCCCTCGGTTGACTTTTTTAATATATATATATATATATTTTTTTTTACATCATTTTGTACATTTTTTTTTCCATCTCAACTGTAGTCCCCGTGGGTTTCCCATCACTCAGTTGATTTTTTAAAGATTTATTTATGCATATAAGAACTGCAGTA
>NW_004567132.1:16793077-16795453 GCF_000260355.1 Condylura cristata | reverse complement strand
ATTTCCTCTTTGGAGAAGTGTCTTTTTAGCTCTTCTGCCCATTTTTTGATGGGGTTGTTTATTTTTGTTGAATTTCATCAGTTCTTTGTATATCTTTGTGATATACAATCCTTTACCGCCAGTTTTGTGTGAGAAAATATCTTCCCAATCAGTGGGATGTCTGTTTGCTTTTTGTAATGTCTCTTTTGCTGTACAGAAGCTCTTTAACTTGATGTAGTCCCATCTATTTATCCTTGCCTATACCATCATTGCATTGGGTGCTGTATCTTTAAAGTTGTCGCTGAAGTGTATGTCATGTAGTGTTTGGCCCATCTTTGCTTCCAAAGGTGTTTTATGGTTTCCGTTCTATGGCTAGGTCTTTAATCCACTTTGAGTTTTGTGTATGGTGTGAGGTAGTGATCTAGTTTCAGTTTTTTGCAGGTAGCTTCCCAGTTTTCCCAGTACCATTTGTTGAACAAGCTTTTTGTTCCATTTTATCTTATTTGCTCCTTTGTCAAAGATTAGCTGCCCATAAACCTGTGGGTTTATATCTGGGTTTTCTATCCGAATCCACTGGTCTGTATGTCTGTTCTTGTTCCAGTACCATGCAGTTTTGATTATTATGGCTTTGTAGTATAGCTTGAAGTTTGGGGTTGTAATGCCTCCATTATCTTAGCAGTAATGAGAGTTTTGACTATTTGAGGTTTTTTGTTGTTCCATATGAATCTCATCAATATTTTTTCTATTTCTTTGAAGAATGTTATGAGACTTTTATTGGGATGGCATTAAATCTGTATATCGCTTTTGGTAGAATGGCCATTTTGATGATGTTAATTCTCCTGATCCATGAGTAGGATATGTCTTTCCATTTCATGGTGTCTTCTTGAATTTCTTTTAACAGTGTTTTGTAATTTTCTTTGTATAGGTCTTTTACCTCTTTTGTTAGGTTGACTCCCAGGTATTTGATTCTTTTTGTTTTAATTGAGAATGGGATTTTTTTTTTCTGTTTCTTCTGATTGGTTGTTTGTGTATAGCAAAGCCTCTGACATGTGTGTGTTGATTTTATATCCTGCTACCTTGCTAAACTGGTTGATGGTTTTAATTTCTCTGTGGAATTTTTAGGGGTTTCCATGTAAATTAACATATCATCTGCAAATAAGAACAGTTTTACTTCTTCTTTCCCTATTTGGATTCCTTCTATGTCTTTTTCCTGTCTTAATGCTCTGGCTAGAACTTCCAATGTTATGTTGAAGAGCAGTGGGGATAGTGGACACCCTTGTCTTGTTCACATATTGGCAATTTTAAAGGGTGATGCAATGAAAGATATGCACAAGGTGTGGGCCCTTAGCTTACTATAAAGCAGTCAGAGGAGACTCGGAGAAGACTTTAGCTGCATTAAACAACCAAACTCAACCTAATTTGTATAAGCAATCAGTATGCTGAAGTCTTTATTTCAGTTGGGCAGGTAAGTAGGGATTAAATTATACGGGTCTGCCTGGAGGTGATGGGGAATCTGAAGCTTTTTAAGTGAGTGAATAATGGACAGGTTTCCATTTCAGGTGGCTCTGCAAATGGGGTAAAGGGAGGATACAGAGGCAGAGTGACAGTCGTTCAAAAAAGCAAATGTGAACTGTTAAATTATGAGAGAAAGGTTGAAGAAAAGCAAAACTACTGATTATCAGTTACAGGAATTCTGCAAATACAAATCAATGAGTGTTAACATGGGTGTTTTGTGACACCCCAATTAAAATGACTGGTGCTTGTTCCTGTGACACCCCAATTAAAATGACCGGTGCTTGTTCCTGGTACTTTTAGTTTTAGTTTTCATTGGTTTTGCTCTCAGGTCTGCTTCTTTTTCAGTTTCATTTCCCAAGAGATGCTGCCCACATGATTGTAAAGATGGCCACCAGCAGCTCTAGGCTTTCTACCAATTGGGGAATCTAATTGCTAATGAAGATTATTTTTTTCTCAGTTCTGGTAAAGTCCCAGGTCAACTCATTGATCTGGCTCAGATTATGTGACCAACACTGGCCTACACTAATTTCTCTGTCTAGTTGGCCAGATGGGAGTGTTTTGTTCTCTATGAACTGGGGTTGGGTCTGCCTTCTCTGAACCCTGCCTACAGTTTGAGTAGCAAAGGGGTGTTCACCACTACACCACTGGGAATCAGCCATTTTAATTTTATCATTGACAACTAAGGAGAAAAACAGAGCAAGTTAACCATCACTTTAAAGCAATCAAGCAGAAAAATAAAATAGGAGATACTGTTATAGTAATATAAAGGAGAAAATGTGAGGACCAGAAAGTAGAAGTCAGTACTGGAATGAAAAGGTCTGTTTTTGCTGAGGTTATTAAGGAACAACTGTAGCCAACATCTACCCAAGTATAATGCTGATG
>NW_004567132.1:16780213-16790714 GCF_000260355.1 Condylura cristata | reverse complement strand
TGCTGTGCTTTAACCCGCTGTGCCACCAGGGCCTTTTCCTGCATTTTAACTGCCTGCCAGAATCAGGACTTCTTTGGCAGGTGCCCAGTAGGTATGCCCTGAATGGTGTGGTTCTTCTAATCATTCACTCTTCCATCCCCAAAGTCCTGAGGGCTGCCCTGGCCTCAGCTCTTGAAGGTTACAGGTAGCAGGACAGACTCATCTTGGCCTTTGAGACCAGCTGTGGAAAGAGCTACCGCACAGGTTATTTTTGAAGGGTGCCCAAGAGTCTATAACCCAGGACCTGCCTGGCCCCTCGGGAAAGGCCTGAGGATGGGCAGAACGGAGGGGTGAAGAGGTGGAAACTTTGGCACCAGCGCTGAATAGCAGTCCTGATGTCCTCCCACCCACCATCCTCCAACTGGGGACCAGCGCCTGGTGTTACTTCCTTTGTAATGCCTCTTATCTGGGCATCTTTCCTGACTGGCGTCAGAAGGCACCATTTTCATGCAGGTTGGCACCAAGAGGCCTAGCTAACATAGTCCAAATTCCTTAACCTGACATTCAAGGACTGGTGTGCTTTTATTTTCAGTCTTCTTTGCAGAGTGTACTTAACCTAGTCAGGAGGCTAATGACCTAGTTTTCTGCTCTTTACCACTAAGGTTAATGGCCCCTTATTAGCCATTTGGGGTTGGAGAGAATATTGCCATTGGTAAGTAATCTAAAAATGTTCCTCTTTCAGGTTATTTAATAGAATTCTGCTTCCTCTCTCCAGAGCATACGGCAAAGGGTAGCTGGCTTACTGAGCAGTAGGTTACATGGTCATATACTAGTGGAGATAACATGTACTGTTTGTCAAGCCTAAGGAGTGGGTGGAATTTTGCCCCACTGGTCAGTGACATGCTGGCTTACCAAGGCACATCTGAGGCAGGCTGCCTGGCTCTCCAGACTCGGCATCTTAGTACCAGATGCAAGCTTAGGCATAGTATGTAGTGTACTACTTTCTTCACCTGTACAACTCTTACTGATAGTGTCTCTCAGCAGTATCATGGATGTTAAACATCTAGTAAATAAGGTGGGCCTTGTGTCTGTAGAGTCAAAATAACTTATTTATGACTGTCCTCCCCAGCACCCCTACCATCCCCCCAAAAAAGCTTATTCTGCATCTTGGAGAACTAAAATGGACACCTGACTCCACACTACCTCTCTGACTAGTCACTCATGGTAAGTGCCTAGAGTCAGGCTTGCAGGGCAAGAGCAGGTAGGGCCTGCACAGTTTCCCAGCTCGGCCTGGAGGCAGTGTCATCGTGCCCTGTATGACTCCTCTCTGTTCTGTGACAGCCTCCTCTTCTCCACTGTGTTCAGCGGATGTTTGCCTCACAGACTGAGGGGGAGCTCAGAGTGACCCAGGTTCTTAAAGAAAAATTTCCTCAAGCTACAGCTATCAAAGTCACTGACATTTCAGGTAAGGTTTTCTCTCATCTTTCCCACAGAATTTGGTAGAATTTCACCCTTTGGGTGGGGGCAGACGGCAAGGGCCTTGATGGAAGAAATGGCCATCAGTGGCTTCTCAATGTATGGCCCTGGGTAGATGGACTCAGCCTCTCCCACCCTATCACGGGGAGGTGGAGGTTGTGCAAACAGGGAAGGGGAACTGTGGGAATAAGGCCCAGCTGGGAGGACTCATGTTCACCAGCTGGGCCAAGCTTGGATGAGGTTGCTTTAGGTCAACTGGGACTCAGTTTGACAGTCTTTGACTATGAGCTGGGCCTTACTCCAATTTCCCCCCATTCTCCTGTTACCCTAGAGCTTCAGAGATGGAACAGACTGCAGGAAGACTTTATTTTTTTGAATAAAGAGGCCAGAGAGGCCACCCTCCTAGGGAGGAGGCAGTGTAATGGCTGTGAGGAGACAAGCCCAGAGAGGCCATAGAACCTACTCAGGTTCTCACAGAGGGAGGCAGCAGAACTGAAACCAGAACCAGGACAAATACTGTCCTGAACCCGGTCACCAGGTCCTGACTTGCTCTGATGGCCACTGGCACCCTGGAACTTCAGATTATCTGGGTGTGTTAGGAGCTGGCAGGGGAATCAGCTAAAGCAGCACAGGATGGGAGAGATAGGGCCTCTGTCCAAAGCTACTTAGGGGCAGTTTAGCCAGGGTGGCAATTGAGATAAGCGTTGACCTGCCTCTCCCCCCCACCCAGATGCAGTGTGCCACTCAGTATTGCAGGAGGCTTCTCTGAGAACGTCATATTTACAAGGGTTAGGAGAGAGGTTAGAAAATAATTTTTTTCTCTGGACTGTGGGATTAATCCATCTAAAGAGCTGTGGGATGGTGAGTTGGTGAGCACCTGCAAGGTCCCAGACAGTGCTGAGGCCTCACTATCACAAGTCCTGTAACTGCCCAGACCCAGGTAGGACAGAACTGGAACTTGACCGCTGGCCTGGGTCTGCCCTGCCCTGGATGGAATGCAGAAAGGGAACTGGGGCCTGGAACCTTGATTGAATACAGGTTTGGGCTCCTAAAGTACATGGGAGAAGCAAAGCAAAATCTATGGTACTTTGCACTTCTCATACAATGGCCTGGCGCCATTTCCTCTCTTGGCCACATTGTTCTATCCCTGTGTACTGTGCTTCCATCAGCCCTCAGCACCAGCTCTTCAGTCAAGCGGAGAAAGCCTGGGTGGGCTGGGAGGGCCTGCCACCAGTTTGCCTAGAGAGCTTCACCAGAAGCCGGCCTCCTTGCGCAGTGCAGGACGCAACACCGGAGCAGGAAGCATAGAGAGCACCACTCAGCCCAGGGACGGCCTGCACCTCGCTTCTCCTTAATGCTGTGTCCCCGCCTCTCTCACGCTGCTTGTCCCCTTCTTCTGGGTAGTGTTGCACACAGTTTTCAAGCCAATTTTTAGTGTGTTGTTACACTTTTTACCATTCTAGTTGCTGGTCCTTTAGAAGGTGAAGACAAAAATTCAGTCCCCTCACCCCACCCCTAGCATTTGTTGGTCTAGTAAAAGGAAACACTAGGAAAACCTAGTATATTTCCCAGGTTTTCCAAGCTTCATGTATTATCTTCCCCACAAGTCATAATCCTGGGCAGTGCAGCCATCTTGCAAAGGACAAGCACACTGGAGTAAGGCAGCCTGCCAGGAGGGCTATGTGGCCAGATTGTAATCGACGGGGCAACTTTCCTTTTGACTGTCAGCACTCAGACCTTTATAGGGTTGTGCCGTGTTTCAGGGACACTTGGGGGCTGTGGCTGCCATACGGAATATATGAACACTTTAACACTTTCAAATCTTGTTTATTTCAGGAGGCTGTGGGGCGATGTATGAAATCCAAATCGAGTCAGAAGAATTTAAGGAGAAGAGAACTGTCCAGCAGCACCAGATGGTAAATCAGGTCAGTAGAGGCACAGCGCTCCCCTGTCACTGGCCAGCTTCCGAAAAGCCTGCCGAGAGGGCTGGTACTTCACTGGCAGTCTCAGGAGTGTGATGCAAAACCACAGCCACATGAGCAAGACTCCACCGGAGAAGAATAGAACCTAGAGCTCTTTGTAATCAGATTGAAGGAACTAGGCTCTCGTTCAAAATGGAAACAAGCCATCCAATTGTTATTTTGATTTGCTTGTATAATGCTGTAATGTTTATTCTTATTGCTGCACACTGTGTAGTATTTATTAAGATATGTACTAAACGGTATGTTTTTATAGATGTGAAGATTTTTTTGGTCTCTCGTTAGGACTGTCCTAAAGTTGGGTACGTTGAGGCTGAGGATTTCTCCTGCTGCCCCAGCCCAGTGACAGAACATCAGGGTGTGGAACTTCAGATTTAGCCAGATGAGGGCTTATTTATTATCCATGCTTATTTTATTTGGAATTTCCACTAGCCTTGACCCATGCGTGAGTTTGTGTCTATAAGCTGCCCCCTTCTGCTTGGTGTTAGTCTAGGTCATGACCTAGTCTCACTTTTGTAACTAGTTTAACTTTTGTGACGCACAGCTCTGGTCTCTAGACTCTCTCTGTGACATCAAGTTCAGGTTTTCTGCTGTCTGAGGCCTTCTCCACTCATGCTTTCCACAGTCCCTGCTCACTGGTCTTTGTGCATCTTGGCCCTTATCCAAGTGGGAGCTCTGCCCAGGTGAGATCGCCTCCCAGCACTGCCCCCAGGACTCCCCAGTCTGCTCAAATGCTGCCTCCCCAACCTGCCTGGCAGGGAAGGAAAGCTGTCCACCCTCCGACTCCAGTGTTTTCTGCCTCATGTCCTGGATACTGATGTGACATCCGTCTGTCCCTTGGTCCTGTCGGCCCTTTGTGGACTCATCTTTGGTTCTTCATGTAGCCTGGCCCTTCATTTGAATGTGGTCTCATCTGGCAGTCTGTGGTAGACCAGGAACCCCCAGAAACACTTCTGGGCTCACCTGATCTGAGGAATTGGCACCAAGATGGAAGACAAGACAGAGAAGCCCTAACTGGTCCAGATTATTCCCAGCTGGAAGTACTTTAAGTATTGTCTCCAAAACTGAGCAGTGCCCAGTATAAGCAGTTAATTTGAATGCATTCCCTGGCCTAAAGCCATGGTTAAGTGGTTGTAGCTGTAGGTTCTGGAGTTGAATTGCCCACATTTCATATCTTGGCCCTGCCACTTTCTAGGTGTGTGACCTTGAGTGACTTACCAAACTTTCCTGTGCTTTGGTTTCTCATCTATAAGATGCGAAGAGTGGTAATACTTGCATCAAAGGATTTGTGATAAAGGGCATGGAGAGCACCGAGGACAGTGTTCCACACGTCATGGGCCCTCAGTCGGTGTCACTTGCCACACTGTCATCTGTGACACTGGGCAGACTGCCATATCCGGGGGAGCCAGCAACTCTCTGGGTGTGGGGCTATATCACCTGATTTGTCTTGGGCTCACAGTTTCCTCTGAACGTGGGCTTCCCGAGATTGTGGCAGCAGGAGAACCCCCTCCCTTGTCTGCTGTTTCCCCAGGACACCCCTTCCATACAGGCCCGCCCTGAGTCTGCGTCGCTCACTGCTGTGTCCGCGTCGCTCACTGCTGTGTCCCACACCTAGCAAAGGACCTGGTGTGGACAAGAGTGGTCAGCACTGGTTGGGTTTGCAGGCAGGAAAGAGAACTGGCCTGGTATGGCTCCCAGAGAAATGTAGTGTTCAGTGACTAAAAGGCTTTCTGTTTCAGAGTTTATCTCCTGGCATTTGGGTCCCTCCTTATCCTGTTTTAGCTTTTGCTGTTGCAGTTACCTGCAGTCAAATATTGTGACTAAGATATTTTGAGAAAGAGAAACGACATTCACATGATTTATCAGAGTAGATTGTTACAGTTGTTTTATTTTATTAGTTATTATTGAGTGTCTTTTACTGTGCCTAGTTAAAATATTTTTAAAAATATATTGATTACATCATCCTTCATTTTTGTACAAAGTGATTTCCCTGTGAAATTCCCACCAGCAGTTCACCACAGTCCCCTGTGCTCTTCCCACCCCTGTCCTGATCCTCCCTCCTTGTCCGCTACAGAATGTCTCTGATCTATAGTTGCTTGATGATTTTGATTTTTACTTTATTATAGTTACTTTTTTTTTTTCTGATTCCTAATTTGGTTTCTCTACATTCCTCCTATAAATGAGACCATTCAACATTTTTTTTCTTCCTTCTGGCTTTTTCACTGAGCACGATCCCTTCCAGCTCCATTCATGTTGCTGCGAAGGGCATGAGTTTATCTGTTTTGATTGCTGAGTAATGTTCCATTGTGTAAATATACCACATCTTCTTGATCCAGTCATCTATGTTGGGGCATTTGGGTTGCTTCCACAGCTTACCTATTGTAAATAGTGTTGCAATAAACAGAGGTGCAGGTGCCTTTTGGAATTAATATTTCTTAGGAGTGGAATTGCTGGATCAGATGGAAGCTCCACTTTTAGTTTGTTGTCCTAGTTTATAAGTTAAACTTTACCACAGGTCTGTGTATATAGGAAAAACAGTGTATGTAAGACTTTGTGCTCTCTATGGTCTGAGGCATTCCCAGGGGGGTCTTGGGATATATCCCCAGTGGATAAGAAGGGAGCACTGTACTTTTAACCAGGTTACCATTTTGCCCCCTGAACGTAGCTTTTCACAGAATAGGGGGTGCAGTGCAGTAGCCAGCCTGGGTTGGTGTTGCCAGTGAAGGAAGGGCATTCCCAGAGCTCAAACTTTGACTCGAGCAGAGGCCCTCGCTGGCCACAGCAAGCTGTCCTGGGCTGATAAGCTTGTGAGTATTTTCACATGATCACACCTGTGGACAGTGGCTTTAGAGTGATGTGGGAGGAGCAATGTGAAAAGGCGTTTAAAAGCAAATGTGTTGGGGGCCCTCCCCTCCCTGGTGGCGCAGTGGATTAAAGCACAGCACTGAGAAGCTAAAGCCACTTCCGCATGAGTTCGATTCCCTCCTGCCCCGGAGGAGATCCACATGGCGAGGTCAGACCTCTCTGACCCGCCCGCTGCTCCCCTCAGCAGTGTACTTTGTACTTTGTCGCTCTGCCTGTTCTGTTCCTCACTCTGTCTCTTGTGAATCCTCTCACCCTCCACATCTCTGGCCTGTACCCCAGTTCTGTATGAATAAATAAATCTTTTTTTTTTTTTTTTAAAAAAAAAAAGCAAATGTGTTGGCCTGCAGCGATCTGAGTCAGAACTTAAGAGTTGGTTGTCTGTCTGGAAGTGCTGGCAGCCAAGGCTGCAGTGCCCACATAGGAAGAGGCAGATCTGAAAGAGGAGCAGGGGCAGCAGAGGTGATCACACTCTGCTCCCGGGATCTGGTCTCAGCAACCTAGTTACTGAGTATATGGTTTCTTGGGGAACCAGGTGAAAGTGGTGGGGGGCTGTGCCTGTCCAGCTACACTGGATGCAGGCCAGGTGGGAGGACTGCTGAGCCTCGGCCTGGGTGAAGCCTTCCTTACTGGTCTTGCCTACTCCCATAGGATTGAGACTTTCAGGCCCAAAAGCCCCTGTAAAGGTCTCATCTGATGCTGAATCCACCCCCTCGGCCCCAGCTCCTCAGACAGTCCCTGCCTCACTCCCCAGGGATGGGTCACCCCAACTCTCACGAGTCACACTATTCCATTCTCAGGGGTAAATTCCTGGTTCCTCTGGGACGCTGCTGGTTGTGTCTGCTTGTAAGGGAAATGGAGTCGCTCGTCTCTCCCGCCTTCCCGCCGCTAGCCACTAAGGCTGCCGCCTGCGGCCTTGCTTTCCTCCCAGGCTTCATTGCCTGCATGTGATGATGCGTTATTGCAAAAGGCACTTAGAAGTGTGAGCACGGGGCACGTGCACCTATGATTACGGACACCCGGGCAGAGATCATGGCGAGCACTGCAGAGAAAAGACAAATGGGGCTAAAAGGGGAAGTTCGTGAGGCGCTCAGTTGCTGCCTCCCTGGCTGCTAGTCTGTTCAGTCCCCTAATTCAGCATTTAAGGCATATTAGAGCTACCGAAGGCTCCAAAATTCTCTTTTCATCTGCCCAAATCAGCAATGAATTTATCCCATCTGGGAGGGTCGGTCTCTATTACTCCACCTTAGAAATAGCCCAGTCACTTGCTTTGGGTTAGGCCAGGATGTGACATTTTCCTTTTCTCCCAGGATCCCCGCACCCCCATCCTGTTCCTGTGCTAAAAGAAGGGACACAGAGAGGAGAGAGATCATCCATTTCTCTCATGAGTTAGACAAGGCTGCTCCCATTTTGGCGCTCTGCTTCACAGTGGGATCTGAGCCCCAGTTTTCTTGTTGGCAAAGATCACATGAGATAGTCACCACCTGAGCCCAGCTTCCTGCCCAGCTTCACATGTGGAAGGTGTTTGGTAAATGGTGGTTTCCCTTCTCCCTTCTTTGGCCTCTTTCCTTTTCTGTCACCCATCACCCTCCTCTGAGGGTGTCTTTGCCCAGATCTCTCCTGCACAGAGCCTTTCGGTAGATATCTGGTCGCCATGGAATCTAGTCCCACCTGCCTAGCCTCGGTGTGACCTGCCTCAGTTGCCCCTAAATGTACCTGACTCTGGGTCAGGTTTTTTGTGTGGCTTGTGGTAGGAACTTTCCTTATCTTGCTTTTCTGGACCAGAAGCCCGTGCTCTGGCCCTCTGCCTGTTCCATGCCCACCTGTCCTGCCACCCCACTGCAGTAGCATGGGACTGGCCCATGGCCCGACAGCCCACTGCTCTCTGAGCTCAGTCTGTTTCTGGTGTGTGTTACTTATCTTTTTCATCATTTCCCTGTGCTTTTTTCATTTGTGTTTCCCACGCCCATCTGAATGCTATAGGCATGGCAGGTGCTGAGAAATGTTCATGTAAGCTATATCTTATAAACTGGGATTTTTAGCCAGGTCACTTCCCTACTATTTGGATCTACAGTTTCAACTGTAGGGGATTTCTAAGGTCTGCATAGCTGTGAGATACTGTATTGGAGACCCAGAGAGAACTGCAAGAAGGCACTGGGAAGGTCAAGTGCACGGGGCTTGAGGGGCAAGGTCCAGAAAAGCGCTCTGTCCGAGGCCTTCATGGGGAGGTGTAGCCACAGAGGCTTTAGGATAGCAAAGCAGAGAGCACTTGGCTCAAGGGACTGCGTCCTTCCCAGAGATGACATGAAGCTTCTCCAGGGGGCGTTTGTACTAGTCTGCAGATTTGAGGGACTCATCTGTGAATTTGGGGATGGGCTTATTGCCCCCAGACAACAGCAGTTCCACTATCAGGCGGAACAGGAAGCTGAGTGACACCAGGCAAGGCCTGGACATAGGTCCTTGCTGCTATTCACCATTTACTGACACTGGACAAGGGATGAGATGGTTTCTTTTTCCTCAGACAAGGGGGAGGACTAGATTGTTCCTAAAGATTCTCCTAACTCTGTTAACCCTGCAACATGTGTTAGGATTCTTACAATTTTGAGACCAAGTTAAAATCAACATAAGCAAACAGAAAATGAATTGTCCTGTGTAATGAAATACCTGACTTCTGGCATATTTAGCTTCAGGGTCCTAAAACAATTCATTCTGCTTATTCTCTCACGTATTTTCCCTTACTCTCTAGCTTTTGTTTTCTCTCTGTATGTTGGCTTCATTTTCTCCTACTAGAAATGGCTTTCTTTTTAGGTGGGGAATATGGCTCCCAGTGCCCCAACTAACATTACTGCAGTATAATAACCCATAAATAAGTCTCCACACTGAAAAGTTTCAGGGGAGATTCTTGAGTCATGTGCCAGGGTGGACCAGCTGCACAGAGCTACGGTAGCAGTAGCAGCCTCGTGGTAACCCCGCAGCAGAATACAAGTGAAAAGAACTAGTCCTCGCGAGACGAGAGATTGCTGGACATACAGGGGAGAAAATGTCTATCCCGGACAGCAGTTTTGGGCCTCTTATAAAAGGACTTTGTCTCTCTCTCTGTACTATTTATAAAATTGCGTGGCCCAAGCACCTTTGGGTCCTGTAGTTTCTCTCCTGGTACTGCAGATGCTGGTACAGATTTGACTGTGGTGACTTACTCACTTTTAGGTCCTGACATCATTCATAGACTTACACTAATCTCAGTGGCAGCTTTATTTCCTGATTCCCCAAAGATACAGTTGAGGAATTTGTGCTAATTAGTATGATTTCAAAGAACAGCCGTTCATTCCTTAAAATAGCAAAATACAAGAAGCAGATTAAAAATTTCTCATTAAGGGAGAGACTGAAAAGTGATGAATGATCCCTGTGGTGGAATGCTGTGCTGATGCAAACAAGAAGGAGATTGCTCTCTATGTCTGACACGGAAAGACCCCTGGTTGTCTGGGATGGGGGTGGGGATGGGACACACATGTGTAGGGCAGTGTGTTTGTGTTTCTAAAAGGTTGTGGGTGGAACACATATTTGTATTAGTTTGAATGTGCATTTTTAGTTCCTTGCAAAGATGTACAAAAACTAACAGCTCTCTTTGAGGATGGAGGTGGAAATTGTGGGGTGGAGGACAGACTGAGGGCTGAGAGGGAGACTTCACCACATTCCATTTTCTACCTTCAGATTTTTGAGCTTTGTTACATACTGATTCAAAAAAATAAAAATTGTTTTCCAGAAAAGGAAAAACTGCTTAAACAACATATTGTACAAAGTCTCCTAAGAGCTATATAAAAAATACTCTCATAGAGGTTTAAAATAACCAGTGTTAAACACAAAATAAACAGTGATTCTCTTTTACTTACTTAGGCACTAAAGGAAGAAATCAAAGGGATGCACGGATTACGGATCTTTACCTCTGTCCCCAAGCACTGACCACATCTGCTGTATAGATGCTGCTGCTTAAAACCTTGGATGAACTTGACTGACGCCATGCTTTCCAAGGAATTTGCCAAAAATGTATCTATTTTGTTCATAGATATTTCCGTATTATAATTATAGAGGAATATGTTATCTATTTAGATGTTAATTAAAGACAACAGACAACTGAAGTTTTTATCGTTGGTAATGTGTCAAGAAGTTCCTTTTTTTGTTGTTGTTAAAAATTTATTTATGGGGGG
>NW_004567132.1:16774262-16779403 GCF_000260355.1 Condylura cristata | reverse complement strand
GGAGCAGCAGGCGAGGCAGGAGAGGTCTTCTGCACTATGTGGGTCACCTCTATCTGGGATCGAACTCTTGAAGTGCTATGGCTAGCTTCGTAGTGCTGTGCTTTAACCTGTTGTACCACCAGCACCTCTGGGTGACATCCCAGTTCTTGTATGTTTAAATAAATATTTTTTAAAATCCCTAACCCTTTGCACTTGGATGGAAGGTGGTGCCCTCCCCCCACAAGAGAAGTGGGAAAGTTTTCCTTCTCAGCTCTCAGCACAGGCAAATGGTGTAGAGTCAGCCAGTCATATTGTCTGCCCTGGGCTTTAATTGGGAGCCAGTGACACCAAGAAGCAGGAACAGTGCACATTCATTCTAGTGGCCATAACTGCAGTTATCTGGAGTTCTGGGTGGCAGTGGCAGCGTTGATGTCACAAGCTGCTATCTCTGGAGTCACAAAGGTGGTCATGGTATCTGAGTCTGCAGCAGGATTGGGCTCTGACCACAAGCCTTCTTGTCCTTGTCCATTTTCAGTGGCTAGTTTGCCAGTGTTGCCAGAAATGGTTATTGCCCCATATTCTTTCCTGCTCACCAAATAAGGACTCACCAAATAAAGACCTTAAATTGGTTCACCTGCCCCTTGCAGCGTGGCGCCTGCCTTCCCACGCTCACTGGCTGCACAGCTTTCTGGGAGTTCCTGTCCATCGCTCCTCTCAGCACTCCACACAGCAGTCACCATGACTGTGAAGGTGACCATTTACTCCTTCCTTGAGCTCTTCCTTTGTTTCCTGGAGTTCAAAGGGAAATCAAAGGTCACTATCTGTACCAAGGGCCCTCCTACCTCCCTGATAAATAAGCATGTGTGGGTACAACTTTGGGCCCTAGGATTTTAGAACAGCAGTTTTAAATATTCATATAGCTGCCGCCGTTTTTTTATTTAAAAATACTCTTTTCAGTCTGGGAAAGGAATTGGTGTCCTGCCAGAGCAGAACTGCTTTTTACATGGAAAATAGCTGAGGAGATGGGATACAGTAACTCTTTTAGAGAGCCTTCTCTAAAAGGTCCAGACATCCTAGAGGACAGCTTTTAGGTGGTGTAGTGAAGAATCACCTAAGACAAGTCCCAGGAGGTTGCAGAGTACAGAAAAATCACATCTATGTGGAGCCCAGTTTTCCTCTTGAGGGTGGGCTGGACATAATGATTAGCTTCTAAAGAACAGAATAAAGTGGAAGTGACTGCACAGCTGAAATCTACCTAGGACCTCTTAGTGACCAGACAACAAGATTTACTACCTGAGTGGGGGTATTTGGACGTCATGGCGCTGGAGTGTGTCACACTGCAGCTTTGGACACTGCTCTCTGGTTGGAGGGGGAGGGAGGCGCACTTGCTAAAAGGAGGGGGTGGGTTCTGTTCTCCAAGGCCCAAGGCGTTCTTGATTAAAACAAGAAAAGGGTGATAGGGCCCAGCTGACCTCCTAGGAGTCAGGGGACAGTAGAGGATAGAGGAGCCCCATTCAGCCCTTCCACAGTGTACTGCAGCCTGCCCCAGGGGCTCTGCAGGCCCTGTGAATTGTGCTGGACCTACCACTGCCCCAGGTCTGAATCTGGCAGCCAGAACTTTTAAAAGTAGCCCCTAAACCACACTTGTTCTTCCCCCTACATTAAAGGCAGTTGGGAGAGAAGTCACAAGGTCTTCCTCTTAGTTGACTGAAAAAGGAGGTGAAATTGTGTAGTTTTGTGACTGGAGCATTATTACACTGCAGCTGATGCAGTCAACTCCTAGCTTTTTGGTTTTGAATTAAGATACGTTTTCTGGGCCAACTGTACTTCTTCGTCCACAGCCTTCCCCCAGCCCATGTCAGATTTTGTTCATGGGTTCCTGCAGTGTCCCCCCAGCCCTCACTACCCCACCCACTAGCATCTGTGGGAAGGCTGGTCTGCAGCGGGGCCGCCCCCAGACATGGCAGGGAAGGAGTCCAAGGATCAATTCTCTTTCTTGAGAATCCCAGGGAAAAGCAAGGTGGAAATGACCCAGGATACTATAAGGCTGGTGGAAAGCTCAGGGCAAACAAACCTCTGCCTTCAAATGGGGGAAAACGGAGAGAATCAATATGGAAAGAAACCCAAGTGGGGGAAAAAATAGCCTGCGAGGCGTCCTGAGTGGCGCCTCTCATGGAAGAGGCAGCCGCGGGCTGAAATGTGGAGCGCGCCCTGCGGTCTCGCCCCTATCAGAACCACCTGTGCCCTTTACAAATTCGCACACCTGGCCGTTTACAAACCCGCACACCTGGCCCTCGGCTCTAAAAGGCGCCCGTGGAAGGCTGGGAGCGGGCGCACTGGAAGCCCTGTTACCAGGGGGCTGGCGGGGCGCCCTCCGCTCGCGGGGCTGCACCGGACCCAGACCCAGCCGCAGCCCGCTGTCCGCTGCCCGGCGCTGCTTTGCCTTCTCCCCCATTCCTGACCTGCCCCGGCGCCCCAGTCCCAGCGGGTAAAAGGGGACAGCGTCAGCGCCACAGGAGCCAGAGCGGCCCGGACCTGACGCCGCGGGACGCGAGGAGCAGCGGCCAGTCGGCCACGCGGCCACTTTTCCGGAGCATCCGCCACCCGAGAGCGTCCCGACCCGACCCTGCGCTTCCCGGCGACGGCTGAGTGAGTGCCAGTTTCTTTTCCACGCACGGTCTTGAACTTTCACGGGCCGGTCTCCTGCCGAGGGGTGCGGGGCCACACGGCTTGGCGTGGCGGTGGGTGGGCAGCCCGCGTGCTGGGAGGCCACGAAGGCCTCGGGCTTGGGCGGGCACCAAGGTGTGCCACGTGGGCACCGCAGGGGGCGCCTGGGCCGCGGTTCCAGGGCTGCAAGTGCGCTGAGTCCAGCAGACTGTTGGCAAGGGTCGCTCACGGTGAAAACCTGACCCCTGTGGTTGTGGAACTCAAAAGGCTGGAGGTGCCCGGCAGTGCCCTCGGTCTGCTTTGCCAGCCTCGCCGTTGCGGTGGCCGGGTAGGGTGGTTGGCGCCGAGGTGCCCGCGCGGCCCTTCGCCCAGGCCCCCGGGGCCGCCTCGCTCTGGCGCGTGTAGCCGCGGAGGCCGCCCGGGTGGCGCCGGACGCGTGGGCCTGGTACGGTGGGGTCACGTGCTGGAACTCGGGGGGAGTTGGGGGCGCAATGGTCGGCGTTCGCGTCGAGGGGCTTGATTTCCGCGCTGTGGGTTCTGAGCTCCGGAGCTCCGCCGTCGTTTCTGTGTGAATTAAAGAGAAAAAAAGTTCACGCGGTTTCTGAAGATGAGAAGGTTCTAAATGTCCGAGCCGTTTTGGAGAAGCAAAATAATGCAAAACACATGAGGACATCTGCTAAACAAAATGAATAGAAGTGACGTTACACAAATCAGGCCCCGTATTACAGGCTGGTGGTGTTCCCCGGGTGGCGCTCTCAGGCCTGGGCTCTCTGGGGGTGGACTTGTGGTGTCCGTACAGGCGCCAGTTGCCACCGTTTCGCGGAGGAACCCCAGGGCCGGTCCCCTGGCGGGTCTCACCCTGGTGTTGCCACAGAAGGAGCACCGAGCTGGGAGTGCAGGCTCATGTCAGTTTCCTACACTCTTTTCCCGAGGGAGGCACCATAACGGTACCCTGTTTTCCGACGAATGGAACCCATTTGGTGCCCTGGCACGTAGTGTGGCAAACGGGGTCCGAACCCAAAAAGCACGCTTGAATTTGTGTGTGTTGTGTGTGTGTGTGTGTGTGTTATGTGTGTGTGTGTTGTGTGTGTTGTGTGTGTGTGTGTGTGTGTGTAAATGTTTCCTAGAGAGGTGGGTAAGAGGGCACAACTGAAAGATGTCAGCAAGGCTGTTCTTTGTAGAACAAGAATAAAAAATACCAGCACTTTATTCAACCCCAGTTTAATCAGAACCCCTTTCCCTTGTGGTCTCTCCTATGGCATCCAGCAGGCAAACTTCCCCAGCTGCGATTGTGAAAACCCAAAAAGGTCATTAGGGAGCTGAGTGACCAGCCGAACAAACAGATGAATGAAAAGTTAAAACAACTGAATAAATCACTTTAGGGTTGTTGTCCTCCCCCTTTTAGAGTAGTTGGCTCTCCCTGGTGGTGCAAGGGGTTAAAGCACAACGCTGTGAAGCTGCCCACAGCTTCTGCAGCAGGATTCCATCCCCAGCCCGGGAGCTGACCCATGTGGCATGGCAGACCTCTCCTGACCCACCTGCTGCTCCCCTCAGCAGTGTACTTTGGTATATCGGCCTGTTCTGCTCCTCACTCTCTCTGGTGAATCCTCTCACCTCCATACCTCTGGCCAGTATCCCAGTTCTGTATGCATAAATAAATTTTTAAAGTTTTAGCTTTCTAGAAAAATTGAGAACACTGTATAGAAAATGCTCCCATACCCCATTCCCAGTTTCCCCATTAACAGCTTCTATCAGTGGTACATTTATTACAATGAACCAATATTGACAGTATGACAAAGCTCATAATTCAGATTTCCTTCATTTTCCCCTGCTGTCTTTCCCAGGGGTCCCCTCCACAACACCAAGTAACATACATGCGTTTGTTTATTTCTGTGGTGACAGCATTTATGTTTAGAGTTAGCCACCTGGGCTTGGTGTGGATGATCTTAATTTTGCTGGCTAGACCCAAAGCATCTAGTCAGGAGCCAGCCGAACACACGCCCCCTTCTCTCCCTCAGGTCTGATCAGGGGTTGGCCTCTGCCATGTGAGTGTCACAGAGCTCCGTTACAGCCTGTTGGCCTATGCTCATCCACAGTGACACAAGTGTGGTGTTTTCTGTCATCTTCATGACTTGGTGGTCAGGGGGAACTTGATGTATCACGGTCAAGTTTGTTTCTCCTAGGGGTGCTCTTCTGAGGATATTTAGGTTGTCCCAGTGTCTCTGGCCTCTGAAATGTGAGTGATATGGTGGTTCTTTTTCTTGTGACTGTGGATGCCTTTCAGCAATGCTTTCTTGGCAGTCTAAACCATTGCTTTGGCTTCAGCTTTGTTAGGGGCTGGGGTTTCTTTTTCTTTTAGTACCATCTTCATCTTGGTGAAAATATGCAACATAACGAGGAGTTCTCTTGGCTCCTTATGCTCCATGTTAAACATACATGTGTGTGTCTAAAATTGCCATTGCATTTTTGCAGATTAAGGTATACAGCTTTATTTT
>NW_004567132.1:16764383-16773407 GCF_000260355.1 Condylura cristata | reverse complement strand
GGGTCAGGAGAGGTCTGCCGCGCCCTGTGGTCACCTCCGGGGCAGGCAGAAATTGAACTCATGCGGAAGTGGCTTTAGCTTCTCAGTGCTGTGCTTTAACCCGCTGCGCCACCAGAGAGGGCCTACTTTCTTACAAATAGCATATACAACTTCCTTTTTCACCACATCCTCACTGGCACCTATTGTGTCCTCTTGATAAAAACCATACTAACAGGTGTGAAGTGATGTGGCCTTGTGATTTTGATTTTTTACTTCCACCTGTTTAGTGGTGGACCTTGTTGGTCCTTTTAATATCCTATTTCTAAATTGGAATTTTTTGTTATTAAGTTGTATTCTGTATATGTTTTGTATTTTAATCCTTTATCCAGTATATGGCTTGCAAAAATTTTCTCCCATTCTCACAAAATTTTCATTTTGTGAATTCTTTTTTTTCTTTGATGTTATATTATTGGGTTGTTGGAAAAATGCATCATGACATTTCCGACAACCAAACATCTATTATATATGAAGATTCTTCCATCCAACTATGTCACCTAGAAAGCATTTCACCTTCTGCTGTTTGCCAGTTTCTTGTCTCTCCTCAGCAATGGTAAAACGGATAACTTATCCATAAGAAAGAGAAATCCATGATGTGTTTGCCTTTGCCAGTAGCAAAAATGTTGAAGAGGCAGGTGGAGATGTAGTTTTTGAGTTCCGGGTTCTTGGGTTCTCTCTGGGAAAGGTTTCACCAGAGCTCCCCTTTCAGCAGCACACGGTGAGATTCTCCACAAGACAGACTCAGTTATATTTGAAGAGTAAGTTTATTAGAAAGAGACAGGAGAGGAAAAGACACTTGCATAGGTGCAAGTGGGCAGGAAGAGCTGCCCCAAAGGGACAGGTTTGCAGAGGGAGAGGCCCACTGATAGTTGCAGGCAGATGGCCTAAGGAGAGAGCGGCCTCCCCTGGGGAGGTCAGTGCAGAGAAGTCCCGGCTTGGTCATGGGCAGGCAGGAGGCTGCTGCCCGCAGAGGGAGAGAGTTGGGGGAAAGAAGCACCTGCATAGTCACAGGTGGGCAGTGGAACAGCTGCCCAGTGCTGGTGCAGAGACTGCCCTGATACAGACGGCTTCTCCTTGGGAGGGGCTCACTCCTTGTGAGCCTAGGTAGAACTTGAGGGGCCCGGAGGTTTCCTGATGAGCTTCTGCTCCATGCCCTTATCTTTTACCTTTTGGGTCTGAGCTTCAGGCACAGCCCCCAACAGTCTGTTATCTGCTGGGACCTCTGGGAGACATCCAGGCATCCTGGACATCAGGCCTGAGGACCTTGATTTCATGGCTGTGTCAGTTGCTGCACTAGTCCCTTCTATCTGTCCCCTTTGTGTGATTCAATCTTGTGGTACCGCCCCTGCATTCCTTCCTCCATCAGGTGGCAAAGTTGTCATAGTTGGCATTTTTCACATGGATTAAATGAAAAGAGCGAGGGCGTTTCTCTCTATTGGTGATTATACCAAGTTATAAATTATAAGCACTTCAGGGCATTATGCACACGGTTATTAGAGTCAGGCCTGATGAAGTCCATAATCTTGCCAGTGTCCTGGTCAATCTTAATGACTTCTTCTCTTTCCTCTTCAGCTTCATTTCCTTACTTTTGTAAGGCTACTTTTTGCTGTCACTGAAGTTATTCCACATCTCACCCAGTCTATTTGCATCTCCCACAGAGATGTCAAGTGTCATGGATTTGATACTGGGACAGAAACCTGAGCAGACAGGAAGAATCCATGTGGTAGCTTCTGGGGGGTATTGGGAGTTCCCTTAGCTGGGACATAATCCTCCATTTCCTGATCACAGTGTCCTCTATCTGCCTTTCCCATTACATCAAGTTTAGATGTCTCTTTCCCAAGTAATTGTCTTCCACCTCTTAGAGAACTTCTTGGAAAATTCTGCAATCAACAGAGAACTTTCGTTTCGTTTTTTTTTTTGTTTTTTTTTTCTTCTCTAAGAAGATATAAGCAGGCATCTTACCCTTTGGTTTCTTGGGATCATCTTTAGCCATCCCAACTAGTTTCCTTTGATCCATTGTGAGCTAATTTTTGTGAATGATGTGAAATAGACATCTCATTGTATTGCATTTCTTTTTCCTAGCTTCCCAGCACCATTTGTTGAAGAGACTGTCCCTTCCTCAATAGATCTCTGTGGATCTTTTGTCTAATACTACCTGACTACATATGCTAGGATTAAGTTCTGGGTCCTCTATTCTGTTCAGTCATGTATGTGCCCATTTTGTGCCGGTACCACACTATTTTTATCACTGTGGATTTGCAATCAAGTTTAAATAGGAAATGTGATACCTCTGGCTTTTTTCTCAAGATTGCTTTGGCTATTAAGGGTCTTGTTATTTTACAGATCATAAATTGCTTTTTCTATGTCTGTGAAGAATATCTTTGGAATTTTGGTTGAGATTGTATTGAATCTATACATGGTTTTGTGTTATATAGTCATTTAAAAAAAATAGATTTATTTGTTCATACAGAACTGGGGTACAGGCCAGAGGCTCAGGGGCGGTGAGAAGCTTCACCAGAGACAGAGTGGGGAGCAGAACAGGTAGATCTATGAAGTACACTCCTGAGGGGAGCAGCGGGCGGGTCAGGAGAGGTCTGCCACGCCATGTGGTCACCTCCGGGGCAGGCAGGGATCTAACTCATGCGGAAGTGGCTTTAGCTTCTCAGTGCTGTGCTTTAACCCGCGGCGCCACCAGGGAGGGCCTATATAGGCATTTTAACTACCAATTCTTCTGATCTGTGATCATCACATGTGTTTTCGGTTTGTTAATATCTTCTTCAGTTTTCTTTCAGCAAAATCTTGTAGTTTTGTCGCATGGATCTTTCATTGTACACATTTAACTTCTCTGTTAACTTTAATTTCCCAGTATCTTATCATTATTTTACAGAAATGCCCTTGATTTCTGTAAGTTTCTTAAAACTTGTCACTTTACTGAAATCTTTGAATTCCAAGTTGTTTTAATTAACCCTGGAATTACCACAATATATGATGATATAGCCAATAAGTAGTAACAATTTTACTTTCCCAATTTGGATGTCTTTATTTCTTTGTCTTGTCTAATTTCTCTAGTTAGGACTTCCATTACTATATTGAAAAGATATGGTTAGAGTAGGGAACCTTATCTTGTTCCAGGCCTTAGTGGAAATTCTTTCAATTTTTTCCATTGTATATAATGTTAGCTCTGCGTTTGCATTATATTGAGGTTTGTTTTTTCTATATGCAATATGTTAAAGGATTTTTTAAATCATAAAAGGTTGTTGCATTTTGTCAAATGCCTTTTCTGCATCAATTAAGATGATTTTGTTATTTTTCTTCCATTTTATTGATGTGATGAATTACATTTATTGATTTGCATATGTTGAACCATGCCTGCATCTCAGAGGTAAATCATGATGTTTAATCCTTTTTGTGATGTATCCTTGAATTTGGTTTGCTAATCTCTTGTGAATTTTTACGTCACAACTATTTTTTACAGCAATATTGGTCTAGTAGTTTTCTTTAATTGTGGTATTCTTACCTGTTTTGGTGTTAAGAAAATGTCTACTTGGTAGAATGAGTTTGGAAGTGTTCTCTCCTCTGATGTACTCTGGAAGTGTTTGAGAAGAACTGGGGCTAATTCTTCAATTAAGCTGTCTGGCATTTAGTTTTCTGTTTTGGGAGTCTTTGAGTTCTCAGACCCTAACAGTAGTAGCTACAGACAGTAGATTTTGATGCTTTTCTCCCTTTACCTTTACATTATGTTATAGGGCACAAAGGAAACGTGGACACCAGGGCTAGCCAGACGCAGGTTTAATGCACCGGTGCTGACTCAGCGGGTTCACACCCCCAGGTGGAACCCCCTTTGTAGGGAGTCAGGGGTATAGGCACACTTTCCGTGTCTGCAAGTTTCCAGGTGGGTTTGCACTGGCAGCTGCACATGGTCAGATATGACGCACTACATACCAAGCGGTGGGTCGTATAGTTGCATACCAAGGAGTGAGTAAGGGTGAGTAGTCATGGGACCCCTCCGGCCCACTGCCTCATGGCTGTGTATGGCCTAACACGAAGCAAGAATCAGACCAGGGACTAAGTTGCCTATCACGAACTGAGCAAAAGGTTGTTACTAAGGTCCCCAGGCTGCTTATCTCAGGTCACCTTGCTTCACTGTAATGAGATGTTTAACACCCTGTGCTAACTTAGGATCAGAAAATTCCAAATCTATCTATCACCTTACTTAAAGTTTTGCATCTTTTTTTTTTTTTTCTTTCAGGAGGAAGGACTTCTTTCAATTTTTGTTGTTAGGCAAACTTAGTGTTGAACTCTCTCAGCCTTTATTTGTCTGGGAAAGCCTTTATTTCTCCTTATCTGAAGAATAGCTGCTGGATAGAGTATTCTTGGTTGACAACTTATGTCCCCGATACTTCGAATATATCATTTTACTCTCTAAAGAATTCCTCCTAAAAAAATCTGAGTTTCATGGTGATTCTTTTGCAAGTTACTTACTTTTTTCCTCTGGCTGACTTTTAAGAATTATTCTTGTTGACCCATGAAAATTTCAGTATAATGTTCCCTGGAGAGGGTCTTTTTATATTGAAGTCGTAAAGCAGTCTGTTAACTTTGTGAATTTGTGGGTCCTATTTTATTCCCAGATTTGAAAAGTTCTCATGTGTTTATTTAAATAAACTTCCTAAATCAGCTTCTTTAAATAACCTGCCCCATATGTTAGCTTTTTTAGTGGACTCTGAAAGTTCTTTTATGATTTCTACACTTTTTAAAAAATCTTTCACCTGGCTTATTTCTAGGTTCCTATCTCTGGATCACTGACCCTCTGATGGGTTCTACTTCCAGTGCTTTCTAATGCATTATTCATCTCATTTGTTGAGTTTTTAATCTCTAGGAGTTCTGCTGGTAAAGTTCTCCTGCTGTTCATTAGTTTTATTCCTTAGTTGGGACTGCCTTTCTGAATTTTCTTGTAACTCACTGAATTTCTTCATAACAGGTAATTTGAATTTTCTCAGTTGATCACACTCCCCATGGGTGAGTTTAGTCCTGGAGAATTATCATATAGTGTGATACAGTATTAATTTCCCCCCATAGTGTTTTCGGGAGCTGTGTCAATGCCAGAGCATCTGAAGTAGCAAACACCTTTCTTGTTTAGATAAAACTGAGTCTATTCCACGGGTTGGAAATTGGAAACCTTTTTCCAGCAGGTGGTGCTATAGCAAAAAGGTTTTGTTTTTTTCTCTCGGAGTTGCCTGATAATTGTGTTTGAGAGCAGTGCGCTTCCACTTCCCTTGGGGTTAGCCTCAGCATTCTCCTCATCAGCACTCTTGCCTCGAGTTCCAGGCGCTGCTACAGTGTTCCTGGGGCTGCAGGACCTAACGGCCTAAGCAAGTCCTAGCCACACCTTCAGATGTGGAGAGGGGTGGATCCTGCCCCCAACCTGTCGTGTGTGTGTGTGTGTGTGTGTGTGTGTGTGTGTGTGTGTGTGCTGTTGATGGTTATGGAAGTTCCACTAGTTGTCAATGGAAGGGGAAGTGCATGGTGCCATGGTGCTGCGTCATGTAACTCAATCCTTCAGTTTTTAAATAGAAGTACATACAAATATATTAAGTGGGGGACATTGTGGATGTGTTTGAGAGGAAGTTGTACTTTCTATCATAAAATATCATAAAAATGAATGTTTTTCAAAGTCAAAAAAAAGAAAAACAACTTTCAACCTAACAGTGTCCTAACATGGAAAAATGTGATCTGTTAATATTAAAATAAAAATAAAATGACAAAAGAAGAAACTTGCAACCCAGTTAATTAAAAGTTACTCTTCTTGAGAATTAATGGTGAAGATATGGTTTGGTATATGGAGAAAAGGCTGAAGCTTAGAGGAAAATGTATTACTCCTTTTGCTTCTGGCTACTCGACTTTGAAACTAGAGTTAGTTCAGATTTATAAAGAAAAAAATACTCTCAAGATAGAAATCTTTTGATGTCCCCCTTGCTGAACTTTTGTGGTGTTTAGCAGTGATCTTTTCACATCCTGACTAAGTCTTAATTCCCAGGCTGTCTGGTAACAATTTACAGCTGGAGAGCTAGGATGAATCCAGACCAGAATATTTAGGTGCTTGTCACTAAATATTATTCAAGTGTTTATTTTTAAAGTCAAATTTTGTAAGAGCTTCTATGCTAATAAAGATTACAAACACTTCTTTTTTTAAAAAAAAAGTTACTCTTTTTCTCTCTTTTTTAAAAATTTTTGGAAAATTTTAAATAATCACATCTTAAACACCACACCAAAAAAAGTACCCTGGCATTATTCAAAATGAAACAACTGCCTTGACTTGTGGACATCAGGAAGTAGCAGCTTTTCCCAAACAGGATGGGCTTAAAGGAGGGCATTGTTTTGAATAAGGTTTGGTAGCTTTATAAACAAGATTAGGGAGGAAAGACTTCTATATGCACATTATTAACCTGGAAGTGTACCTCTAAAATAAAGGAAGAAAAGTTTATAAACAAGCTAAGCTTTTTTTCCTTCTTTTATTTAACAGGGAACTCTTGGAAGAAAACAAACTACTTGGGTAGAAATGGAAATCCCTGATGCTTTGGAAATTGTTTCAATACTTTTTCTGGAAATTCTTGCATTGACTAGGTGAACTGTCTTGACCTGCTTAGCCCATACCCCACATCTTCATCTGTTCTCACTGCTGAAGCATACAACTTAAAAAAAAAAAAGACCATAAACTTATGCATATGACTTCCCTTGCTCTATAGAAACCAATTGAGCTATTTTTGAATCAAATTTGCACAACTCTAAAGGGAAAAAAAAACTTCAAAGAACAGGATGTTTTTCAAGGCAGGCTTTTTAAAGCTTATGTTGACCTGCCCCATTCTACCTTTTTTCAGGGTTTCAGGGTTTGCTTTCTCTGATAGTTAACAGTTTGGAAATGAAGGAAAGCACCGGAAGGTTGGATTTCAACATCTTGCGTTTCCCACCCCTTTGCTTGAATGCCTATGCTGGCAATTTACTAGTGCTGCTGCTGCCGGAGTGGAGTGGGGCGTTTGTGGTTCATTAAAGCAAACCTCCATGGTTTGAGAGTCAGCTGATTTTCTTGCTAACACACTTAAAAAGGAGAATTGAAACAATCTCCCTGAAGAGGTCGAGATGGAGATAAGCAACATTATCAATCTCATGTCAGTAACTGGGTAATACTGACACTGAAGAAATTTTAATTACAAAAATTATAAAATTATGTCCTTGTAGGTCAAGCTGTCATTATGTAAAGCCCACCACATTTGATTTTGATAGCCCTTTTAAAATGTAAGCTCACTCAGAAAAATACCGGATGGTTTCACTCATAGCAGGAGCATAAATGACCAGGAGGGAAAATAATAATAATAATGAACAATTATATGCCAGAGACATTTTATGGGGGTGGAGTGGGGAATGGGATCAAAAATGGGGGGAGGGGTAGTGCATGGGACTATGGTGATGGCACATGGGTGAATTGGTCATGGGAAGCCCATGGGGATTACAACTGAGATGGAAAAAGGGCAAGAAATGATGTAAAAATGAGCTATTATAATAAAAAAAAAAGTAAGCTCACTCATGCTGGCACCTTGGGACATATGGGACATTCTTATTTGAGCTTATGAAAGAAGCCTACAAGGTAGAAGAAGCAAATTTTACTATCAAAAAGTAGGAAGGACATGAATGAGGCCCCGCAGAGGGAGAGAGTGGGGGGAAAGAAGCACCTGCATAGTCACAGGTGGGCAGTGGAACAGCTGCCCAGTGCTGGTGCAGAGACTGCCCTGATACAGACGGCTTCTCCTTGGGAGGGGCTCACTCCTTGCGAGCCTAGGTAGAACTTGAGGGGCCCGGAGATTTCCTGATGAGCTTCTGCTCCATGCCCTTATCTTTTACCTTTTGGGTCTGAGCTTCAGGCACAGCCCCCAACAGTCTGTTATCTGCTGGGACCTCTGGGAGACATCCAGGCATCCTGGACATCAGGCCTGAGGACCTTGATTTCATGGCTGTGTCAGTTGCTGCACTAGTCCCTTCTATCTGTCCCCTTTGTGTGATTCAATCTTGTGGTACCGCCCCTGCATTCCTTCCTCCATCAGGTGGCAAAGTTGTCATAGTTGGCATTTTTCACATGGATTAAATGAAAAGAGCGAGGGCGTTTCTCTCTATTGGTGATTATACCAAGTTATAAATTATAAGCACTTCAGGGCATTATGCACACGGTTATTAGAGTCAGGCCTGATGAAGTCCATAATCTTGCCAGTGTCCTGGTCAATCTTAATGACTTCTTCTCTTTCCTCTTCAGCTTCATTTCCTTACTTTTGTAAGGCTACTTTTTGCTGTCACTGAAGTTATTCCACATCTCACCCAGTCTATTTGCATCTCCCACAGAGATGTCAAGTGTCATGGATTTGATACTGGGACAGAAACCTGAGCAGACAGGAAGAATCCATGTGGTAGCTTCTGGGGGGTATTGGGAGTTCCCTTAGCTGGGACATAATCCTCCATTTCCTGATCACAGTGTCCTCTATCTGCCTTTCCCATTACATCAAGTTTAGATGTCTCTTTCCCAAGTAATTGTCTTCCACCTCTTAGAGAACTTCTTGGAAAATTCTGCAATCAACAGAGAACTTTCGTTTCGTTTTTTTTTTTGTTTTTTTTTTCTTCTCTAAGAAGATATAAGCAGGCATCTTACCCTTTGGTTTCTTGGGATCATCTTTAGCCATCCCAACTAGTTTCCTTTGATCCATTGTGAGCTAATTTTTGTGAATGATGTGAAATAGACATCTCATTGTATTGCATTTCTTTTTCCTAGCTTCCCAGCACCATTTGTTGAAGAGACTGTCCCTTCCTCAATAGATCTCTGTGGATCTTTTGTCTAATACTACCTGACTACATATGCTAGGATTAAGTTCTGGGTCCTCTATTCTGTTCAGTCATGTATGTGCCCATTTTGTGCCGGTACCACACTATTTTTATCACTGTGGATTTGCA
>NW_004567132.1:16756940-16763558 GCF_000260355.1 Condylura cristata | reverse complement strand
CATGCCCTTATCTTTTACCTTTTGGGTCTGAGCTTCAGGCACAGCCCCCAACAGTCTGTTATCTGCTGGGACCTCTGGGAGACATCCAGGCATCCCGGACATCCTGGACATCGGGCTTTGGTGCCTGAGGACCTTGATTTCATGGCTGTGTCAGTTGCTGCACTGGCCCCTTCTACCTGTCCCCTTTGTGTGACTCAGTCTTGTGGTACCGCCCCTGCATTCCTTCCTCCATCAGAAATGTATGTGGGGTGCCCTCCACCCAGTCTTTTAAAGGATTGACTGTAAAAGTCACAGCTGTGGGAGAAACAATTCCAGTTCTTTTTTAAAGTGATATTAAATAGACATGTTAGCATCTTTGGCATTTTTTGACCAGACTTTGACAAATTAAGGATATAACCTTTCTCATTTTCATTTGTTCAAATGTAAACTCACCTTAGTGTTTGTGTTTCAACTACTGAGATGAATCTTTCATTCCCACCTTCAAGCAGGTAGAAAACTTGCTAAATTTTTTTTAAGTCCCTATGGTAGAAAGAAATTACCTGCCATGAAATTCATTATTAAAATCAGTGGCCTTCTTTGTCACACGGTTCCAACTTTGCTCCTTTTCGTATCTGTCATCAGTGTTCTCCCAGTCCTGTGAGCAGTTATTTGAGGGTTCTTGTATGCTCCATTCTGTTATAAAATTGGGAGATCACCACTTCTGCAATAATTGATCCAGGTAAGAGTTATCCGTGAAAGCTTAAGCCTCTGGGTGAAAGATTGTTCAGGAGGTTATTCAGACATTCTGAATATCTCTTCAAAGGTTAATTATTAATTTCAAAAGGGGAAATTTGGAGGCAACTCTACATGGAGAATTCTGGAACACTGCCTTAGCCAAATGACAAATTGAATGTTGCCATTACTGGGAGAGTGTGCCTCTTGTGAGGTTTTGGGGAGGACACATTATCTATCCTCTGGGTAATATTTCTATCAAAGATGCTTAACTTGAATTTAATAATGAGGAAACAGACAACCCCAAATTGAGAGTATCCTGAACCTTTAAAAGATGGCAGTAGGCCTTCCCCGGTGGCTCAGTGAATTAAAGCGCAGTACTGAGAAGGTAGCTGCAGTCACTTCAGTGCAAGTATGATCCCTGCCAGGGAGGTGACCCATACACTGCCCCAAACCTCTCCCGTCTCACCTCCTGCTCCCCTCAGCAGTGTACTTGTCAGTCTGCCTGTTCTGCTCCCTGCTCTGCCTTTGTCTGTGTCTGGCGAGAGGATTCATCAGAGACAGAGTGGGGAGCAGAGCAGGCAGATCTATGAACACAAAGCTGAGGGGAGTGGTGGGCAAGACAGGAGAGGTCTCTCCTGTGCCATGTGGATCACCTCCAGGGCGAGGGATCAAACTCCAAACTCAAAGGGTCATAGCGACTAGCAGTGCTGCACTTTAACCCATTGTGCCACCAGGGAGGGCCCATAAATCTTAAAAAAAAAAGTGACAGTACCATGACAGAACAAAGTGATAGGGCAACAGAGGCTGATTAAAAGAGATCAAAGAAACCAAATTCGTGTATGATTCTAGACTGACTCCTGTTTGTTTGCTTTGGGGGGGTGGCGGTGGAGCCACAGTTACAAAAACTTAATTGCAACATGGATAAATTTGCACATGAACTCTATTAGATAAAATTCCAGCAATGTTAAATTTCCTGGGTGCAATAATTGCACTGTGGTTAAGAGAATGACCTTGCTCTTAAGATAGTTCATAGATGAATGTGCCTGCTCAGTATCATGCTTGGTAAAGAGAATTTTTGAACACGGTGCTTTTTTGGAAGTTGCGTACTATTAAAACAGTAATAGTGGCCCTCCCTGGTGGCGTAGCGGGTTAAAGCACTCTACTAAGAAGCTTAAGTCACTTCCACATGAGTTCGATCCCTGCCTGCCCCGGAGGAGATCCACATGGCCCGGCAGACCTCTCCTGACCCGCCCACTGCTCCCCTCAGCAGTGTACTTCGTCGATCTGCCTGTTCTGCTCCCCGCTCTGTCTCTGGTGAATCCTCTCACCCTCCGTATCTCTGGCCTGTACTCCAGCTCTGTATGAATAAATAAATCTTTCAAAAAAAAAACCCAAAAACCAAAAAAACAGTAATAGCAGCAATCTTAGAACCTGGCTTTTGTGGGCAACAAAGAAACCAGCTGCAGGCCTCCAGCTACCTTCTGACTCAGTGTTTCTGCTCAGCACTTCTCACCGCTGACCCAGCAGCCTAGTGAGGGGACTGCAAACATACTAGGTCACTTCTGCCTCCTGTTAACCTTCTTGCCCCATCTTCTCCTGGCCCCCATCCCTAGAGTGTCTACTCTGTCCACACAAAACACTCTCCTCCCTGTTTTCAAAATACATGTTAATGCAATATAAAAACTGTTCATTTAAGCAGTGAAAAGAAATGAACTCTTCAACCTTGAAAACACACTGAGAAAACTTAAATGCCTATCCCTCACTGGAAGAAGCCCTTCTGGAAAGTCACTGTGTGACACCAGCTACATGATATTGTGGAAAAGGCAAAAACAAAAAGAAAAAAGATGAATGGGAAGGGGTGTTAGAGGGAGGTGGGGGTGAATGGGTGGAGCACACAAGACTTTTAAGGCAGTGAAACTCTTCTGTACAGAGTGGTAGATACCTACCACTACACACATTTGTTAAAATATGCACAATGTTGCACCTCCATGTTTATTGCTGCCTTATTTACAATAGGAAAGACATGGAATCAACTCAAGTGCCCAAAGTAGATGACTGGATTAGAAAGATGTGGTACATATATACAATGGAATATTACTCGGCAGTCAAAAAGATAAATTCATGACTTTTGCAGCAACATGGGTGGCGCTGGAAGGGATCATGCTTAGTGAAATAAGCCAGAAAGAAAAAGAAAAATATCAGATAGTTTCACTCATAGCAGGAGCATAATGGACCAGGGGGAAAAATAATAATGATGAACAACTATATACCAGAAACACTTTATGGGGGGTGGAATAAGGAATGGGATCAAAAATGGGGGTGAAGTGCATTGGATGATGATGATGGCACACGGATGATCTTGTGATGGGAAGCCCACAGGGATTGTAACTGAGATGGAAAAAGGCACAAAATGATGTAAAAATAAACATATTATTAAAAATTAAATGCAGGATGTACAGAGTGACTCCTGGTACAAGCTAAGGACTTTCTTTCACAGTGATAGAACAGCACCGGCTCATTCACAACAGATGTACCATGTCAGTGCAAGACGTCTGTCACAGGGGTTGGGGAGGATGAGGTTTAGCTGAACTTGGTGGTTCTTTTGCGGGTGTCTGGACTAAGACACTACCAAGGTGGTGTGCACAAAGGACAAGTATTTATTTCTTTGTGACAAGAAAAGGAGAGAGTGAAACTAGTGTTTCCAAAGAAACTGTCTCCTAGTGGGGACGGTGAGCTGCAGTTGTATGTTGTTTTGTGTGTGTGTGTGGGGTGGGGTGGGGTGGGGCAAGGTCCAGGAGTGTCTTTGTTCTGGTGCTGGCTCCACTCCTTGCATCCAGGCCTTCTCACTCATTCCTTTATTGTCGGCGGAGTGGTCTGTATAAGAGACTTTCAGGGAAACATGGAAGCTTGTTGTAGGCATGAGTCTTACCACATCTAGGTTTTAGTATTCTTTTTTTAAAGATATATTTATGCATACAGAACTGGGGTACAGGCCAGAAGTACAGGGGCAATGAGAGGATTCACCAGAGACAGAGCAGGGAGCAGAACAGGCAGATGGACGAAGCACACTGCTGAGGGGAGCAGCGGGCAGGCCAGGAAAGGTCTGCAGCGCCATATGGGTCACCTCCAGGGCAAGGTTTGAACTCATGCTGAAGTGGCTTTAGCTTCTCAGTGCTGTTCTTTAACCCTCTGAGCCACCAGGAAGGGCCCACATCTAGGTTTTACTTATGGGCAAGAAATCAGTGATAGATCTATGCCCAGTGAACTGGGCATATAGGGAGAATTCCTCCACTCTTACTAATCCTGTGCTCACAAGCTGGGTATTATAGCAACTCTCTGTACTTAACAGGCAAGCACTTTGTTCTATAAACCTAAACCTGCTCTGAAGATAAAGTTTACTCTTTTAAAAACAAAACAAAAAAGGGTTTATTAATTTTTTTCCTTTTCATACAATACTACTTCGTTTATTGTCTCAGTGTTGCCACTGTTTAGACTTGCAAGTGCACAGGGCAAAGAAACAGCTGGACCTTCGTGTCCAGCATGGTCCTCTGTTCTAAGCTGTGTGGACTTGGCCCCTGGGAATACCCAGCGCCGGATCCTCAGGGAGCCCGATGCTGGAGCTGCCTCTGGAGTGAGGAGGTCTGTGCGCTGTGGGACTGCAGCTTTTGCTCAGGAGTTCAAATGAGAACATGGTCAAAGAGTCAGGATGGTCTGCAGAAATGCTTCCCAGCAGATTAGGGGACGTTCCTTTCTAGCATTCTGACTTCTTAATGGGATGAGCCTGCAGTCAACTCTTGTCTTACTTCATTCAGGACATTTTTCTTCTCACTGACCTTAGATTACTGACTCACAACCATTTCTTCTGGTCCTTATTTGGAAGCTCCCACTACCCTGAAGCATTTCTCAGGGGCTGTGTTCTCAGGGGCTTTATGGCCTCTTGCACTGACCTCCCCATACATTTTTTTTATTCATACAGAACTGGGGTGCAGACGAGAGGTGCAGGGGAGGTGAGAGGTTACACCAGAGACAGAGTGGGGAGCAGAACAGGCCGATCAACGAAGTACACTGCTGAGGGGAGCAGCGGGTGAGACAGGAGGTCTGCTGCGCCATGTGGTGCGCCTCTGGGGTGTGGATAGAATTCGTGCTGCAGTGGCTGTGGGTAGCTTCATCGTGCTGCCCTTTAACCTGTTGTGCCAGCAGGGAGGGCCCCCATACATTCTTTCATGTTAAACAGCTCTTTCCTGTTCTACTTTTGTTATTCTTGTTCTCTGCACAGTTGTGCTTCCACTATACATACGAGGCATGTTTTCTAGTAATCTTGCTTTAGTTCAGTAAGTGAGGTGTTCTTTTTTAATCTTTTTGAAATTTGATTGTAATCATCATCTAACCTCTTGTATTTCTTGCAAAGGGCTCATTGCTAGTCTCTCTCTATATATATATAATTTTTTTTTTTTTTAAGATTCTTACACATACAGAACTGGGCTACAGGCCAGAGGGGGAGTGAGAGGGTTCACCAGAGACAGAGTGGGGAGCAGAATAGGCTGACTGACAAAGTACATTGCTGAGGGGAGCAGCAGGCGGGTCAGGAGAGGTCTGCCTCGCCATGTGGGTCACCCGCCCTGGCTGGGAATGGAACTCTTACCCAGTGCCTGTGATTGCTTCATAGTACTGTGCTTTAACCCATTCTGGTACCAGGAAGGGCCTGCTAGGCTTTGAATTTTTAATGCTTGCTTGTTCTTTGTGCAGCAAATGTTTTGGTTGCTTGTTAGAAGATAACTTGGCTTCTTGTTTATTCATATTTCCTCAGTAAAATCTTGTTGATCTTTTTGTTCTTATTGATAAGTTATTTGGAGTAGTCTTATAGTTTATGTAAATATTTTAATATATGTTGAAAGGAGTTCTTGGTATTAACTTGCACTACTATCAACCCGAAAGCCCTTTCGTACGTGAGAAGCTTTGGGGTCGGGTGGGGAGGCACCGAAGAGAGGGAATCAGACCAAGATACCAAGTGTCCTGTAATGGTGCTGGAGATGCAAGGCCAGGTTCTATGCAGTCCTACACCAAAGTTTGGATGTTGTATCTTATCCCAAGAGCTGGGCCAAATGGGCAGCACTGAGGAGTGTCACAGGGAAATATTTTATCATCCAGTTGTTTTTTAGGGAGCTCATCTAGATGAAGAGATTGGCTTTGGAGAGGGACATCGAATGGGGCTTTTGAAATAGCGACAGCTGTTGAAGAGGCTCTAAAGAGCATCGCCTTCCCCAGAGCCACTGTGGCGCAGCCTGGGCCTCATCCTGCAGAGCCAGGCTGCTGGTCAGGCCCTAGGCTCTGCTGGTGGGTAGATTCCTGCCAGAGTAGCTGTGACGCACGTGGGTGCTGTTTTAAGGAGCAGAAGCAGGGGGCTATTTTTTTTTTTTTTAATAATTTTCCCCCATACAGAACTGGGGCACAGGCCAATGGTGTGGGGACAGTGAGAGGACTCACCTCAGACAGTGGGGAGCAGAACAGGTGAATCGAATGAAGTACACTACTGAGGGGAGCAGCAGGCAGGTTAGGGGAGGTCTGCTGTGCCATGTGGGTCACCTCCCTGGCTGGGGATGGAACTCCTGCTACAGTGTCTATGATGGCCCTGTGCAGGGCCCTGTGCAGGACTATCTGAAAAAGGCACAGGATTTGTCAGGCACACCTGGTTTGAATCTGGTCTGTCACTTCTTGGGAGGTCTTGGACAAGTCACTTTTTATTTTTTTTATTATTACTTTTTTTTTTTATAATAACATCTAAGTTTTTTTGTAATAACATCACTTAAGTTTTTTTTTTTTTAATTTATTTGTGCATACAGAACTGGGGTACAGGCCAGAGGCTCAGGGGCGGTGAGAGGCTTCACCAGAGACAGAGTGGGGAGC
>NW_004567132.1:16725153-16756335 GCF_000260355.1 Condylura cristata | reverse complement strand
TCTCTCTCTCTAATAGTTTATTTTTACATCATTTTGTACATTTTTTCATCTCAGTTGTAATCCCCGTGGGTTTCTTCTATGCATTTTTTAAAGTGATTGTTATTTTGTTATTGAACTGTATGCGATCTTTATGTATTTTGCACATTAGAACCTTAGGGGATATGTGATTTGCAAATATCTTCTCTCATACAGTATGTTGTCTTTTCATTTTGTTGATGGTTCCCTTCACTGTGCAAAAACTTTTTAGTTTGCTGTAGTGCCATTTATGTTTGTTTTGCTGTCCTTGTCTTTAGAGTCAGATCCAAAAAGCAATCACTAAGGGCTTCCTTGAGGTGCAGGGGTTAAAATCTCAGCCACTAAGACGTGAGTTTGACCCACATGATGCAGCAGACCTCTAGTGCTCCCCTCAGCAGTACATTTCAGTAGATCCACCTGTTCTGCACCTCAACCTGTCTGGTGAATCCACACACACCCACACACACACCTGCCCCTTCCTCTGTACCTCTGGCCTACACCCCAGGTCTTGTATGCATAAACAGATAAAAATAAGTCTTTAAAAAAAAATAAAAAGTGGGCCCTCCCTGGTGGCGCAGCGGGTTAAAGCACTGCACTAAGAAACTAAAGCCACTTCAGCATGAGTTCGATTCCCGCCTGCCCCGGAGGCGACCACATGGCGTGGCAGACCTCTCCTGACCCGCCCACTGCTCCCCTCAGCAGTGTACTTCGTCGATCTGCCTGTTCTGCTCCCGCTCTGTCTCTGGTGAATCCTCTCACCCTCTGCATCTCTGGCCTGTACCCCAGTTCTGTATGAATAAATAAATAAATCTTAAAAAAAAATAAATAAAAAATAAAAAGCAATCACTAAGACCATTGTGAAGGAACACACTGCCTGTGTCTTCTAAAAGTTTTGTGGTTTCAAGTCTTACATTCAAGTCTTTATTTAATTCACTTTGAATTGTTTTGTGTATGGTACAGTGCTTTAGTTTCATTCTTCTGCTTATAGCTATCCAGTTTTCCTAATACCATAGTGACATTGCATTATAAAATATGTTTCAGGTGTGCATCATAGAGACTCATGTGCCAAGGCCATTGGCTAAACTATCATTTCCCCATTGCATAGTCGGGCCAGAGATGGGGACTCATGCCGCAGTGGCAGGGGACAGCTTCATAGTCGGCTTTAACCCCCTGTGCCACCAGGGAGGGCCTGTTTGTTCTATTTCTGTAATAAACACTACTAGAATTCCAGCAGGGATTACACTGAATCTTTGGATTGCTTTGGACAATACTGACATTTTCACAATATTATTCCAATCCATGAGCACAGAATATCTTTCATTTGGCTTTTCTTCAGTTTCTTTTATCAGTGTCTTACAGTTTTCAGTATGTGGTCCTTTGGTTATATTTATTCCTTGGTATTTTATGTTCTGATGTAATTGTAAATGATTGTTTTATGAATTTATATGATAGTTTTTTGTTGGTGTACAGAAATGTAACCAATTTTTCTATGTTGACTTTGTACCCTATTTCAGTGAATTCTTTTGTTATGTCTAATAGTTAATTTGTGTGTAGAATGCTGAGGGTTTTCCACAAATCAAGTCCTGGCATCCACACATGGTGACAGTTTTATTTTCTGCTTCCCAATTTGGATATCTTTTATTTCTTTTCTTGCCTAATTACTCTGGCAAAGACTTTCAATAAAATGTGGAGACAGTAGGTGCCCTTGTTTGTTTCTGCCCAGAGGACAGACTTTCAGCTTTTTCCCATTGAGTATGATGTTAGTTCTGAATGTGTCAACATATGGCCTTTGTTAGGTTGTTTCACCATTTAACCACGTTGGTGAAGGTTTTTCTTTTTTTTCTGACAGGCTTTGATCCATGGTGTTGTATGTTAATTTTATTTTCAGTATTTTAAAAATTATTTTTACTCTATATCCATGTTTTAATTTTACTTAATAGCTTTCCACATACATATTATGTTACCTACTATAAAACAGTTATGTCTGTTTAGTTTTTGCAATTTTATAAGGTGCTTTCTTATCTTTGTCATTTATTTGTTGTGAAGTTAGACTCTTACTCATACACCTGAAATTCTTGAATAGTGACACTTCACTGGCAGAGCCATGGCTTCTGTCCATGTATACACCTAGCTACCTCATTTTCAGGCCTTGCTCTGACTCACTCCATGGAGATTATAAAATTCAGGCACTGTGGTTTCTCACCTCCAGTTCTTTCTCCATCTTCTGGGTGCTCCTGGTGTCTAAAGCATGAAATTCTAGGCATGAAGTAGTTAGGTTTTTAAAATACATATATTTACATCATTCTTCCTTTTTGTACAATGTATGTTTTCTCCTCTCAGGTGTAGTCTCCGTATAATTCCCACTACTAATACAGCATGCACCATTACCACAGTCCCTTGTGCTCTTCCCTCCAGTGTGTTGATCTCTCTCCCTCCCCCTCCCCTGCAGAATGTCTGATTTATAGTTGCCACTTAATTTTGTTTAATTTATTATATTTCCCATGATCCCTTATTTGATTCTAAAACTATCAAATATTTTTCTTTTTCTTTCTGGCTTTTATTTCACTGAGCATAATTGCTTCTAGCTTCATCCATGTTGCTGCAAATGGCATGAGTTTATCTTTTGATAAGTAATAAATATTCCATTGTGTGTATATATACCACATCATCTTGTTCTAGTCATCTATTTTTTGGGCACTTGAGTTGTTTCCATACCTTACATATTATGAATAGTGCTGAAATAAAATGGGGGGCAGGTATCATTTTGAATTAATGTTTTTGTGTCTTTTGGGTAGATTCCTAGGGGTGGAATTGCTGGGTCATATGGAAGCTCCATTTTTAGTAGTCTGAGGAACTGTCACACAGCTGTTCATAGTGTATGGGTCAGTTTGCACTCCCTCCAGCAGTGTAGGGGAGTTCCTTTCTCCACAGCCTCACCAGCATTTGTTTCCATTTTTTAAACATGTGCCATTCTCACTGGTGTGAGGTGGGATCTCATTTTGGTTTTGATTTGCATTTCCTTGATTACAAGTAATGTTGAACATTTTTCCATATACCTGTTGGCCATTTGCATTTCCTCTTTGGAGAAATGTCTTTTTTTTTTTTTTTTTTTTAATCTTCTGCCCATTGCCCATTTCTTGACTGGATTGTTTCTTTGTTTTTGTTGAGTTGCCTCAGCTCATTGTAGATGTTTGTGATCAGTCACTTATCAATAGTATTGTGTGCAAAAAGTTTCCCCCAATCAGTAGGGTGTCATTTTGGTTTTGGTTATGTCTCTTTTGCTGTACAGAAGCTTTTTAATTTGATGTAGTCCCAGCTATTCATTTTTTCCTGCACTTTCTTGCTTTGGGGTATGTCTTTAAAGATGTTACTGAGATTTATGCTTTGCCTATATTCTAAGTATCTTCTTTTATCCATTTTGAGTTTTTTGTGCATGGTATGATACAGTAGTCTAGCTTCATTCTTCTCCATGTAGCAGCCCAGTTTTCCCAGCACCATTTATTGAATAAACTGTCCTTGTTCCATTATATATTCTTTGCTTCTTTATCAAAGATTAGTTACCCATAAATACGTCGGTTATTTCTGGGTTTTCTATTTGATTCCATTGATCTGTGCGTCTGTTTTTGTTCAGTACCATACAGTTAAATTATTATGGCTTTTTATAGTATAGTTTGAAGTCTGGACATGTGATACTTCCATTCTTCTTTTTAGTTAGGAGAGCTTTGACTATTTGAGATTCTTGTGGTTCTATATGAATTGCATTAGTATTTATTCTATTTCTTTGGAGAACCTCATTGAAATTTCTTTAAAAAGATTCACTTACTTATGCATACAAAAGCTGGGGTATAGACCAGAGGTGCCAGAGTTGGGAGTAAGAGGGTTTTCCAGAGACAGTGGGGTGCAGAACAGGTAGATTGGCTGAACTACAAGGCTGAGGGGAGCAGTGGGCGGGACAGGAGAGGTCTGCTGCGCCATGTGGGTTGGCTCCCTGGCTGGATAGCTTCATAGTGCTGAGACTTAACCTCTTGTGCCACCAAGGAGGCCCCAATGAAATTTTTGTTAGAATAGCATTGAGTCTGTACATTGCTTTCGGTAGGATGGCTATTTTGATGATGCTAATTCTTCTGATCCATGAACAGGAAATCTCTTTCCATTTCTTTGTGTCATCTTCTATTTCTTTTCTTTTTTAAAAAAATGTATTTATGTATGCATACAAGAACTGGGGTATAGGCCAGAGATGCAGGAGGGTGAGAGGATTCACAGAGAGGATTCACAGGGAACAGAACAGGCAGATGTACTAAAATACACTGCTGAGGGGAGCAGCAGATGAGACAGAAGAGGTCTGCTATGCTATATGGGTTAACTGCCTGGCTGGCCAGGGATGGAACTCATGCTGCTGTGGCTGGCAATAGCTATCTTTAACCCCTGCACCACCAGGCAGACCCACTTCTATTTCTTTTAATAATGCTTTATATTTTTCTTTGTACAGACCCTTCATTTTTATTAGGTTTATCCCCAGGTATTTGATTTTTTTTTTTTAATTATAAAAAGGGATGGTTTTCTTTTTTTTTTTGAAGATATATATGTATATATATTAATGTCATAGTTTACATCATTTTGTGCTTTTTTTGTACTCCCCATGGGCTTCCCATCACCAAATCACCTGTGTGCCATCACCATAGTCCAATGCACTTCCCCACCAGCCTCCGATTTTGGTCCCATTCCCCACTACTCCACCCTGGCAAAATCTCTCTGGTATATAGTTGTTCATTATTCCCCCACCTTCCCCTGTCCTTTATGCTCCTGCTATGAGTGAAACCAACCGGTATTTCTCTTCTTCTTTCTGGCTTATTTCACTAAGCATGATTCTTGGGTTGTGTTTTTAAATCATAAAAGGATGTTGAATTTTGTCAAAGCCTTTTTTTTTTTTTTTTGCATTGGTTGAGATAATCATATTTACCCTTCAGTTTGTTAATGTGGTACTTCAAATTGATCGATTTGTGGATATTGAGCCATCTTATATCAATGAAATAAATCCCTACTTGATCATGGTATGTGATGTATTGTTGAATTTTATTTACTAATGTTTTGTTGAGAATTTTTGCATATACATTAAGGATATTAGCCTATAATCTTATGTTTTTGTGATGTCCTTTTCTGGCTTTGGCATTAGGATAATATGAGCCAAGTGAAATGAATTGGGGAGTACTCCCTCTTCAATTTTTGAAAAGATTTTAAGAAGGATAGATATTAAACTTTGAGTGTCTGGTAGAATTCACCAGTGATATCATCTGGTCTGGACTTTTGTTTGGTGGCTTTTGACAACTAATGGAGAGACTGAGTTAGTAATTGGTCTATTCAGACTTTCTTCATAATTCAGTCTAGAAAGATTGTATGATTTCAATAATTTATTCTTCCAGTTTGTCCAATTTGTTGGTTCATCGTAGTTTATGATGATTTGTGTTTCTGTTCGTGACTCTCTTACCTGTCTTATTTACTTGTACTTTCATTCTTGGTGAGTCTAGTTAAAGATTTCTTGACTTTACTTTAAAAAAAAGTTGTTTCATTGATCATTTCCATTGCCTTTTATTCTATTTCATTTATTTCTCATTATTTCCTTCTATTAACTTCTCTTATCATTTGCTCTTGTTCTAATTTCCTTGTGTATAAAGTTAGGTTGTTTGAGATTTTGTTTCTTAAGGAAGGCCTGTACTGCTACATACATCACTCTTAGAACCACTGCATTTCTTTTTTTAATATTTATTTATTTATTCATACAGAACTGGGTACCAGACAGAGGTGCAGGGGCAGTGAGAGGATTAATCAGAAACAGTGGGGAAGCAAAACAGGCAGATTGACAAAGTACACTGCTGAGGAGAGCAGGGGTGAGACAGGAGAGGCCTGCCGTACCACGTGGGTCACCTCCAGGGTGGGGCTCGAACTCACACTGAAGCAGCCACCCGCTGAGCCACCAGGGAGGGTCCAGAACCACTGCATTTCATAGATTTTGGTATGTCCTATTTTCATTTTTGTTTTGGCAGCAGCACCACACTGATAAATAGGAGTCGTGGAGCAGTATGTACAATGTAGGGTGTTGCTGAACAAGCAAGATCCTAGTCATTTTACTGATAGAATGATCATACAGCATCAGTTACATGGGGTAGGAGGACAGAGAGAAAATGGTGGGCAAAACTAAAAAATGTGTTTTTGTCATCTAGGGCGTGAGTCTGCTGATCAGATAATTCTTATCTGCTTGACGACCAAGTATTAAAATCAAAACCATACCCCAGACTCCCAGCATTCCACTGACCAGCTTCTGGGGTGCCTTGTCATACACCAGTCCTCACCCCACGCTGGGCATTCACAGCCATACCTTGTGATGTATAGCCTTCCCAGAGTGATCAAGCTTTCTGATCTTGATTGATCTGAAAGGCACCTTGTAAGGTTTGGCTCCTACGACTGATTGACTGGGCAGTTCTGACCTTAAAAAGAATGGTGGCTGAACAGACAGCTTAAAGCTAGCATACACACACATTTTCATTTGTCTTCAAGTATTTTTAAATTTCTCCTTTGCTTTATTTGTTGACCCAATATTTAAATAACGTGTATTCTCCACGTTTTTGTAATTTTTTTAGTTTTATTCTACTTTCATACTATTGCAGTTGGAAAAAATGCTTAATATTACTTCAATCTTCTTAAATTTAGACTTTGTAGTTCAATGTGATCTATTATAGTTCTATGTGTACTTAAGAAGAATGTGTGTATTCTGCTGATTTTGATGGACTAGTCTGTATATCTTTCCATCTGGTCTAATGTGTCATTTAAGGCCAATGTTTCCTTTTTTTTTTTTTAATAATATAGTTTTTTTACATAATTTTGTGCCTTTTTCCATCTCAGTTGTAATCTCAGTGGGCTTCCCATCACTAAATCACCCATCTGCTATCACCATAGTCCAGTGCACTCCACCCCCCCATTTTTGATTTTTTGATCCTATTCTCCACTCCACCCCTGTAAAATGTGTCTGTTATATAATTGTTCACTATTATTCCCCCCACCCCAGGTCCATTATATTCCTGCTATGAGTGAAACCATCTGGTATTTTTCCTTTTCTTTCTGGCTTATTTCACTAAGCATATCCCTTCCAGTTCCATCCATGTTTTTGAGTTATCTTTTTGATTGCTGAGTAATATTCCATTGCGTATACGTACATCTTTTTAATCCAGTCATCTACTTTTGGAATTTTGGGTTGATTATTTTATTGTAAATAAAACAGCAACAACAATGTTTCCTTTTTGATGTTCAGTTGAACAATCAATCCACTGATTCAAGTGTTCTCTTACTAACACTGGTGTTAAGTCTATTACGGAATTGCTGTCAAATTCTCCCTATAGGTTGGTTCATGTTCTTTGTTCCTATGTTAGGAACTTAAAATATCAACAAACGTAATTCTTGTAGCATTTTTCTTTTTTGTTTTACAAACTTTGTTTTAAAGTCTGTTTTGTCTAATACAATGATTCCATTTTTTCCCCCTATTTGCATGGAATCTTTCCACTTTGTGTGTGCTTACAGTGGAAGTAGGCTTCTTGTACACATTTAAAAATTCTTTCATATTGCATTATAACATTGTTAGTTCAGGTGTGCATCACTGTAAATCAACACCTGTATATGCTACATTAAATTCAGGATGAAAATTTCTATCTTTCACAATACAATGGAACTCTACCTAAGCAACCTATTCACCTCTCCTTGATTTAATAGTCTAGTTGTTTTGGTTTCATTTGGGTTGTTTTTCTATGTACCACATGAGTGAAATCATGTCTTTATTATTACTAGTTCTTTTTTAAAGATTTATTTATGCATACAAAAATTGAGGTATAGGCCAGAGTGCAGGGGTGAGAGGATTCACCAGAGACAACAAAGAGCAGAACAGGCAGACTGAATGAAATACACTGTTGAGGGGAACAGCAGGGAGACAGGAAAGCTCAGCTGTGCCATGTGGGTCACCTCCCTGGCTGGGGATCAAACTCATGCTGCAGTGGCTGCAGATAGCTTCGCAGTGCTGCACTTTAACTGGTTGTGCAGGGAGGGCCCTACTACTGTTTTTTTTTTTTTTTTTTTTTTTAAAGATTTATTTATTTGTGCATACAGAACTGGGGTACCGGCCAGAGGCTCAGGGACGGTGAGAAGCTTCACCAGAGACAGAGTGGGGAGCAGAACAGGCAGATCTACGAAGTACACTGCTGAGGGGAGCAGCGGGCGGGTCAGGAGAGGTCTGGCTCGCCATGTGGTCTCCTCCCGGCAGGCGGCAGGCGGGAATCGAACTCATGCGGAAGTGGCTTCAGATTCTCAGTGCTGTGCTTTAACCCGCTGCGCCACCAGGGAGGGCCACTACTGTTGTTTTTAATTGAACATTTGGTATGTAAGCTTCAGGTGTGCATCATTCAAAATCAGCTTGTATGTATACTACATTAACTTCAGTAAAACTCAAATTCTTACACATCTGATCTGAATATTTACCCTTTATTCTGTTTACTCCAACCCTAATATTTGTCCCTCTACATCTGATTTACTTCACTAAGCAGGCAGCCAAGAATACCTTCTACTTCATCTGTGTTGCAGATAGCAAGATATCCTATTTTTTTTTTAATACCTGAGTAGTACTCCATGGTGTACGCATACTGCATCATTAACTAATCTGTCAGCAGACAGTTTCGTTTGGTTCAAGTTCTTAGCTATGTTGCAGTGAACATGGGGGTGCATATATCAACCTGAATTAGTGTTTTGTGTTCTTTGAGTAAATAGCTAGAAACAGCCTAACGATCCTATGGAATTTTATTTTTAATTTTTTTGGAAGAACCTGCATGTTGCCTTCTATCATGGCTCCATCAATTTGCATTCCCAACAATAATGTACAAGGCTTCCTATTTCCAGGTCCTCTCCAACACTTGTCTTTTGGATAATAGCCATTCTTACAGCTGCAAGGCGACATCTCATTGTTTTATTTTCCAGTTCCCTAATAATAAAAGATGAACATCTTTTCATATGCCTTTTAGCCAACTGTATGTCTTTGGAGAAGTGTCTATTCAGATCTTTTGCCTATTTTTAAATCAGTTTTTTTAATGAATTCTGAATGTACTTTGAATATTAATTCTTTGAGGATCTATTATATTTTCACCAACTCAATAGAATGCCTTATTATTTAAATAGACATTTTCATTTGATATTGTCCCATTTTTTAATTTTTGCTTTTGTTTCCCTTACTGTTACAAGTTGAGTTCCCTAAGATATCTCTAAGGTCAGTGTTGAGGAGAACATCACCTATATTTTCTTTTACATATTAGATGGTTTCAAGTCTTACTTGCAGCTCTATAATCCATTTTGAATTGATGTACATGATGAGAGATCATGTTCAACCTTTATACTTTTGCATGTGACTGTACAATTTTCCCAGTAGCATGTATTTAAAGACTTTGCTTGCTCTATTGTCTTTGCTCCTTTGTCATAAATTAGTTGTCCATAGAAGTATAGATTTAAGTCCCTCCCTTTGGTCAATTAATCTGTGTCTCTCTTTATTCCAATATTATGTTCTCATTACTGTTGCTTTGTAGATTGGTTTGACATTATGCAGGGTGACATCTTCACTTTTGTTTTTTTCTCAGGATTGTTATTTTGTATTTGGGGTTTTTTGTAGTTCCAAATAAATTTTGTGGTTCTTTTATTTCTATTTCTATGAATAATGACACTGAGATATCGATGGGGGTTGTACTGAACTTGTGTATTGCTTTAGGGAATATAGTCATTTTAATGGTATTAATTCTATGAGGACAGAATATCTTTCCATTTCTTTCACTATCATCTTATAGCTTACAGTATATAGATCTCTCACCTTTTTGGATAAATTTATTCCAAGGTAGGCACTTCATTCTCTCTTCTTCCCTGTTCATTATTTGCATATAGAAACATAACAAATCCTTATATATAATTTTTGTAGTCTTTAATTTACTGTATTCACTTCTAATAGCTTTTCACTGGAATCTGGAATTTTAAAAAATATTGTGACATGATCTCCAAATAGTGATAGTTTTAATTCTTCCTTTTGAATTTTGATGTCTTTCATAACCCTTTTCTTGTCTAACTGCTCTGGTAGGACTTTCAACCCTGATTGAATAATAGTGGTGAGTGTAGACATACTTGTCCTGCTCCCTGAGAAAATGTTTTCAGCACTGAGTATCATTCTGCCTATGGGTTTATCACACATGGCTATTATGTTAAGGTGTGTGCTTTTCATACCCATTTTTGTGGATGGCTTATTTTGTTACTCATAATTGGAGGTTGCATCTTGACACATGCTTTTTTATTTTTTTGCATCTATTGAGAAATATGATTTCTGTCCTCTTGTTGATGTGCTATATATGTTGTTATCCTTGCATCCTTGGAGTAAATCCCCCTTGCTCATGGTCTATGATTCTTTTAATGTATTGTTGAATTTAGTTTACTAATATTTTGTTATGCTTCATCTTTGTTCATCAAAAATAGTGGTCTTGTGTGTGTGGTGTTTGTGTGTGTGATGTCCTTCTTTTGGAGTCAGGGTGATGCTGGCTTCAAAAATTTGTCTTTCCTCCTTTTCGGTTTTCTGGAAGGGTTTGAGAAGGCTAGGTATTCTGTGAATGTTTGATAGACTTCACTAGTGAAGCCCCTGGCCCTGGGCTTTTGTTTTTTGGGGGCTTTACTATTTCAATTTCTTTTTGTGACGGGTCTATTCAGGTTTTCTACTTCTTCCTAATTCAATCTTGGAATGTTGTGTTTTGATTTGTTCTAGTTCTTCTGGATTGTCAAATTTGTTGCCATAGAACTGTTCATAAGTTTTATGATCCTCTGTATTTCCATAGTACTTGTTGTAACTTTGTTTCTCTTCTTTGTGAGTCTGGTAAAAGGTCTGCCTATTTTATCTTTTCGAAGGACCAGGTCTTAGTTTCATTAGTCTCGAGCTGTCGTTTTTATCTTTTCCATGTATCTCTGCTATTTTAGTATTTCTTTCAAGAGTTTTGGCCTAGTTTTTCTTTTTCTACTTTGGATGTGATTTTCCTACTTCCTTTAGGTTGTAAGTTCAGATTTTTGATTCTTTTTCTTGAAGGGGGCCTAATAAGAACTTCCTTCTTATTACCACTTTTCCTGCATCCTGTTAAGTCCTGTCTTCTGTCTCCATGTATTTGTTTTTAATTTTACCTTTGAATTCTTTAAGATTTTTAAAATTTTGTTTATGCATACAGGGACTGGAGTGTAGACTCCCCAGAGACAGAGTGGGGAGCAGAACAGGCACATATACTGAAATACCCTGCAGAGAGGAGCAGCAGAGAGACTGGAGAGGTCTGCCATGCCATGTGGGTCAACTCCCTGGCTGGGTGGAAAGTGGAACTCTGAGGCAGTGGCTGTGGATAGCGCTAACTTTTACCCCTGCACCACCAGGGAGGCCCTACCTTGAATATTTTTTCTGATCCAGTACGTATGTAGTAGCCTGTGTTTTAGTCTCCACATATTTGTGGCTTTTCCATTTCTTCTTTTGGTTAATTTCCAGTTTCATACCATTGTAATCTGAAAAGATGTTTGATATGATTTTAATGTTCATAAATTTATTGAGACTGATTTTGTGTCCCAACATTTGGTATACCATTGAGAATGTTCCGTGAGGGCTCAGAGGAAATGTGTATTGTTGGTTGGGATGGACTGCTATGTAATATCTCTTAAACCCTAGATGAGTCTCAATTTTTTTTATCCTTTCGGCAACTCTAAGTATAAATAAATTCCCCAAAAGATAAATTGGGGGTAGGTATGTATTTATTGCCATTTTGTCATTTCCTGGCTATTCTGGTAGCTCTTGTCCCTTCTGTTTAGTGTTTAGTTTAGATCCTTTCTCATTCTCTAGTGTTTCTATTAGGGGTTTTTGCTTAGCAATTACCATGAGGTTACAACAGCCTATTTTACATTGATCACAAACTAAGTTTGAACTCATTCTGAAACATTTTTAACCCTGTGTGTTGTTTTTAAGCTTAGTTTTATTTTTTCTCACATATCCTTTGATCAATCTACTACTTTTACTATGTATTTACCTGTACCAATGATATTTTTTCTGTCATGTTTTCTTGTTATTGCTTGGTTCTATTTCTTTTCAGCTTCCCCCCTCCAGTGTTTCTGGTAATGCCAATTTAGTGGTGGTGAACTCCTCTAGCTTTTTCTTGTCTGGAAAACTCCAATTATGAATGATAACCTTTGCAGATAGAGTAGTCTTCGTAGGGTTTTCACCTTTAGTTTTTACCTAGTTTTCATTTGAAGATGCTCATCTTGCTTGACTCTGTTAGCTGCTTTGCTAAATACATACAAGCAATCTTTCCCAGTATTGAAGGAGAATCCTAGAGTGGGGGTGAATCTTACCATTTAACTTTGCTCCTTTGTCTTCTGAAACTTCGTGGTTGTCTAAGCAACCTGAATTTTCCCAATTGGGTCAGTTGTTGAGTGTCTCTTCAGTTGTTTCTGATCATTTTGGTCCCAAACCCAGTCACTGGTGCATTTAAAGGGTGTCTGCTGTGTGCTGGCTGGCCTGTGTAGTATCATGGGGCTGGGCTCAAAGGTTAGTGCCAAGATATGCCCCTGCCCCAGAGACTCCCAACACAAATGAGGCTGCATGTGATCCCTTTGAGAGTAGAATCTTCATTCTCTATTTCTTGTGATCCATTTGTTTTTGGTGTTTGAGGTCATCTTAAGGCCTCATAAGTTCTGAGGACTGGGTTGCTGATGCAGGAGCAGATAGAGCCCTTGCTCCTCCGTGCAAGCTCCATGTTTGTTATATTCCTGATTGTGGTTTATCACATCAGGGGTGAAGTTTTTGGTAAGATGGTACGTCTCTGCCTCTCCTGTCTCAGTGTGGCTCTATTAGCCACTTTTTCTTTTTCTTTTTTTTTAAAAGATATTTATTATGCACTCAGAACTGGGGTACAGGGAGCAGCGAGTGGGCAGGTGAGGAGAGATTTGCCATTCCATGTGGCCCCCTTGCTGGCCAGGGATCGAACACATGCTGCAGTGGCTGTGATAACTTCACAGTACTGTGCTTTGTTTGACCCATTGTGCCACCAGGGAGAGCCCTCTTTTATACCCTCCACTAGGGGGTTTTAGCTAGCTTTCACATCTGTTTCAGAGGAAATTCTGCATGTAGCTGTAGAGTTTGTGTCTGTGGGAGGAAGTGTGTGCAGGATCCTCCCATGCTGCCTTCTTGAATGAGCCTTATGAAGCAACGTTTTAAATAGGAGTAATACAGAACTGTCTCTTTTTAAAGATGTGTTCAGTGAAAAAAGACCACTGTACTGCATTATTCCATTTAAAAGTGCATGTATGGTTTCATTTACACATACAAAGTATTCACACTCTTGTAGAAGAATTTCAGATACTTTTTACAAAAACTTGTTTCCTAATTTTTTCTATGTGAGAGAGATAAGCATATACAGTTACCCAGTAATGAGTCTCTACTGACGCAGGGGGCTGACTTCACTGGGCCTGGGCAAGGGAACAGAACTAGAGCTCTCTTAACACCACCAAGATGACATGTAGAAAAAAGGTTACCTGGCAGACTTGCAAATGTGTAGGAAGATTCCCTTTCCAGGGGGTTCCTTGGCAAGTGGGGACAGAGATAAAACCGGGGGTTTTTTGTCTGGCACCCATCCTGATCAGGGGAGCTTCCAGCCACGTGTCTTAGAGTGCTGATGGGCTGTTGGCATGGTTGCCTTTTAGAGGTGCTGAATTAATTTGTCAGTAGGAGAGGAAGATTTCTCCTTTTCCCTCGATTCATAGTTGCCTTTACCAGGGGAGCCACCATGAGAACTGGCAACTCAAGTGAAAAGAGTAGCCCCACGTAGGCATGGCGTATTAAGGAAAGCTCTTGGCTCCAAGGACAGTGGATCTAGGATCCTCGTCTCCCCCTCCTTATTAGATTTGCAGGAGAACTCAGGCTCGCCTAGCAAACATAAATAACATCAGAAGTGACTAATTTAAATGGAGGAAAACAAAAGGTTAAATAGATGAAAAAAGATCATTCCTCCGCCCTGTCTTTACACCCAGTTTTAACAGCTGACAAACTCTGAATATTACTTTACATGCAAGTGGTAGACGAGGACAAGGCTAGAATATTGTTGCTAGTAGGGCTTGGTTATAGATGAACAAACTGTAACGGGGGAGAAGGGAAAAAGGACCCACACTGAATTTGAGTGCAAAAAATAAATATAAAATTTATTAAAACACCCACAATATTTTAAAGATACCAGGAGTAATACAGTTCACAAACCCAATTGTTTGTGTAAATTATAATAAAATACAAATCAAAAAAGGATACATACTTGCAATTTCTAGGCACCCTAAATTAAATTTACTGAAACACTGGGGGAGAAGGGAGGGTAAGGAGGGGTAGCTCAGGAGGCAAACCAATAAAGTGGGAGGAAAAAATATTAACAAAAAGGTTAAAATTATACAAAATAAAATTATCAGCATAAATTTACTGTACTAAGAATATCTACAGTTTAATAATACACATCCTATTGCCTTGAGACATTGCAAAAATCTACCATTCATCCATCAACCCCAGATAAACTTCATTTCAAGTAGCCACAGTTACAAAGTCAAGACGGAATATTCAAGTATGGTTGTTAAGTTCACCTCCATTGGAAGCCAAGTAACCAAACAGGAATTCAAAGAGAAGAAACAAAACACATCAAAAAGCTACAGGGATAAGTCTAACGCATTATTAGTATGTCATGATACAACCTGCCCTTGTTTCTCCTAATTAGATTATGTGAAAAAGAAATGACAAATAGCTCCTGTTTTTCTCCTCCTTTTTCCCCTCAAAAAAAAAAAAAAAAAAAAGTGTCGGAACCAAGAAATTTTGGATGTTCAAATGTGCCAAGTAGTATTTTTTAAATCCCCATTTGAATAGTGATGAGTTTCCCTGAATGACGGGGGAGTCCTAATGAGAAAAGAGCAAAAGATACCATTACAAAAAGCATCCCTGATATCAGAATAGAAGCAAACGAGGAAGTAGGCCAAATCGCTCATGGATTCTTAGGCAAAAAGCAACTTTAGACATCCGTCTTCTGCGCTGCAGTCTCTGCTCAGGGGAGAGGCCTATTGCTTTGCCCTCCAGGCTGCTCTGCAGGAGGATGGACTGGCAGCGCCAGATGGGGTCCCCACTGTGCTGAGAGGTTGTATAACCTATGCTAGGGGTTGCACCTCAAAAAATGTTTGTTTTGGTCCAGGGTTTGTTGAAGTTGGCCACGCACTATAGCAGATACAGCTGGCTGATGAAGCTAGGATCTGAGGGAGTCATTTCAAATACAGCAACGACGACGAAAAAAAGCCCAATGAGATAGACACAGGAAATTCACATTTTATCCAAAAGCAAAACTTAGAAAGTGAAAGCAAGCTGGCTCTGCACCTTCCTTTAGGTATTCTGTCATTTTAACTGCTGAAGAATGGAAAATAAAATGACCCCAGGTTCAAGGTCAAGCCATGTCATCAAATAGACAACCTGCAAGTATCAGATTCTCACAGAATCCACTTTCCTAAAGTTGTCATGACGTCCTGTTCTTGAGGTATTTAAAAAAAATCATTGTGACAGCAGATGACACAAAATGGAGCTTCCTGTTAAGTTTTTAAAATCAATTTTTGGGACTCAAGGAATTTAGAATAGCACCAACTACAAAGCAGCCTCAGTGGCACCAAGTGAGCACAGACGCCTCCTTCCTTTAGTTTGAACATGAGGGGTCACCATTGAGGGACAGAAGCAACACTGGGCGAAGGCTGTGAGGAGCAAAGGAACAAACCTTGCCACCATGGTCCCGGCCAGTGCCAGGTGAGGAAGGAGAGCCGTCGGGTCCCCTTGGCCTGCAGAGCACCTATGGGCCGCTGAGCTGTCTGCTTGGACCTTGGGCTGTGCCTGCCGTGTTAGAGGAGGCAGGAGTCCCACACACCCCTTCCTTGGAAAAGAAAAGGGGGGGAGGGGGGAAAGCCCTGGCTCTTCCTTCCTCATTAGGCCCCAGAGGAAAGATGAGAACCCAAAGCACCCACCAAGCCAGGCCCGCTCTGTCTGCAGTAGGGAGCTGGCGGTCTCTGTGACTTGCCTTTCCTTGTCTGGCCACCAAGGGCAGCACAAAAAAAAAAACACCTGCTCAGAGCAGATTAGAGCACGGTAAACAGAGGTCTAGGGAGACAGCACCGAAAAGGGGTGGGGGGGAGGGGAACAAGCCAAGAGACTGCAGCCCACCTAGTTTTTGGTTGGTTGTGGTTTCAGAACATTGATAGCACCTCAGCAAGACAGGATCGGGGACAGTCACATTAAAACACCATAGCACCATTTTATTTAGACTATTTCAATTCATAAAAATGCTTCCTAGTCCATAAAACACACTTCAGTAACAAAAGAAAAGAGATATTGGTTGAGGCACGTCAGGAATATCACTTTCCACCAGCACTGCCTTAGGGTGAGATCTGGTGGTGGTTTAAACCACAAAGTTTCCGGCTGGATCTCACTCCATGAAGTCAGGTGACCATCTACTCGTCATCAACCATCCTCACACCTACTGCTGCTTGATACAAAGTGAATAAACACCACTCCTTTACGGGATCCCTTGCTCTGCCAACTACTGTTTCCAAAAGCAGCTGGTGGGAGGAACAGAGGGAGCAGGTAGAATCCCTTCTCGTGACTACCACTGTCACTCAGAGAGAAGGCAAAGCAGATCCCCCTGAAGCCAGGGTGTGGGAACTCAGGCCCTGCGAAAGAACAAACCCAACAACAAAAACACATAACCTCAAAATCTATGAAACACCTTTAGTCAAGATTTCTGATGGTTAGGTAATGATTTCTTGAGCTAGCACCAGTTATTTTGCGAGAACCTGCCCAAAGTGATTTTATTAAAAAAAATCTCTTAGCACAGAACTCTGCAAGCACTTCCCTTGCATGCAAAAAAGGCAGGGACAGACCAACAAAAGAGGAAGCGAGTGTCTGCACTGTGTCGAGTGGTGTCTGGGGCGGGCGCTGGGGAGATGACAAGAAGACTTGCGATACGTCACTCTTAAAACTTGGTCATGCTGTTAGGTTCTTTAGTTGCAATGGCTTTATTTTTTTCTTCTCATGATAAAATTGTTCATCATCTTTAGGAATTAAAAAAATGATAGTGCCAGTAAAAAATAAAAATTTGATTTTACTCTTTAAGAAACCTTCAGCAGCAAGGGGGATAAACAGCTGTGCATAGTTACTTTTAAATATACCTCTAAAGCATGCTAATTTTAATGACTGAGATCTGAGGTAGGTTATACATGTAGTGTGTAAAAATTCAGCATGGGCTTGAGCCGGCAACAGCACCACCTAACTCTGAAACGCCATTCTGAGGGGAATGGGGACATCCAATGGAGACTGCCTCTTGACTCTCCTCTCAGCAGCCTGTCTGCAAATCTAGAAATTTATGAAGCCAAGGCTGTTTGGGCTGGGGGTGGGGGTGGGAGGGAGAGGACAGACATCACATGCTTTTTAGCTTGTATTGGTTTCTCCTTTCATCTAATGGCTTTGCTACCAAAGGGTGACGAGGGGAAGACTATACTTAACATACATCAGGAAGATTCACACTTGCCAAGTATCAGAATCACCTGGGTTACACTCAGGACCTTCCAAACCAACAGCCAACCTGGGGCTTTCACGGGTCATACAGACGGTCACATTCTCCAAATGTTTCGTAAAATATTGTATTTCTTGCTTAAGATCATTTAAAATGAAGTTTTCAAGGCACCCCCGCATCTACCCAAGCACGGAGTCAAATGAGACCTGCATAAAAGTACTGATGCGATAAGCAAAATAGCATTTAAAGGACCCAACTTTTCCTCAAAACTAGAAAATTAGCATGCTCATTAAAGACTCTGCTTCCTTTAGCTTGTCAAACTGAAGGTCAGAGGTTTTCCTATAAATCTGAGTTCTGAATAATTCTAAATCCTGATAAGCTCTTGGGTATTTATTTCAAAAGCAATAATATTTCATTTTGTCCTGTAAAATAAATGCAACTTTACAGAATATGGTAAAAGTGAAGGATAGACAAAGCACGTTAAATATTCAGCTACTATTTACAATTTCTCCCACAATTACATGTTAAAACATATTTTCAAGTTGCTGTTTAAATCTAGGCAAAAGTGCTTAAAAAAATCTTTCACTATTTACAGTTAAAACCAGACCACATAAATGCTCAGGACATCTTACAGCGACTCACCGCCAGTGTTTCTGAAACAGTAACACCCAGCGGGTTGGTCTCAGCTCTTACACAAGGCACCTGGAAGCTCAGGAACTTGCCTTTAGCATGGTCATCTGATTGTTAGACTTGTTTCACGAAGACCCACATCTGAATAAAACTGCTCAATAAACATCTGCTGTTCACCTCAGGGCTTGGCTGTCATCTACTGCGTGGCCACAGTCCCCTGCTGAAGCCTCCCAGTCACCACACATCCCCATGGGTAGCTTGATCAACTTTCTGTTAATACCACAGGAAAAAACAAACACTCCAAGAGGTTTGACTTATTGTAGATGAATGTTGCTTCCATCTGTCAGGCCCAACCTCTCTCAACAACATTGCAAAAATGAAGCACCACATTCTCATTTCAAAGAACTGAACAAATGCACCAGAATTTTAGAATGGGCGTCTTAAAGTAGGGGGAAGAGGGGAGGAAGGAAAGGAGAAAATGACCAATAGAGAAATGGCACCAATTAGGGAGGAAAATCATAGCTACCTGCTGAAAAATGTTTGACTCTTGCATTTTAAAATGGTTATGTATAGGCCCACTCCCCAGTGATAGTGGGAGGTGGGCTCGGTTGTGAGGCATGCACCATTGTCCACTGTGGAAATCCAGGAATAAGGAGAGATGCGTCAACTGCTGTTACCCTGGTGTGCTGCACTCCCGCTGGGTGTGACCCGCCCAGAGTCAAGAAGTCCCAGCACAATACTCACTACAGCACCAGGCTCAGCTCAGCACCGAGAAGCAGTGCCGGCTTTTCACAGCTTGGGTTCGACTTCTTGTTTTAGAGATACAGTAGCCCTTTTTCGGTTATCAGCATAGACTTTGGGGCATTTAAAAAAAAAATTGCCACTAAGACAAAATTCCTTTAGCCCAGTATTCATTGGCTTGTCAACTTGGTGGAAACGGCTCGTAAGAGCCAGCTCCAGCTCCATCACGAGGTGCTGCCTAGGGAACCATGACATCGTGTGACTCGATAAATAACGGACAGGGGATTCAGTGTGGAGACTAGCAAGCTCGAAGCTGACTACTTCCAATCTGGTTTCTGGGGAAATCTACGCCAGCATCATCTCAGGCGCCTGGCCTGGGGTGCACCTGCCCCTCCCCACCCCCAAGCCGGTGACTGGAAAGGGACCCCAGAGGGCCCCCCGCCCCCTGAAGGGAAGGCTTACCTGTCAGAAGGGATGGACTGGCTGGCTACAATCTGTACTTGGCTCATGAGGGGCAGAGGGCTGAGAGAACCATGTCCGCTCCCAAGAGGGCCAGGCTCTCTGGGCCCAGCACAACTGGGCAGGATTGAGCGCGTCTGGCCTTTCCTGCTGATCCTTTACCATTACTATTGTCGCTTTTTAAAAAAAAAAAAATCCAATAAATACACATTTTAAATGGAATTTAAAACTACTCCTTTGTGAAAGGACACTATAAACTTTCTTTCCATTATTGTGATATATAAGGATAGAGTTTTAAAAACAAGAGAAAATAAAAATCCCCCCCAAACAAGGGGGGGAGGGGAAAAAAAAACCAATGTGGAGATATAAATATTAAGATCACGAAAAAAATCACCCGACAGCCGTAGTTTCTTCTTCAAAGTGCTGGGGAAGTGGGGGGGAGGGGGGGGCGGGTCAGTTTTGAGGTTTGGACCATAAATACATATATATGCGTATCTATATATGTATATATAGATAAAAAGACTTCTGCACCCCCAACCCGCCCCCCAGTGTGAGGGCAAAAGCACCACAGAGGCAGCTCGGGCCAGGCCCGACGCTGAGGTACGCTGGCTCCCTGGCACCTATATCCAGCGGCTGTAGGGGCCGGTGACCTTCGTGTAGGCGTAGGAGGACACCGTGACCGCCGAGTCTGTGGGCACAGCCAGTGCCTGCCGGGTGGGGACGACCCCTTTTTTCTCCTTATGCTGGGGCTCGGTGACCACAGCACCCCCCCACTTGCGCTTCTTCCCGTAGAGCTTGGCCTCCTGCTGGCCCAGGCCCAGCCGGGCGGCCTCCTCCTGCCGGGCCCGCGCCCTCTCCGCCAGCTGCTTCATCTTGGCCTCCCAGAGGGCCAGCCCGTGATTGGGCTGGTTGAGGTTCTTGTGCTGGTAGAAGACCAGCGAGATGCGTGTGGGGTGGCAGCGGTTGGGTTTCTTGAGGGGGGTGGTGGCGTGCAGCTCCCGCCGGGCACACTCGATGAGGATAGAGCCATGGGCAGGGGCCACGGCCACACCCCCGATGTTTTCGTCCAGGAAGTTGTGTTCGCTGTCAGACCACAGCTCCTCCTCTTCTTCCTCAGCACCACCACTGCCCCCCACACCCTTCTCCTCCTTCACGGCCCCCTTGCTGGGCTCCTCAACCATCCCTTCCTCCAGGCCAAAGGGGTCCCACAGCTTCTCCTCGGACTTCAGGGCCCCAAAGAGCTTCTCGCTGGAGCCCAGAGGCATCCCGAAGGACTGCCAGGCCTTGTCCAGCTGGCTGGCCCCCGGGGTCGGAATCCTTCCCTCCTCCCCTTTCAGGGGGCTCCACAGCTTGTCTTGGAACCCAGGACCACCTTTCAGGGCAGGACTGAAATCCCCTGCCCCTACCCCCCATGGCTTGTCAGTCAGGCTGGGCCCGGCCAAGGCCGAGGTGTTGTTCCCAAACTTGCAGGGGCTCCAGGGCTTGCCACGAATCCGTCCTCCAGGCTGGGAGGCTGATTGCTGGCCCTCGCCAGGGAACAGCCCCCACTGGCCCTCTGGGAAGTGGGAGGGGGTCAGGCAGCCGGCCCCAAAAGAAGCGAGCTTCTCTGGGACAATGGCAGGGCTCTCCCCAGGAGGGAACACACCCCAGCCGCCACCCACACTGCTAGTCCTCTTGGGGGACATGCTTGGGCCTCCTGAGTACTGTCCCCACAGGTGATTGGGTCCCCCATTCTGAGAGGCCTCAGGCAAAGGCGTTTTGCCCATCTTACCAGGGTCTCTCGATCCAGATTCGGGCTGGACCAGCGGGTCGACCGGCTCTTGCTTGATGGTTCTGTTGTAGCAGTTGGAGCTCTGTGCAAAGGGAGAAGGGTCCCTGGGCACTGGGTGGATCTGGGGGGCCTTAGGAAGCAGATACTCCTTGGGGCCTGGATAAGCAGGCTGCTGGTGGTGAGGAGTGGGGTGGTGGGTGTCTGTGGGAACAGCCTGGCCAGGCAGCTCGGCAAACTCAGCACCACCGTAGGCCGGGCTCAGGCTGTTGTGCAGAGCGTGGAGGTCTGGCTTCTTCTCAAAACTGCCATTGCTGCTGCTGTGCCCCCAGGTGCCAGGACCCAGGAACTGAGAAGGGAAGACAGGGTTGCTGGATGGAAAGCCGTAATAGCCGAATGACGGAAGCGCGTACTTGGAGTGGAAGCCGTTGACAGAGGTCAGGCTGGGCTGTGCATAGTAGGAGTGGTAGGAGTACACGCTGTTCATGCTGTACGGGTCGGAGGGCCGGCAGTTGCCCAGCACCGAGTAGCTCTCCACCACCGCGTTGCCACTGTACTTGAAGGAGCTGAAGTGGTTCTGCGGCTCCACCTTGAGGGAGGGTTTCAGGCTTTGCTGGGGCAATCCACCCTTCAGAGACAGGCCTAGGGAAGCAGGAGGCGACAGGGAGGAGCAGAGAGCACCGGAGTCAGTCAGGGCCCTGGGCAGGAGGTGGAGACTGGGTCTCCCTCTTTCGCAGGACGGAAAGCAAAGTGAGTGAGGACGTACTCCGAGGCCCGCTGGTGCCTGGGAGAACTGGGCCATAGAGCTCACGGCCTCCCCGGCCTTCCCCTCGTCACCCTCTGAGCCCAGACTTGGAGGGGTCCCAGTGCTGCCTGCCTCCCCTGGCTGGGGGTCACCGTAGGGATGCAGTCACCCTGGTGCCCCCCCACTGCCTGTAGCCAAGGTACTGAGAGCACTGGGAGTGAGCAGGCAGGCGAGAGAAACCCAGCTCCTCTCCAAGTCCAGTTCCGGGCAGGTGAGTCTCCCATGTACTTGGCTCCCAAGTGCCTCTCAGATTTGCTATCCCGGGCCAGCTGACAAAGACAGTGGGATGCTCCACATGGATGAAAGGCCCCCCGACATCTGGCAGGGCGAGGAGCAAGGGACTTCCAGAGCTTCCCTCCCGCCCCCAAGAGTCCCCATGCCACCCGAGGAGGTACCCCCTCCACACACCTGGGTCAGTGGGGACCCCTGCCAGCTCCAGGGCCTCCTGCTTGATCTTCTCAGGAGTGCTCAGCTTCTCCTTCTGCATCTTCTTCTTCTCTGCTGCCGCCTTCCTGGCTTCCAGCTGCCGCTGGCGGCAGGATTTGGCAGGCTCAGGCAGACGCCGGACCTCTCGAGGGAAAGCCGTGAGCACCTGGATGGCCCCGCTGCCCACCTTGGCGTTCTGGTTCTCCTCGCTGCCAAATTCATCCGTGCTGGCCATCTTGTACAGGGGGAGCACGTGCAGCTGCTCGTCCTCGGGGATCTTGCCCACGCAGCGATTGTCTTCCTTGGTTAGGGTGCAGACCTGCCCCAAGCAAAGGGGGAGCGCATGGGGTTGGGGAGCCAAGCACCCACAGAGGTGGCCTCGGCCTTCCCAGCCCCCACCAACCGCGTGACCCTACTACTATCACCAACACTTGCAAGTGTGCTGCAGTTTCAAAGCACAGACACTCGCACTGTCACGCAGGACCCCAGTAAGGCTGAGGGGATAAGGGTACCATGGCTGGCAAGGGGGGTGAGGATGGGGAGCTGTGCTCTGCCCCCCAGCCCCCTGCAGAGCGTCACCGTGTGGCACTGCACACATCACCTGCTGGGGCCCTCCCACCATTTCCCCCTTGCCCTGAACACTCAAGCTTCCTTGGCTCTTAAATACTTTTCCCTTTTATTAAAACTATATGTGCTGATTGTAGAAAACTTAGGCTAACAGGAGGAAGTAAAAATTGTCTCCGTAATCTCACTACCCAGGAATGATCACTGGAAGCACTCTGGTCACACGTGCACACTTCTTAGTAATTAAAGAGATCGTATTATGCAGTCTTGTAATTGCTTCCTTTTTCTGAAAGTGAGTACTTGATTATGGGATTTTATTACTGAATTGTAACAGAAACCATATACATGTCTAGGACACTTAGTCCTTCTCCTTTGGTGCCAGCTCTACCGAGCCTCTCTTCCCCCACAGTATCAGTGGGGCTTCCTCTTACTTCTAGAGGTGCCCTACAGACACCAGCGGAGAAACAGGAGTCCGGGGGAACAATTAACAAGTGAAAGACACATCCAGCATAATCACAAAGATGAAACTAAGTGGGCAAAAAAATAGGAAAAAATGTTTAATCTCTCTAGTAATAAAGGAAACTCGTTATGACGAGGTTGTGTTTGCTCCTCAGGCTAGCAAAGACACAGAAGACAGAAATCCCGTGTGGCGAAGCAAGCTGGAGCGTGCACGCTTGAAGTGGGCCTGAGGACCCACCGGGCCCACGAAGGTGCGTACGGAGGCCTCGCTGGCTTCATGGGAGGGGGGCGGGAAAGCGCCACCGGGGAGCCGAGCCGGCCCTGCACACACCCACTGACGCGGAAGGGCGTGTGCCCTCGGGCCGAGCAGGTCAGGGAACAGCAGGCTCACAACAGGCGACCCCGCCTGTGTAAACTAATGGACCACACACGCACAAATGTACAGTCGGGCGCTGGACGTAAGGTCACCAAACGCCGCGGTGGTTCTCTGGCTCTGAGACTTCAGGCAATTTTTACCTTATACTTTAACCTTTTCCATAGGGCCTAGCTGTTTAATTGGAAAAAAATACTACTCAGTTTGGATAAAATGACTGTCTTCCTCCCCTCCAAATCCGGAGGCTCATTCTCCCTCCCACCTAGCTGGCCCCTGGTCCGGCCTTTTTTTTTTTTTGCTGGAAACCTATAAGCGACAGTGGACAGGAACCTGCACTATCTTGTTCCTTAGTCCTGTGCACAGGGAAGGAAGATGGGTGGAGAAGCGACACCCTAGGATCGGGTCATCAAAGCCCTATGGAGGTGCACCCTCACATCAGACTCGGGGGGCCCCTCTCCAGCCCCTCAGCCCTGACCAGGGCCTTGTTCAAAAGCAAGGAGAGCGCTGGCATTGCCCTCTGGGGTGTTCCCATCCAAGCCCAGACCTCCTCCTCCAATACACCTACACCCCTGGGGACCACATTTGGCCCAGGCTACATCTCCAGCTGGACATCTAGCAGACAGCACAAAACAGAATTCTTGATTGTTCACCCCAGAAATGGTTCTCAAGTCATTCTACATTTTAGTAAGTGACACCAACACCTGCCCAGTTGCTCAACCAAGACACCTCGGCGGCATCCTCGAGTCTCACCCCGCATCGCCCACCAGCGAACCTTCACCGTCTCTGAAATCTGTCCCACTATCCCGCCTCACTCCTGCCCCAGCCCCTCCCTAGCCTCTTCTCCAATTCTCACCTCTTACCCCTACAGGAAAAGAGATCAAATTTTCTAATCAGATCTCACCAACCCAGGTAAGAAGCACCCAGGGCGGGTTTCCCTCCACTCACGGAGCGAAGCCCCCAGACCTCGGGTGTTCAGGCTCTCTGCCCACCCCACCTCACTGGTCCCCTGTAGTTTCCTGAACACATCTGGGCCACTCCCAAGCCTTTGCGCTGGTCCGTCTGCCTGGGCATCCCACCTCTTGCTTCCTCCACTCCTCGGCTCAGCACCCCCCCTCCCCCTTACCAGGAAGCCTCTGACTATTCCATCCACAACCTCATTTCCTATCACTGGACCTTTTCCTCAGAGCCAGGGGCATAACTGGCACTCAAGAAACACCTCTCAGGGCATGCATGCAAGTGTCCGCAGAGATCAGAGCCACACCTTACATGACCGAGGGGCTGCAGGTACCCGGGGGGCTGCATTCTGCAGCATCCACTGAGATGCAAATGAGGCCAGTCTTGTCCATGCATTCATTCCAGCCAAGGTGTCCCCAGGAGCCCCGAGAAGCCAGCTCCCCACTCTGAGCCCATCTCGGCACAGACCAGTCAGCCCCCCCCCGCCCCTAATTCTTCCCACAGCTGGAGCTGTGACAGGACACGGGCTTCCTTACCACTGTGCACCCGTTGTAGAGGTTATGCTGGTCCTTGTGGGCGTGGGCACAGAAGTCCATGCAGGCCGTGACCCCCGAAAAGGGCCGTCCTTCCTTCAGCCCCAGGCGGCAGTCAATCGCTATTTCCTCATTGGTCACCTGTGTGGATGGCCAAGGAGAGCTGCTCGTGTGACCGGAGGTGAGTGGCCCTGACATTGCACCCAGGAAGGCCCGGTCGTGGGGGGAGTGAGGCAGGTTAAGGGTCACAGCTACCCTGCCCTTGACCGCAGAGCAAAGTTGGCTGACTGAGGCTCCTGTAGGAATTATCTTTCTAGGTTGCCTCAAGTCTTCTCATTCTGTCTAGACAATGCCACAGGAACCAGATCCGAGGGGGGCAAAGGAACACTAAGAGGAAGTGGGTGAAGACCAGGCACAGGGATGGTCTGGGATGCTGTTACCCTGTGTACACAGGGGGTTTTAGCACAGAAATAATCATTGTGTTCCCACAAGGGCCACAGAGAAGCCCACCTTCCCAGTTCCCAACTTCAGGGCAACTTGCAGAGATGTGGATGACATGTGGGCAGAGGAAGGTCCAGTACCTGGTTCTGATAGGCCTGGGGGGCCAGCCGCTTGTACAGGGGGGCGACTTCGGTGGCCAGGTCCTGGAAACTCTTCCGGAGCACTTCTTCCTGCGGAGAGAAGGGCAGTTACCCAAGCGGAACACCTCCCCTGGTGGACCAAGCCATGGAAATGGACCACTGTTCCAGAACCACTGCCAGGTTGCCATGGCAGGAGAGGAAGTTAGTGTTTTTAAAGTTTTATTTATGTATGCACACAAGAGCCAGGGTACAGGCCAGTGGTGCAGCAGGGTGAGAGGATTCACCAGAGACAGAGTGGGGAGCAGAACAGGCAGATCGACGAAGTACACTGCTTAGGGGAGCAGCGGGCGAGACAGGAGCAGTCTGCTGTGCCATGAGGGTCAGCTCCCTGGCTGGGAAGTGGACTCGTGTTGTAGAGGTTGAGAGCAGCTTCTTAGTGGTGCGCTTTAACCTGCTGCCCCACCAGGGAGGGCCGAGGAAGTTAGGGTTTACAGTCTCCCCAGTAGGGCTATAAGGAATGGTGCTAAGCACACTTAACCCTGAAGCTCATCAGGAAAGACACTCACTCCCTTCTAGAAGATCAAGTCACCTTGCTGCTCAGAGCACATAACACAGGTTCTTGCTTTTGAATGCTCAGTGCCCGGGTCCGAGGTGCAATATGGCCAGCATGTAAAAGCACCCAGCTCCTTCCTCCTGGGTTACACACAGGTAAATAAAGGCAAAGGGGTGGACAAGGTCTGTGCTAGAAAGCAAAGAGCCGCCTGGAGGCCACAAGCCAAAGGTCCTGCTCCCTGGTCCCACACCATCGCAGGTGTTAGGCCACATGTAGCCAGGAAATCCACATTAATTTTTTTTTCATTATTTATTCGTACAGAACTGGGGTACAGGCCAGAAATGCAGAGGGTGAGAGGATTCACCAGAGACAGAGTGGGAAGCAGAACAGGCAGATCGACGAAGTACACTGCTGAGGGGAGCAGCGGGCGGTCAGGAGAGGTCTGACTCGCCATGTGGTCGCCTCCGGGGCAGGCGGGAATCGAACTCATGTGGAAGTGGCTTTAGCTTCTTAATGCTGTGCTTTAACCCGCTGCGCCACCAGGGAGGGCCCCCACGTTAATTTTTACTGAAAGAAAACGTCAGGGACGCTGCAGCACTCACTAGTCCACACACTCAGCAGCTGCATGGGCCCTGCTGTTCCAAAGAGCCACGTGCAGCAGCCCCCCAGCCCCACATCTGGTCCGACTACCAGGGCAATGGGGTTCCTAGTAGGCCCAGAGCAGAGGCATGAGAGGTTATGGATGAGAAAGGAGGAGGAAGAGGGAAGACAAAGAAGACAAGTTATAGAATAAAGGCAGTTAAGACCAGTGGCTCTGTCTTGCCTCTGGAGAGGCCGCGCAACAGTGCCCAGGTGGCCAGACACCCGTGAGGAGCCAGCCAGAGTACCCAGCACTGAGGGAGGGTGCTGATGCAGCACAGGAAGGCGTGGGAAATTAGTGTATCCCCATGTCTGTAGTCCTGCCTCCTGGGGCTCCTCCATTCCTGAAGCACTGCCCTCTGAAGCCTCTGTGGGTGGGCAGGCGAATGCATCTGAAAATCAGGCTCGAAATTTGAAAATACTTTCTTTTGCTTCTGAAAAGCAAGCTAACAGTTTGAGAACAGTTCAGATGTGGGGAGAAAAAACATGGCCACAGGGACCCCCCCAACCTGTGGGAAAGAGGGGGGTCCTTCTGGGACAAGGACCTCTGAGATTTGGAAGGCTGAATCTAGGATCAAGATGGTGCCTGGATCCAAGCATAGGCGCCAGCACCCACCTCGCAGGAGCTCAGGCAGGTGGAAGGAAATGACAGCAGACTGGGCCGTCTGGCCTGTGTTCAGAAGAAGCCCTCAGGATGGCCGGCACAGCAGGTCTGCTGGGGAGGCAGCCTGACCTGAGCCCCTGCAGCCCGGGAGGCACCTGCCCTGATGTTGCCAAGCTGGGGCGAGTTGTGTGGGTGGGTGGAGGCCTCGTGGCCAGCCCTGTGACGGAGGACCTGACCAGGCCTTCAGCGAGGAGGCTGTGAGGCCCGGGCCACACCCAGACACATGCCCTGGGAAGACATGATACTTAACAGTCAAATCCTACAGAGGAAACTAAATATATACCTTGAGAGTTTTTTTAAAAAAAGATTTATTTATTCATACAGAACTAGGGTTCAGGCCAGAGGTGCAGGGGTGGTGAGAGACTTCACCAGAGTCAGAGTGGGGAGCAGAACAGGCAAAATGACCAAAGTACACTGCTGAGGGGAGCAGCGGGCAGGCCAGGAGAGGTCTGCCATGCCATGTGGTCACCTCTGGGGCAGGCGGGAATCGAACTCATGCGGAGGTGGCTTGAGCTTTTTTAGTGCCCGCTGCGTCACCAGGGAGAGCCCTTGAGAATATTTTAAACTGGAAGAGTTTGAGGTACCTATCAGTTTAGTTTTCCACACACATATCGCTATAGTCCCTTTAGCACAGCGAGATAAGGTATGTTAAAAAAACCAAAGCCAGGGCCTGCCCTGATGGCGCAGCGGGTAAGAGCTCAGCACTATGAAGCTGTCCACAGCCACTGCAGCACCAGCTCGATCCCTGCGCCGGAGGTAACCCACATGGCGCGGCAGACCTCTCCTGACCCGCCCACTGCTCCCCTCAGCAGTGTACTTTGGTCGTTTTGCCTGTTCTGCTCCCCACTCTGACTCTGGTGAAGTCTCTCACCACCCCTGCACTTCTGGCCTGTACCCCAGTTCTGTATGCATAAATAAATCTTTAAAACAAAAAAGCCAGGTCCACCTTCTGTACATCCAAATCAGAGTGCTAATCCCACGGACCCCATCTATTAGACACCGGGGACAGGGTGAGTGGGGCCTGCCTTGCCCTGTGAACTCTGCTTACCTCTTTGGGGTTGTCCCCTGCAAGACGGAACTTGCGAGGCGTCTTGCTCCGAGCATATTTGCAGCCATTAAAGTACATGCTCCAGGAACAACCGAAGGAGAAGGAGGCACCGCAGGTGTTGGGGTCTTTGCCTTGGCAAGCGCAGGTCCGGCTGCAACAACACCACACATTAGGCATACAGACACCCCGTCCTGTGTTCTAGAATCTTCTTCAGTGTGGACACCCTGCTGCCTGCCAGCCACCGAGGTGGAGAATCGGCTCTGAGAATCTGCTCTGCTTCCTACCCCTCAGCCCAAAGGCCTCAACAATCTATTGCTGGGAAAGCACATGGCTGCCTGAGTTAGACGGGAAGAATGGAGTTTAAAAGCCAATAAAGTTACAGTTTGTCTCAATATCTTTACCGCCTCCAGCTCAGGTCACACAAGCAGGGGAAGCTTGCAGGGTTTGAAATGCTTATTTCCTGCAGGTCTGAAGGTTAATGGGATGTTAAGCCATAAACATTAAAACTCAGCACTTAATAAAATCTGGAAACAACCCAAACAATCCTCCACTGGGGATGGACAGAAAAATCGGGATATAGCTGCACCGTGGAATATTACTCAGTAAGAAAAAGGAAAGCAGTAGATATAGAGATGAATGTCGGCCACATACTCAGAGACCTAAATCAATAAACCAAGGGGTGGCATGGTAGGTTCCATTTTTCAATGACCCGTTACGAAGACAGGAAGTACGATCAGAGGGTGCCTGGGTTGGAGCAGTAGGGCATACCTATGAAAAGGGGTACCAGAGAATTTCTGTAACGACAGATTTTGATCATGGTGGGGGCTACATGACCATAAACACTGTCAAAACTCTTCAAACTGTGTACCTAAAGGGAGGGATTCCAGTAAATATGCCTTGGTATTTAGACAGAGGAGCAAAGCCCTCTGAGGGTGCCTACCACCTATGGCTTCTACCTTGGGGGCATGCACTTTTCACACTTGTTACCATCACTAGAGACTCCAAGTCAATCTGAAAGTCAAAGCAAAGTTGAGCTGAGTCAACAGAGCCTGCCCACCAGGGTGAGAAGCACCGCAGGGAAGCACTCTCCCCCCAGGCCTACCCCCCGCAGGACAGGTGGGGTCCTGGATGGGACCAGCATTTCCCTGGTGCTGCCCGAGTCCCCCCACATCTGCAGCCCTCCCGTGGGGGCTCCGTTGCCCTCCTGCCTTCCCCTAGCTGCAACCCTGCCACGTACTCATCGTTGAGGCCACATCTCCGGCTGGTGGGGTTCCCATACTTCCGGAGGGTATCGGTGAGCTCCTGGTAGAGGGTGTCTCCGAGGCTGCGGGGGATGCCCTCCCAGGCCAGGATGAGGATGACGATCACGGCGTTCTGGCAGTGGTGGCCTGCCCGGTGCCGCACCAGGCACAGCAGCTTCTCCTCCAGCGTGTGCCTACGGATCACCTGCAGGGAGGGAGGGGAGGGCTGTTACCTGCGGGAGCCTGCCACCCCCATTCCTCTGCATGGATGCCTCCACCGACTCACCTGGGGCAAAGGGCTTTAGAGTGTCACACCCTGGGGACAGCCACCACACAGGTAGAGAGACCGGTAAAATTAGGTGGGGGGAACCACCAAAGTTATTTTTCAATAGAAAAATAAAGTACTACAAATTCTAAATTATTGACCATTTATGTGGACTTCGGAGCAAAAATACACATAAAATTCTGAATCTAAGGATATTCAAGAATTTTTTTTTTCTTACTTTCTCCTAAGACAGTGACAGAGAAAATGCTGCCTATCTGTCTGTATGTTTTTAGTTTAAAAGCCAGGGCCTCGGTGCTATGGAAAATACCCCCTACCTCTACCTCAAAAAGCTAAAGCTAATTACCAAGTGACCAGGCAAGGCCACTCCTGGAAACAGACGCGAGGGAACCCAGAGCAGGGACTCGGACAGTCACCTGCACACCACGCTCAGGGCTATGCGCTGATGAATGGATAAGCAGAATGTGGCCTACCCGCACCAGGGAGCCAACGTGAGTGTCATTCAACCTGAACAAGAACCGGATGTCTGACACATACTATACGATGACTCGTGAGAAGATGGCGCTCAGAAAATGCCAGGCAGTAAAGCACACACACCACGTGATCCCACGTCAGGAGGCGTCTCGGGCAGGCGGCTGTGGGAGTGACTGTGATGGGGTACAGGGGTTCACTAAGGGAAGATGAGTTTCGAAACAGACCGTGGTAATGGTCATAAAGCAGTGTGAATGGACATGATGCCACCAAACTGTAATGGCTACAAAAGGTTAAAATGACAAATATTATGTTCTGCATAATTTT
>NW_004567132.1:16718881-16725034 GCF_000260355.1 Condylura cristata | reverse complement strand
GGTTAAAATGACAAATATTATGTTCTGCATAATTTTAACCAAACTTTTAAAAACTGAGATCCGGGCCCTCCCTAGTGGTGCAACAGGTTCAAGCACAACACTATGAAGCTATCACAGCCACTACTGCATGAGTTCCGTCCCTGGCCAGGGAGGTGACCCACATGGCCCAGCAGACCTCTCCTAACCTGCCTGCTGCTCCCCACTCTGTCTCTTGTGAATCTTCTTACCCTCGCTCCTCTGGCCTGTACCCCAGTTCTGTAAGCAAAATAAATCTTTAAAAATCTTAAGTGACTACACATTCTGTGGCACAGCAGTTTGAGTGGGTGTATAGCATGTTTCTGAGGAACACTTAGTGGCTAGCTCCAGTGGACCCCAATGGAGGGTCTGGGGGGTGGGACATGCCTGGTCTGGAGACGGACTTGATCTGGGCACAGCTGCTCCGAAGGCAGCGGGCAGAGGTACAGACTGGCAACAACGAAGAGCACTTGTTCTATAGAAAGGGGACCAGGCCTCTCTCCATCAACCACTGCTGGGAGGGAATTCCGGCCGAGGGCACTCACCTCCTCCAACTTTGCAAGAAAATAAAAGTTCAGGTGTTTGCATGAAATGTCCTCTTTAAAAGAGTTGTGTGCACCAAATTCAATCACTGTGATTGTGGCAAAAGATGCACAGAACATAACACCATGTCAACCAGTTTTAAGCATGCAGTGGCCTAAGTACATTCACACTGTTGTGGACCCATCTTCCCAAACCAAAACTCCTTTTGTGACAGTCTCATTTCACTTAGGTGCATGTATTCTTTTGAATTAGTGTCCAAAACAATTTTAAAAGCAATGATGTAATTAGTAACACAGCGGCTCAAAGCAGGAATTCATGGTCCAGAAAGGTGTTTTCTTTAGCTTGCAAAGGGTCCTTTAGTCTTCCTATGTTCACTGCAGCACTATTTACAACAGCCAACTTAGGAAACAACTTAAGTGTCCAAGGATAGATGAGAGGTTAGATACGGAGTAGAGTAGACACAAGGAATACTACTCAGCTATATATATATATAAAAAAAAAAAAAGATGAACTCTTGACATTCACTAACAGGAGGGTTCTGCTTAGTGAAATGAGTCAGGACAAAGACACTCTTCCCATGGTTGTGCTTATTATGTGGAATACAAAACAACAACAACAAAGGGCCAATCAAAAACAAACCAATAACAAACTCTAGAAATCTAACTATAAAACGGGGGCTATCAGAGGGCGTGGAGGAAACTGGGTGTGGTGTGTGGAGGGAGCCGTGGACTATGGTGGAGCCCAAGGCACCTTGGCGGTGGTGTGGGGGGTGATGGATATCTGAACAGGTGTCATCCCATACCTCTGCATCCCAATGTTACCTCAGCAAAAAAGAAAATATTTGGCAGGGTTGGGTGGGAATGGGGGAGTCACTGACACATAAACATGCCATCATGATGCCAGATCAGAACTCAGCGCTGGCCCGGCTTCCTGCAGACAGAGTCAGACATGTCCTGGGCACTGGCACACCTGGAGACACTGGGAGGGGTGGGCCTGTGGCTGCTTTCTGAGGTACCAGCCTCCGCTCAGCGCCGGGCAGCTCACCAGCCACCTGCCCTCGGGGGATGTGTGTCCAGTGCACTCCGGGTGATGCCCGACCTGTCAGGGCTGCCACTGACGCCATGTGCTCTTGGGTCATCTTGGTTTGTTTTCTCAAGGGGTAAAAGCACAGATGTCAACAGGCACAAGCAGACAGACAAGAATTCTTGTTGGGAAAAGAAAACCCAGGCTCTACACACTGCGCCAGGTGGCGTGGGATGCACCGAGCAAGGGTGGTCCACGCCACAGGCCCCGGACCACTGCCCGGCTCACCATGCCACGCTGCCACCAAGGAGAATCTGTCCTTTCGGGCGTCTGGGGGGCAGGGTTACCTCTTTGGGGCGAGGGGTGGGGTAACAAGGCAAGAAAAGGAAATACCTGCCCCCTCTCCAACTTCCAAGGCAGTACAATTCAGACGAACCCCAACAAAGTATTTAGAGCTGGTGTAACAAAAACGAACAGACAAAACCACCAGAAGCTGGTCACATGAAGGAGACGGTTCTTCTTATAAAAACAAATTCGTTCCTCCCTCCTATTACCTTCCCTCACCAGTCACAGGAATTTCCCCACCTCTGGGAACAATGTCCCTGGGCATTTCTTCTAGCTGGTCTTGTACAAAGTCACATCATCCCGGGTGTGGTGACACCCAGTGTCATCATCGTTGACTAAACCTCAGCCTCCCTGCAGTGTCCCAGGCATCTGTCCACAGGCCCCGAGGCCCTTGATGGAGACTGAAGCCCATCCCATGCCCCCCGCTGCCTTTGCTTTGCCCCGGGGTGCACCGTGCACTTGGCCATGGTGTCCCCGCCTTCAGTCCCCAGCTCAGCCACCTGCAGGCAAAGTCTCCCCACAATCAGCAGGCAAGTGCAGGTGCGTTTGGGAGTTAAGCTTCACTATGGTATCCAGGAGCTGGAAACGCATGGCCCTGCCATACCACCAGCTGCTTTCTCTGCTTAAGATGTAGAATGCCAAGTTTTTCTGAAGCTGAACAAGTCCCTGACGCCACCTGTGCACCAAGGAGCTTTAGTTTCCCACCTGAGTCTTGGGAGTCTGTCAACGGTACCCAAACAATCAAGAGCGAGAGGCAGATGTCATGCCCCCCGGCCCCCTGGGGGTGGTCGGGGTGCTAACACCCCACTGATCAGCCCTGACAGTCACAGGCAACCTCCCGCGCAGGGACCATCTTCCACGAGGGCGGGACACACTGCTGCTTCCTAAGTGGCTCCAGGCCCCTTTGTAACGCTGCGATATTGACTGAAAATTGGTACAGAGAAGTGGAATTCAGGGTCAGACAATTCTACATCACTAGCTGCAGAGGGGCGAAGGCATGGAGCATGTTCCAGATAAACACGACTCTGTGCATTCGCGGCCACCTCACCCCGCCCCCGCCAGTGACCCCACACATGCTCGCCCAGCTTCCTCTGCCCTCTCCTCAGCAGCAGCACGTCTACGCTTGCCCGGGCCCCCTCACATTGGGGTCCAGCACGTCCACCTCCTCTGGGAACCTGGGGGCCCTGAACGCCCCTCCTGCCACGGTGCCCCTTGTCCCTGAACTCTGTAGCCCCATTGCTGCTTCTCAGAGTTGAACTTTGATTATATTCAAATCTCCACGATTTATTTCACGTGTCTCTACGTCACAAGCCATGGCAGAGCCTTCCGCTCCCCCAACGAGCGCCCCGCACAGCCCCTGCACCCCCATGCCCGCTCCTGATCACCTGCTCTGCGCTGACCCTACAGACCTCTGGAGACTGGAAGGGTGAAACTGGGGTCCTGAGAACTGGACACCGAGTGACTAAGAATCCCCTGCCAAGTGGTGCAGAAGCGAAGCAGAGCACGGAGGGTCCCGACCCGCCCAACGCCCGGCCTCCTTCACAGACAGCGACATGGGCAGCTCGGGGCACCCGGGGGTGTGCAGGGAGCCCAGCACTCGACAGGTGGCACCTCCAGCCTCTCCCTCTTCCCCAGCCCTGAGCAGGGGGCAGCACGCGCCGAATGCAAGGAGCAGAGCAGTTCCCAGGCCGACCCGGGACACTACACAGAATGAGGACAGACGCTGGGGGAAAATGACCCCAAGGAAGCAAGCAGCGGGCACCAACTCCAAGGCTGCAGGGTGGCCAAGGGTCTGTTCCCCCTGCTCGCCCCGCCCCATCTGCCTCAGCGAGGACGGCCCCGGCACTCACCCACTTTGCGATGGGACAGCCGCGGGAGCTCTTTCCCTCCTTCCCCGTGTAGATGACCTTCTCAATCCGGATGGCTTTCCCCTTCTCCCCATACCTGAAGAGGGAGACAGAAGCCATGTTAGCACAGAAGAACCCCCAGAAGAGCAAATCCAGGAAGAAGGCTAGCCTCAGGGCACTCAGTTTGGTTTAAAGTCCTGGTGGCCATAACAGAGGAGACAGAAAAAGGTTGAATCAATGTTTATCCTGTGTTTAACGCCTCTGGGTGTCCCGTACCTGATCTCAGGCCCTCAGCCCCATCTGCCAAGCGCCTCTGTCCCAGGGCAGAGGGCCAGTCCAGCAGAAACATCCCTGACTATTCCTCCTGGACACCTAGAAGGGGCTTGGCCCAGAGGCGAGCTGCAGGCATTTGCATCTAACCCTGCAGTCTCCAGGAGAACCAGCTATTTATAAGTCAACCAAACAAAAGAAAATAAATGGGGGAAACCCTTGTTGTGCTCACTCAACAATCCCCTGCTGACATTCAAACATGAAGACAAAGGCTGACTCCGGGATTCCTCCAGCACGGGACACGCCTGGCGCCCGCACACGTGTCCCTGCCCGCAGGGCTAAGCACGCCCGCAGAGGTGGTGAGGCGAAGGCCCCGAGCCACAACGGCCTGCCCAGCGCCACAGGACTAGCAGGTACAAAGACGTTAGCACACGCCAGGCAGACCGGGCCGCCTTCTTGCGAGAGATGGTAACCCAGTAGCTGAAATTTAAGCTTCAGCCTCCTCGTCTATAAAATGAAGGTAAGATGGTCCCTACCACCCAAGCTTGGGAAAAATAAAATCCACCGGGGCTGCGTTATTTAAAATGCTCTGAAGTTTCTGGCATGGGGGAAGTACCCAAAGTATTAGTGAATCTGAGTATGTCAACAGCCAGCTTACTGAGCTGTCTTCGTTTTAACAGGGCTTGTCTTGGGTACATCGCATCACCTGTGGATAATGGCCACCTGCCCCCACCCTTGCCACCTGTATTTCCGCCTGTCACCTCTGTGCTGGCCCCGCCTGGCCAGCAGTCACCCTTGCTGACCCCACCTCACCGGGGATGCTTCTGACAGAGCCTCACTGAGCATGAAGCTGACTCTGGGGCAGAAAATGGAACTGCTTACTTTGAAAGGTTCTACAAAATGTCTCCTGTTCTAAGGATTCTTAATCAAGAATTATTTTATCATCTACATTTTCGAGTTTTCAAGGAGAGAGATGGTTGAATAGTTTTTCTCCTTTGGTCAATTAACAGATATGCTATGTTTAACTACTACCTAAATCAAACTATTCTTGTTATTTCTGTGAGGAATCTAATTTGATCACGGCACATTATTTTCACATACTGCTTAAGAGGGGATAGTATCTTAGTTGTCACAGTTACACATGTTCTTTATTTTATCTACTTCACTCCTAGAAATCTCTACCTTAGAAATAAAACAGACCAAGATTTAGGAACAAGCTATCTACTATTAAGTCAACAACAGAAAAAATTAGAAACAACTTAAATATCCATTATAGGACTGGCAAAAAAAAAAGACAACTTCCAATACAATGTCAAAACCATGCAGTCATCAAAAAAGATTTGACAGAATTATATATACCGACATGGAAGAAATTTAGTCAGGAGGAAAATGCAGCTGCAAATAGTTGGTGTATTCTGGTTGATCCCATTTGTCCACTTTCTCTCTCCCTAGACATATATCTTTGTAATGGGTAGGAAAAAACTGAAAGGCAAGCATCAGTTTTTTAAAAAATGTTTTCCAGGGAAGGATAATCACTAGTTTCATTCACTCTAGACACTTTTTACAAAGGCCTTTTGTAGAATTTTTTTTAATTGGAAAAAGAACAAATATTTTTAAAATGCTAACTTAGGTTTCTTCAGTGTTTTTTCTACTCCACCAAGACCTCAGCAAAGGGGTGAAAAGCATTTCTGATAAAGCCCACAATAAACCTGCAGCTCTGAGGGCTCCTTTTAGAAGATGACGAAGGCAGGACTCAGGAGTTTCTATGGCATGTTCTGGCTCTAGAGGCAAAGACTGGAGTGTGCACGTTTGTGTAATCCCTGGGAACTTTCAATTCAAGATCTATCAGGAAGCGGCCTGCTAGCGCACACTGTGTGAGTCCGGGCCACTGCAGGCCCAGCCCACGGCGCCCACACTGCTCTCGCCCAGACGGACAGGATATCATGTTCCCCACAGCGGGGTGAGCTGAGGACACCAGCCTGGCTTTCTGACCAGGAACTTCCCACCACCCCACTGCTGTGAGAAATGCTTCCGGCAGTAAACTTCATATCCTAAAGCAAATAAAACGGCCAAGCACGGTCTGATCAGCTGGGCTTTTTTTTTTTTTTTT
>NW_004567132.1:16717360-16718339 GCF_000260355.1 Condylura cristata | reverse complement strand
CCCCCCCCACACACACACCAAGAAGCTGGAGGAATGTGCCTTAGTGCAGCACACCAACCTCAGCTCCGGTGTGAGCAACTGGTTCCAACAATCTCTGGTGACAAGGACCTGGGTACCCAGGAGGCAAGGAACCCATAAATAGATGGGGGTACATTTTTTAATTTGCTTTTGACATTCCACTCCTTTCTCCAAATCTTTACCAGAGAAACTAAAATCACCTACATCCTTGATCGTTTGCTGCCCCTCCTGGCCTCTGGCCAGCTCCTGGACAGTATGAGGACCTGCAGACAAAGCACTGTGGGAAGAAACCTGGGGCAGATACATTTACAAGCTCAGACCCCCAGTCAGGGTTTTCATCGATTGTTCATTCACTTCCTTGTTCCAGAAAGGAACTTAAAAAGAGGTCCATTATAAGATAAAAATAGCAGGTGATGAAATCAGAGTAAATGGGGGAAGATGGACATGACACTGGCACAGAAGGCCGAGTGTGGGCCCACGTGGGTCTTTGAGCTCAGTTAGCGGGAGCATCTCAGCACAGGAGACATCATGTGCTACTGAGGATTCCTCGGGTCATGTCAACAAGACTTGCAAGCAAACGGGAGAAGCTCCCACAGACCAGTGATGAGAAATTACATCATTCCTAATGGGGTACACAAATCTGGCTTTGAGCTTACTGGCAGCCAACATAAAGATAGAAACACAATCTGTTACATGATTTACAAGGTCCCTAAGATAAAAATAAACCAGTTGCTGAAGAAAAACACAAGTATTCCTGGTCTTGCGAGGAATTCCTCCCTTGGATCGGTTTCTAAAGAATTTACATTTGGCTGTAGATGGCTTTATTTTAAAGCAATGGGGGAGGGGGAAGGCAAATCTCAACTCTCTCTTAATCCTTGTTTCAAAACACACTCTTTTATAACTCAAAGTTACTTGGATTGTTGTCTAGAAAGCTTACCAGTTCTCTCTCTCTCTCTCTCTC
>NW_004567132.1:16715767-16717135 GCF_000260355.1 Condylura cristata | reverse complement strand
AGCCAGGGACACTACAGATGTCCAGGCACCACTCACTTTCTCTCCACCCAGTCTGTCTCATGGGCACAATGGCGCCCTTCCAACCAGGCTTCGGCCTACACCTTGGGCTTCTGGTGAACTGGTCTTCAGATGACCACTCTGGTGTCAGTGTGTCCAGATAACACAGGATAACTGAGAGTGATGACTGCAAGCTGCAGTCCTTCACCCACCTCGCCTAGTGTTCATTCAGGCAGGCTGGATAGTTCTGTTCAGCTGAAAACTTTATCCCCTGCTACATTAATGACAGGATTAGTCTCACTGCCCTGGTCAGACAAAAACTGGTTCTCAAATTTGTGGAAACTGTAAGCCACTGCGTCTTCTACCATCTCGTTGTGCACATGTGAGCAAATCTATGCTTCTGTCTATGTATTACAGCCTTTATGATGAAGATACTAATACTTGTTACAAAAATGCAATCATGGCCTGTGTCTGAGGGAGCCAGCCTGTGTGCAGTCCTCTAAGTCCTACTTGCTTTCCATACATCGACTCAGTTTACCTTCACGGCATCTCCATTTTGCAGGTAAGCACTGGTGACAAGCAGCGCGATCCACCCAGGCCTCAGCCGTAAGTGCGGGGTCAGGACTGCACCCTCAGTACACACTAGCTATGTCTGCATCTCAGAGTATTTACTGTCTGCTGTGGACACGGACACAGAGTTTAAAGTCTTAAAAAAAGATAAAACGGGGTTGTTTAATTAAAAACCCCACCTTTCTTTATTGAAAGTGTCACTATAAACTCACTGATGTATTCAATTAGCAAATAGTAACAAGGACGAAGCATCTCCACAGACATATTAGCTTTCTCCTGAAATGGCCGAGAAATAACGAGCACCCTAGTACCCAGTGTCTGTGCTCTAAGTATTTCCCCGATAAAAGGAAATAAGAGTTGTAGCATAAACGCACAGCATGAGCCCGGAACGTCTGGTTGTACTAGAGTGAGAAAGCCGTCAGTGGTTCCTGGCACTGCATCAGAAGGGCTCAACACGGGCCCCAAAGATGAGCCATCACGGTCCTCCCACGGGAGGCACAAAATGTCACCCACCGAGTCTCTGTGACAGAAAGCAAAGAAGCAACCCAACTCTGATCAAACCTTTAGCACTAACTAGCAATTTGAGAGACATGAGGCAGGCAGAGGAACATGTTAAACCATACCACAGGAGATCCAGCAAAATTCAGACCATGGCAAAGTCTATGGAACATATAACCATTTAGCCCCATTTCTTCAGTACATTTTTCAAGAAAAAGAAAAGGAGCCGGAGGGTATGCTATGTGTAAGAAACCAGACGCAAAGAAACCAGAAGCACTGGGAGTAAGAACCCAGGCCGACCTT
>NW_004567132.1:16703064-16715440 GCF_000260355.1 Condylura cristata | reverse complement strand
AAAAAAAAAAAAGCCCTGGTGGGGCAAAGGGTTAAAGCACAGCACTGTGAAGCTGTCCAGCTGTCCTCAGGCACAGGGAGCTGACCGCACGGCACAGCAGACCTCTTTGGTCTCCCACGCTGCTCCCCTCGTAGCGTATTCCTCTCACCCTTCCCACCCCGCACCTCTGGCCTATACTTCCAGTTCTTGTATGAAATAAATAGATCTTTAAAAAATAAAATAAAACAGAAGCCCACATTCCATTAACAATGTGCCCCTCACCCGACACCTGTGCATACTCACCGTTCCTCCATGAGTTCCCGGATGGAGGCGACCGTGGGGCCAGATCCTAGGTGAGTGTAATATGGACCTTCATCTTTCTCCACTATTTGTTCTGTGGAAACACAGAGTAAACATTATTTGGAGGCATCACTTCAACAAAAGGCAAACCCCCAACAGGAAAATTAATTAGCACATTACAAAACAAAATCTAAATGACTTATTTAGACATGTGAAACTATGCTCAGCACCCTGAGAGATAAGAACATAAAAATTAAACTAAAAGTACAGTGAAATACCGTTACAACCAGACCAAAAACATACAAAAATCTGAAACATGATAAAATCAAGAGCTGTCAAGAAAGTGGCGTAACTATTTTGGAATTCAGTTTCCCGTTATACAGATCCCAGACGCAGGGCAGAAAATCACTTGGCTCCTAAGTATACACCCAAAGCATTAGAAACAAAGGTTCAGCTACTTGCAGGCTAACAGTCATAGCAGCATTAGACCCAAACAGGTGAAAACAACATAAACGAGTATTAATAAAATGTGGCATAGCCACACAATAGATTATTGAACCATAAAAAGGAATGAAGTGCTGATACACGTGTAAGCAGTACGATTGCAAACATCATGCTACGTGAAATAAGCCAGACACAGAAGGACAAATACTACATGATTCCACTTACATGAAATAATCTAGAATAGGTGGATTCATAGCATTAAAAAGGAGATCAGCAATGACTAGGGGCTGAGGCAGGAGCCAATACTTAATATGCTATGTCTGGAGTAATGGGGACATGGAAACCAAGCAGTGATGGTCGAAAACTGTGCAGGCACGTGATGTTACCAAACAGACTCAAAGTGGTCAGTAAACACAACTTTTTTTTTTTTATTTGCATCTCCCTTATTACAAGTGATGCTGAATATTTTTTCATATGCTTGTTGGCCGTCTGCATTTCCTCTTTGGAGAAGAGTCTTTTAGCCCTTCTGCCCATTTTCTTTAATATAATAGTTTATTTTTACATCATTTTGTGCCTTTTTCCATCTTAGCTGTAATTCCCGTGGACTTCCCATCACCAAATCACCTGTGTGTCCAGTGCACTTCGCCTCCCGCCCCATTTTTATCCCATTCCCCACTCCACCACTGTAAAATGTCTCTGCTATATGGTAGTTCATTATTATTATTATTCCCCCCACCCCCGGTCTTTATACTCCTGCTATGAGTGAAACCATCCAGTATTTTTCTTTTTCTTTCTGGCTTATTTCACTAAGCAGTTCCATCCATGTTGCTGCAAAAGGCATGTGTTTATCTTTTTTGATTGCTGAGTAATATTCCATTGTGTATATGTACCACATCTTTTTAATCCAGTCATCAGCTACTTTTGGGCATTTGGGTTGATTCCATGTCTTTCCTATTGTAAGTAAAGCAGCAATAAACGTGGGGGGCAGGTAACACAACAACCTTTATGCTATATCTGTTTCAGCACAATTTGGGGTACACAGGGAGGATGCACCCCAAGAACACCCTAAGTGAAGTCACACACGGAAGGTGACATGCGGTGCGATGTGGCTGCGTTCACACACAGCATTCAAAACCCACAAACCCACAGAAACAACAAGTAGACTGGAGGCTGCCAGAGGCTGGGAGGAGGGAAGAATGGAAAATAACTGCTTAATGGGTTTGTTTTGGAGTGATGAAAGTGCTTTGGAACTAGACAGAGGTGGTGGTTGCACAATACTGTGAATGTACTAACTACAACTGAACTGTTCATTTAATACAGCCATGTTTTTGTATGTCAAGTTCAGCACCATTAAAAAAAATAAAAGGAACACTTTTGATTCACATAACATGCATGGATTTCAAATGAATTTTTCTAAGTGAAAGAAGTAAGACCCCAAAGATTATATAATAGTAATTTTGGAAAACAGTGTCTTGTCTGGATACCATAAAGCTAAAAACAAAAATCTTTAAACAAATACTGTACTCCAGTTGTCAAGTTTGCTTCATGTCTAAGGAAACATGCATTTAGGACAACTAAATGCAAGGTGTATCCTATTACAAACAAAGGACACAAGTGGAAAATTTGAGAAAACCCAGAGTCTGTTACAACTACTGCACCAACATTAGCTTCTAAGCTTTAAATGTGTCATAATTACATAAGACAGCTGCACTAGGGAAAGTTGAATAAAGGCTATACAGAAAGTGTCTGTACCAACTCTGCAACTCTACAGACAAAGTTACTTCAAAATATGAAGATTTTTTAAAAAAATACAAACAAACCCAGAAACTGGGCAGTGGGCCCTCTGCTAACCCTGTCCTAGAAGAAACTCAGTCGTATATCTACAAGGATTTTACAGCAGCAGTATTATTTACAACAGTCAAAACTGGAAACAACCCATAAGCCAGCAACAGTGGAATGGATGGATAATTCAGCAAAGTCATATAATGAGGCCCAGCAGCAGTGACAACTGACGAATAGCATGGTTGAATACATCATGGTGAGTGAAAAGCAGCATAGTACAGAACAAATAGAGCAAGATTCCATCTTAGGGTCTTCCTGGTGGTGTTCAGGTTAAGTCTCAGTGCTGTCTGCTAGATGAAGTGAGTTCAATCACGGGCTATAGAGCTGACCCACATGGCCTGGCAGCCCTCTCCTGTCTTGCCTGCTGCTCCCCTCAGCAGTGTATTTCAGTCAATCCACCTGTTCTATTCTCCACTTTGTCACTGGTGAATCTGTTCACCTCCTGCCCCATACCACCACCTATACCCCAGTTCTTGCATGCATGCATGCATAAATAAAAATAAATCTTAAAAAAAGTTTTTAAAAAATTCTATCTTAATAGTATTCAAAAACAGGCTCAAACAAACTATCTTTTGGAGGTACTTAGTAAAAGCAAGGTTGAAATATGAAAATGCAGATATTTAATGGATTTTTTTTAACCTACAAAAATGTTGACTTCCTGTGGTTCAATGTTAATATAAAGAAAAGCAAAGAAACCATTGTGACAAGAGAATGGTTACCTCTGGGAGATGGGAGAGGAAGGTGGCTGGGAAGGGCCCCAGGGAACTAGCAGGGTGCTGGAATGACTGACCCCTCTTGATGCGGGTGCTGGTTATACCGGTGCCCAGTATAGATCCCACCACACTACATGAGTGTCCTGTGCAGTTTCTACATACATGACTTTCAAAATATAAAAAAGTAAATGCTATATCCTTTTATGTAGACTGTATTCTGCTTTATAGGGGTAAAACACAGGGTAATAGCTGACTGTCGCCTTTAAAAAGTGTACAATCTTGGGCCCTCCCTGGTGGCGCAGAGGGTTAAGGCACAGCACCAAGGAGCTAAAGCCACTTCCACACGAGTTCCATCCCAGGCCCCGGAGGTGACCACATGGCGCGGGAGACCTCTCCTGACCCGCCCGCTGCTCCCCTCAGCAGTGTACTTCGTCGATCTGCTCCCCTGTTCTGCTCCTCGCTCTGTCTCTGGTGAAGCCTCTCACTGCCCCTGCACCCCTAGCCTGTACCCCGGTTCTGTGTGCACAAATAAATCTTAAAAAAAAAAAAAAAAGTGTATGATCTAGCTGAGTAGGTAAGAACCCTCACCCAAGAAGATAACCTTGTGGCGTTTCACATCAATGCAGAAAAGATTAGATTTTTCAATGAATGTTGTTGGGATGACTGGGGAAAAAATGTGATGTACATGTACTATCTTATTTCTAAATACATTCATTGCAAGAAGTTGAAAAAGATATCAGTACCAGAAATTAAGCTACAGAACTTTTGAAAGAATTGAAGATATAATAATTAAAAATCAGCATGGAGAGGAAGTCCTCGCAAGTGCAATCTCTTTCTCTCACACACACATACCTGTGATTTAACTGAAAATTAAAAATTTAACTGAAAAAAATTTTGTATTAGAAACTACCAAAAAAAAAAAAATCAAAAACAAAACAAACCATCAAACCAAAAGATACCAAAGTCAAGCTTAAGGAAACACATTGGGGAGAAATACCTGGAACTCACATCAAGTAAAAAAGGCCAATTTCCTTAGTACATCAAGGGCTTCCAGAGTTAAATAAGGACTATAATGACGGGGTGGGAGGGGGGGGTGGGGGGGTGGATCTCCTTGTTAGCACAAGGGGTTAAGTCTCAGCTCTGTGAAGCTTTAAGTAGCAACTGAGCTGACCCAAGTGGTGTTCAGACCTCTCCAGACCTGCCCACTGCTCCCCTCAGCAGTTATTTTAGTCAGTCGGCTTGTTCTGCTCCCCACTCTGTCTCTGGTGAATCCTCTCACTGCCCCTGCACAGCCCCAGTTCTGTATGTATAAAGAACTTTTTTTTTTTTTTGATGCTTCTTTGAAAGGTAAGCGCATGTGGCTCAAGAACACTTAAAGCTACAACAGATACCACCCCAGAAATGTCCCCACTTGCCACCTTGCCTGACTTAGTCATAATTACGTCAGGGTCTAGCCCTCATTCTAGCCAATGCCACCAGTTACACGCCGCAAATGGAGTCTCATCACCCCACTTCCTATGGCTGATCTGCGCTAGACAGAGCCAGAAGCCAAATTGCAGCACAGAGTCCACAGAGTGGCGCCCTGGCACACCTCTGGCCAGAGCACCCTGCCACAGTGGCCTGGCTCCCGCCTCAACAGCAAGAGACCCCTGCGTCGTCCTTTACCTCCCGCTTTGGAAAAACTCACCCTCCTTTAAGGCCTCACTGAAATGCCACCTTATCTGCAAAACCCTACTGGACTTCTCAAGCCCATTTTCTCTCTCAACTCCCAGACGTTACAACATTAATGAGCAGGAAACGAATCCGAGTACATTTTGACCGTTAACATGGCACAGAAGAATGAGCCCAGATCGTGCAGAGAGATCTGACTAACAGCGACAAGGCCGGCTCCCAGCCTTCCCTGTCCTCAGCTTCACGTGTGAAATAGAGAGGGCTCAGGCACACCGCATGCTGGATGAGCCTCTGCCGCCCAGGCCAAACCAGCTGCGTGACTGTGGCCCAATGACACACCCTGGTGAGCCCAAAGCAGTTCAAGTGATGCTTCTAACACTGTTTCATTGTTGAGGAGAACATCAGATGAAGACACTAGGGAAGTCTCCCACCTATCAATGGTGAAATGTTTCACGAACTAATTTTTTCAACTAACAGATTAAGAATGACTTGTTCCAAATACACACTATTTTGAGCCATAAAACAGAGAGAAGCACAGAAGGAAGCATGTAAAGGTGGGAGGAGGAGGAGCTGGGGGGGCCCTAGGAAGAGAGAATATAAGAATGTGGGTGTTGCAGGCCGTGGGTGGAGAGCTCTTTATAGAGGCTTGGAGATGACATGGAATACAGAAAATAGAACACAAGAATATGCCAGGACTTCTGGGCTCTCTTCCAGTTTCTACTGTCTGGAGAAAAGTTAAAAGTAATGGACTGACTGCAGGGTCCACACTGGAACGAGAACATAATGCAGCTTTGGGTAACTACCTTCTGCCCCTCGTCTGAAAAACTCCAAACTTGTACAGACAAGGGCAGAGAAAGGAGACTTTCAGGAAGATGCAATCCAAATCGTGGCTACTATATCCCAGGAGTTAATGAGAAAAAAGACATTAAGAACCCACAGCAAGTCAACCTGGAAGCTGCAAGGCGGAGTTGCTCCATGAGACCACAGATGTAGTTCAAAATAAAAGTCACTTTCCCTGCTCCAGTTTACAAGGCAGACCGAGGGGCCTTCCAGACTCCTTCTCACGCGTCCTTTCTCCTGATTATATGTCTGTACAGGGAGCGGTTGTATGGGAAGACACCGGCCATTGCAAGCAAGTGTGCCTAGTTATAAAACTAGCACACATTTAGATTTTGATAGGACTGGCGTTTGACCCCATTCACTGTCTTACTGAAAAGTCATTTTTGAAATTAGCGGTCATTTATCTAAAACATGCCTATCTGTGCTCCTGCCTTTCTTCCTCCTGGCTAACTCCTGGCTCATTTTTACCAGCAAGAGCTGTGATCTCTTGTGTTCCACATGACTCTTACTCCCTTTCCTCTTTTTACATGCCTGGGGATTTTCCCATTAGATGTACAGATCCTAAGTATACAACAGGCAGTGAAATCTGTTTATCACATAGGAGCAGCAGTAACATCCTGGTGGAGGTTCTAAACCACCCCCACGTTCCACCTTCCTCCCCTTTAACTGTGCACATCAGGTGTCTGTGCTTTGTAGTATCTTTTCAACTTTACTAAGGAAAAACCAACAAATAAAAATTGTATATATTGGTATGCCATCTGCCATTTTGATATACATATACATGACCGCAATCAAGTTATTAACCTATCACTTCACATGATCAAGATTGTGCGTGGTGATAACACTAACGGTCAACTTTTTTAGTGAAAACAAATTTAAAATGAATATACATTCACCAATTTAATTATCCTAATTTATGTATATTCCAGTATACCATTGTAAAATATGCCTGGTCTTTTGTCATCTTATGTTTTCCATGTTGGTGTTGTCATTCTTTTTAAAGCTTTGTTACGGAGTTTCTATTATCTGTCATTACTCTCCTCACTCCAGTTTGGAAAATCGACTATATTTTTAGTAATGTTAGTTACTGGAGAGAAAGAAGTCAGCACCCCGCCCTTCACTTGATTATGCAGCTAGTCTCATCCACACAGGTCCCTGCTCAACTGCTGGCCTCTGTACCACAACTTGGCTAATCTGTTTCATGTTTGATTCCTCTCCAGAAAGCATGAGTTCTTGAATACTGGGAAATGTTTTCATGAAGCCTTTATAACCGAATGGCAGCTTTACTGTGTATAGAATTCTTAGGTCAAACTTTTTTTTTTTTTTAAAGATTTATTTATTTGTACATACAAAAGTGGGGTACACAGGCCAGAGGCTCAGGGGCGGTGAGAGGCTTCACCAGAGACAGAGTGGGGAACAGAACAGGCAGATGGACAAAGTACACTGCTGAGGGGAGCAGCGGGCGGGTCAGGAGAGGTCTGCCACGCCATGTGGTCTCCTCCGCCATGTGGTCTCCTCCGGGGCAGGCGGGAATCGAACTCATGCGGAGGCGGCTTTTAGATTCTCAGTGCAGTGCTTTAACCCGCTGCGCCACCAGGGAGGCCCCAGGTCAAACTTTTTATGTCAGTGCTCTGACAACTGCAGTCCCAGACAGCACACCCAGACTAAGGAACAAACACCTTTCAGTAAAGAAAAAAAAATGGGCAAATGGCTTGAGTGAGGACCCCACAAAAAAGGCCATAGGAAAAGGCGCTCAATCTCATTAGTCATTAAGGAGATGCAAATTAAGGCCGGAAAGAGTTTATACACCTAGGACAATGGCAGAGGGACTGCTGGTACCATTTGCTGGTGAGGAATGCGGAGCACGGCAGGGGCAGGCCGGTTGGAACTTTAAACTGACCAGCACTACAGCAAACGGACAGTACCTGCTAAACTGAACACACAGGGAAGGTGTCAGGGCTGGGCCAAAGCCACCCCTGCGTGCTTACAGGTAAGGAGACCAACGGACATTGTATCAGCATGGCATCAGCATGGCTCATAATAACGGACATTGTATCAGCATGGCTCATAATAACCCTACATCGAAAACAACCCAAAGACCATCAACAACTGAATGGATAAAAAGGGGGATTTAGTACAAAATGCATTCTTGGGGGAGGGGGAGAAAGAGGAGCTTGCGGATAAAACATTTTGGTAATAGTTACAAAATGTTCCTTTTCTGGCTTGCTAGAAACGCTAGAGTTCTGTTCTAAAAGAAGTAATGTAAACTAGTTAGCTTTGAAACGTGGCAAGGGATTGAGTTAGGGGGTCAGGTTTAAGTGGGGGGGGGCACAAAGGGTTCCCTCAGGAGCAGTGTCTTGAATTTATGGTTCCAAAGCATATGCCTTTTGTGAAAGGAAGACTTCTACCCTATATGGGTATTTCAATTAAAAGAATGGTTTTAAAAGTATTTTCCCAAAAAGTAAAACAAAAATTTAAAAAACCAAATGTGCGTGACCAACTTAAGTTTCTGGTTAACTTCTTTTTTTTAAATTTTATCCTTGAAATGCACTAGGATCATTATTTGTTGGTTGATTTTCATTCATTTCAGAAGAATTTTCTGCTGTATCTCTGACACTTGCTTTTGTTTCCATGAAGGTTCCATAAGTGAGTCCAGGAGCACACCCCCACCCCCGGCCCCCCTTCCGCATCCCTAATCTCTACTCTTTCCTCATTTTGGAGCCATCTTTCAAGCACGTCTCTCTCCTTCGACACGTGCTTTTCTTTACTCGGATTCTGCCTCTCCCATCTCCTCTTGCAGCTGTAAATGCTCCGCAGTGGGAGATTTCTCCTGGCATTTATCCTATCGCTCACACGACTTCCTTGTAACTTTCTCCTAATACTTTCTCTCTCCTGCTTTCACAGTGAACATTTCATTCAACTGCCCTGAAATATAAAATCAGTACTTCAAACTCCCCTTGCATTTTTATGTAAATTTTTTGCATATTCTATTGTCCCTCCATTTTTCACGCATTTGAATGGGCTGCTGCAGGTTGGATTTTTGTTTGTTTGCTTGTTAATCTTTCAAGAGAGAATGTTTACCTCCACGGCTTCTCCCATATGGACTTTTGGGACAGAGCAGTTCACTCTTGTAGGACCTGTCTGTCCTAAGTGCTGCAGAACACTCAGCAGCGTCCCTGGCTCTACCCACTAGATGCCAGTAGCACCACGCTACTTGTGACACTTGCAACTGCACTCAGACAATGCCAAAGGTCCCCCAGGAGAGAGGTATACAGCCCCCGGTCAAGGTAGGGTCCTCTTCTGGTCTCCATTTCCCCCTTAGAAGCAAGCTAGAAAAGTGAACACTGTGTGGAGGCTTCAATTACTAGTTTCAAAGTTCAGCAGCCTGGGGTAGCAGAGTTAATGGGGGGCAGGGGGCTGTTTGTGGACAGCTGCAAGTGAGAACTTTCATTTCTGTGCATGGTCTGTCCCGGCCGATGCCTCTACATCTGGGTATATGTTTGTGTGTTGAGGGCTGAGCTGTGCGCTGTCCTGTGGCCAGGATTTTGGTTTATCTCCTCATATGGGAGTGAACTGGTCACTCTGATTAGACATCAAGTTAAAATAAAGCCCCACAGGTCTGCACATGTTTTGTTTGCTGGCTCTACAAATATTTTTCTCTGCACAATAGCCTTTGTTTGGTGCTGTTTGGGCTCAGCTACAAAGCTGGCTCCTAGGATATAGCTTCTCATTTCTCCAGGCAACCATCCTCACCCCAGACCTTACCCCCATCAGAAACTGGAGCAGAAAGGCAAACGGGGGCCTGTGTGCATTCCCCATTAGCCAGAGAGCATGCCTTCGAGATGGGTGGTCTCTATCCAATCTAGCCACATTGTGGGGTCCCTCAGCTCCACTATTGTTTTCCCCAACACTGGTAGTTGTATACAGAATGTCACCCTTTATTTTAATTCAAATTGACCTTAAACTGGCACACAGCCCTTAGAATTCATGGTTTAAGATTGGAGCTATTTGGCGATTTTCAAACCTCAGTTGATGAAGCTTTCTCTTCTGTTTTTGTTTCTTTTGGTTCCTTTCACCAGGTTTCAGGAAAGGGGTATCTGGCTAACTGCTGTCACCATTTCCCTTTTTGTCTTCAGCATTACATTTCTTCCTTCTCCATAGAGATACAATGACATAATGAGGAAACACCTCATCTCTCCTTAGAGAAAGTCTATTCTACATCTTGCTTTGAGAAATGAAGCATTTCTCCCCTAAAATTTATAGTAGAAAGCTCTGGGGTAGACCTCAGGAGAGCAAAATCCAATTTTTAAGAAAATGCTGGTTATATGGCTCTAGGTGCCTTTCCTCACCCTATGCACTTAATTTTATACTCATTAAAAGGGAAAAATTATGCTCTGCTCCACTTCTGCAGTAGGCTGGGAAGAGAAGGAAATGTATCCTCCTGCTTTCAGCAAGAGATACTAAACACAAGAAACTACTCATTGCAGCCTAACCCTAAAAGGGATTCTTACTTTCTGAATGAAGGAAAAACTTCCATCTCACCCCATCCTTTCAGAGACCAGGGGGAGCCTCCTGGGCAGGGATAGGCCTGGCTAAGGCATTTCTTCTTTTTATGACACTGGCCAAAAGAAGGTACAATTAATGCACATGTCAAGGTCACAGGGAGGTTTCACTGTACCCATCTTCTTGTTCCAAACAGTCCCACATAACACCTCCATTCCTAGATGTAAGTTTAAGTGGACTTAAAGCTGTCCAGATTAAGCCCGTGACTCGTTAGCTTTCACTTCCCTAACGGGCAATAGCAGGGTGCTAGGAAGTGGGGATTCATGCAAAGGGCAGGTTAATGTCCCAGCCCTAGACTGGATCAGGTATGCCAGGAACTTTTTTTTTGAATAAAATCAGGTCAGCTGCCGGTTAGTACAGCATGCTGGATAGAACTTTCTAACACCATACACAGCCACTAATGACCAATATGAAAAGTAAGGAGAGCATGCCTAACCCAGTCTGCTTCTGAAGAGTTTAAATACGAAGAATGAACAAAGTTGACTAACTAAAAAATATGTACTTATGCTCAGTACCAGTCCAGATGCTTTAGAAATACAACATTCAGTCTCTGAAGGAACCAGGGGTTTAATACTAGTGTACATCTAGTAGCAGATAAGGTAAGAGAAAGAAGAGTCCATGCTTAAATCTTCATTACCGAAGCTACTGTCTGTCGGTCCTGGGGACGCTCCCAATGTCCCAGACTGCCTGTTGGTTCTTGAACCCTCTTCTCCTCCTCAACTTCCTTTTACCCCCCTCCCCCACCCCGGCCAACCTCCTGTTGGAGAGTCTCTGTCCTAAGTGTTAGCATCCTCCATTCCCCAGCCCCGTCTGCACCCACACATGCAGTAGTGCGGGGGCCATAACCACAATCGCACTATCCTCAGCTTGCCCAGAACCCAGGTGCGCAGACCCAAGTGGGTGTACACCTGCCAAGTGGGTGTACACCTGCGGGCGTCTCCAAAGTTCAACCTTGCTTTTCTCCCAGGAATTCTGAACCTTGGTGAATGGCCCTACCATCTACTCAGTCACCAGCCTGGAACCTCAGGAGTTACCTGGGACTGCTCTTTCTCCCTAACTCCTACGTCCACCTGGTCACTGAACCAGTTGGTTCTTTTTCTCATCTTATCCTTATTCCCCTCACCCCTCCTCCTTCCTCCTACTCAATGTCATTCTCTTAGTTGAAGCACCCATCATTTCTTGCCTGAACTCTGTCGGAGCTTGCAAACTCGTTTCTCCGCCTCTGGTATCATCCTCGCTTCCCCTGAAACTCTCCTCTCCAGCCACACCCAATCTCTCTTCTAACACACCAGTCACACCAGAACTACTTGTATTTCCCCATGTTTTCTCATCTCCACATCTTCATGAGGCTTTTTCATCTCTATAATCTTTATGTCCCTTTGCCTGAAGCACTCTGCCTCCTCTCTAATCATCTATTAAACTCCTACTTATTCTTTAAAACTCAGATCAGACACCATCTCCTCTAAGGAAGTTCTTTGTGATACCCAAAGTCAGATTCCCCTCCTTTACCCTCCTTTACACTGGTATCCAAATATTGTTATTAGCTCTAAAGTATTTAAAAGATTTGAAGTCTTTTAAACAGAGCATGGCAGCTGGGGTGGGGGTTCAGATTCTCATAAAAGCCACATAATCAGTCTGTGCATGGCTGTAAACAGAGTAACTTGGTGTCCCCAGGCAGAACAGCAGCCCATACCAAGAAGAGCAATGCCCCTTCATCACCCAGACTGTTGCCAGCGCAGGGCAATGGTGTCTTTCTCGTATAGGCCTTTGGCTACAGAGTTAGGGCAGGTAAAAATAAAGCACTTCTAAGAAGGCACCCCTAAAATCTGTTTCCAAATCTCCTGCTCTTTTGCTATAGTTTAATGTCGCCAGCTGCCTGTGATGTTCCGCAGAGACATCAGGACAAGACTTAAAAAAAAGACAGGCCCTCCCTGGTGGCGCAGCGGGTTAAAGCACAGCACAAAGAAGCTTAAGCCACTTCCACATGAGTTCGATTCCCGCCTGCCCCAGAGGTGACCACATGG
>NW_004567132.1:16671760-16702433 GCF_000260355.1 Condylura cristata | reverse complement strand
CTTGCCTTTATAAAGTTGTTCCCATAGTTTGTTATCCATTGTTCATTATGTGTACCTAAAAACATCGCCAAATTTTGCTGTCACTTCTATAGGAAATTCTTCCTGGCACTGACCTGCAATGTGCACCTCTCTACCTTTTACTGTTGGAGGGATGAGTTCCCCGCAACGTCAGGCACTTCTCATCTGACATTAAACCCAGAGTGAGTGGCCTTTATTCCTAACCCTTGTCCTGAGGTCAGGTCACAAAGACAAATTCTAACATACCAGCTGGAAGAAGAAACCCCTGGCAGACATGGGTTTCCCAGTCACTTCTGGGAAACAGGCAGGTCTTGCCCAGCATGAAACCGTGCTCCTCCAGAAACTGTTTCCAAGCAAATGGCTTCACTCCCGGTAATAACTACCTTAGTACTCATGTCTCAACGATTTCAATGATTGTCTGGCAAGCTAGTGAGGGTCCAAAACTCACTTCCGCCATTTGCTAGCCTGATGACCAGAATACATTACCTAACCCAACTCTAATGCTTTCTTCATCATCAAAATGGAACAACTGACAGTACTTGCCTCCTTCAACGTTATGAGGACCGAAAGAGCTAGCGACTGTGAAGGCCTTGGCGCAGTGCCTGAGAGAGCAAGTGCTTCATAAGCACGACTACCACTACTATTATTGCAACAGCTTCCTAACTGGTGTCCGCAGTCATCATCCTTTACCAACCCATCTTCTAAGGAACTTCTAAGATGCACTTTCTAAAATATTTCTAGACTGTGAAACATATTATAGAAAATTCTGAAAACACGAGAGCAGTCAGTCATAGTCTGACAACAGCTGCTGCTCTTCTGGTAGGGTGGTGGCGGCGTGTTTTGACTCTTTGTACTATTTGTGTTTGTTATTTTCACCTAAGTCTTTTTCCATGATTTATCACTTACAGAGGTAGTTTTGGCTTTTAATTCTTTGCTTAGCATTAGACACAAAGAGAATATAAGCTGGAGCAAATGACCAGCAGTGGTGGGAAACTCCACCTTTCCCCCACTGGCCACGGGGGTAGTTGCCACTGCGTGGCCTGCCCACCAGCTTTGCTTACCAGCTCATCATCAAAACAGCTTACCAGCTCCAAGCTAAGACTCGTCCCCTCTGGTGGGGGCTCTTCTGACGGGGGGCCAGGCACCCTGGGCTGCTACAGAACCTTAAGTCTTTCAACTTGCTTCTTGCGGCCCTTAAGAAGATGCTCACACCTGCCCCCATCTGAAGTGACCGCCTTCTGTCTTTGCTCCACCCCTGCCCCACGTTCACTGGTTTTCAAAACCTCACTCTAAACACAGCAGTTTCCTAAGTAAAACCTCTCCCTGCACCAACCAGCAGCTGTGTCACAGTGCCTACAGGGAGGCCGGGCTCCTGGGGCTTGACGGGCAACTAGCGCTGTTTTGTCTGTCTCCTCAGGCAAGTCACAGAGTCCTTCAGAGAAGAACCATTTCCTTTCACGTCTATCAATCTGGCAGTGCTGAGCCAGGTGAGCAATCTTGCTGAGTGAAGTTACCGGCTGACTTGCCTTCCTCTCTCACTTCCCCTGCCCTATGGCAAGCCTCAGGCTTGAACAGCCAACTCTTTATGGTACTTACTAAGTGCCAGGCACAGTTTTCACTGCTTCACACATGTTAATTTAATCCTCACAGCAGCCCTGCTGAGGGAGTACTTTTTATCATTTTCACTTTATGAACGAGGAAAGGATGGAATTAGAATTCAACTAAAACACCTATACTTTGACCAGACATGCTTTGACCATACTATACGACTGAATACAACAGTTAAACTATTATGGGTCAACTACAGCACCCAGGTAAGGGTATTTCCTACTGAGGTCCTAGACACACGCAGATGAGACAGGTAAACACAAAAAGAAGGGTGAAGGGGATGCTGTGCCCCTGGTTACAGGTAAACTGGGGCCTCAGTACCCCACCAGCCAGATCCACACAAGCCTCAGCCCTGAGCAGGAGCACGACTGGAACCCCCCTCTCTTTCTCCCCCACCCTGCTCTCTAGGAGATTCTTTATCAGTGACCACTGGGCCGAGCCCAGGAGCCCTGGGTAGCTGCAGTGGGCAAAGGCAGCCTGGCTCCTCACTGACTAGGACACAGCAGCCCAATAAATCACACAACTGACCAGATATTAGTGCACTGTAACAGTGAAGATCTGTTTGTGGATGATAAATCACAAGATTTCCACATGCTCATTGCCAGCATCAATGTGGTTTTCTGCCAGTGTCTGAAACGCACATCTTTCACGGACCATTCCACAAATGTAGCAGAAGCCAGAGCCTTGAGGAGCTTACCAATGCATCAGATACCCTCCTCAAGACAGCAGAATGCCCTGTGCATGGCCTGCATAGACCAGGTCCTGCCTTCATTACAGAAATGGACCCAGTTCCTCAGTGATCTTATCCACCCACAGCCTCAGTCACCACCAGGGTGCAAACTAGGCCCCAGCTTCTCAGAGTCTGCTCTCTAGTCTCAGCCTCTTCATCCAAACAGTACTCATCACCTCTCCTCCAGGTCTGTTCTCAGCAAACACCACCCCAAGGCAGAGGCCTAAGTCTTCCTCATCCCCATGTGCCTTTCTTCCTCAGGTCCTCAACGCACCCACTCAGTCCAGGCCCTTATTACTTCTGGCCTGGCTCATGACAACCCTTTCTTGCAGGCTTCTCCACCATCTCTCTTCCCAGCACATGCCAGGAAAGCCTTCAGAAGCAAGGGGTGAAGTCATGAGCTCACTATCACCCACAAGATCAAGTCAAACTCCTTCGTTGACTCCACAGGGTCTGGCCCTCACCTGTCTCCAAGCCACCTCTGTTCATCCCACATGCAGCCCTCTCCAGGGTCCCCTGCAGACCCAAGCAGTCCAGGCACCAAGGTGCCCTCTTCCCAGCTTGCCTTTCCATCTGGTATCTCTGCAGACACAAGCACCACACCACGTCCCCCAGGAAGGCCTCCACGATGCCTTCGCCTCACTCAGTGTGACAAGCCACCTGCCAATGGCAGGCCACACCCCACGTGGCATCACGAGCTATCTCCTCCAGTGTCTTCCCCACTGGCCTGTGAGCGCATGTGTGCTCCAGGCCTCAGTAAGGTGACTGGCACACGATGTCTGCACGAAGACAGAGCGCAGGAACCAAAGCCTGCCTCTGCCCTCCCGACACCCAGGCTGACTTACCGACACAATCGCAGGTGGGGAACTCGGCCTGGGCTCTCTTGGCAGGTGTGTCCAGCAGACTCTTGGTGGGTGTATCCAGGTACTTGAGAGGCGACTCCAGGAAGCCACTGAGTGTGGGTGTGAGTGGGTTCTCCGCCTTGGTGGGTGTGGCCTCCTGGCCTCCCTCTTCTGAATGGAAGCAGGTGGTTGAGAGCACGGTCACAGCCCCTGAAGACTCAATCTTGATTTGCTTAGGGGACCGGGTAGCAAAAGGGCTCTCAGGGGCTGGGAGACAAGCTGACTGGTTCTCAGAGTCCTGAATGGGCACAGATGGGGGGCCAGGAAGTCCAAAGCTGTCCCCAAATTCAGCCTCAAACTGTCGGATGAGCTCTTCCAACTTGTCGTCGGCAGGGGGGAGAGGGCCGGTGGAGCCTGGCTGCAGAGTTGCCATGGGGCTGGGGGGCCTCATTTCCTGAGTAGGGGGCAGCAGGCTGTCCCCAGAGGGACTAGGTGCAAATAGCGCAAGAGAAGGTTCTGCGGGCAGGGGAACAGCAGGGGTTTGTGAGGCGGTGGGGAGGGGAGCAGGTGGGTGTGCCTGTGGCTCCTCAGAGGCTGGAGGCCTCAGCCCCTCCAGGACGATCTGCCGCAGGGGCGGGAAGAGAGGCTGTGCTTCCCGCGGCCTGGACTTCTTGATCTGAATGGGCTTCCGGATGCCAGGCTTAACCCCAGGGGCGGCTTTCTCGGTTCCCAAGGGACCTCCAGCCGGCACCAGGGGTTTCTTCTTCTTCTCCTTGGGTGGTCTGTCCGGAGGCCGTGGGGCAGGTGAGCTGGATGGCGCCCACCAGCCAGGAGCAGGAGGGTCCGAGAGAGGGGGAAAGGCGGCGTCATGGGCCTGTTCCAGGAAGAGACTGCGCTTATGGTGGAGGTGCTGCTGCAGGGCAGTCTGGGCCTTCTGGTGGGTGCTGGGCTCCGGGGAGGGTGTGGGAGCCTCCCTCTGGAGAACACCGACGGGGGACGGGCATGGCGAGGAAGAGGGCGCCTCCACCTTGATCTTGGGCTTGGTGGGCAAGGCCTCTGGGCGCTTGAATACTGACTGGATGTAATCACTGGCACTGCCCAATAACTGCTCCAGTTCAGCCATGGGGTCAGGGCTTGGGCGGGGCACGGACCAAGAGCTCCGGGGAGTTGCTGGTGGGGTGTCTGTGCCCCAGGCTTCGGGAAACTCTGTTCTGGGAGCGGCTGGAGGGAAGGCAGGGCTCTCAGGAGCAAGGGAGGGGTGCTCTTCAGGGGGAACCACGGGCCAGGAGGGGGGCCGGAGGTAGGACTGGGGAGACCTAAAGGGGGCAGGCGGGGACAAGGCCTCGGGAAGGGGGCAAGAAGCCTGGGAGGTGGAGTGAGAAGGCTGGGGGAGGGCAGATGACAGCTGCGTGAGTGCCTCGATGGCGATGGCGGTCTGCAGGCTGATGTTCTTTTCCTTGGCGATACTCAGGGCACTCTGAGACAGGGGCAGGCCCTCTGGGGGAGGCATCTGGGGGACCTCGGCGCTGAGGAGAGGCCTGGGACTTGGTGCTGGGAGGCCAGCCTCCCCAGGAGGCAGAGTGGCTGGGAGCCGGGGCCGCTCCTGCCCTCCCTCCACAACCACAGACTTGATCTTCCCCTCCAGCCACTCGAGGTAGTCAGGGCACTCTGGGCCATCGCAGTTGCAGTTGGGTGGTTTCATGCCATGCCGTGCAAGGGCCAGGGCTGTCTGCAGTGTGTCAAGGTCTTCGCTGCCCGCAGGGCAGCCCTCAGGCCCTGGCCGGGGTCCCCTGCTGTTGTTTCCAGCCTCACGACTCATCTCACGATTGAAGGTTTCATAGAGCCGGGTGCTAAGGGCCCCATAAGAGGACACAGCTTCGGCCACAGCCGAAAAGGCCACCAGATCGTGGGCATCTTCCAGGCGAGCAGTGTGAGCTGGGCCTGGGGCAGCGTCCCAGTCGGGCTTCTGGTCTACTCGCCAAGGACCTCCAGCCCTCAGCAGACTGGGTCCGGCGGGTTCTCTAGCACCATTGACCGGCGCCCCTGAGGTGCTTAGCTGCCGTGAGTCCCCATGGTACACTGGCCCTGAGTCCATCTGACCTGGAACAGGTCCATCAACCGGGCTGAGCTCTGAGCCTGTCTGGAGAGAGACAGAGAGAGGGAAGGGGTCAGGGAGGGAGAGAGATTGGGGGAGGGGGAGGGAGAGGGAGAAGGTGAGCTATGATGTTTGCAAGTCTCTACCTTGCTTCTCACCACTCAGACACACACCTTCAACCTGCTTTTCTTGCACCTCTCTGTCTCTGACACCTCGTCCCAGATCTTCCCAGCCAGCTTCACCAGCAGAAATGGAAAGCAGAGGCCCTCCCTGGTGGCAAAACGGGTTAGGAAGTAGCACTGCAAACTAGCCACAGCTGCTTCAGTGGGAGTTCGATCCCCACCCCAGAGGTGACCCACATGGCACAGCAGACCTCTCCTGACCTGCCCTGGCCAGCAGTGTACTTCATTAATCTGCCTGTTCTGCTCCCTACTCTCTCTGGTGAATCCTCTACCTGTCCCCGTACCTCTGGCTTATACACCAGTTCTGTATGCATAAATAATAAATCTTTAAAAAAAGAAAGAAAGAAATGGAAAGTGGAGCTGTAAGAGCTCCTAAGGCAGAATGCTGAATGTTGCTAAGATTTTTTCTAGTCCCAGATCACTCATGCTGACAGGGCGCCCCAAAACCAAACATTTGTTAAAGACACACAACTGTGTGGATTTTCTTTTTGCCAAGAGGGGAAAAAATTAATCAGCCACATTTTGTAGCAAAGTGCCCTAAGTGGGAAGTGTGCCTGTGCAGGGAATGGGAACAAGACACTTGATTTCAGCCTAGATGAGGGATCGGCATTGCTTCTCAATGGGAAGAAACCCGTGGTTCTTTTTTCTGTCTGTCCTGTCCTCACTTAAGCCACAGCTGAGCTCAGAGAGCTGGCAAAAAGATGAAACATTTTCCCTTCCAGCCGCAGGCCTCAGGGAAACACTGATGACTTGACACAGCATGTATTCAGCCCCTTGCTGTGTTAATCATGACCATGAGCTGCTGCTTGGAAGAAGAGCCAGGCCTCTCCCCAAGTCCAAGAACCACCACCACACACCTAATGCCCAGCAAAACCCACAGGAGCGGGGCACAAAGTGAGGGAACCGGGCAGATCCATCCCAGCAAGTTATAAGTTTACCCCAAAATGTAATTCAGTTTGCGAAATTCATCCTCCCAGGAAAGAATGCTCTTCCTTACAGTAGTATGTCACTGAAAACATATAGGAGGAATGACAGATTTCCAAAAGTAATCAGTGGATGCCACAACTAACAGTGAAAGCCTGTAAGTCACAAGACAGACATTATCTCAAAACAATTAAAAATTACTTAATTATGGGCCCTCCCTGCTGGCACAGCGGGTTAAATTGCAGCACTGCAAGCCAGCCCCAGCTCCCCTCAGTGTGAGTTTGATCCCTAGCCCCAGAGGTGACCCACATGGCACAGCAGACCTCTCCTGGCCTGCCCGCTGCTCCCCACTCTGTCTCTGGTGAATCCTCTCACCACCCCTGCACCTCTGACCTGTACCCCAGTTCTGTATGCATAAATAAGTAAATCTTTAAAAAAAAATTACAACAGCGCATTTATAATGGAGAAATTTGAGAGAAACAGCCTTAATCAATTCATCAAAATTATCAGCAAGATTGGGACAAGCCATCATCATGTGCTTCTTGATCTCATACAGCAAGAAGAATATGTAACGTCACTCACATAAAATTTCAATCAAAATGTGCAACCTGATCCCATGCATTTTTAGTATCTACCAAAAAATGCAAACGCTAGTAAGATACCTATGTTTACTGCAGCACTGTTTATAACAGCAAAGTCACAGAAAGAACTGAAGTACCAATGACAAATGAATAGATTAAGAGATGTAGTATACTACACAATGGAATACTACTCAGCTATACAAAAGGTGAATCCTTACCAACTGTGACAGCACAAATGGAACTCAAGAGGGTTATGCTAAATGCAGCAAGTCAGGAGAAAGACAAATACCAGTGAGTTCCCGCCTATGTGGATGATAGAGAAGGTAAACAAAGGAAGAAAAAAACTAAATCAAAACAAATCCTAGATCTCTGATAGTAGACAGAAGCTGTCAGAGGGGGAGAAGGAGGGGACTCCGTGGGTTATGGTAGAGCACACAACGGCTTTGGTGGTGGTGTGGTGCTGTAGCGTACATCAGCATAGCACAGACACTATCAAAATAAAAGTTAAAAAAGAAATGAGTCCCTCAGGTAAACACAGTGTTTTAAGCACATGATCCCCTGACTGTTAACAGCTACCAGCCTGGAATCAGCCTCGACCGGCGCGGGCTCTGCCGCGTCCCTGTCGCTGCCCATGCCTGGCCACGCAGGCCCTCGTTCTTTCCAACAGGCTTTCCGAGGCACTGCACGCATGACCGTGCCCTGGAGTGCCCTCCCCAGGCGCCGGGAGAGGCTGCTCTGGCTTGACCTCCAAGCATCAGCTCAGCAGCCCCTCCTTCCTGACCTAGTTGGCAGAATCACTTGTGGCTCCTTCCCCTGGTTCCCAAGGCACCTTGGACATGCTTCTATCAGCACTTATCACGTGCCGTGCCGCTACTAGTATTTGTTCAAGCAGCGGCCTCCCCACCAGACAGCAGTTCCCTCCAGACACAGTGACGTCTACGGCTCCCACCCACACCGCTGCAGCCCCCCGTTCTCAGCCCCGGGAAGCGGTTCCTGTGCCCATTCCCACCCTTCGTAGAGCCTGGCAGATTCAGAGCTGCAATCTAAGAAACAACACCTTTCTTCTAAGAATGTGGGATTCCCTTCCTTCCTCTTAGAAACCTAAACTAGCATGTCCTCTTCCAAAATCTGAAGAGGTCAAATTTTACATGCGTATGTGTAAGAGAGAAGGAGCAATTGTAACAGGAAGACACAGGAGAGAGAAGTTCACATAACTGGATTTACAAAAACAATGGTCAGAAGGAATAATTTTGCACGAGCTGGGGCTTCTCAAAAATGGTCAAGACAACAAAAAGGAATTTCAAAAGTTATTTTTGATGCTTCCCTGGTGGTGCAAGGGGTTAAGTCTCAGTACTATGAAGCTCTGGGCAGCCACTGCAGCAAGGGTTTGACCCCTGGCCAGGGAGGTGACTCTTACGGCACAGCAGACCTCTCCTGGCCCGCCAGCTGCTCCCCTCAGCAGTGTACTTCATCCATCTGCCTGTTCTGCTCCCCACTCTGTCTCTGGGCCTCTCACTTCTACCTCCATTCCCCACACCTCTGGCCTACACCCCAGCTCTTGTATGTATAAATGAAACAAATCTTAAAACAAAAAAAGTTATTTTTGGTGTGTGAATAAGAATAAGGAAGGGCGAGGCAGACTCCTGTGCCCCTGAATTCCAAGAGAAGGAAAATGCTCTTTGGACCAAAGAGAAGAAATGGAAGAATAGAAACAGAAATGAGGTAAGTGAAGCCAGGATGGGTGGAGGAGATTTTAAGAAACTTTGAATTTCAGTTTTCCAGCTGGGAGATCCCACTGATAATTTCCTTAGCACCTGTGGGTGACCCTGGGGAATCCTTACAGGAGGAGGTACCAACAGACAAGGAAGGGTCAGAACCCCGAGGGCAGAGCACAGGACCACAGGGCGACTGCCTTCTGTGGCCCCTGCACGGGGGCACCAGAGCGCCCCCCCACCCCCACCGGCACAACCTCAGCGCGGCAGGCCAGAGCCACCACACATCCGCTTTGTTTGGCTATACAGTGTTAGCTTTTTGCTTGTTTTGCCAACATTAAAAAAATAAAATGTCATACGAAACCCAGATTTTCTTAAAGGTCGACACTTCCGCCTGGCAACTGAACATCAGTTCACCCCCAGCCTCACCACTCTGCACTGCCTTCTTGGAACCAAAGCCAGGAGCTAGGATTATTTATTAATTGCAGGAACTGACTGTCATTCTGTTCCTTTGTGTTACTTGTCAAGCACCTGTAGGCATTTGGGTTTGCAAGTTGGGCTATAAATGCTCAAGTTTCACAAGATCCATCACCATCCCTTTGAGGGTCAGCTACAGAGAACTACGAGCAGGACAGACTGGCTCACCACTGGCTGAATGACCACGCTCACCAGGGACTAGCGCCAAGCCAACTTGGGAAAGGGGTTTCAGCGGTCTGCCACGGGGCTGTCCCACAGATTTATAATATGAATAGCAGAGCACAATTAGTAGAGTAGGCAGATGCTGGAAACAGGCGGGGTAAAGCTGGGACCAGGTGCCAAAAGGTAAACAGATTAGGGAGAGGGAAAAAAATCCAACAGAGTGAGGAGGGTCCTATGTTGGGGTCCCCAAACCACAGCAGTGTGGTTTAAACAGGAGCAGTGGTGTGCCCAAAAAGTCTTTTGGAATGAGAAGAGATTAAAAAAAAAAAACTGTTGGTGTACTTGATCTGACAGTTTCAAAGACTCTTATAACCCAGAATTTTGTCAAACTTCTTCACTGCAATCCACAGTAAGAAATAAATTTACACTGTTATCCATTATGTACTTACATACATGGCAAGTTTGCAAAATAAGCAATGTTCCCTGTCTCTGTACACAAATCCCTTCCTTCCTTCCCTCATCACTACAGGCTGCAACCATGTAAGTTGACTTCCTGGTGCCTGGCCTGCTCTGCTTAGACAGTCCCCACCTGAGCACTGGCTTCCCTTTGGGACAGTACCTTAGGGGGCAGGGTGGGGGCACAAAGAGAGCAAAACCTGAGGGGATCTGCCCCTTTGTTTCTGAAGAAGACAAAAACTCAGGTCTTGAAACATGGAAGCTCCACTATCGAAGCAGGCAACTAGATTCACTCCAGTGGCTCTCAGAGGGTGGGATAGAACTTAGGCTTAATTTAGGGAAGTTTCTTAACAGGCAGTTTAAAAAAAAAGCCCCATCTCTGACAACCAAAAGGTATGTAAAGAAAAGTGCATTTATACATTTATTTGACTGTTATTGGCAGGGAGGCAGGACAATGCTGGAGGAGGATGGAGGGGCTACTTTAAGCCCTTTCAAAAACCAGCTCAGACACCACCACCTCTGCTCAGTTCTCCTTGCCCTCTGGGCTCCAGCAGGCACAGCTGTCAGGACACTCCTCACAGCTTTTCAGCTGGACCACTCAGCTGGCCTCCAGCTAAGCACCAACCCCTGGAGCCTGCAACAAGCCCACTGAGAGTAATGTTTCCAAATTAGAACTGAAATCCTGCCCCCACCTCCACCAGCAGTTCCTTTCGCAACTTTATGTTGGCACATGTTCTCCCACTCACCTGAGTCAATCATCATCCATGTTCTTCCAATGCACCCAGTCACCAGATCCAAACGATTCCAAATAGGAACGCTCTATGTTCACATTTTTTAATAGTCTAACCTGCCAGTGGCTCCTTTAAGTAACTATGTACCCCAGTCTCTTCCCTCACTGCATCCACGACCATCTCCCATATTGGTGGTGTCTCACTCTCCTTTGAGGCCCCAGCCACCAGCTTTGTTAACTTTTCTGACACAAGCTATGCAACTTCTGTCCTCATGTAACTGGGTGGTCCCTAGGAAAATGGGAAGTTCCAGGTTCCCTGCCCCACCCAGAAGGAGGGTGGAGCTGAGCAGAGAAAAAGGAGAGAAGAAGAGAAGGAAGCAGGATGGAGAACAAGGAGACCTAAGGAAGCCACATGGAGCAGCAAGCATGTGAGGAAGAAACCGGGCTTGTTTCCTGACCCTGGACTGGTTAAGGCAGATGTGGGTGAGAGACCTGTAGGGAGGTGACTATGGCAGTGTTTATATTGATTTTGATTTTGTTCTTTTGCTCCCAGACTTGTCTGGCCATTCCTGACCCTTTTCCATGGGTCCCGGCCAGAAGGTGCTTTAGTCTAGTGGCAGCTTTCAGGCCTTGCTTTGGGCCAATCCCTTTTGGGTTGACTTTTGCCCACGAGGGGATGGGTAACTTCAGATGTTTGATTTGGAAGTTATATTCTTTGTGTTCCGTATTGTATATTCACTGTATTAAAGTTTCTTTTCATTAAAGTTTTATATGTTTTGTCTTGACGCGGCGGATGGCAGAACCCACTTAGAGCAGGCAGGTTTGGGGCTTCAGGGTTGCCCCTCTCTCCCTGCCCTGTAACAGATTTGGGGAGCCCTATAACAGTCAGACACGGTCCGGATGGAGGGGAAATGCCCTAGCATGGAAATCAGAATTTCCATGCTAGCTCATGTTATGACCCCCTTTTCTGTATAATCAAAATATTCCAAGCAACCATCAGTTTTCTACCGGACTGCTTCAGCCTCATAAGGAGCTGCCTGGCTCAGGTGAGCAAGCGCTGCCTCAGGATGGGAAAGTCCTTTTGGAATCAAAAATATTACAACTGGCTGATTAATAAAAACTATTATAACAAAAATTAGGCAGTACTAGAATAATCAGAATTCTTTTACTGCCTGGAAGGAGAACCCAAATCCCATCTCTCTACTATCTCACAATCCTTCTATTCATTTTCTAAAGAACTGCTTAAGTTTTCTATTTAGTTTTCAAATAAGGAACTTCACCTAAATCCTCTGTTCAGCTTTTGAGGAACCTTACTATATCTGCTTGTTATTGACTTACAAGAGAATCACTCCACCCTAGCCACGACCTTACTCTAGCCTTCACCTCTCCACCCTAATCTTTGACTTGACTTTACCCTTTAAGATGTCTTAGTAAAAATCAAGGTCAATATGACCCCAAACTCCTCTCCGAAAAAAAGATTGTCATCTCAGCCCCATTCGTATGTTAATTCCCTGCCTAAAATGTGTAAAATAAAATTATGCTGACAGCAGAAGGGGAAAACATGCACCCAACTCCGACTCTCGCGTCTTCCTCACGCCCGCTCCCCCTTTTCCCCTTTTAGGAATCTCTCTGCTCACCGATGCTGCTCCCACTGAGACCCTGCCTGTTCTGCCCCCCAATAATCCATGATCGGAGAACAAAGTCTCCGACACTTTTCCTTACATTCTACCCTTGCTCAACCTTCCGCGTTTTTAAGACACCTGCCTGCATCACGTGCTTAGCACATGTGCCAGGCTAGAGCTGCCACAAAAGGCCACTGTCACCTCCCATCCCACCACATGCACTTCTTGCTATGTGACTTGAGCTCTTCTCCCAGTGAGCTGTGAGGCCGTCGTAGCCACCCCTCAGATCTGGATGTGCCTGTGACAATGGTGGAGGAATACTGAGAGTTATATTGACGTACTACAGGCCATACAGTCTGTTTCTTTTAGGACACTCGGTCTTGGGGTCCAGTCTCCACACTGTGACGACACCCAGAGCATGCGGAGGCCCTGACTGGCCTCCTCCAAGTTGTTGAGCTTCCTCTAGTTTTTGAACCTTCCCAACTGAGGCCCCAGACACCAGGGTGAAGACAAGCCACCCAAGCTGTGTATGGCTTCTAGAGGCTCAGGCTCCACACATGTAAAATGACTGTTTCATTCCACTAAGTTTGGGATGGTCTCTGACCAGTAATGGATCAGACTATACATTTCAGGAACATCAAGATGCTTTTAAGGAAAAGGGGTAAAAACAGACCTATAAACAAACACATCAGTGTGAAGCAGGGCTCGGGGCTTGGGCAGGTGGACAGGTTCACTTCCATCTCTGTAGGTGGACATGTGTATCACTGAAGTCTCATCTCAAAGTAACTAGGGGGATGAGACTGAAAGCCTGGCAGGTAATCTGTAGATGAAGGAGGGAGAATTCCAGATAGAAACTAGAATATTCTGAGCGGCAAAAGTGGGGGCACAATGGGTTAGGATGCAGCACTGCAAGCTGGCTACAGCCACTACTGCATGAGTTCGATCCCCGCCTGCCCCGGAGGTGACCCACATGGCGTGGCAGACCTCTCCTGACCCGCTCATTGTTCCCCTCAGCAGTGTACTTCATCAGTTTGCCTGTTCTGCTCCCCACTCTGGTGGGGAGGCTCTCACCCCCTGCACCTCTGGTCTGTACTCCAGTTCTGTATGCATAAATAATTTTTTAAAAAAGGGTGAGCTGCTCTGTGTACCCTGAATACACAGTAAGGCGTGGGGAGACCAGGTGTACAGATCACTGTGTAAACGCATGCCACAAGCTGGCCTTTCAGGAGGAGCACTCCGGAGTCTCTGCAGAGCCCTGACTAACTGCAGAGTTACAAGTTGGGGGCCTGAAAATCAGGTAGGAAACCAATGCCACCGCCCAGATCAGTGATAAGAAGGGCCCAAAGTAAAGCCATGGCAGGAAGATAGGGGTCAGGTGGGGCTGTGTGTGGAGCGAATGATTACACAGAGGAAACAAGACAAGTGAAAACTATAGGCCTCCTGACTCAGTTCACCCCAAGGTCTGAACCAGATGCCACAGTCACCACCCATCGCCACCTCCAGTTGTGGGGGGAAGGTAGTTTTCCAAGAACATATGACAGAAACAGTGTGAGCCCCAGGGTGCCGGGCTCTCATGGCACCTCACGGCCCAGTGGAGAGCACGCAGGCTCTTCAGGGCCTAGTGGGGAGAAGCCCCTCTCTCTGCAGAGCATTGGGAGCATGATCTGCTCCTCTACTTGGCACCGGTCACAGCACACTCAGGCTGCCGGGAGCTGTCCAGGAAGCCTTGCCACCCAGGACTCAACAGGTGAGTCCCAGATGAGCCCAGAGTGACACCAATGCGCTGTCTAGGCCAACTGTCAGCATCAACACATCAAAACCGGGCCAGCAACCGAAGGAACTGGTAGCGGGGGAACACACAGTCCTCACTGACATGCTTTCTCAGGGCTGCTAAGAAGGGAAAGTAGCAAGAGGCCCAGGCGGCACTGATGGCCCAGAGGAACATGTCTAAGAAGGGGTTTCCGCCTTGCTGAGGTGAGTCGCCCAGAGGCAGGCCCAGCTTGGGGCATGACCTTTCAAGGATCCCCCAAGAATGGAGTCTCTGGGGACTCCTAGAGAGCAAAGGCTGCTCCAGGTCAGCTGGCCAGGAAATCCCACCCAGGGGCTTCCCAAATGTGATGCCACCCCTCAGCTCGCCTCACTCTCCAGCAGCTATTCAAGGGGCTGACATTCCAGCTCCACCCTTTCCCCAGTCCTGGAGCTTGGCAGCCACTTCCAGACAAGGCTAGTTCTCTCCTCCCCTCCCCCAAACGGCGACCCAACTCCCTCTGACACATGGGCTGTATTTATGGCGTGTTCCATCTAGAGTGAATCAATTATTCATCTCATAAGAGGGTTCTCCCCTCCTGGGGCTTACTGATGAAGGAAATGCAGGGGAAGAGACTTTTAGGGGAAGCCTTTCAGGAACTGTGCACAGCTGCCTGATTTCGGCAGGAGTGCGTGTGTGTGCGTGTGCGTGTGCGTGTGTTGGCAAGTCCACCCTGCCTGCTTTCTCCATCTCCAAGCTCTCCCTGTAGACAAGCAAATCTTGCAGAGTTAGGTGTGACTTCCCCAGTTGGGTGTGTTGGGCAGAGGGTGCTACTGTGTGAGGAGCTGGGAGGTAGCAGTCCTGGTGGATATTCTGTGCCTATCAATAAAACATTTGAAAACCTCAATTTTTTCTAGTACAAGAAGGGCAGATACAGCAGCTCTTTCAATGGCTGGAGTGACAATGGGGAAAAGCTGAAGGAAGGCCAAGTTCCCTGAGGTCATCATATCTGGCAGAAGCACAGGACTGAGCCTACTCGTGTTCTTTGAACCAGTGGGAATTAATGTGGCTTTAGGGAAAGAACTGAAGAGGAGAACTAGGAAAAGTCTGTGATTGTGATGGCGCACTCTTCTGATAGGCTGACTATCATGCAAATCCATGCATGCTCGTTTACTTCCTTCAATCATCATAAACTTCTACAAGGTAGAGACAGACCTCCAGAGAGGAGGACACAGAAAGGTTATGTAAATTTCCCAATGTCACATAGCAATTCTGAGCAGCACATTTCACTTTTTAAATCACAAAATACTCAATTTCACTCAAGAAATGTTTACAAAATAAAATAGAATAAAAATGCTATCTATGCAAAAGATAGCATGCCAGAAGCAGTAACTTTATAAAGCCTATATGTTACAAGAGGGGTTTTTTTTTTAACTTTACGGTAATTCTTTATGTAAAGAGAATGGAGGTGAACATGAAAAAATACTTAATTTCATTAGTCATCAGTGAAATACAAAACACCGCTGCGAGATCCCATTTTATTTCCATTACACAGAATTTGAGAGTAAGAATGTTTAGTTCACCACCACTTACAAGCAGTGCCACCTTGAGAAGATAATTCCTGTGTGCCTCATTGCACAATCTGTCCCCTGGCATTAGCAGTTCATCCTCTTCCTCATTTGTAATCTGGGCGGTTAACGCCAGGAACCTAACCTCTCAGGGTGACCATAAGGATTCATATAAAAACCAGTACGTGAGTAACATTTTTAACAGTACCAAAGCATAGGGAGCACTTTTTCTCATAGGCCACTGGCAGAGGACACAGGTGTCGTGGTCCTTACCGTGGAGCGCATGCAGAGCCTGCGGTCCTATAGTTCCACTGCGAGAGAAACGGCAGCAGGAGACGTGTGCACATTGTCCACGCAGCACTGCTCACAGAAACCAAATCACGCAACTAGCCTAAGTGCCCCCAAACCAGAGAATGGGCAATGGAATATTATACAGCGGTGGGAATGAATGAAATTTCAGAAACTACACTGAGTGTAAAAAAAGAGGCTCTCCCTGTGGCACAAGGGGTTAGGACGCAGCACTGGACACGAGCTGCAGCCCCGTCAGTGCGAGTTCAATCCCCGCCCTGGAGCAGATCGCTCCTGACCCGCCAGCTGCTCCCCTCAGCAATGTATTTCAGTCTGCCTGTTCTGCTCCCCATTTTGTCTCTGGTGAAGCCTCTTACCACCCCTGTACCTCTGGCCTGTTCTGGCCTGTGCCCCAGTTCTGTATGCATAAATAATCTTTAAAAAAAAAAAAAAGCAAGCCTCAAAACACTACACAGCCTGCCAATTCTAAAAGCCTCAAGCAAAAATAAATGTATGTAACTGAAAGTTATTTTAAAAAGCAAGGGGGTGTTAAACGGAATTCTGGAGGTGAGGAAATGGGGGCAGCATTGGGGGAACACCCAGATTGTCTCAATGATGTTGGCAAGTTGTATGTGGGAAAGAAGTTAACATGTGTTTATTATTATGTATTATCTAACATATTAAGACACGAAGTATGTTTTAAATAACACATATGAGAGGATGTATTTGTACTCAGATGCTTTCTGAGGGTTTTTATTTCAAGAAACGTGTTTATTCTATTTGAAGTGGGATTCAAAATATTTCCCATTCAAAAATTCAATTCCATTAACAATGAACCTGTGTACACACACCGCTAAGGGAAAATATGCGGACACATGGGCAGTGCTTTCTCTGGGTGGCAGAGAACAGGCACAAGTTGTTGGTCAGTCTCTAGGATGTACTGCAGGCATGATAATTTTCTCCAGGAGGCAAAAGTTTCAGACCAGTTACCAACAACACACCTGAAAATTCCCACAACCTGTCTCTGAACAGTGACTGGTAGGGAGTCTCAGGAGAGGGGTTTGTGGATCAGTTTTCTTATTTCTGTTGCTAGAGGGCTGCTTGTGTTACCACTCACTCACACACAGCATTGATATATATGCAGGAAGTAGGATGAGCAGCATGCTGAGAGGGGAGACAAGATCTGACTGAGAGGAGGGGTGCCGAGATGAAATTCCTCACCATCAAAAGCTTTCTGTCACTTGCATGCTCCAACTGGAACTCCAAACCAAAAGCTTTAATTCTGACTCAGAGAGCCTCCCTCTCCCCAGCAACTGGTTCCTCCCCGAAGCCATCCCTGGTCCAGGCAGGACAGGAAGAGATGGTGAGGGGGCCAGGGAGCAGGTCTGAGGCTGCCCTGCCGGCCTCTTGACTTGTGGCCAGGAGCCTGGGGCCAGCATTCCTGATGGAAGCCCTTTCCTCAGGCAGCCAGTAGCAGTGGTGGCCAGGCCAGGGGCTGGCCACATCTGAGCCTTGGCAAAAAGGAGCTGCAGCTGCAGGAGAAGCCAACAGCTCATGAGAACCTTGTCAGGATGAAGAGGTGGCTCCTCACACAGCAAGAGCCTGACTCTCCTCACAATGCCCCCTCAACCTCTAGTGGGAAGACCATCCAGGCCTGACAAGCCCTCATCGATTCCTAGGCAAGGCTGCTTCTACCTCGTACCAACTATCCAACTCATACTCCAAAAGTCTAAAAGCCAAGGGAACGAGAAAGCAAACACTGCCAACACCACAGGCCACTGACAAAGAGTCAACCCTTCCCTGATGATCCCGTGTATGTTCTCCAAAGAGCTTAACCCACCAGCGGTGCAGGTGTGTTAGAGGAGATTGGGCCAGAGCGTGCTGGTGATGGCAGCTAGCAGCTTTCGGTGCGGAGTGCTGAACAATGATTGGTAAGCACTCTCATGCGGTAAATGTGACCTTTTCAATTCTCCCAACAACCCAAAATTCGTTTTAGTGGTTGAGCAATCGAGGCACAGAGATTAACATACTCTGAGGCCCTTAGTTGCCAAGTGGCGAAGGTGTAACATCTGAGCTATAGTGTTCTAGTCTTTAGGAGAATGAGCCCCAAATTTGCAGGACAATCTCACTGAAGTTTGTTTTCCCCACACAGTCCTTTCTCAAGGGCTCTTTTTCGTTCAAAGAAATGGAGCTTTAAGTCACCACCCCAAAATCTGGAGGGTAAGTTATTTGGCCCATGAGCCTCTACCCATCAGTCATAACACAGACTTCACAGAGTGGGGCTAGAAAGGGGGGAAGGTGGGCCTGCCATTTAAGAATACCTTGCTGCAGCCCCAAAGGCAGGAAATGAGGAGTGCGAATCCATTCCATTTGCCCTAGCCTGGAAAATCACACTACAGTCTCAGTGTCGGCTCCTCACCTACCAGGACTGGCCTGGTCACCCAGGGAACTGAAAGGTGCCAGTAATTTGAGTTCTTATGCATGTTCATCTGTGCATCCTAGCTGCAGTGGAGAAGAGGGGGCAGGCGGTTCCCCCACCCTCATGCAGGACCTGCTCCCTCCAGAGAGCTGGAGAGCCGGGCAGTGAGGAAGCCTGCAGTCCTCTGGCAAAGCCCTACTCTCCCGCCCACCCCTGCACCGCCTCCTTCATTTTGTGAGGCAGCTGGACCCTGACCCTCCTCTAGTCCCCTCGTCCTCCTCTGTCCCCTCAAAGAGCTGCTCTCTACCCTCACCCTTGCCTGGAATCTGAATTTCCGCCCAAGGCTCAGCTGCTCAGCCTACACCAAAAACCCCAAACCTTCCCTTTTCCTGGGTGATCCTCAAGCTTTCAGTCTGATCCCCAGTTACCAGAAACATCTTCACTCAAATCCAACACACTGAAAGCCTCACTCAGCAGCAGTCCTTTCCCGGCACTCCACCCTGACAGTTCCTTTTTCAGAGCACGTGAGGAGTCACTCTCCGGGCATCCTAGCTCAAAAGGTCTTTCAGCTTTGATGTTCTCCACTTTCTGCTTCCCCATGAAAGCAGCCCTAGTCCTGTCAACTAATCCTCTTGAGCAGTTTTTTGTGTTTTATCTCTCAGAGGGGACAGTCTCTGCAGAAGCTCCTTGGCAGCCAGCCCCATCTACCTCCAACCAGCACAACACGGTGGGAGCCCCATGCAACCCACTGACCCAAGAACGTGCTTCCCCCAGCTCCCAGGCGACAGTGCCCTCTAGGCCACTATTTCAATCTTCTGTTACGGTAAAAATAAATAGGTAAGCCAAGAAACAAATATAGGCTAAGGGCAACAAAGGTATTTCAGTCTTCTATTGCTGCTCTTAGGAACTTAGGTTTATACATTTACACTTCAAACGTTATTTTCTATAGATTAGTGAAAACTGAAAAATTACAATGATGGGTAAATTATGCACCAACTCAGTAGAATATTATATACTCATCAAAACACCTAAGTTATAAACGCCAAGGGAAAATGTTGGATAAATGGGAAGCTTAAATAGGACAGTACCATACTGTATGAAGGTTATCATTACAACTATGTAAAACCATGCAAGCAAGTGACAAAAGGGGGAAAGTAGTTTTTAAAAGAAAATGAAAATGGTTTGTCTCAAGGCTATCACTGCCATGATCTGAATTCAAGCCCCAGCCAGGTAGCTGACCCATATATGGCATGGCAGACCCCTCCTGACCCGCCTGCTGCTCCCCTCAGCAGTGTATTTCAGTAGATCTGCCTGTTCTGCTCCCTACTCTGTCTCCAGTGAATCCTCTCACCCCCGACCCCAGCACCTCTGGCCTATACTCAGTACTTATATGCATAAATAAAACAAAGCTTTTCTTTTTCTTAAGTGAAAATAACTGTTAGCAGCACCAGAGAAATATGAAATGTCATCTGCTGATGGTGTCAGCATATTATCATGCATGTTATCATACTTTTATATATGAATAAATATAAACACATAATATATGTCTCTATATGTCACATATTTATAATTACGTATTCATTCATTTATCCATCTAACAATACATACTGAGCACCTACAACTTGAATGTCAATTTCAGGCACTTTCACAAGTTGTCCTTCCCATTAGCTGGCTTGCTTTGGGTCCTATTCAAAGCAGTTCTTTTAAGGCAGACACTGCACCACCACCTTAAAATGTGTGTGGCAGTCTATAAAAATCTAGGTTATATACTCTATCTTTAAGTTTGTGAGAAGAATTGTGAATTTATCTCTGAGTAAAACTGCCTTTTGTGTAAGGCTGAGAAAAGGGCAAAGGCATACTTATAAAGTCACTATAGGACCTGGGCACACCCTGATTCTCTTGGAAGACCCATGAGAGTAAAGAAAAGGTCATAAGGACAAATGATAAGGAAAGAATCTTTGCAGTAGTTGCAGTAGTTGTGAGACCAGGAGGCTGTGTCACTGTAAAAAGGGAGACAAAGAAGTCAACATAGGAACTTCCACCTCCCGGGGATGACCATAGTTGAAAACTGACATTTTTTTCTACATAACACTCACAAATATAACAAGTCACTGAGTATATACTCAGCTTTTTAATGCTATCTTCTTCCCTAATTGTATCAAAACTATTTCCCCACTTACTAATGCTTCAAGAATTTCATTTTTAATAATTGTACTTCTTTCCTGGTATGTTTATAGCCCCTGAGGTCGAATGTCTGGGTTGTCTCACATTTTTTCTCTCATGTAGTCCCAGGACACATAATGGTGTTAGAGGGTTGCTGTTTTTTCCCTTCTCCCTCTGTTTGGGCTTGTGATTTCCTTGAGGATGAATGAAAAGCTTGGCACTAAATCAAGATTCTGATTTAGCCATATAGATGAACTCTAGCAGCCCCAAAGGCTGTGATCGTAAGACCTAGATAACAAACAGGATCCTACTCACATGAGGCCAGGCTTCAACTCATGCGGAGACTATTTAGTAGTAGCCTGCCTTTGGCAAAGCCCTCCCTCCCAATACCCGGAGGGGGACTAGGGCAGCAGCTGCAAGGCCCACGTTTGAGAAACACTGGCGTGAGACAAGCCCAGCAAGAGAGAAGCAGACAGAGCAGACAAATCCACGCCGGTATTCTACTGATATGATCCACCACCCAATGCTGGTCTGGGATTTGTCAGTCCAGATAATTAAGTATAGAAACTGAGATGAACAATAACTTTAGGAATTTATATTATGATTTGGCATTGCTATGGCATCCAATAAACACATGATTATTTGTCTAATTGTTTTTAGTAGATTTTACCAAATTACAATGGTGGATTAGAAAATTTTAAAGCCAGTCTACCAGAAATACTGAGGATCACTGATCTATGATATATGTTAGTAACAATCTACGCAGATAATCAACAGACAAGACTGACCTATCTAGCTATCTCATTTCATATAAACATCTCAAAAACTTTCAGATAGTGCCATAACAACTCAGTGGGAAAACAATAGGTCTTTCACAAATGGCACTGGAATAATTAAAGTCACGTGCAAAAAAAAAAAAAGGAATTTAGCCCCGCCCACTCTATACAAAAGTTCACTGATAAAGGACAAATGTAAAAGCCAACACTAACATCACCATGTGTTAGGGAATGATAGCTTAGTTGTGACCCTGTAAGAACAAGTGATAAAAGGTAAGAGAACAAGAAGTGACTAGACTACCTCAAAAATAAAGATTTTTAAACTCCAAAAGACATCATCAAGAAAATGGGATGTCATATATGAGAAGGGATGAGTGTAGTATAAATTACAACTCAATAATAAAAAGATGACCTTATTTTACAATATTCCTGATCACACTAAATCCTGTTCACAGCGTCATTACTGACCATAGCCAAAAAGCAGGCCCACATGTCCATCAGCTGACGAAGGTAAACAGAGCACGGCATATCCACACACTGTGTATTGTACAGATATGAAAAGGGGTGAGGAAATACTACGCACTACTACAACGAGGAAGAACTTCAATGACACTGTTAAGTGAAAGAAGTCAGATACAAAAGGCCACATGATTCCATAAAAATGTCCAGGCCCAACTTGGTGGCAAGGGGTTAAAGCACAGCACTATGAAGCTCTACGCAGCCACTGCAGCAGGACTTCAATTCCCTACCAGGGAGCTCATGCACATGGGATGGCAGACCTCTCCTGACCCCTCAGCACTGCATTTCAATACATCTGCCTGTTCTGCTCCCCACTCTGCCTCTGGTGAATCCTCCCACCCCCCACACCTCTGGCCTGTACATGAGTTCTTGTATGCATAAATAGAAAATATACCTTTACAAAGAGTCCAGGTCAGACTAATCCACAGAAACAGAAAGAACAGTGGTTGCCAAGCTGAGGGGACTGGAAGAACAAAGAGGGTGAACGCTACTGGGTACAGTTTCCACAAGGGTGATGGAAAGGTTCTGAAATAGTGGTGGATTTGCACAATATTAGTATATTCAGATATACTAAAACCCACTGAGTTGTACACTTAAATGGGTGATTGTATGTTATGAGAATTAAAGCTAAAAAAAAAAACTAATTAAAAACAAAAAAACATTTGCCCCAACCTCCATAAGGAGCTTTGGACAAAAGCAGAAACTACATTTGAGGAAGGAGGGGAGGCCTGAGCTGATGAGACCACCCCAAAAGGGGGAAGCCGAAGGGACAGAGGAAGAGCAGTAAAACTTCCCTGCAACTCCCTCACAAGTATTATCTCTCCTTTTATTCCTCTATCAGGTTATGAGTAAAAGTAGAAGTGAGAGTCAGAGGTCTTATCTCAGGAACAGTAGTGAATGTCAAGATGGGATAGCACCAAGCACTGAGGGGAAGACCCCTCGGACAGCAGGAGGGTAGGTAACTCCTGAGAGGAGAGCAGGGGCATCACAACTCCAGGCTGAGGAAGAGACTGAGTTTGAAAAATGCACCACAATCACTGACATAAAACTTGCAGGTCAGCTGAGTCAAGTCACAGGTAACTGTCAGGATGAGATGTTCAAAAAGATCCTTGTTATTAAAAGAAAAAAGTAAAAGTTGAGAAAGCAAGTTTGCCAGAGATTCAGTAAAATAAAAGCAACACAAAGCAGATATATTAAGCAATTAACACGTATTTAGAAAGTGAAGTGCAAACCAACTTGTTGAAAACTTTTTTTTTTTAAAGATTTATTTATTTGTGCATACAGAACTGGGCTACAGGCCAGAGATGCAGGGGTGGCGAAAGGATTCACTGGAGACAGAGTAGGGAGATCAACGAAGTACACTGCTGAGGGGAGCAGCGGGCAGGCCAGGAGAGGTCTGCCAGGCATGTGGGTCACCTCCGGAGCAGGCGGGGATCGAACTCATGCGGAAGTGGCTTTAGCTTCTTTTAGTGCTGTGCTTTAACCTGCTGCACCACCAGGGAGGGCCACAAAACAAACTGTTTTTAATACAAGCAGGCTCTGATTCCCTTATTGTCAATTACCTGTCTGTATCCCCATTGCACAATGTAAAGGACCACCTGAATTCGATGAGAGGGCCTTACTTGGGCAGGAAAGCAGCTGATCTGCTCATTCTGGCCCAGACTGGGGACATATCCCATGTTCCCAGTAACCTCAAAATTGTCAAACCAGTGGGTTAATACCCACAAGCCCACACACACCTGGGCACCTCCCCTCAAAAAGCAGCCTAGGTGCCCCGCCCAAAACCAAGATCCTTGTTCCTCAGTCCTGTTCTCAAGGGAGAGGCAGTGGCTGGACCAGTTTTAAAGTCCCTCTCTTCCCAGCTATGGCCTTGATCCCCAGCCAATTCGAAGCCAAGGAAGGGGTGGGGTGGGTGCTGTGGCCTGGCACTGTACTGCGCAGGGGAAGGGAGGAGAAGGCAGCTCCCTGCCCCACCTCTCTGCCTGCAGCACTGGCTGAGGACAGAGACCCAAAAGCTAAGCACCACACAGGGGCCATGGCGGGGAGGAGGGAGTACTTCTGCAGGGACCAGTCCAGGCCCAGCTCTTCTAAGACTACCTTGCTACGCGGCCTGGACAAGTCATTTTACCTATCTGGACTTCAAATTTGTCATCTGCTTAAAAAAAAAAAAAAGTTAAAAGACTAAAAAGTTCTGACCACTGAATACAACCTGGGGTTTTCCTCCAACATTAGATGCAATCATGGAAACATCTGAGTAAGGTTGACAGCTGAGTGTCTTCAGCGTTCTTCAGCATTAACAATGTCACAGTGGTGTCCTTCATGTGGTGAGGTGTGCAGACTGAGTCCTTAGTGATGCTGTATCCTTACTAACCTCCTGAGTTTGATCATGGCCCTGTGGTTATTTTTGTGCTTTTACAAAATCCACAAGAATTTACAGATAAAGGACATCCTATCAATTATTTACAATCAAAAGTTCAAATAAAGAGTGCAGAGGGGATAAAGCAAGTGCAGTAAAAGGTGAACATTTGGAAATCTGAGAATTCTTTGCACTATTCTTGCAACTTTTCTAAATGTATGGCCTTTTGCCAAAGTAAAAAATCTCAAAATAGTTTTATCACCAGATGATCTCAAAGAGGGCCACAGTTTCTGCAAGAAGGTAGTAGTGCCCCGTTTCTCAGCTGAAGAAAAGAAACAGGAGGGTGATGGCCCCTGGTGAGCAGGAGGAAGAGGACTCGAGAACTCGGGGTCTCTGACTCAGGTACCCTCGCTCCAGCAGACCCCAGCTTGCAAGGGCCAGCGAGTCCCAGGCACACCCAAGGCACTAGGCAAGACCCGCCAGCAGAAGACAAATAAGAAGGGGCCCTAGGCCATGTCTGCTGACTGTCAGCAGATGGGAGTCTTCTACACACACACACGCACGCACATGCACACCGCAAATGGCTCCTGTCACACACATGAGCTAGCAAGTGGCAGCAGTGACACACAGGCTCAGCTCCCCCAGGGCATGCAGCCCCATGTGGGGCACAGCATCTCAGGCAGCCTGGGCTGCTCTGGACATACCCTCTCTTTCCAAAGGAATACAACATCTGGGAATTCTAAGCAATTCTCCTAAATAAACTTCTAAGTCAAGGCAAAAAAAAAAAAAAATGCATTTATTTCCAATCTGTTTATGATAGTCCTACTTGTTATGGTAAGAATTTACTTTAAATAACATTAATGTGAGCATCCCTGTGGCACAGGGTGAAAAGTCTCAGCGCCACAGGCTATGGGTGTAGGGGAATAGCACAGCAGACCTCTCCTGACCCCGCTGCTCCCCTCTCAGGAGTGTACCTCAATGGATCCTGCCTGTTCTGCTCCCCACTCTGTCTCTGGTGAATCCTCTCACCCCCCATACTTCCGGCCAACACCCAGTCCTTGTATGCATAAATAAAATAAATCTTTAAAAACCAATAACACTGTATAAACTGACAAAAATAGCTGTTGTTAAAAAAAGATTTGAAAATTAACTGACATCACTGAAAACAACTGCTATTTAAAAGAAAAAATTGTGCTTCCAGAAATCCTTTTATTAAATAAGAAAAATGAGTAAATAAAGGTTTCAATCAAAGAAGCTAAAATACAAAAACTGAGATAGGGAAATGGCATTAGTTAAGAATAACTCAGAGGCCCTCCCTGGGGGCACAAAGGGTTAAAGTGCAGCACTATGAAGCTGTCTGCAGCCACCCCAGTAAGAGTTTGATCCCTGTCAAGGAGGTGACCCACATGGCCCAGCAGACCTCTCATGTCTGGCCTGCTGCTCCCCTCAGTGTATTTCAGTCTGTTTGCCTGTTTTCCTCCCCGCTCTGTCTCTGGTGAATCCTCTGACCACCCCACCCCCAGCTCTGGCCTACACCCCAGCTCTTGTATGCATAAATATCTTTTTTAAAAAAAGTCAGAAATAGTTCATTAGAAAATAAAATGAGTGGTATTTAGAAATGGAATCCAAGAAATGGCTCAACCAAAGACCAGTTAAGATAAACTTCTGGCAAAACTGATCATTTAAAAAAAGAAAAGCAAACAGTATTAGAAGGAATATAACCATCCATGAATAAGACATGAAGTGCTTTATTAAAAACTGAAAATCTGGATGAAATGACACCATGCCACAAAAATTTATTTAAGAAGAGGTAGAAATATTGAAAATATCAATCACCAGAGGTAGAAATTTGTCAAAAAAAAACTCCTCCCTGTATCCCCCAATAGGGGGATAGGTCCAATAGTTATTTTTATAACTATTATTTTATAATAGGTCCAATAGTTATTTTTTCCCTACTTTTCTAGCTCATAAAAGATGTCATTCTCTCAGTTTTTCCTTTGATTTCCCAGGTCCCTGTGAGGTAAGTGCCATCTGATGGATTCCAAGGGCCCAGAAGGGTCACACCCTGTTTCTAAGTCCGACCTGCTGTGGCCAAGTGCAGACTCATCCCTACTGCCTGACATCTCCAGGGTAAGACCCACAAAACTGTTCCAGAGTGTCCCTCAAGGACCTCTGTAATCAACTGGATTTGAATATTCTGGTCCTTTGCCACTTAAAGTGTGGTCCAAGCATGAGTATCACCTGAACGCTCGTTAGGAATGCGGAACCTCAGTCCCCACCCAGAGCCATCGAGTCAGATTCCAGGTGATCTGCATGAACATCAAAATACCAGAAACGCTGTTTATCTGTTATGTTTCAATTCCTCTTAAAATTGGTAAGAGAAGAACCTGTTCTGTCTGACAAGATCCAAGTGGGGGGGGGGAGAATCAACTAATAAGCTACTAGAACGGATCATATAAACATTTTTTTAAGTTTGTCAAAGTAAAAAAGCAAGCACTAAAACATTAAAAAACATTTGTACTTATTTGCCAAAGTCTAATAGAGTTAGTACAACTAATATATGAAGCTCTCATGAATTCATAAGATAAAAATCACAAAGAAAAATATAGGTAAAGCAAATCAAAATACACAATAAAGAAATACAGATCACAAACACACAGGGAAACATCTGCCCTAAAGCCACCTTACACTAATTTTATACCAGTTAAAATGTTATATAAAAATGTTATTTTTATTTTCAACATTACTGGTAATCAGGAAAATGCAAATCAAAACCATCTTACACCAGTGAGAATGTCACATACTGAAAAAACTAGCAACAACAAATGTTGGTGAGGATGTGAAGAAAAAGGTACTTTCCTACATTGTTGGTAGGAATGCAAACTGGCTCAACCACTATGGAAAGCAGTGTGAAGATTCCTCAGATTGCTAAAAATGGACCTCCCATATGACCCAGCAATTCCACTCTTGGGTATAAAGAACACAAAAACAATAATTCAAAAGAGTACCTGTACCCCTATGTTTACTGCAGCACTATTTATAATAAGAAGTTATGGAAACAACCCAAATGCCCAAATGCCTGAAAACATAAGACTGGATCAAGAAGATGTGGTATATACATACAATGGAATATTACTTAGCAGTCAAAAAAAGATAAATTCATGCCATTTGCAGCAATGTGGATGGAACTGGAAGGGATCCTGCTCAGTGAAATAAGCTAGAAAGAAAAAATACCAGACGGTTTCACTTATAGGAGGAATGTAGAGGACTCAAATAAGGGATGGGGTTGGGGGGAGTAATTACAACAAAATCAAAATCAACAGGCAACTATAAACCAGAGACATTCTTTGTGGAGGAGGAAGAAACTGGATCAAAACAGGGATGGGAAGAGCACAGGTGATGCTACATGCTTACATTTCTTGGGGGCTGATAAATCATACATTGTATAAAAATGAAGAATGATGTAAAAAATATATAAACATTTTCAGTCTTATTTTTATAATCAAGGGGAAAACTTAAATATAGTTGTTGTTCTAGAAAAGATGAATACAGGAAACAATTCTCCTTGTGGCAAAATTACAGTTTCTCTATTTGCTTACCTGAACTTCCTGATTTTTCTGCAATGAATATGCATTCTTTGTAACAGACAACAGCAGTAAGCCTTAACTGTTTTGTAGAGTTTGACCCTATCTAACAACTCTGCCCTTAGTTGCTCTTGGATTTTCACAAGTGTTCACATAATGCCTGGCCTTTTCACAAACCACCTCAGTGCTTACAGGTGTGTCTTCTCAGCCCTCATCAAATATTGGGAGTCCCAAATAAACCCCACCAACGGTAGTTCTCAAACTATCATGAGTAAAGGAATGGGCCACAGTGAGTAAAGGAACAGGAATCTGGACACAGAGGGAGGGTTCCAGACCCCACCTCTAGAGATCAGCCCTGTGGCTATGGAGGGGTTTCAGACCCAGGTACGGGGGAGAGGGTGAGTCCAGAGAGGGGAAAGTCTTCGTTGGTTCAGAAACCAGGTGACCCACAGGGCTTAGAAGTTGGCCAGGGCAGTAAATGCTTTCACCCAGCTTGTGCACACACAGGCTGGCCAGTCAGTGGGCAGCGCCCTGGCTCTCTGAAAGAGAGCAATGCCAGGGCTGGGAGGCTGAGGCAGGAATGGCCTCCTACAGGTGAGCTGAAGCCCTGAGCGGCCAGCGGCATCATGGCAGCCTCACTGCTGGAATGCGCACTGCTCTGGGAGAAGGCATTTGGATCAACTCCATGGGTTCACTGAGGTCCATCTGTCAGTTTCTGCTCGGCTCCCTTCGAAGGCGACTCCTCCAGAGCTGGCAGAGATACAGCAGGGGCTGCCATGAGGGGCCCGAGGACTTGGCACAGTGCAGACACGGCCCATAGCAACCTCGCTCAGTTCTGGGGCTGCCCCCCAGCTCCCCAGGCAGGCACAGGGCGTCGAGAAAGACATGGAGGAGTGCCCAAAGTAGTGCTTCCCCCTCCCTCCCTTACCTCCTGGGTATACTTTGGTCCCACCTTTCCCAGAGATCTAAACAAACCAGCAGAGGAGCTTGAGAAAACATTTGTATCTCCTCTGCCACCCTGAGCGTGGAAGGGGAGGGCAAGCACGGACCTGGGCTGAATGAGAACAGTTCACAGCAGCAATCAGATGCAACCCGGTAACACAGTGATCTAGAGGCACAACGCAGGAATGACTGGGACAAGGCTCACAGCCCTCCTCCAACTGGTATTATACATGAAGCAAAAGAAGCTGATGCCCTGCCCCTTCTTTATCAGCAGGCAAAAGCCTAACAACCGCAGCTTAATGGCAGGGATTCTCGGAACCACAACCCTGTCCCCAGGGAGGAGGGACCCCTTGTTCAGAGGTCCCAGCGGACTCAGCTCTAAGCAGGTGGACATCTCCATTCTAGCTCTTAGGCCGCGGAGACCAGGGCACTATGACAGGGACAACCAGCAGGGGTGAAGAGCAGGGCAAACTGGCTGCTGGACAGCTCCGTCAAGAAATAGTGCCTCTCACGGGTGAACTGGTGGTGGGAAGCCCGCGGAAAAAGGCAGAGAATGATGTAAAAACAAACTATTATAAAAAAAATTTTTAAAGTGCCTTTCTCCCACAATGAGCAGCTTAGAGAAGAAACTTCACCTAGAAAGACTCAGGAGGGTCACGGCTCTGCAAAGTGGGAGAAGAGAGGGGTACCTGAAGAAAGGCGACCAGGCACACCGGTATGGGGCCGATTTCACCCAGGGTCTTTCTAACCTCTGCTCCGGTCTCGATGAATCCTCACCCCTGAAGAGCAGTTGCAGGTAAGTCTGTGTTTCGTGCTACCTTCAGGTTTCTGGGAACCCAGAGGCAGCTCTCCCTACTATTTAGTACTAATGAGGGTTAATGACAAGTGGGCTGTTGGTCCCAGGATAATTATGAGGTGTGGATTCCGAGGGCTCCTCCCTGATGTTGGTCTGTGGGAAATGGCCCGGGAACCTTTTTACGGTGGGGATGGGGCAGCTGCCCCAAATGTTATACAGTTCACAGCCTTCAGGCTTGGAGCCAGGGCTGCCTTCGCCTGCCCCTCACACTGGCCTAGGTCGTCACTTTGAGAAGGTGAAGCTCACTGTCTTTCTCATCAATTTGATTCCACAGCCTTTATTAAAAGGATTTACTCCTTACTAGGCTTTCTGCCAGGGATTGGGATGAAACTGAGCATGGTGAGTGGCTCACACCAGGAACTCTCACCAGCTGCTGAAGCATTGTTATGGAGGCACAGTGTGCATGCCTGGTCTGGGAACAAGAATGTCAGACTGTGTCACAGGTCCTCTGGCAAAAACCAGCGTATTTCTGATACACACGCAGTGGCTGGTTAAAAGGGTAACGGAAAAGATCCCACCCACAGCAGCGGTAACAATACCTACAACATCCCAGGAATAATTATGATGAAAAGTGGGTAAGACCCCTGTGGAAACACTTTAAAACTTTGACAGGCACACAGAAAGACTAGAATGGAAAAATATTCCCTGAGTGGAAAGACTGCTCTAATATAAACTATTCTTCCCAATTGAAAAAAAAAAAAATCAACATTTTTTCATAGAACTTGACAATATAAGCTTATTTAGAAAAGGAAATAAAAATGGCCAAAAACTGAGCTCCTTTCTAAAGATCCACTGTTATATAAAAACTACAGTAATTAAAACAACACTGACATAGAATCAGACACATAATTCAAAGGAACTGAAGAGAGGTCCTGCACACCCATGACTATCACTGCAAAATGCTTAAGCTGGAACCATTTGGAAAACTGTAATATTCCATAAATAGGCTGAAGACAGTAGGCTTTCTATTGTGAAAAATGCAATCCTTATACCATAGACAAAAATCTCAGTTCAGAGATCTAAATGTCTATCTAGTAAAATAAAAAGCTCTTAGATCAAAATAGTCATGATTTCTGATTTTACAAAAATCAAATTTCTGTATGACAGAGACAACAAAAGGTCAAATTTTCTTCAAAACATAACAGAGGTTAATATTTTAATATTTTAAGAACCTGCATGGCTCAGTAAAAAGATAACCTGATTAAAAATAAGTAACACGGCCCACCCTGGTGGCACAGTGGGTTAAAGCACAGCACTAAGAAGCTAAAGCCACTTCAGCATGAGTTCGATCCCTGCCCTGGAGGTGACCCACATGG
>NW_004567132.1:16646842-16671655 GCF_000260355.1 Condylura cristata | reverse complement strand
TACTCCCCACTCTGTCTCTGGTGGATCCTCTCACTCCCACACCTCTGACCTGTACCCCATTTCTGTACGCATAAATCAATCTTTTTTTTTAAAAAAAAAGTAACAAATGTAACAGACAATACAGAATACAGAAATCACTAACATTTAAATTTTCAGGTTCACTAATACAACAAATCAAAATGAGACAGCCTTTTTCACCTATCAAACTGGCAAAAATTAAAAACTGATAGTTTCTCATTCAGTGCTGATAAAGTAAGTTTGATAGATATCATCAAATTACCTTGTGGAAGAGTAATTTGATAAAGTTAAAATATCATCTGTATGATTTTGTACTATACAAATAAATGAACAATAACACAGATACACTATGTTAATTACCACGTTATCTATAACTGCAAAAACAAAGGAACTTGTGTGTCCATTGATAGGAGTCAAAATTACAATAAACCCCTAAAATGAAACTCCTTGTTATTTTGTCATTTTGGTCCTCCCTGGTGGCACAGTGGGTTAAAGCACAGCACTAAAGCTGCCTGGAGCCACTGCAACTCCCCGGCCAGGGAGCTGACCCAAAGGCGCAGCAGACCTCTCCCGTCTCACCCACTGCTCCCCTCAGCAGTGTATTTCAGTACATCTGCCTGTTCTGCACCCCACGCTGTCTCTGGTGAATCCTCTCACACACACCCCCCACACCTCTGGCCTACACCCCAGTTCTTCTATGCATAAATAAGTAAATCTTAAAATACATATAAAATAAATTCATTTGAAAGTCTAAAAAAAGCTATGCATAAATTTACACTGGGATGGAGAAGAATTAGGAATTTTCAGTTAACAACATATTTGGACTCGAATTACTTGATTTCTTTAAATGGGATGTATTCCTTCTATTTATAGTCCAAAATTTTCTTTCCCATTTTGGAACAAAAATAGATAATGTTAACTGCTAATATTAGTTTCAGGGTTGAACTCAAAGTCCATCCCCTTCTCTGTCCCCCTGCCCATACTTCGAAGGTTCCTGGTCTTTATTGCTCTCAAGATAAAGGGTAAGAATTTTTCAGCCCCAGCTAAGATGTTGCACCTTCTCTGTTGCGTGTGACTCTGGGTCAGGACACTTCTCTGCTGGCTTGAACAAGTTCAGGCTGGGTGCTGAGGGTTCCCACCACACCAGGCTCGCAGGAGCCAGAGGGGTAAGACTCTGCCTTCACCACTGCTGCCCTACACCCTGAGCTCTAGGAGGACTACAGAAGTGGGTTTCCCATGGGACACCAGAAGCTGTGCCCCAGAGAACCCATGCAGCTTTTTCCCTGGCCCTGTGGATCCCTCCCCTTCCCCACTGAGTGACCCAGGACACTACTCCTGCCTCAGGGATAGTAATCCGGTCATATCTTCCAAAGAGAAGCAGGGAGCAACACTTGAACCTGCATCCTCCATGATCTCAGAATCTTACTGAGTTTTGCTTAGATTAACAACCACCCCTCGCACATCAAAGTCCTGGTAGCTAAGCTGCACTAGGTGCCTGCTCAGGGGCCTGAAGACAGCCCTCCGAAACCATGAGGTGCGACACTGGAGTCAGGTGCTATGCCGGATGACCCTGCCATGGATCCACATACAGGGATTCCCTGCAGGACCTTTTTCAGAGAAAAGGGAGCCAGGCTAAATCAGAAATTTGGCACTGTCCTGTTGAGCATGCCATCAGCACCTCCCCAAGGGCTCCAGCAGACATCAAAAATCAGAACCTGGAGAATGAGGCCACAGAAGAACTGTGAGAAAACGTTATATTTTTCCATGTTGTTTATGATCAAAGAAGAGAAAATAGAAAAAGTGCCCGAAGAGTCCAACTGAGAATCCGGAAAGAGTACATCCCAAGTAAGCCCAGGACAGAGGCAGCAGGGCAAGGCAGCAACCAGAGCTTTAGAAAACAGAAAGCACACTGAGAAATCCATGAGCTTCAAAAATACAAAAAACCTTTGGCAAAGCTGAAGGAGGAAAAGGGAAAAGTTAATAGACGTGAGAAATTAAGGAAGTGAAATAAATCATACTGAGAACAAAAACCCTAAGTGTATATATTATTAAATTTGAAAATAAATTTACTTTCATGGAAAATATAAAGTGAATGTTTTATGCTAATATCACCGGAGGGCAGGTACACAGATAAGGAGGCAGATAGTGTCAGCAGTGTGACCAAGGGCTGTTTCACAAAAGGGTGGGGCCGGAATAGAAGCAAGAGATTTTAGAGCCGTGCCTTGCCGGGAGAGGACCTCAAACTCAGCAAGCCAGGTGAAACATTAGACACACTCACATTCAAATGAAAATAATCATCATCATGAAGGTGAAAGATGTCCTCTCCTCAACATTTACCAAAGAATGTAACATGGAAGAAGGAGCCCAGGAGGGAGGCAGGGCCTGGACCTGCCTCCTTATCTGAAGGGTGGAGCTACTGCCTCTTGCCTGGTTTTTCTAAGAGAACTTTAGCTGCTGAGAGAACCATGAAAACCTTGCCCCTTGTGCCCCGCGTGAGGTAAGCCCCGCGTGAGGTAAGCATCACTGCTAGTAATGACATAGGTGAAGCGGGCTCTGGTGCAGTGGCACTGTTTTTACAAACACACATGCAGGATGCACAGAATCAAGCCTGGAGGGATACGTCAGCCAGCAGTGGTTAACTGGGTGCTAACATGGATAAGCCCTTCCTTTCTGGCCTATTCTAATTTTCCCAAGGAACATGTGTTATGGTATGGGTTATTATCAAAAAAGCTAAAAATGATAGAGAGGTATGAGGTTCTGCAAGTTATTTATTTATGCATACAGAACTGGGGCACAGGCCAGAGGTACAGGGGCGGCGAGAGGCTTCACCAGAGACAGAGTGGGGAGCAGAACAGGCCGACTGACGAAATACACTGCTGAGGGGAGCAGTGGGTGGGGTCAGGAGAAGTCTGCTGCACCATGTGGGTCACCTCTGGGGTAGGGATCGAACTCACACTGAAGCAGCTGCAGCTAGATTGCAGTGCTGTGCTTTTAACCTGTTGTGGCACCAGGGAGGGCCCCCCCAAAATTTCTAGTTTTAATAACTGTGAACTTATGGATCAGTTAATTTTTTTTCAAATGTTGTATTAGTTCTAAAATTATCAGTGAATGAGAGGGGGAAAAAATCCCGGGGCAGACCCAGGGTGTGAGAGACACAGAGAGAGAGAGGCAAGGTAGGCAGGCAGCGGCCTCCAACCTGGCGGCCTGCACCCGCAAAACACCTGGGGAGCCTGGAGAAACACCGGGCCGAGCTCTGCTCCAGCCCAATTACATCAGACTCCCTGGGGCTGGAACCTAGAGATAGATATTTTCTTTTTTAAAAGCTCTCTAGATGACTCTAATGTGCAGTGGGACTAAGAAACCACTAAACTAGCTGAACCAGAGGGACTGGCCACTGGAAACTCTTTAGGCAAGTTGAAGCACGGCCCTGCCTGCCTAATGGAGGCTGTGGAGGCGGGTGGGAGAGCGTGTAAGGCGGAGAGCTCTGGCAGGCACCCAGGCCCTCCTCCACACCGCCTCCCCTAGACAGCAGGCAGAGACCCAATACAGAGCAACACCCCCCACAGTGAGGAGGAAACCTCTGGAAAGTGGGGGTGAGGGGCATCCCCCTGTTGGCCACAGAACCCTGAACTCTGGTTCCCAGTTCACACTACTTTGGACCACTTGCCAGGACAGCCCTAAGACATACACCACTCCAACCACACAACCCCACAGCTAAGCCCTAACTACTACCCAGGGTCCAAATGACACCACTGGGAACCCACAGCTGGAAAACAGGAAACCAAGGAGAAATAATGGTGGGCAGGCCAGCCACAATGCAAAGGTCAGGGTGTAACCAATCATCAAGTAGGACCAGGCTCAGGGAAAGCGGCAGGGCCAGTGAGGAGGGAGATGCCGCCCACCTGCTCGGAATTTCCAGCATTAAGCTCTGGGCCCCTCAAGTCACCCTGATCCTACATCCTTTCTACCCAGCAGTGTAACAGGAACCCACAAGTCTGATCCCAGCAGATGGCTACCTTGGCTGGCCAGGAAGCCCCAGAAAGCATTGTACAAGCTCCTACACCATTTTCAATAGGTATTCACACTCCAGAAAGCAGCATCCCCAGAAGCTCTCTCTTAGTCTAGAGCTTAAGGCTGAGCTGTACACAAAGTGTGCGAGTGGAGATGGACTGAGGCCATGAAGAGTAGAACGGGGAAGTCAGTGGGGAAGGGGAGGGGTCCACAGGGCCAGGGGAAAAGCTGCATGGGCTCTCTGGGGCACAGCTTCTGGTGTCCCATGGGAAACCCACTTCTGTAGTCGTCCTAGAGCTCTAGGTGTAGGGCAGCAGAGACCCCAGTGGTGAAGGCAGAGTCTTACCCCTCTGGCTCCTGCGAGCCTGGTGTGGCAGGGAACCCTCAGCACCCAGCCTGAACTTGTTCAAGCCAGCAGAGAAGTGTCCTGACCCAGGGGTCACATTCAGGGAGAAGGTAAAACAGAGACCATGTCTGGGGAACCAGGTAAGGCTCTTGGCCAATCCCCATCCAGGGTCCTGCCTCTGCCAGGAGTTATTGGCCTCCTGGCTTCTCTCCACCATCTGCAGAGTGGCAAGCAGAAATTGCAGGTGGAACCTCCCTAAGGTATAGAAGGTGGACAGACAGGAAATGATTCCCTCTGCTTCGCAGAGCTGGGGACCATGGCCAAAAGACTGAAGGAGGATGTGGCGTGGATGTATGTGTGCATGTGTATGAAGGAAGTGGGTAGACGCTGCAGTGTTTGGGAGGAGGCAAAGCAGGAAAACTCAGGCAACAGGCCATGGAGCTTAAGAGCCAGTGTCAGGGACAAACCCTTTGCAAACCCTTTCAATGTCTTTGTTTCCTTTGCAAAGCCCATGAGGTTAGGATTACACATGAAAATTGCTTGGAGGCGGGGTTGAGAAATCCAATTACTTAAGCACTAAGGGCATAAGAGTTCCAGGCCACAGAGGTAACCAGGAATTGCTCAGACCCTAATCTTAGTGCCTTGGGATGGGTGCCTCTTTAGGAATATTTTGGTGGTAAGACAACATGACCTGCTCCTTAGCCCCTTTGTCATTCTCTGCAATGAGGTGTCAGGGATAAAGGCCATCAGTACTTTTACTCTTTGGTGTAACTTCGGTATTTTAAATGAAAAGGCCAAAGATCCTCAGCAGAGTGTAAAACAAAACAACTATGCAGTGTGTGTGTGGGGGAGGAAGTTAAGCTAGAGCAGAAAGGATATGCCCAAACTCATGCAATGAAAAAGGCTGAGAAATCAGGATGGTGTTTGTGATCAGGCCTCAGAGGAAAAGAGCTATAGAGCTAGATTAACTAAGAAACCCCAAATGGAGAAGCTCAAAATTCAAGACGCCCTGCCTAAAGCAAGAGAGCTTTAGTGTCCTATAAAGTCTCTCAAGTCCACTAAGTCTCTCTATGCAGCCCCCACCCCCCTGCCTGCCCCCCCCACGCCTGTCCCCCAGGCCCCACCACACCCACCCTGCAGGAGCCCTGCCGGTTCTGACACCACTCCATGGAATCTGAGGCTTGCAGAGATGATCAGGCAGGCAGGCAGAAGGCATCCTTATCTATAGAAGCTGAGATGCCAAGTCAATCTCTGAGAGAATCTCTGGGAGAGAAAGATCTCAACTCTTCCAGGTAGTGGCTCTGTCCCCAAGGTGCAGAATGCAAAAAAGAGGGCAAGACATGTCTAGAGAGAGGGTCTCACGGGGCTTGTACACTCACCAAGATGTCCAAAGCAACGCTGTTAAGGGTGGTGCTCATAACTGTGCAACGCCAGTCCACCCCAACACACAGAGGAAACGCCTCAGAGCACACTCCCCGGACCAGTCTCATCAAGTGGTCTGTGCATCAGCCGTGATTCAGATTAGTGCTGAATTCCCTGGGCGAGCCAGGCATGGCACAAGCTGTGAACTAGCTGTACAAAGTAGACCATGTTTTGGTGTGGTACTTTGAAAATTAAGAAAACCAGGAAACTGGCCGGCCCCTCCCCGTATTCAGTTCTAGAAAAACCAACTTCGTGAGGCAACCTCTTCATTTTACAGAAGAAACTAAAGTCCAGGGACATTAAGTGCCCTCCCTAGTACTAATCACACATCCCAACAGTAAAAGCAGAAGTGGAAGGAAAAGAAACTGCACAAGTGCACTTCTTTCCACCCCCACCCCGACTTGAGTGTGCTGCTCGCTTTCCTCTCTGTAGTGGCCTTGCAGAAACCCCCAAAGTAGGACTACAGGACCCGCTCCCAATAAGGAGGCAATTTCGAGCTCAAGGTAAACTGCAAAGGACAGTATTTCTATCCAGCTTTGCCGAAATCTCAAACCAACATGACTAAGGCAACCTCTTCCTTTCAAAATGAAGCTCGCTCCTGGAGTTGTCTATTCCGGACCCCTCTTCCCTAATCCCAGAAATGCTAATTTATTGAAACAAGGTTGGTATGATGGATGATTCAGCCTTCGAAGTGTCTGGAGGTCCACCAAGTCAGTGATGAAAACAGAGGCACAGAGCTACGGGACACCGCTGGGGAGGGGGAGAGGGGTCTGGTCTGCCACGTGCAAGTTCACAGCCCAAACACCAGGATGGAAAGCTCGCCATGTGAAGCAAACACCGCCAGTGCGCTTCTCCCACTCAGAGCGGTACGTGAGGCAATTCAATGTCTCTTGCTTGCAATGGTTTTTTTTTTTTTAAAGATTTATTTATTTATTCATACAGAACTGGGGTACAGGCCAGAGATGCAGAGGGTGAAAGGATTCACCAGAGACAGAGCAGAGAGCAGAACAGGCAGATCAACGAAGTACACTGCTGAGGGGAGCAGCAGGCGGGTCAGGAGAGGTCTGCCACTCCATGTGGTCACCTCCGGGGCAGGCGGGAATCAAACTCATGCGGAAGTGGCTTTAGCTTCTCAGTGCAGTGCTTTAACCCGCTGCACCACCAGGAAGGCCCACTTGGCAATGGTTTTGTGAAAAACAAGTAATACTGATTTCTCTTATTTTTCAGGACCCACTACTATACCTGGGACACAGCTCAGTAACGGAAAAGGGCAGGCGGAAGGAGATAAGTGAATGGGGGTGGGGTCACAGTCCTGGGCAGCCCGACAGTCTCTAGAACTGAAAGGGACTGAACTATCCTGTCCTGCATTTGCCTTAAGGTTTCCTAACCTAATTTGCCAGGAAACCATCTCCTTCTCAGAAGCTGAGATGCTGGGAAGAAGGGAGAGTCTTCAACTGACTGCCAGGTGCCAGAGTGAGAGGAAACTGGCCCAACCTGGAGAGATCAGGGTTGGCGAAAGGACCTGAAAGAACTGGGTCTTCCAGCTGCTGAGCTAAACCAAAGTCCTCCTCACTCCTGCCCCCATGCTCTAGCCACCCAAACCATTTGCTCTCGTCTTGGGGTGTGGGGAAGGGACTTGGCAGGACCACAAAGACCCTCTCTAGCAAAAACGTCCATCTCCAGTTGGAGGGAGCCCAGCGCCCAGACTCAGGGGGCCCAACAAGAGGGTTCCAGTCGCCATCACAGTGATCCCTGCTGGCACTGTGGTGGGCAGGAGGCCTCAACTTTCAGCTTGTTCACATGTCTGTCTTGTGCCTGCCATTCAAAAGCAGTTGGGGTTACCAAGAAGGAAGAGCTGTGCTCTGGAACTCTAACTCCAGTTCTTAATATGCATTGGCTAAGCCCTCTCTCACTCATCCTCCACTCAGCTCAGAAATGTTCTGGGCTGGTCCCCTTCCCACGCCAGCCTGACACGCACACCTGCTTCCATGTCTTCCAAGCACTGCTTACAAATGTACCTCAGACAGAAAGAATTCCAAGAGACTGGAGAAGTGGGATGAACACGAGAGACCTAGTAGGAATGAACTCATGGTGTGTGGAGAGTCAAGAAGCTCATGCTGTGTGGAGAGTCAAGGATCCTCAAAAAAGAGGCATTTCTGCAGTGGTCAAAGGAGACACAGAAGGCACAGCCCCAAAATCGTTTCCAGACATCCCCAGCCAGAGGAAAGGTTCCCATGGGGCAGTGTGTGGGAGCAGTGTGGGAACCCAAAAGCAGGGCAGCCTAGGGCTCAGGGCACTGGGCACTTGGCCTCTGCAGGCTGCCAAGAGGGAGGTGGAGGCAGAGTGCGCTATGGCATGTTCCCTGGGACACCACAGGCAAATCTACCACACCAGTCAGTAAAATGGCAAGGGGGGGAGGAGCGGCAGTGGTATAGGAAGAAGGGGGGCCTCAGACCCAAGTGTTTGCTGGCAGTGCCCAAGCCAGACCAAGAGGAAGCTCTGATTCTCAGACAGACAACTCAACAATAAAAACAAGCACAGACACATCCTCAGAGTTTTAAAGACACAGGCAGCCCAAGCCCTGCTCTGGGGCAGAGGAAGCGGGTGGGTGGGGGGGGGAGGAAGATGTGTTTGAAGGGGTTCTTTTGCTCTTCCAGAGCCCATAGCAGGGTCGCGTTTAGACTGAGAGGCTCCAGCAGGACTACAGGCCGAGAGAACACAGGCAGGGAGAAAGGGAGCACACTTGGAAAGAGCTGCAGAGAAGCCATGGCCAGGCAGGAGGGGTGCTCTGGGAGTAAACAAACCTGCCCTTCCTCCCAGCATAAAGGGAAGCTCTGGTGGACTCGGCCAGAGACACAGAGGGAGGAAGCTGCCCCTCCCTGGGCCCATCTGTCCCCATTCCAGTCCCTTCGGCCTGCTCCCCCCATGGCAGGGGGCAGAACAGGTGCACTCATAAGCTCCATGCCCACAGCCCTCAGCGGTGGGAGGCCAGAGGAGGAAGTGGGGGTGGAACCTGAGGGTGCTGCTCTAGAGAGGATCTGGGAGTGAGCTCAGGCTCTCCCCTCCCTGCCCACAGCACTGCCAGTAGCAACCACCCTCTGCTTGCCTCAGGGGCCTCCCACACTGTCATCCTAGGCGATCACCCACAAATCCCCGCCTCTCCAAGGCATGCCCAACTCTCCCGGGGAGCTGATGCCACCTGGCTCCCCTCTTGCCCCCAGAAGCCTTCTTCTTGCTTTCCCCGCCCCAAGCACTTCCTTGGTCCTTGGAAGGAAGCCAGGGAACCACCCTGCAGCTTCACCGGGAGCCCCTCCCTGCCCCATCCCTACCCAGGCAGAGAGGCAGCAGGGTGCCACTTCACACAGCTTTCCCAGGAAGTCGGAGGAGGGTTTCCAGGGAGGAAAGACTGTCTGGGGACAGGAGCACCTCGCCCATCTGCTACCTAAGCAACCAGATTCCCCAGCTCCCCACAGGCCCCAGGGCTGGAGGGGAAGGTGTGGCTGAGCTGGGGCAGGACCGGACTCCCTCCCTCTAGAAGTTCCAGCCCGTCCTGCCTCTGCCCACCTGTCCCCACACCCCTTCCGCTGCCTCTCTGCTGCTGACTTGAAAGCCAGCCACAAGGAGCTGCCTACAGCTCTGTTTTCTCCACCCTGGGCCAACAGAGGATACTGCTGAGTAATCCCAAACTCATGGTGGGTCCCAGACCTGAAAATGGGCAAAGCCCAAAGTAGCCTACCCATGCCTGTCCCTGCCAGCCTGGGAGGGAGCATCTGCTTTCTCTAGTAATGGCTGATGCTGGGGCAGACTCTCCCCTGCCCTGCCCCAAATACCCCAGCCCCAGCCCTCAGACAACCACCTGGAGAAGCTCAGTGCTCCCTTCTCCACTTCCCACGCGCCTGGGAACATTCCCTTTCCAGTCCCCCAGACACCAAGCCGCACAGAGTAACATCAGCCGTCCACCCGCCCGCCAGCCTGCCGCCGGATTCCCAGTCATGATGTTGCATCAGCCCCCACCCTACCCAAAATATCCTCACCCCACCACCTCCTCTCCTTTCCAGCCATCTCCATGGTGACAGCAGCATGACTAATGACACCCTATCAGCTTCAGACTCAGCTTCAATTCCCCCTCCCTCTTACCCCCCCCCCTTCAGGGATTTCTGCAGATTGGATGCTAACCAACAGTGCCAGGGAGATTTCCAGAGGCAAGGGTGGGGAGTGGGCTGCATGCCTTAAAAAAAAAAAAAAAAAAAAAGCTCAACAAACCCAACCCCAACTGCACCCAAACCATCCAGCTGAGAAAGCAAAAAGAATCCAAACAAAACCCACACAGGCCTGAGAATTCATTGGCCGCCCACACCCCCACCGCCCCTCCCCCTCAGCTGCTGCTACACACATAGTGAGAGATTAAGGGATCACCAGAGGAGACCCTTTATCTTTATCCAACCCAGCCAAACATTTCACTCCAACACACACACACACACACACACGCACGCACACGCACGCACGCACGCACGCAAGGTACCTTGACAGCGGCAGCCCCTTGTCCCCACGGCCCGGGTCCTTCACCAGCCTTTATTTCCACCTGCAAAAGAAGCCACAGAGACTGATAAGCCAAGCTGACACGGGGAAAGAGGCAAAGTCCTGCTGCTGCACCCCCAGCCTCACCGCAGGGGGAGGGGGGCGCCGGCGGGAGGGGGCCTGGGAAAGAAAGGATAGCCGGCACCATCTTCCTCCCTCCAGCTGCGGCCCAGACTCCGGGCAGGCGGATGGGCGCATTCGCCTTCCAGTGTGTTTTTGTTTTCATTTCTCCTTTTTCCACCCTCCCGGAGATAGTGCGGGCACTGCCCCTCGCCTGCGTCAGATCTGGCCTCATCCCCCGGGCCCTGCCCGCCCTACCTCGGCCGGCCTCCTCTGGTGCATCGGCCGGCGGGCCTCCCATTATCCCAGCCGGAGCGCACGGAGGGAGGCACTGCAGAGGAGGCGGCGGCCAGCTGCCGGCTGGGCTCCCCTCCCCGCCCGCCAGGCTGGTGTGGAGGGGGCGGCGCGCTCGCCAGCCAATCCCCGCGGCCGGCCGAGCGGGGGCAGGGCCGGCGGGGCTGGACCTGCCCAGCCGGGAGTCAGGGGCGCCGCCAAGGGTGCTGCAGAGTGGCGCTGGCTGCCGCCCAGGCCCGCTACCGCTCCCTGGCAGGCGGGGAAGGGGATCCCGAGGCGCCCAGCCTCCTGGTAAGGAGACCCCAAGGTAACACCCGGATGTCACCTTCCGCGTCCGCGTCCCCGTCTCCGGGGGTCGAAGAGGATAGACTGGCTTGGGGTGGGGCAGGCGCTGGTGGGATTCCGCCCTCTAACCCTAGCACACCAGCAAAGTGCCGCACCCCAGCAGCAGCTAAGGCAGTGCCAGGCACTGTGACAGGGGCAGAAGCCACAACTCTGCCATCTTCAAAGAGGCAGGGAAAGCCTAGGCAGTGTGAACTCCTACCCCATTTTGCAGATGGAGAAAGGGAGGCAGGGAGCTAACTAACCAGCCTGAGGCCACACAGCTAGAGAGAGCATAGCTGGGATTCCAAGCAGAGCTGTCTGACTCGGGACTATTGTGTAGTCCTACTCCAGCCTTCTCCACCACACACCTGAGAAAACAGGTTTCTTCTTGAAGCCCACATTCTCCCCTGGTGGCCCCACACCTCACCGAGGCCACCTTCCCCTCATGCACCCCAACACCCACTCTTCACCCTAGGGTCACTGAGCCCTGGTGAGTGGCCCACACCCAGAGTGCCTCCCCCCCAGCACCACCACTCTACAATGGTCTCTCCTCTGGGGGGGGGGGGGGGGCAGCCCCTCACCCCAGGCTGCTGGGCCTCCTGTCCTTGGAGAGGTTAATTAGGAGGAAAGGTGCCTGGATCCTGAGAGCTGGGGCCCCAGATCCCAGACTCTGAAGGCTGTATGCCCAGGAGACAAGAAATAACAGAGGGAGAGGTACAGCGCTACACTCCTGGACTTACTTCCTGGGCCATCCACTCTGCCCCACGCCCTCCCGGTAGTGAACACTCCGGAGCTTCTGCCTCAGGGAGAAACTTCCACAGCTCACATACCTGGGTTCCGTTCCTGGCCCCACCACGATCTAGCTGTCGCTACCTTCACCATTAGCTTCGCTTTGCTCATCTGCAAAATGGAACCACAATGCAGCTACCCCCTACTCAGCTGTCAGGATTCTGTGGAGAAATGCAGCACAGAGCCCGCCACCCTGTCAGGTCTCACAGCAAACTCGTGGGCGAGCTCACTGTGCTGTGCAACTCATCTGACAGACCCCAAGCTGAGGCAAGAGAGCAGGGCTGCTACCCCTGTCCAGGTTGTGCTCCACTGCAGGTGTTCAGCTGCTTCCACTCCCTGGCACCCCAAGGGGGAACCCAGGCTGGGATGAGCAAAGCAGGCTTCTATGCAAAGGTTCCAGGAGGCACAAGGGCCCATACCTGCCTCACCCTGAGGACAAAGGGCAGCCCTGCTGTGCCCTCCCCAGGGGAGGGGAGGAGGCAGGTGACAAGGCAGGGCAAGGACCAGTGTCCCAAGCAGCAGCTCAAGACAGGAAACTGGACTTCTGCACCCCTTGGTTCTTACTGTGCGCCCCCATAAGTAGAGTCCCTCCTTTATCCTGTTACCCTAAAACCCCTGCCCCACCCACCGGGTCTGCTGCTGGAAAAGTGACTAACGTTGCTAGGACAGTAGCGACTAATAGTGCTGCTGCCTGTGGCTGCCAGTTTATCCAGCCCCTGCTACACACCAGGCCGCGTGCCAGCCATGCCGTCTGGGGGAGCAGCTCACTTGACTTACTCCACACACAACCTCATCTCTTACGAGGAAGCGGACTTAGAGATGCCAGGTTACCTGGACGCCAACACACAGCTGGGGAGTGGTGGCCTACAATTCCAGTCAAGGCCTTTCTCATTCCAGTTCTCTAGCCTTTTCTCTCTGCCAACCCCAGGGGAAAAGGTTGGGGTACATACCCCCTTAAAGCATGGGTCATAGGATAGAAAGGCTAATGCCAGCCCTCCCGGGTGGCAAAGCGGGTTGGAGTGCCGCTGCGGAGATAAGCCAAGCCACAGTCATTTCCGTGCAGTTCAATCACCCTGGAGGTGACCCACATGGCGCGGCAGACCTCTCCTGACACGCCCGCTGCTCCCCTCAGCAGTGTACTTTGTCAATCGGCCTGTTACGCTCCCCACTGTCTCTGGTGAAGCCTCTTACCACCTTTGCAACTCTGGATCGTACGCCAGTTCTGCATGCATAGATAAATCATTTAAAAATTTTGGAAAAAAAAAAACTTTAATGCCCCGGAGACTCCCAATGCTGCATCCTGTCAGGATTATCACCAACCGTCCCCCGACCACCACCCCCCCATAAACTAACATGGTACACCTCACCTCCCTCTGCCAATTTCCCTGCCCACCAAGCCCCCGTGAACACCACATGCTCCTCTGAGGGCCTCACGAGAAGCTCCGGCTTTCCCGAACACCCGTCACAGCCAAGCAGTTATTTATTTGTACAGCGGTCTTCCCCACATGGGCAGAGCCCTGTGTTTCCCACTTCACTAGGATCTTTGCAGAGCTGGAATGTGCTGAGTTCAGTTTCTACCCAGGAGGGTGGAGAGGTGGGAGGGGGTATTCTGATGTTGAGGTTACTCTCCTAATCACCCTTCTCTCTGCAGTCCCCGAGCGCTGGAAGGTCACCTGCTGTCCTAGGAAGACAGGACCTTTCACAATCAAAGTACAGCCGAGCCCAGCCTTGTTCAACTAGGACACATCTTCCACACTAGGTTGCAGATGTCACCCTAACTCTACTGGGCCCAGCCCCACCCCTGTGCTACCCCAACCAAGGTCCCTGCCCTACCCCCCGAGCCTGAATATACCCTAGAGCAGCCTTGGTCCTGAGACCATGCACCCGATCCCCTCCCTGACCCATCCGACCTGCCCTTCTATAAACCACTTGGAACTCAAGGACCCCAAAGAGGGACAGAGGCTAGTGCTAGAGCCACCCTATCTCCAGCAGGGACACTCTTCATCCGTCAGCCCCTTTTTCTACAGTGGGGCTTACAGTGACAGATCCAGACAAATCCAGCTTACTTGAGATTCCTCTGCATGGGGGCTGAGGCGCCTCCCCACCCACCATTCATAATGACACCTGCAGTCTCCATGGTGCTCCCAACAGCAGGAATGAGGCCGTGGCCCTCCCCACTGGGGAGAGGGGAATGCATTCATTCTCTCTCATATCATACAAAATATCAACACCAAGAACCTTAAGTATGATACCCAGAAGCCAGAATGTACAGAGACACACAAAGTCAGGAGAATGGGGAATAGCCAGCACAGGTCTGGAGAGAGCTACAGGCTCGCTGACCAAGCTCCAACCCCATGTGAAGCCCCATGCCTGGAATGTGATGTGCCTACCTTACTCAGCCTTCAAAACCAACCAGTAAGGGCCCTCCCTGGTGGCACAATGGGTTAGGTGCAGCACTGCAAGCTTGCTGCAGCCACTTCAGTGTGAGTTCGATCCCGCCCCCGGGGGTGACCCACATGGTGACCCACAAGGCACAGCAGACCTCTCCTGACCCGCCCACTGCTCCCCTCAGCAGTGTACTTTATCAATCTGCCTATTCTGCTCCCCACTCTGTCTCTGGTGAGTCCTCTCACATCCTTGCTCCTCTGGCCTGTACCCCAGTTCTGTATGCATAAACAAATCAATCTTAAAAAAAAATAAGTCAGGAACTGTCCACACCCATTTTACAGATGGAGAAATAAGAACACAGGTGACACTTTGCCTAGGTCACAGAGCTAAGAATGGCTTCTTAGGGACCTTGCCACCCCTTCACTCACAGCGATGCAGCTGAACTGCTCCATGCAGCTTGTGATTTCATATCAACCTACCTTTTCTAGAGTTGGCAGTGGGTAGAAGGACTTCTCTTCCTCCCTGGCCATGACTGTGTCCTGAGTGCGGTCAGTCGCCACAAGGCTTTAAGTTCAGTTCAAGACTCATTTCCTGTAGGAGCCTTCTCAGGTTATCCAACTCGCTGCCGACTGGCAGCACTTCTGTTTCTCGTCTGACACTCAGTACTGCTATTTGTCTCTGCCTTTGTGCCTTGCCTTTCAACAAGAATAGCTGGAGCTGTGTCTCTCCAAAGTCCCTGCAGGGTTCTGCCCAACATTCCACACACCGAAGGTACTTGGAATAGACTGTGAGGGAGTCTGTGACCTCCTTCCCTTCCCTCTCCATCACACAAAAGATCCTGCCAAGGAAACCCAACACCCCCTCCACCTTCAGAGCCTATGTTTGAAGTCCCTGGTGTCCACGCATCAATTTCCACCCAAGTAATTGCAGCCCATCACAGACACATCATCCCCTATATTTGAAACTCTTTGCGGTTGTCATGGGAACTGCCTGTGCCTTCATTCACTGATCAGGCCTCACAATTAGCTTTGGCAGCGGAAGTCTGTGTCAATGGCAATAGCGGGGAGGAAGAAGCTGAGGAGGAGGAAGAGGAGTAGCAGCAGCGGCAGCAACAGCAGAAAAGGTGCTGTTCCTCCTTGAAGCAGCAGCAGAACCAGACAGAACCCAAGCAGCAAGAGAGGCTGAGAGAGAGGATCAGCCAGCAGCTCCCGTGCACTTCCCATGAAGCCACCCGAGACACTGTATTTGGGCCTCCCAGGCTGACAGGTAGCAGCTGTGGTTCTGCCATGGCCCTGCATGCTTGTGAGAGGGTCTTACGCTCTCCAAACCTCAACAGGGTTTCCCCAGCCCATATTCAACAGCCTTGGACCATCCAATATTCCAGCCCCGCCCCACCCCACCCCCCAAAAAAGCAAGTGTCCTTGAGCAGATAGGACAGGAATGAAATGCTGAATGGCTTAGAAACCTAAGGGAGGCCAGAGGGAGACTTAAAACAGGAGTGAACACCAGCGTGTCACCTCCTACTCCACTACCCACGAGCGCCCTCAGCAGGCACCCATCTACTGTCAGCAGCCACTACATCGGAGGGGCAGCTCTACGCACCTCAGGGTCAGGGGAGCCGCCTGCCTCCTTCTGGAAACCCATCATCCTTCACATACCGCTACACCGAAACTCTCAAAGCATACTAGTATCCTTCCCTTCCCTAACCTTCCCCCATTGGGATCTGTGTACCAAAGGTGAGAAAGGGAGGTGTCTGCCCCCGTGTCCCTCCCCCTCAAGCCCCCACCCCCATGTCCCTCCCTTATAGCTACCAGACTGTGCTGGGATTGTTTCCATGCTCATCTCCCTCCTTACACTAAGCTCAATAAGGCCAGAGCTCCGCCACTGCCCTCCCCTTTACGCTCAAGGGCCTGTGGTGCCTACACACAGAGTCCCAGCGAGATTTACTAAGCGCGGCTGGGAAGACAACTTGCAGATGTACAAGTTGAAGCGGGTGACATCCTGCTCTCAGAAACTTTACGGAGCCACAAGGAGCTCAAGCCCCCGCATGGCCACGGGAGCAGCAGGAAGGTGCCCCTTCTCGTCCTCCCCACCAGCTGGCTCCTCCCGCTGGTTCCCACGCTCTACCCACCACACCCAGGCCCACCCTGCAGCATGAACACAATACAAACAGGACCCAGCCCTCAGTCTGCCATCCCTCCTCACTTCAAGGGTCATTCCCAGCATGAATGTGACAGCCAGGGCACCCAAGGCTCACCATTATAGGGCAGAGCAAGAAGCAGACACAGTTAAGGCGAGAGAGCCCCAAGAATGGCACAGAAGCGGGGCAGACTCTAATTCGGACCCTTAACTTGTCTTGCACCCAGTGTCTCCACATCCTTTGCTGAGGCTTCCTTTGGCAGGGCAAGTGGGGACCAATGGGGTACATGCAGGCTGGCAAATCTCAACACACTCCCCTTTCATTTGCACAGTTCAGAACTGCCAGCAGCGGGAGGTGCATTATTCTGCCCACAAACTGCCTCCTGGGTGTGGGACAGTGAGGCACTGCAGAGCTGGAACTTGCACAGGTCAGAGTCCAGGCACGGGAACAAACTTGTGCGCCCCTGAAGATCCCAGCAACCCACAGGTCTGTGGCCAACTGTCTGGCCAATTACCCAATAGTTTTTTTCCCCCCTCCTTGGTGACACAAAACCCCAGAATTTCTTATGCAAATGACAGGCAACAAGGCCAGAGAGCTTGTGTGGGGCTAGTTTTGCCAGCAGCCTGAAACCCCACAGACACTTAAGCAGAGGCCCACGCAGTCCTACAAGGCCTCCTCCCAGAAATAAACAGCCAGGCTACTGGGAGGTTCCAGTCCCTTCCTAACACCTCTCTTTCTGAGCAAGTACCCACAATCCACAAGAGCCCGTAAAGAACTGATAGGGAGGAGAACGGTGAGTTAGTGACAACTCTGGTCCTCCAACTTGCCTTGTCACCAGACCGCCTTCCCTGGAATGAGGCCCAAGATACAGAGCAGAAGGCTCAGGGCAGCCGGGGGCCTCCCTGGTGACACAGAGGTTAAGTCTCAGCACCATGAAGCTAGCCCCAGCCACTGCAGCAGGAGTTCCATCCCCTGCCCGGGAGCTGACCCGCATGCCACAGCAGACCTCTCCTGTCTCTCCCGTGGCTCCCCTCAGCAGTGTTCCAGTAGATCTGCCTGTTCTGACCCCTGCTCTGTCTCTAGTGAATCCTCTCACCCTCCCCCACCCTACACACACACCCCTCTGGCCTACACCCCAGCTCTTGTATGCATTTTTTTTTTTTTTAAGGACTCAGGGGTGGGTCCATGCAAAATTTTAGGATAGGTAATAAACATGACTAAGGTTCACTCCCACTATGGGGTGGGAGAGGCCACCTTCCCAGAGGGAGTTTGGGAGCAAGCCTTTGGGTGGAGAGCCACACCTCGTCCCTATTGTTATTCTTCGCTCCCAGCAGGTAATTAAAAGGTGGCCCAAGCCCATACCCTCAGGGGAGAAACTATGTGCTTCCTGGAGGGTTAGAATCCACACCCTTTCCACATCCCTCACCTCACCTTGAGTTGGGGATAGGGATCCTAACCCAAAAAATCCTTCCCATAACAGCCAATCAACTCGCACAACTATTTCCCCAACCCATGAACAGCCTTCAGAGGGCTCGGAAAGCCTGCAGGGAATTCCCATCTACTGGCAATGCTGTCCAGCAGAACCTCCCCTGACCGAAGTGGCCCCTATCTACGCGCCCCGTGAGGAAGCTCCCATGTCGTGGTGTTGTAACAGGGTGGTCCCTAGCAAAAGGGGAAGTACCAGGTTCCCTGCACCACCCAGTGGTAGTAAGAAAGGCAGGGAACCTGGAACTTCCCCTTTTCCTGGGACCACCCTGTTACCAAGTCCTAGTAACATCCCTCCCTGCCAGTCAGGCACAGGGCTGCTCTTCCGTCTCAGAAGAGCTGTCCACACTGGACAGTTGTCTAACACAGGTTTAGTCTACGTGCTTGTAACTTCTATTCACTGAAAAAAGTTGGGCATGCCCCTCTACATGATGGAATTGACATGCTCTTCCATGCAAAAACAACCTCAATCTGCATTCCTTGACTCACTCCTAAAATGAACAGCCGGTTTCCTTCCATTGTCCTACATGGGACCACTCTGACAGAGTGTCTCAAGACAGGATGTCAACATCCCTTTTTGGGTTTCGGCTCTTCCCACCTGCTAAGAAGCCAGGTTCCTTATGTGTGCATTTACTTTTTTTTTTTTTTAAATGAGAGTGGATTTTGGACTTACTGAGATTAAACTCCACCAAATTTGGTTGGGTCAACTGTTCCATGATGGCCTACTCTTCTTCACCTCTTATTCTAGTTAAATCATTCAACAGAATACCTTCACCACCACAACCCTCGCAACTACCCCCTGAGATCTGAGGCATTATGTGGAGAGGGCACACATTGCTCTGCTTCATAAGCCCACAGATCCTCCCATGACCCAACAGTCTATGGACACACCCATCCGCTTTACAACCACCAGCAGTTACTACTCCCTCAGGGACTCCAAATCCCAAGTCAGGCTGCTGAGCAGCAAACATTTTGAGAGCCCTTTCCTGACTGTTCGCAGAAGAAATACAATGTCCTTAGAAGGTTTATTGATAACTCACTAGATGAGAAGAAAATGGATGCCAGAAGAATAACAATAAACATGGAGTAAATCTCACAATGTTGTCTCCCTGGCCTACAGGATAAAGAAATGGATGAGGTCATCCTTTTTAACCTTGTTGACAAAATGGAATGCTTTACTTGTGATCAAGACTTATTCCTATGTCCTTCTCTATGTCCCACCCCTACCTTATCTGTATCAGCTTCTGCGCTCATTACAGATTAAATACACCTGGGTTACAGCAGGCCATTAAATCAGACCCCCAGGCTCCCCCCTGGTGGCGCAATGGGCTGAAGTGTAGCACTAAGAAGCTCTCTGCAGCCACTGTGCATGTTCAATCCCCAGCCAGGGAGCTGACCCACATGGTGCAGCAGACCTCTCCTGTACTGCCTCCTGCTCCCCTCAGCAGTGTATTTCAGTGAATCTGCCTGTTTTGCTACCTGCTCTGTTCCTGGTTGAATCTTCTTACCACCACCACCACCCCCGCACCTCTGGCCTGTACCCCAGTTCTTATATGCTCTTATATGCATAAATAAATCTTTGAAAATAAATCAGAGTCCCTGGGGTGGGGCGCAATGTAATGCCACTACCCACATGGTAGATACAAAAGATTGAACAATGCCCTCTCTTCGGGGTGACCTTAAATATGAAAGTGGCCTTCTGAACTGTCCAAGAACTGGCAGATGATGCCATCGTTTATTTGCAGAAATTCTAACCCATTAGTTTGACGGGGCTGTTTTGCAAAGAACACACCCTCCCCCCCCCACACACACACACAAAGTTTACCACTTGCCTTGCTTAAGTCTCATAAACCATCTTTTTAACAAACTGCTGTAGAACTTTCAAAGGCTAACTTGAACTTACACATTTATAATTCCCAAAATCTCCTTGAAAAACTGGTCATTTTGCCTTCCTCTGGTCTTTCAGCTCTCTTTCAATCACAATTCCCAAACATCACTCCACAAGCACGCCTGAGGTGTGGTGTGGGTGACTCAGATGTAGTCGGGCTGGCCCCCAGCACACACCTCGAGTCCTTCCCACAGCTGACATTTCCTCACACGGCAGGGACCCGGCCACTCTGTCACCCGTTACACTGGGCAGCTGTAAGCCTACCCATTCCTCTTATTCCTGCTGGGCACTATAAAAAAAGCCTTTTATCATCTTGGGTATTTTCCACCAGCCTCAGCATATCCTGGCTACTGGGCGTTTTGACACTCCTCTTAGGGGTCAGATCACCCTTCCATCTGCCTTCAGTGACACAAAGCCCTTTCAGCATAGGGGCAAAAGTCCTCTCCATCTGCACTCACAGACCCTTCAGTTCTTCCCCTATTTCACCCCACCCTCTCAGGACAGCCCATCAGCATTGTTTCTTAAAGAGTAACTCTCTCTCTTCCCTTTTAAAAGAGCACTAACTTCCCTTTTAGAGTCTATGACCAAGGGGTTTAAAACTGCATTTGAAAAACAGCTTTTTAAAGTCTATGGTAAACACCACTCCCAAGGGGTCTTCTCTGACTTCACAAATCCAGAGATGGGGTCCCTTGCTTCTACTTCACCAGCCAATCCTCCCTTTGTTGGTAGCCTGAAAGCATCCCTCCTTACAGCCTCCATCTTCAGAAAGACAGAACTGGCAAGGACCGCCAGGGCCCTTCAGGTGTTCTGATACTTTGAGAGTACCATTTGTGAGGAACCTGGAGAAAGCAACTGTAGCCACTGAAGTCTCTTGGCTGAGAGCCAACCAGTATTCTCCCACATGTATTTCTGCTCTTCATTTTTTCCAGTCATGTTTCTAACCTTATGCACATATTTTTCTAAGCAGGTCCTTTTTAAGGGATATTCTCCTACCCTCCCTGTGAGATGTCTGTCTACCCTCCTCAGCCATACACCTTTCAGTAAGGCCCAGCTGAGCAGGATAGTTTCTTGCTCTTGAGTGTCCAGCCTCCTCCCCAAGCAAGCAAGCAATTTCCTCAGTCCTTCTACCTAGCCCCACAATTCTTTTAGGAAGAAATTAAGTGATATTTTGAGAAAAACACATACTTACATCTTAAAAACTGCAATTTAAAGCTAACGAATAACATCCACGAAGATGAATTGTTTTCTAGATGTTCTAGCAATGTTTTGTCACCACATACTGATTACCTACTATGTGCTAGACTTCATGCATATTTTCTCAATTAAGTTTCACAACAATCCTACAAAGAAGGGCTGAATCCCAGGGGGCTCCTGGGATGCTAAATCTTGCATCACCTGAGGAGTCAGAGCCAAAACCAAAGAAAACTCAAGACTCCAGGAATGTTTCCCCACCCCAGGTCACGGTCTCCCCAGATCGCTGAACAAACTCCCTCTACTGCGTGAATGCTCAGATCTAATGGTTAATGTCCCAATGGTCCCATGGGGGGGATGGTGAGTGCTGAGCTGGTTCCTGGGGCTCCTTCACTTGAACAGAGTCTCTCAGGCATGTCAGCACTGCCAGAAGCGCATTTGTGAAACACAGCAGAGCCTGGACCCCTATAAAGCAGGTCCCGTGCTCTCAGCATGCACGGGCCAAGTAAAAATGTTGTGGAGACAGTACTAGCTGTCACTGTGTATTTAACCAGGACTAAAAAAAAAAACAACAAAAATCTTCTTTCAATAAGAGAAAGAACATTTTAAACATCAAGACATAAAAAGAACTATTCTTAAAGTACGATCGTTTAAGTCAAAGAAAGTTTTAAGGAAAAGCTCACACGTTGTCCCCTTTCCATTGTTTCTGCAAAAATGGGAGAACTCTATTGTGGGCCAGCAGGCTACCAGCAGCATTTCCCCTGATGGTGGGGGCCAAGGGGGGCAGCAGGCCATGGCAAGGCCCACAGGGAGGCCAATCCCTCTCAGCAGGGTTGCCTCTAAGCTTCAGCCAACCCAGATCCCCAGTATCTTAACCACAACCACCTGGCAGCCAGGGCTGGCAATTTAAGCAGGAGGATAAGACCCTGGGCTCCCGCTCAACCCCTTTCACACAGGTATGCCTCCCTGCAGCTGAAAGGAGGGCTCGAATCCAGCTCACAGGGGCCACGGGTTCCAGGGACATCCAGGCCATAAAGCTGAGTGCGCAGACCCTTTGGGTTTGATGGTGGGCATCATGTAGTGTGATAACAGGATGGCCAAGGGGGTAAACCTTAAACATAAAGGAACCACGCTTTACAAAGTAGACTGGATAGAGCCTCCCGACGCTAAGACACCAGACCTCACAGCTAGGAAAGACGCCTACCCCACATCCTACCCTCCCTTTCAAAATGACCTTTGGGGCTTCAGGATGCCAACTCCCCCCAACACCAGCAACATAAAGGGGCTGGACACTGTCTCCCAGGCTGGGATGGGAAACAGCTGTTATCTTTCCTGCAGTTGTCTGCTTCTTTTGATCAAGACGTCTGCTTTAACCAAAAACAGGGGAAATAGGGCACGGAACTGAGTGTTCCCCAGACCATGGCATGCAACGTGCATAAGGGGTGGACATGAGAAGAGAAGGGGTGGAAACATCCTAGCAACCCCCACCTCCCTGTCCCCACACTTGGGCCCTTCTCCCAGCCGCAGGCCAGAGCCCCACCAAGTTTGCAGCGCAACTCTGCACTCAGCAGTCAGGGAAATCCTGCGCTGAACCACCAGCCCACTGAAGCCACAGGTGCCCTGGCCCTCAAATCACAGCCCAGCTGGAAGGGGCTTCAAAGGCCATCAAGCGCAACCCCGCCTTTCTCCAGGGAGAAGAAAGGCTCAGAGAGGGGGCCTGAGTGGTATGAGCCAGTAGACAAATCAGTGGCCAAGGCGCGGAGTCCCACAGACCGCGGACCGCGCAGGCCTCCTCCGTCTCTGTCCAGCGCCAGTTGTTGCCTGGAGCGACCTCAGCCGCCACCCGGCTCCTCCCATGTGCTCAACTTCACTCGTCCCTACTTCTGCCAACTCTGCTGTCAGGGCTGCCACCAACCTCGCGCGTCGGCAGCCCGCCACCAGGACGGAAGGGCAAGATGGCCAATGCAGGGTCACCGCCCCTCCACTTCCCCCTCTTCTCACCCCAGCTCCCCCTTCCCTCACTCTACCCCCTACTCCAAATAACGGGACAGGACTGGACGGGACAGGACAACTCCTCCCTGGGGTTGACTCAAATGCACGTCACTCATTCAATTAGTATCTGAGTGCTTACTACGCGCCAGGAACTGAGCCAGGTCGGGAGACTACAGAGACGGAAAATGGTCTTTGACCTCAAAAACACTCAGTCTGATAGGGGAATCCACATCACCGACTTCTCATTAAACTCCCAAACAGTTTAAGCCGGCTCTCCTGCTGTCTTTCTGAGAAAAATGACGGTACCCAAGAAAAGGCTTAGGGAAAGGAACCTCTCGTTCTACCAGGAGAAGGTAATAAAGACCCTGTTGCTCCAAATCTTTCCAAATTCACCTGTCTCCATCCCTTACCTGACACCACAACTTCCACACACTGGCTTGGCCTTGAAACACAACACCTGAGGCTTCAAACAGGGTAAGAAAATTCTAGAAATAAAATTGGTTTATCACTGTCCTGTGTCCAATGCAAAGATCAGAAATGAGCACACCAGCAAAAAGCCCTCTCCATGCCCTGGTCACTCTCTTTCAAAGTGTGAAGCTGGCAGAGGAGGACAAACCAGCTGCCGACAGGCACAATGCTGTTCTCAGCCCCACTCGAGGCTGGACCGAGAGGATAAGAACAGGTGAAGGACTTAACTGCCTTTCAAGAGACACCTGTGGACACCACGCCCTCGAGGACGGTGCAGGACAGCCAAGCGAGGGCCAGCTTACCTCCTTGAGAAGCCCCACTTTTTTCTTGAGCACCTCACACTTGCGCAGTTTGCAGATCTGGTGTGTGCGGCGGTTGGTACAGCTGGTGCAAGCCCCACAGTTTTCTAGCCGCCGGCAGGGCTCACAAGTACCACACCTTTTCCGTTTCTTCCGCCCATCTCCACCCCCTCGGAGTTGGGATTCACTTCCAGCCATCGGGAGCCCAGGTCCCTGGAAGCCCCCTACCACCACCTGGCCCTGAGGAAAGTCGTAAAGGCCTGGCAGGTCCGGCTGGACTGCCAGGGGCACCTGGAACTGGCTCATGATGTGACCAGAGATGGGGGCATAGGTGCTGGGACAGAGCCACCGTCCAGCTTCCTGGCTGCCTGCCAAGGCCACCAACAGGTCCTTCTCTCCTAAAACAGTCAAAAGTCTACAAGGGTGAAGGTAATTTTAGCTTCAGTCTCCTGGATGGGTGCCTCTTCTCAACCCTCTTCACCTTCTCTGCAGCAGTCTGTCAGGGCTCAGTCGGGGGCCACTCTCCCACCTGCTGGGGCCCAGGATCTGGGGGAGGACACCAGCAGCAGTCCCCAGAGACGGGATCATCTTGGCTGGGTGGGTTCTTCACCCTCAAGGTCCCTGAACCCAGGCATGAGGTGAGCAGGTGAGTGTGTAGCGGGGGCAGGGCAGGGCGAGGGATTTCTGCTGATATTTCTTTCTCCTCCTGAACTGGATGATGGAGAAGGCAGCGCTGCCTGAAAGAGACACAGAAAGGGGAAGCACATCACTAGGGGCTCAGGGACAACTTTCACATGCTACCTCTTCCTGCTTCTGGGAGAAGAGAAAATGGGGGACTAGGGACTAGTGTGTCCTGAACACCACTGGCTCCCTGTGTCCGGGAGGAACTCCTAGACCCTGATGGGGCTTGAGGGGGCTTGGAGGAAGAACTGGAGCGGGTGGGTGGTCAAGGTGAGATTTCTAAGAAAGTTGTCCTCCGCCCCACCCCCACGGGCTTGGGAGCGTTTCACCAGATGCCCGCACACACCCCTCACTGGAGGTCGCTGGACCCTCCCCAGGGGAGCAGAGCTTCCAATACAAAGTTTGCGGAAAGCTTCACGGCGCCCCCGGCGCCCCCGAC
>NW_004567132.1:16638391-16646062 GCF_000260355.1 Condylura cristata | reverse complement strand
GCGGAGGGGGAGGGGACGGAGACGGCGGCCCACGAGCGAGTGGGGGCAGGGCCGGCCCGGCAGCCGAGCCTTTGCACCTGCAGTACCTCCCACCCCGCGGTCGGCCCTCCCGGGCCCGGGCTGCCCCGGTCTGACTGACCGCCCCTGCCCTCCGGCGCCTCTGCAGCCCGGGTGCGTGAGGCGGGCCGCGCGGGGTGGGGCACACGTGGACCTCTGAGCCTGGGCCCTCGGCCGAGCCGGCCTCGGTGTCCCCACTTCCTGCCACTCCCAGCGGGCCCGAGCGGTGTGGGACGGCCCCCGGCGTCCCCGGTAGCCCTGGGCTCGGGGCCCGCCTGCTCCGCATCTCCCGGCTGCGGCTCGCTCATTCCGAGGCAGGACAATAGGGGACATCGCGCGTTTGCGAGACCGAGTCAGCCTGACCGGCAAGGAGGGGATACCTGGGGGCAGAGGCTGCCAGCCGGCTGCGGGGCGCCCTCGCTCGGGTTACCGCCGAGCGCCGAGCCCCTGCAGACCCCAGGGCCCTGCCATCGCCAGCCTCCCCCGCGCCGCGCTTGACTCTTTCGCGTCGAAAACAAAGACTAATCCGATACCCCCGCCCTGCCTCCCAGAGGAGCGGGGACGGGCGCGTCACTGAGGGTAACCGCGGAGGACAGCCTTCAGGAGGGGCTCGGACTGCCTCCGTGGAGCCCTTGGCACAGCCGAGCCCTAAAACCGGCGCAGACACTTTGAAAAGTCCCTCCCGGGCTAATCTCCAGGCTGGGGCAAGGGGCAAGGCGCAAGGCACAAAGATATTTCCAAGTTGCCAAACTGCCCTTCTCGCTGCAGCTTTTTTCCCTCACCTGTTGTGCAGGCCAAGTTGAAATTCCAGGTTAGATTAATTCAGCTCCACCCATCTGGCCTGACTGCCCGGCTGATAGTGCCCGCAGCTGCCTTCCATCTACCTGAGTTGCCCGGGAGAAGGGTGGGTCCCTAACACACACTCTACTCACATGCGGGCAAGTCCTGGCAGAAACAGCCACGGGGCGGACTGGCCTGACCAGTTTGGGCGGTGTGCAGGGAGCCAGGTACCTGGCAGGCGGCCCTGCTGGGCTGAAGCTAGCAACTCAGCCAGAACTGTAAAAGGAGCATTCGGCCAGCTATTTAAAAGAAGAAGAAAAAAAAAATGTAACTGATCTCAAGTAGCGCTGTCCAGAAAGCCCTAGGCGGTTGTGGAAGCCGGGTCTGTCTGGAACTTCCCTCCTGACAGGCGGCATTTGACATCTTGGTCCAGTGTCCAGGCTGTCAGCTGTGGGTGGGTGGTCAACACCTACTTCCTACCCTGGCCTTTTACAGACTGAAGAGTTTCTGTTCAGGGAAGTCAAGAACTGAGAAGAGAAACCAATAAAGTGTAAAGTTGTGTGTGTGTGTGCGTCTGTTTGCAGTATCAGATATAATCATCACACTGCTACTAGAGTGTTCACACCTGTTTGCAAACTGAAAACCCAGGAAAAACTTCTCCTGGGAATTTACTTCAGGTCAGGAGCCAGCTGCCCCGTGCAAGGCTACACCCACTACTGGACACAGAAGCTTTCCCCTAGACCACATAGAGTGTAATTTTCAATCAAACAGGTTGTGGACTTGTAACTGTTTTTAGTGTAATAAAATGTTAATGTTTTAAATCAGGTGATTTTCAATAAAAATTGTGGCTAATAAAGGAAATGTAGAAAATACAGAGAATTAGAAGATGAGCATCACCCCAATATAAACACCTTGAGCCATTTGCTGTTATTTCCTTTTAGCCTTTTGTATTTGCAGATTAGTTTCCCTTTTTAAATAGTGTGGTTGTACTCACACTGATTATGAATTTCCAGACCTCTTCCACTTAATATTCTACAATATACATTTTCCTGTTTTGTGATACAATCTCTAGATCAGCATTGTGACAATGAGGGGAAGGTGAGTTAGGAGCCAGAGAACTCGGGTTCCAGATCCACTTGCCAGCAGAGTGACCTTGGGCCAGAAGCTCCAGGTTTCCAAGAGAGTGCAAGGAAAGTACTTAACAGAGGGATTAATAACTGGCAACAATGATAATTGTTTAATCCATAGAACAACTTAGTGAGGGAAGTACCATCATTATACTCATTTTAAAGATAAGAGAAAGCTTACATAATTTGCTCAAGGTCACTCAGCTAATGAGTGTAGACTTGGAATTACAGCCCTGCATCTTTCCTCCTCTGTTCTGTCTTAATAAATGGCCCCAGCAGTAACCTACCAAATTACTCTTCACCAGCCTTTTGTGAGGTGTCCTATCACAAAATCCTCTGGTTTATAGAAACCAAATTACTCTTCACCAGCCTTTTGTGAGATGTCCTATCACAAATTCCTCTGGTTTACAGAAGTAGATGGGTGTTGGAATCATTCACCAGAACGGTACAGGAGGAGAGGTGCATGTGAGACTTGGGCTGGAGACACAAATGTGGGCCCCTTCAGTGAACATAGTGTAAGGAAGGCCTCCATTGTAGATGAGTTCATTGGGAGTAGACATGGACAGGGAGAGGAAGAAGCAGTCAAGACAGGACTTATGAGGGCCAGCAGCTGGCAGGGACTAAGAGGAAACAGGGGGAAACTAGGCCCCGGCCTAAGACCTGCCTGTTAGATCTTCCCAGCTGCTCCTCCCTGTGGGACCTTGCACTACAGCTGTCTCTGCTCGTCCCTTCTGCGTGAAGAAACTCCTTCCCACTTCACCTCCTCCCAGCTACTCCTTTTACCTGCCAAATTCCACTCATCCTACAAGTCTTGGCATAATTGCCAGTTCTTCCATGAAACCTTTCCCAGTTCCTCACACAGATTTTAGACAGAACGTCACGGAAGTCTGACATTCCCTCCTAGGAAGTTATCTTATCTGCCCTGTAACTGCACATTTCCCTCCCAGTTACCATGAACTCCTGAAGGGGCTAAGATCGTCTTTTCACGGTGCACCCATCAATCTGTGCTGAATGAAGAAACCAGGTCTGGGGCCTCCCTGGTGGCCCAGCACTGTGAAGCTGTCCACAGCCACTGCAGCACCAGTTCAGTCCCCAGCCAGAGAGCTGACCCACATGGCAAAGAGACCTCTCCTGTTTTGCCCACTGCACCCCTCAGCAGTGTATTTCAGTAGCATGTTCTGCTCCCCACTCTGTCGCAAGTGAATCCTCTCACCACCACCCCCACCACACTTCTGGCCTGTATCCCAGTTTTTATTTGCATAAATAATTTTTTTAAATAAATAAGAAACCAGGTTGGTACAACCTTATTGATGAAATATCCTGGTAAGATTAAAGACCCACAGGTATTATTCCTCTCTGCTTTCCTACCTTGCATAAACCCTTCAGGAATTACCAAAATGAAGGCTTTGCCTTCGTGTTAGTCTTCAGCTCCGTTGCTGCAGGCAATTCCCTACTTGTGTGGTGGGGGAGTGGGGAGGCAGGAAAGCCACTGGGACCTGCACCGTGGTATACTTCAGGCACCTCTATGTGGGAACAGCATCAAGTTAGAGGTAGTGATTCCCTTAGTGTGGTCTGGACAGCGGCAGCAGCAACATGGGGAACCTGTAAGAAAAGCAAGCTCTTGGGCCCCACCTGCACCCACTCGATCAGAAACTGGGGAGAGAGACCCCGCCAAGAGAAGTTCCAACAGCCCCTTCAGGTGATGCACACTCAAGTTCGGGAAGCACTGGACTGGAAGAAGCCAGCGAAGAGCAAGTTCAGCACTTAGGAGCGGCCAAACTCAGGCCCCAGGGGCTTAAAGGCGGTAGACCTAGGGAGGCTGTTTAATAAGCCAGCCTGGCAGGCTGCACCCTCAGCAGCCCAGGGTTCCTTTTCAGGCTTCTGCTCCCGAGAGGTCGAGAGGTCAGGACCTGGCTGAGCAGCTGCCCCCAGGGCTAGGAAGGGAACTCCCCTAGTGAAAGGAAGAAGCCTGAAGGACAGCAGCTGAAGACAGGTGCAGGCGCCCTTGCCCTGGGTGGGGCTGAAGGTGGGGCTGGGGAGTGAGGGCTTCTGAAAGCTCCCTTGATGAACTGAAGCTGATTCAGCATTGGACAAAAGACATAAGAATAATTGGATGCGCTGGGTGGTTCCAAGAAATAATTTCGTGAAACCAACATTGCCATGGTTATTTGCTGCCTGCCGATGATTGAATGTGACTCGCCTCCTCTGAGGTGCCTGACCCCACTCCTCTTTAGCTAATGTGTGATTTGCCCTATTTAAAGGTTGAGCTCTGTACTATGGGGTCATTTGCAGAAATTAAATATACACCATTGTCCACACCTGGGTTTATAAAGATTGGACGTATTAGAGAATTTGATTTTGGATTTTGTTTGTCCATGTATTGGTTAAAAATATTTTCAGCTAGGGCCCTCCTTAGTGGCATACAACACTATGCTATGAAGCTCTCCCCAGCCACTGCAGCACGAGTTCAATCCCTACCAGGGAGCTGACCCACGTGGTGCTGCAGACCTCTCCTGACCGGCCCACGGCTCCCCTCAGCAGTGTATTTTTTTTTCCAGCAGTGTATTTCAGTAGATCTGCCTGTTCTGCTCCCCACTCTGTCTCTGTTGAATCTTGTCACCCCCCTACACCTCTGGCCTGTACCCCAGTTCTTGTATGCATAAATAAACAACTCTTTAAAAACACATATTATCAGCTAATAGATGTATAGAGCTTTCCCTTTTCAAAGCATGTACACACACATTATCTTTCCACCTGTACAGCAGATAGTACGTTCAATGCCCAAATGTACCTTTCTTTTTGTTCCTATGATACCATCATCATCTCCATCACTGTTTTCAGATAGGGAACTGGGACTCAGAAGTAATTCGCCCAATGTCATTCACTGCCAGGTGACAGGACCTCTGAAATGAACTTACAATTAACCTATTAGAGATGATACAGGGCAGAAGCTGGCATTTTGCTTTTGGAGAATGGGAGATTCGTTAGTGGATTATTTTGGACATGCATTAGTTAGGGTTACACGTATAGGGTATCTAGACTGCTTTTGAATATTTCAGCAAATGTTTTCATACTCTGTAACTATTTCTACAATTTTTTTTTTAAAGATTTACTTATTTATGTACACAACAACTGGGGTACGGGCCACAAGTGCAGGGAGTGAGCGGATTCACCACAGACAGAGTAGGGAGCAGAACAGGAGGATCCACTGAAATACACCACTGAGCAGGCAAGACAGGGAGTTCTGCTCACTGGCTGGGGATTGAACTCAGGCTGCAGTGGCTTTGTAGTTCTGCACTTTAACCCCCTGTACCATTCTTGAATTCAAGTTGAAGTAGGTAAACTTCAAAACTTACAAGGAGGCTATACTGGTTGCCCATGTAATGGGAAAAAGAATAATAACCTGAGAAATCTTCCAACCTATGGGGGCTGGGCAGAAGGAAAGGAACTCTGGTCCAAAGACCCAGGTTGCAAAATTACCAAGAGCCATAGATCTTTTTGCCCCCAACCTGGATTTGACTAGGTGTATCAGATTGTACAACAGTAACAAAAAATCCCCAGAGTTCATAACCTTTTTAAAAAGATTTTTATTTATTTATGCATACAGAAATTGGGTACAGGCCAGAGGTGCAGGAGTGGCGACAGGATTCACCAGAAACAGTGAGGAGCAGAACAGGCTGATTGACAAGGTATACTGCTGAGGGGAGCAGCGCCATGTGGACGCCTCCCTGATGGGGATCGAACTTGCACTGAAGTGGCCATGGCCACATCTTGGCTTAGCTTCACAGTGCAGCGCTCCAACCCACTGCACCATTAGGGGAGGGCCTCAGAACATTTTTGAACGTAACATTTTTACCCTCATTCATGAAATATGTTGTTTTCCATAGCTACTCAAGAAGATAGGATGTGGCCCTCCCTGGTGGCACATGGATTAAAGCACAGCACTATGAAGCTATCACAGCCACTGTGGGGAAGAGTTTGATTCCCAGCCCGGGAGCTGACCCACATGGCGCAGCAGACCTCTTTAGTCTTACCTGCTGCTCCCTTCAACAATGCATTTCAGTTGATCTGCCTGTTTTGCTCCCCACTCTGTCTCTGGTGAATCCTCTCACCTCCCCCCGTAACTGGCCTGTACCCCAGTTCTGTATGCATAATAAATATTAAAAAAAGAAACTAATTTGTAAATGGAGAAAGAAATCTATCGAAAGACAGGACTCAGGGCATATTTGTCAATGGAGCCTGCCTGCTAAAGGACTTTGAAAACAGCACAATTTTGGCAGACGTATTTCTTGCCTTCTTGCCATCCACTCCCACGAGAGTAAATGAGGTGACACTCCAGGAAGCCTTTGACAATCTCTGGAGAATGGGCAGCCAATCACATTGAAGGGGTGCCTTGGTCTGTTCCAGCCATAGAACTTGGATGGGGGCTATGTCTTGCTCAGTGTGGTAAGGAGCTCAGAAGGGGGACAGAGAGGTCAGCTAGCAGGCTATTGTCAGAAGGTGAGGAAAAAACGACAGTCTCATTCGGAGAGTGGGGGTGGAAAGAAGCATTGGATAGACTTAGGGAGTCAAGTCAACAGGATGGGGGTTGACTGGATGAAGGGGCAGGGAGAGACAGGTGGTGAATGAGGACAGCGGGGAGCCCCATTTGAGGTGCCTTTGGGACATGCCCACCAAGACACCTAGACGCAGCATATACAAAGGGCCTGAAATTCAAGCAGGGGCAACTGTCTGGCCCAGAGCCTTTGCTCTCCTTCTTGGTTGGTTAAACTTCAACATCAAACCTTCCACAAGGTCGGTGGTTTTTTTTGTTTTGTTTTGTTTTGTTTTTAAAGAACTTAAAAACAAAACAAAAACAGGAAGGAAGCTGGGAGAGGAAACCACCGACTATATGTAGAGTATAAAAACGGTGAAATTCCTGAACTTCAAATCCTCGGATCCAGTCAGCCATTCTTTAAGAAAGAACTGTGTCCCTATAAGCCTGGTTCAATTTAGACTGAGTTGGTCCATAATCTTGTCCCCATGTGCTGTTAGTCCCATCTGAACCTGAACTTGGCGGCAAGCCCTTTCATTCTGGAGGGCTCCCTTCCCTATCTGCTATGGGTAAATGTCAAGCGCATTTGCAGGCACTGCAAAGTGCAGGGGAAACCGATTCTTAGAGCCCCTGGCGGAGATCCCTTCCCCATTTTGCCCCCTGCCCCCATCTCGCAAAGATACCTCTTCCCTCCCCGCACACTGAAATGTTCCTTCTGAATTATCTGGGTCCATTTCCAGCTCCTCCATGTACTGTTTGTGGCGGCAGGTGAAGTACTTCCCTGCTGGCCTCCTTCCCGTCTGTGAAAATGGGACTAGTGATGCCTCCTTTGCAGATTCCTCTGTGGAGGCTCAAGTGAGTCACGCAATGACTAGGTCTTACCTTAGGCCTTGGTGTACAGCAGTACTCGAAAGGTCTCATTCTTCCACCCGCATCCTCTGGTTTTTCTTCCTACCTCAGAGGATCTTATAATATTCTCACCATGGGGGCCTCCCTGGTGGTGCAAGGGGTGAAGTCCCAGTACTATCAAGCTATCAGCAGCCATTGCAGTACTAGGTCTTGTTTGGTCCCCGGCCAGGGAGCTGACCCACATGGCGCGGCAGACCTCTCCTGACCCGCCTGCTGCTCCCCTCAGCAGTGTACTTCATCAGTCTGCCTGTTCTGCTCCCCACT
>NW_004567132.1:16607820-16637951 GCF_000260355.1 Condylura cristata | reverse complement strand
AAAAATCCTAAAAAAAAAAAAGGTAATCAAAAACCTACCAGACCATACATTGTTAGAGGGACAAAGAGGTCATAGGGCACACAGACTGGCCACTCACACAGAACATGCACTGGACTAAGCACCTGAGCGAGGCAGTGGTGGGCACTCAATGGCACCTTCTCAGATCCTTGGGAACAAGAAAGCCTGACAGCTGCTAGAAAAAAGAGGAAGAACAGTGAAGTGCAGGAGGCCTGGCAGCTACCTGTGAGGCTGGAGGAAGAGCTTAGTTTTATAAGTACATGTTGATCTGTGTGGTCCACAAATTTCAACACAATGGAGTTTTTGGTTTTCTTTCTTTCTTTCTTTTTAATAATGTAATAGTTTATTTGTACATCATTTTGTGCATTTTTTCACCTCAGTTGCAATCCCCGTGGGCTTCCCATCACCAAATCACCCGTGTGCCATCACCATAGTCCAGTGCATTTCCCTCCCTGGTTTTCTATCTGGCTTATTTCATGAAGCATGATCTTTTCCTTCCATGTTGCTACAAAAGGCATGTGTTTATTTTTTTGGTTGCTGAGTAATATTCCATTCGATACAATGCAGTTTTAAAAAATTGGAGGTCAGCTGTTGGATGTGTCTGAGAGCATCCAGCCTGAGTGAGCAAGTGTGCAGTACAAGTGAGCGAGCCCAGTGAGCAAGTCTCAGAGTGTGGGAATGCAACTATCTCAGCAAGTCTGAAGTCCAGGGAGGGCGCATGTTTCCCGGGCTGGCTTCTCAGGCCTCCCTGGTGGCCTACGGGTTAAGTCCCAGCACTATTACCTTGACAGCCTGAGTTGGAACCCCGGCTGGCCGGGGGAGCTGACCCTGGCTTCCCAACATAGCGCGGCAGGGCTCTCCTGCCTCACCCTGTATTTCAGTGTATTTCAGTTGACCTTCCTGCTCTGTCCCCTGCTGTGTCTCTGGTGAATTCTCTCACCCACCCACTCACACCTCTGGCCTGTACTCCTGTTCTTGTATGCATAAATAAATTAATTTTTTTAAATATTTATGTATGCATAGAAAATATGGAATATATACATATATATTTAGGCATAGAAGAACTGGAGTATAGTCCAGAGGTGTAGGATGGAGGATCAGAGGATTCACCAGGGACAGAGTGGGGAACAGAACAGGTGGAATGACTGAAATATACTGCTGAGGGGAGCAATGGACGAAATAGAAGAGGTCTCTGCTGTGCCATGTGGGTCATCTCTCTGACTAGGGATCGAACTCATGCTGCAGTGGCTGCTGATAGCTTGACAGTGCTGACACTTAGCCTCTTGTACCACCAAGGAGGCCCTAACTCCTGATTTTTAACAGAATGATTGTGATTGTGACTACACTTTGGAAACACCTGGAGAATTTAAGGACCACCGTGCAAATGAGCTGAGGCTTGTATCTCCATGCTTTAACGAACTCAGGAGTATGGAGTTAAGCAACTCACAATCAGGACAGAGAGGATGGGCCCCAAGTCATAGCCCTGGGGTCCTTCCAGAGCTCCCAGTTAGGTGAATGAAGGTCCCATGTTCTCAGCAACACCCAGTCATACCCAGGATGGGATGGGATGTCATGTGTAGCCAGGCTGCAGGGAACACTGCTTATATGAGCCATTACTGGGTTCCAAAGTGTAGGCCACCGTGACCTGGTGGAGGAGGATCCTCAAGACCTAACTCAAGCCCCATAAGCAGCCCTTTCTGGTTCTGTTAAATGGAACCTTGGCTTTTCTGTCTGCAAAATGGGAATATTTAATGCTGCTGCAGGTTGCAGGTTGGGGTGGGACTTCAAGGTTAAGATAACTGAGGAAATGCTATGTGAAATAGAAAACCCATATAGAATGTGTTCTTTACCAGGACCTGGAAATTCAGATGATGGGACTTATCTTTGATCAGTGAAATATTCTTGGCAACATGGGAACCCATGCAAATGAGCAAGTTGGTTTCTAAGCTGTGTCAGTCTTGTAATTTGATCTGATTTAAAGATCTTGCAGGCAGGTGTTCTCAAGTGTGTGTGCCCCAGGGAAGTCCTAGCCACAGGGCCCATGGGCAGTGGAAGATCGCCAGCAGATCTGGTCAGTTCAAACTGTTTGGTTATCTTGCAAGAGGTGACTGGCCTCCAAAAGCCAAAACCTTGTTCTCATAAACTAACACCCTGAATGTATACTTCCAAGTAAATGTTCTGATCTAAATTGTCTCCTTGGGTGTGGGGGTGGGGTGGAGTGAGTATTACCTGGCCAATGCTTACAATGCTTGGGAATTCCTCTTTTGAGTTTCTCTTTGTCTAAGCTACCTTTTTTTTCTGAGTATTTTCAAACAGTGAATTTATTCTCTACCCTTTGAAGAGGAGCTTCATTTTAGAAAACAGCCAAAAATATCTTTCAGAACCATGCCTAATGGTTAAGATAGCATTCAAACCTACGTAAGACATTTTATTTTCTAAGAGGTCTCATGTAATGTCTGTGTGTGTGTGTGACTGCGTGTGTGCATGCATAGCTGTGCTGCTCCCCAGTGTATCCCTAGTGCCCCCAACAGTGCCTGGGATCCAGATGTTCAATGTATTTTTGTAAACAGTGAACAGAACCTGACTCTCTTCTGGGACCCATAAACGGCTCCAAAGGTATGACTGAAAAGGTTTTTGAGCAAAGTAACCTAGGATTAATAAATTCTAGCTTGTATGCTGTTTAGAAATCAATTCCTTCCTTTGATAAGTATGCCATTGCTCTATATGTTATCCTATGATTTGACTAAAGGAGAAAATGTTACAGTTCCTTCCCTTTCTAGGGGATAATACTGGATTTTGTTTCCTAAGGCAACACTAATCAGCAACACTGGGCAGATCCAAGCATTTTTGCCATTATTTTTCATGCCAATCCAACTCACAAAACATTCAGACATGGTATTGTTAACAGGGACAATGCCTGAAACATAACTCACTTTTTCACAAGAGGACTGCCAGGCACTGACATTAATCTGGACCTGCAAATGAGCTGAGGTCTGTACCTCCATGCTTTAATGAACTCAGGAGTTAAGCAGCTCACAATCAGAACAGAGAGGCTGGGCCCCAGTCACAGCTCTGGGGTTGTTCTAGTTCAGCTGTTAACTAGCTGTGCTACCTTGGGGAAAACACTTCACACCCACTCCCCCACCCTTGGTCTCTGCGTCCTTATCTATGCGATGATCTCACATTCTTAAAGTCACCGAATCTAAACTGAGAACAAGGCAGGTTGAAAAGAGACAAAAAGCATATAGGTTGCTAATAGTAGACATGCTGGTGCTGGTGACCTGTAATATAGAGAGCAAAGTCCTGCTGAGGTAATGGGGAGACTTTAGGAAGTAGCAACAGCCAGTCTGAGCTGAGACAAAGTCCCTGTTTTGAAGCAAAAAGAAAACTAAAGAAGGAGCTCAACTGCTCTCCCAGCAATGGAACAATTTCCAGGCGGGAAACACAGGTCATCTGAGGTCAAGTTCAAGGCACTAAGCCAGCTGCCAGGAGGGAAGGAAGCTGCAGTGAACGCCTGCTGCCAAGCAGGCACCTTCTAAACAGAAGTCCCACAACAGCCACTTGCCAGGTTGTCAGGGGGCCCGCGGGGCTCCTTTCAGACCCAGGTGTTATGGCGCTGGCCTCAAAGGGACACAGGTGGACACAGCCTGTCTCCCTTGCCTTGCAGAGCACAGCCCACTATTTAACACAGCTAGCATTCTGCCTGTCCTCCAGCCTCGCAGCTGCCCTTCCCCCAAACACACAAGAAACTTTCTTACATCCTGCCTTTGCCCATGGTGTTTACTCCAAGCACTCTCACCCAACTTTGCTCTGAAACCCTACCATCATTTAACACCCTGCTGGAATGCCATGTGATACATGAAGCTCCCTTAGCTGGAAGCACCTGTTACAATGTCTTGCATCAAATTTAGGCACATACTGTCTCTCCCATTTGGGAAAGCACTGTGCCCAATCTCCACCATAACCTCATGCACATTCCTTCCTTTGTCTGGCTGCTCACCTGCGTGACCTATCTTACCAAGCCACCAGCAAACATATTCCTCACCTCACCCTTCAAGGCTCAGTTCAGCAGAACTCTAGTGAGGGATTTGGCAACTCTCTGCCTCTCTCCGCCCACACAGACCTACTGGCTCCATTTTTTGAGTGGTTACTCTGTGCCCAGAAGTTTGTCTATAATATTTCTAAACCTAGGAACACCCCCTGCAAAGTAGGAGTAAAGTTAGTTTCACTTTCAGATTTAAGGAAAACACTCAGGGAGGTTTAGGAACATGTCCAGTTGCACCACTGGTGAGCAGCTCAGTCAGGATGGGAACCCAGGTTTGTCTGATGCAACCTCCATCCATTTGATATCACTTCTTCATTTATAAGGTAAATGATTTGAACCTGAAACTGTAAAGACCCTGCAGATTCTCGTTCTTGCTTTCAAAACAGGGAAGCCAGAGTTTGAAGACCCACTGACTTTCTCAAGATGAAACAGCTTCTCCTACCCCCTTTCTTTGTTCCTCCCACATGCCAACACTGGTGTTCCAGAATCTACCTACAACTTACGGGGGTCCCAGGGACCAGATAGCATCCCTGTGTCCCCTACTTGCAAGCCGTCTGACACACACCTGCCCTGCAAGCAGAGCTCCAAATTAGGTAAGAGAGAATGTTGCCCAAGCCCAGAGCCACAGGAGGTATTGGCTCAGCTGTATGATAGAATCAAACAATTGACTAGTAGGTCCTCTCTGGTAAAAGCAATAGAGGGGGGCAGTCCAGGGCTGACATTGCAACTTTACTGGAACTTCTGTTTTCGTAACACCCCCTCATGTGGCACTTCGTGGCCACAGTGGTCCTCCAGGATCTCCCGGAGTGAGTTCTGAGAGCAGAATCAAAGGCTTCATTGCCCATCTCTATTTCTAAAGATCTCATAAGCACATAGAGTGATTCAGGGGCAGAGAGGCTGCTCAGAATCCAGCTGGGGCCTGCCTGGCAGGATAGAACTAAGGTGTGGGGGCCCTCCCTAGTGGTGCAACCTGTTAAAGCGCAGCACTGTAGCACTATGAAGCTAGCCACAAGACCCGGCAGACCTCTCCTGGTCTGCCTGCTGCTCCCTTCAGCAGTGTACTTTGTTGCTCTGCCTGTTCTGCTCCCCACTCTGTCTCTGGTGAATCCTCTCAATGCTCCTGCACCTCTGGCCTGCACCCCAGTTCTGTATGCATAAAAAGAAAAAAAAGAACTAAGGTGTGGGGACATTTTAGTGCACAGTACAAAGGGCTCTTCTCAAGTTCAGTCCACTTCTTTCCTCTCCTTTCCATTTGTCTAATATTTATTGAGCCAAACCCCAGAGAGACAAAGATGGATAAGACTAATGCCATGCTCTAATAAAGAGACAAGAAACAAGATCATTTGAATACATAAATGCAACTATAAGAAACGGGCATCCATTAGCGCATGCAGGACATCTGGGGAGGGGGGAGTCAAGTTGTCCTGAAGAGGGTGCTTGCTAATGAGACATGACTGAAAAGAATTGGGGGGGGGGGGGGGGGGGGGAGTTGCTAGCCCCAGATGATTGTCAGACTGTCAGGGAAGAGTGAGAGGGAGGAATCAGATGCTCTTGGGTTTCAATCCACAGCGGTTGGTTGAGTGACAGGCACTCTATAGACTAGTCTGTACCATGCCATTTCCAGGCCCAACCGAGATGGAGTTTCTGTGTCACCTGAACCTTGTAGTGCACAGCAGAAGCTGCTCTGGAAAACCCAGCTGAAGTGAATACCCCCCACATTTAAAAAATATATATAATTCATCACATCATCCTTCATTTTTGTACAGTGTATGGTTTCCCTGTGAAATTCCCACCACCAGTTCCCCTGTGCACCATCACCGTAGTCCCCTGTGCTCTTCCCACCCCTGTCCTGGTCCTTCTCCCTCCTCCTCCCCTACAGAAGGTCTCTGATCCATAGCTGCCTGAGGATTCTGTGAATATCTCCACTTTGTCAAGAACTGGTAAAAGAATTCCCTGGGTGTTTGAAGACTTGCCCTCTGGCTGGAGGCAGAGCCTGCCTCCCTCGGGGAAGGTGGAAATCAGACACTGTCTTTCTCAAACTTACTCACAGCTGCTTGGCATGTCAGGGGCATGTGGCTTAGATCTGCAAGTCTGGTGATGCACTGTCCAGACTCTCAGGTTGGCGAGGGGCTTCCATGGCAGCAGCAGTTGCTGGGGGTCACGCCCGCCTAATAGCCATGGCAGACACTCCCAGCTCTCACAAATGAAAGTCCAGGAAGCTTTAGCTTCATTGGGTTGACAGTAACTCATGTCTGTTTGCAATTAAGGCCCGTGATGGAGTCCCTGGCAGTTTATCAGTCCAGCAGGACACAAGACTAGGCCAATTGCACAGGCCAGGAGCACAGTAGGTAAAAAGTCTTTAGCTAGAACAGAGGGGTTTTCCAGGGGGCAGGGAAGATCAGGCTGGAGGACCCCAAGGGTTGATTTAGGGAGCTAGATCATTTTGTGAGAATTATTTCTGAATAAATTTTTAACTTAGAGAAAAACTGCAAAGACAATGCAGAGTTCCCATGTCCCCCTTCACCCAATTTCCACTGCTAACATCTTCTATGGTACATCTGTCATAACTAAGAAACCAGCACTGGTACATTACCTGATTTGGCTTTCACTAGTTTTCCCACTAAGTCATTTTTCTATTCCTGGGTTCAATCCACAATACCATTTTGCATTTAGATTTCAAAGACAATATTAATACAATCAATTAAGAGAAATATCTGACAGCAGCTTACTGGTTGGATGGAGAGTTGGGTAGAAAAGGCATTTGTAAAGGCATTTCAGAACTTTCACCAAACTTTCAACTGCTCCCCAAGGCCCAGTCCCTGAAGGGGCTCATACCTTGAAGAAACAGTTGTTACAAAGAAGGAAATCTACCTCTCTGGAAGCATCTCTGGGGCCTCCACCTTACAGCACTGGTGACCTTGAAGGTCTTCCTGGCTAAACAACTTGAGTGGGTTAACATGCCATTGGGCAAATTTCTGCTTGCCTTTTCTGAAAGTTTAATATTGTTTGTGTCACAATACAGCTTGATGTTGTGGAATAAGAACATGCTCTGGAATCAGGATCATGGGTTTGAGTCCTGGCTGTGTAGGACCCTGGGTATGTTACTAAACTTCCACCTCCTTACTGATGAAAACTGGGATCTTCAGCTTCCTTCACAGGATTATTGAGAGAAATGAATATTTCACAAGTGCTCAGTAGGGCAGATGGCACCTAGTAGGCATTCAATAATCACCAGCTCTTTTAATAACTTGAGGGTAGGGCCTGGGCCTGTTATTTTCTCCTTCATAGTGCTGAGTATACAGGCTCACTGTAAATCGATGACTGTAATGTGGAGCTCACAAACCCCATGACCTCAGAATGGGCAGGTCATGTCTTCAGTTATGTCACTCATTTATTTATCAAGTCTCTATCAGGCATCCATTATATAGCAATAAATAGGTAAGTGCCAGGCACTGTGCTAAGTGACTAAGACCTAGTCTGTATCCAGAATGACAAAGCACAGGAAGGGGAGAGATATCTCCAGACAACATTTATTTCAGTCTGGAACATTTGACACAGCTTAATAAATAGAGCACAAAGACTGGCTACTTTTCTGTAGGGTGAGGGAAAAGCCTCTGAGGGAGTAAGCAGATGTGGGACAGGTAGGAGTGGCTCTCCCAGTAGGAAAGGTGGGAGAGGTAAGAGGAAGAGAAGCATTTCATACATGGGAAATTATGTGCTCTGGAACTGCACGGAGGCTGTGGGGTGACGGCGTGAGTGGCAAGATAAGATGATAAAGCAGGGCAGTCCTAGCACCTCCGCATCTAAAGGCTGCCAGCAGCTGCCTGGGGCAGGTGTCCTGACTCAGTGCTGTCCTGCTGCATAGCAACTGCTTTTCCTCCTGTACATGGTTTAGTAGAAGTGGCTTTGGGTAGCAGTGATGGGTGGGGCGAGGGGGAGCAAATGTCCCAGCTACTGCCAGGGAGGGAGCCACATGATCACTAAGGGAGAGGGGTGGAGGGAAACCTGGGGAGTCAGCCGTTATATCCACTATGATTTCAACGGAAACCGAGACACTGAGAAACTCTGGGGGATTTCAGAGGTGGACAGGCACAACTTGGTGAGACACGGATGAGAGAAGAGAGCTGGAGGGGCCAGGTTGACTCCGGGGCTTCCAATGTGGTCACTGGGTGACAGAGCAGGAGAAGCAGGACTTGCTGTCTGGGTAAGAAGGGGCAAACGTGAGGGTGGGATGAGGGTGGGATGAGGGTCCCGTATCACTAAGCAGCAAGGACATCTAGATGTGAAAAAGGCTCCAGCTTTCTAAGTCACCTTCTTGTCTGGGATTTGCTCAAAATAACCTGATAATGATGGGTACACGATGGGTGAAAGGAGATGGATTCTGAGGAGGTAACTGAAGTGGAGGAGAAAGTAAAAGGGAGCTCAGACTAGCAAAGAGAAAACTTCCCCAGTCAGCAGAGGGAAGTCAGCTACAAAGTTACCAAGAAACAATCCCAGTAATTCCTCCCAAGGGCAGCTAGGCCAAAGAGCCTAAGGACTCCTTTCTTTGCATGACCATTGCTGACTCACTGAGAAACGTCGTTCTCTACAATGATAGACCATCAGAAACTTTGCTGTTAAAAACTTTATAGTGAAAATGAAACATGCTTCTCTTATCAGAAGACTCTAAGCCACTTTGACACAGAGAAGCCATCTTGTTTTGCCACCCAAGTTGAGAGCTTCAGAACTTAAGATCCACATTTATCTTAACTTTGTACTTTTGAAGGAAATGAACTTGGGTCTACTATGCAGTTCAGACCAGGTGTTGACCCCTGTATAGTCTTGTTTTGAGCCTACTAAAACGTTGCTTAATTGAAATTTTACCTCAACTCTAATTCAAACTTTACCTCAAATCTTACAAGTCTCTCCCTTGGTTAGGTGAGATGCCCCACAGCTCCTCTAGTGTGTGCTCACCTCTATTGCAATGAGTTACTACTACATGCGATTCTGTGAAAGTGCAGCTTTCTTTCCTGGAGATCTCAGGCTGGCTGTGCCACGACATGGGTAAAGGGGATACTGGAGTCCTTTATACTATTCCCTTCACTGTTGCAAATGATTCCTTTTTCTTTTTTAGATTTATTTATTCATGCATACAGAGCTGAGGTACAAGCCAGAGGTGCAGGGGCGGCGAGAAGATTCATCAGAGACATAGTGGGGAGCAGTCCAGGCAGATCAACGAACTGCTAAGGGGAGCAGCAGGCAGGCCAGGAGAGGTCTGCCACGCCATGCTGATCACCTCCAGGGCTGGGGATCGAACTCATGCGGAAGCGGCTGCAGCTAGCTTAGAGTGCTGCATCCTAACCCAGGGAGGGCTGATTCCTTTTTCAATTATCATTTCCATGTCTTTAAAAAGTCCTTACCTCATAATATTATAAGCCATGTCAGTGTTTAAGTTCTGTGGTACAATAGTAGCCCATCAAAAACCTCCACATCTAATCCCCAGAACCTGGGTAATGTTACCTTACACATAGCAAAGACAACATAAACTTGTTATCTTTCAGTTCTTTAGGTCTGGAATTTGTGGACACAAATTCCATGACACAAATTCTCCATGGTGCGGGTGTTGGATTGTCCAGCTAACCATATAATGACACAATGTGAGCAGAGAACCTTCCCTAGCTCTCTCTGGTCAAAAAGATCTGATGATGGAGGGGCCTCCCTGATGGCGCAAGGGGTTAAAGTGCAGTGTTATGAAGCTATGGGCAGCTACTACAGCATGACCTGGATCCCTGGCCAAGGAGCTGACCCACATGGCGTGGCAGACCTCTCCTGACCCGCCTGCTGCTCCCTTCAGCAGTGTATTTCAGTAGATCTGCCTGTTCTGTTCTTCCCCACTCTGTTTCTGGTGAATCTGCCCCCCCCCCCACCCTGACCTCTGGCCTGTAACCCAGTTCTTGTATGCATAAATCAATCTTTTAAAAAAGAAAAGATCTGATGATGGAGAAAGGATCAGAAATGCTATGGCTGCTGCTGTCACAGTGGCAGAAGGGACCACAGGCCAAGGAACTTCCAGAAGACAGAAAAAGCAAGGGATTCTCCTCTAGAACCTCCAAAGAGGAATGCAGCTCTGTCAGTAGATAACTCAAGTCAAAGAAGTGAATGAAGACAGGTAAGCCAAGAGAGCCTCGAGTACACCAAGCACTTCAGGGGAGAGGAGGAAAAGATGTGTCAATGGAGGAGACAGAAAGGCAGAGTCTAGGCAGGGAGAGAGCCAGACGGCCTCAAACAAAAGTTCGAAAAGGAGAACGTGGTTCAGAAATTTGAGATGCCTAATCTTTAAAGTGAGGGCTGAGAGGTTCAAAAGTCTTTCAATTTAAAATGCATGTTATTTCTTTGCTTCATTTCCTCTGATTCTGGCATTTGCATTTACATCCTCTTTTACCTGCAATATCACCTTTTCCCTTCATGCTATAAAAGCCTGAGAGTTTGAGAACTTTCACAACCTGAATCCACATGTTACAACCCCATCAAGGTAATGTTCTGGTTCCAGAACAGCAAGTTTTACCACATTGGGAGCTGGAAGGAAATGAAGCTATTTTTATGTGTTAAGCTATTTGACTCTGGGGATGGCCTAAACCAGGAGTGAGAACAGACTGGTGACAGCATGGTCCTAATTTCCCTCTCTAGGGGCTCCACCCAGACCTGGCCTTCCCAGGATACTTAAAGTCCCAAGGTACTGCTCCTCATTAAAATATCTATTCTCTCTACAGACATTCTCACCTACCAATTTGGAAAATGGCAAATTATGTCACCCAGGTGAGAGTGTTAATGGACCTATCCTAGATAACATTTACATTCTGAAAGGCACTGCTAAAAAGTGCTGAATGTGGAGAGGATATTCTTAAATTATAACTAACTAATCGCATCTGACTTTGACAGTCTGGGCTTGCCACCTACTTTCACATGAAGGCATCTGCACAGTAGTTCCCTCTGCCTGAATCCTCAACCCACTCACTCAGGATAGGGGCTATCACAAACTCCAGTGGCTCCTTCTGTCTCAGACCCCACAGTCCCCCTGCACTTCTTCTGAAACGCTCACCACAGTGTAATTATTGTTCAGTATCTATCCCTTCTCCATCAGATGACAAGTTCTGTGAGGTAAAGACAAGGTCTGCCTTCCATGGAGTTCACCGTAACCTCTTTGACCCCTAGTATATGGCAGATATGAATAAATGTTTTTTTGATGAATGAATAAATGAATGAAGAGTGGAAGCCTACTGCTCTTACCCTGGGTTTTCAGATGATTGCTACATCAGCGTTTCCTGGAAACATAAATGTAAAAATAAACTAAACATCAAACATCAAAGCTAAAGGACTGCATTTCCCAAAACACGCCAAACCCCCTATGTTCACCCCTGCTCCTGCCTAAACCTAGAGGCAAACAACACAAATGGGATACATTTTCATTAAGTGTGCCCAAATAATTCAATGGGAGGAGAGCGGAAGCTTCAACAAATGGTGTTGGGAAAACTGGATATGGACATGCAAAACTCCTCTCCAGCCCACACACAAAAACTAACTCAAAATGGATCAAACATCTTAAGGAAGAACTAAAACTATACTATCCTTAAAATGAAAACACAGAGGCCCTCCCTGGTGGCACAATGGGTTAAAGCACAGCACTAAGAAGCTAAACCCACTTAAGCTGGAGTTCCATCCCCGCCCAGGAGGTGACCACATGGCATGGCAGACCTCTCCTGACCCGCCCGCTGCTCCTCTCAGCAGTGTACTTGGTCAGTCTGCCTGTTCTGCTCCCCACTCTGCCTCTGATGAATCCTCTCACTGCCCCTGCACCTCTGGCCTGTACCCCAGTTCTGTATGCACAAATAAATAAATCTTAAAAAAACAAACAAACAAAAAACACAGAACTACGTATTTGTAATCTTAGGTATTCAAAGACTTCTTAGATATGAGCAAAAGGACAAGTAACAAGCTTGATTTCTACAAAATTCAAACCTTTATGCATCAAAATACCCACGGAATGGGAGAAAACACTTGTATCATGTATTTGATAAGGACTTATATCTAGAACATATAAAATGTTTTTACAACTCAACAATAAAATGCCAAATAATCAACTGAAAAATGAACAAAATTTTCTGTCTGAATGACTAATAAGTTATTAGGGGAATGCAAATCAAAATCACCACTTCATACACACTTCATACACACTATAATCAAAATGCCAGAGAAGAGGAGCAGGCGAAGATGTAGAGCAGTTAGTCCTCATATTGCAGGAGGGGATGTAAAATGGTGTGCAGCTGTTTCAGAGTTTAGCAGTTCCTCAAGGAGTTTAACATGGAGTTACCATTTGACCCAGTGATAATATACTTCAGTATGTACTCAAGAGAAATTGAAACACATCCACACAAAAACTGGTATTTTTCCACAGTTGCATTATTTACAACAGCCAAAAAGTGGAACCCTTAAGTCCATCAATAGTTGGATAAACAAGATGTGATTTTTCAGTTGGTTCTGTTCATAAGATGAAATACTTAGCTATAAAAAGGAAGGAAGTACTGATCTGTTACACCAGATAACCCTTGAAAACCTTGAAAGTGAAAGCTAGTCACCCAAGGCCACATGTTATGTGACTCCATGTACACCAAACAGACAGACTAAGAAACATCTCTAGGGAGAAAGAGTGCTGGTGTCCAGGACAGGGTAGGGTAGGTGGGTGTTGTCAGGAGGTGGGAGGTGGGGCGTGACCATTAATTGGTCTGGCATTTCTTGCCAGTGTAATGAAGACATTCTGGAATTGTTTGTGATGATGGTTGCACAACCTTACAATTACACTTTAAAAACCACTGAACTGTTTATTTAAATGGGTGAATTGTATGGCATGTAAATTACCTCTCAATAAAGCTATTAAATTTTTAAAATGTAGTATAAAGAAATGTTGTGCTTTTATTTCAAAACATCACACATTTGTTAGAAACCAATCTCACACTCATTTTCCCAAGCATAAAGGAAAACACAGGCTCTGTCTCCTGGGACACTGAGTCTTGAGCCCGTTCATTTTCCTGAGCGTCTGCACAACTGTCAGGCACTGAGAACAAGGCCCCTGCTCCTTCTGGACCTGTCGGGGCACAGACCTGCAGATTTCTTGCTATGGAGCATGTCAATCTAGGGGTACATATTTTTTCACTTACAACACAGTATCATGCATCACTAAAGATGGAGATTCATCCTGAGAAAAGCATTTAAGAGATATTGTTGTTGTGTTATTCTCTGAACAGTGCTTCTCTGTCTCTCTGATCTAACAGTTCTGAGGGCATCCTGGAAGGGGAGCTGGGTCATCCATGACTTATTACTCCTGCAGCACTCTGGCAGTGCGCTCTATGACATCACTGGGCAGTAGGAACTGAAATGACGGAAGAGAGCATGACTGTAAATTGTCCTTAAAGCTTGAAATGCAACACAAAAAACTTTTCTCTGCAGCAGAGACAGACTGGCTCCATGAACATCACATGGGGTATGCTGGGTGTTTGGAGCAGGTCAAAGTTCAGCAATGACCAAACCCTAATTGTCAGGGGCTGAACTTTTGGATTCCTGACTTGTTCTCTCCCTCCTCTTGTTCAAGTTCTTCAGCTCTAGGACAAAGATCTAAAATTTCCCCCACTATCCCTCATACCGAGAGTTCTGGATGGGAAGATACAAAGGAGTTTTCTGGAGTTCGGTCTTCATTTCCTAGCTCTTGACACTTTACTTCTCTTCTGCTCATGGCAAGGCTTGTGTGATGACGGAGGTGCAGGTTAGAGGGTACAAGGGGACACATAAGGAGGTCATACAGTGAAAGATTCAAGAAGAAAAGTTAAGACTTTTCTCTGGCAAAATTTGCTAGTTTAAATGGGAGTTCAGACAGACATCAATAGGTACATGCTGAATGAATGAACAACTCGATTAGTAAAAAACCCCAAAACTTAAACACACTTTATTTTAGCAGTCCTTGAGATATAAAACAATGGCAACGTCTAGTTCACAAGCCATGCAATGAGTGTCACAGCACTCTAGAGCTAGGTAAAAAGGGATGGGAGTAGGGATGGAAACATGGGATACTTGAGTATATTTCTAGCTTCAGAAAGTCAGAGAGATAGAACATTCCAGAACATGGTTACAGGTTCTTTACAAAGGTGTTTACCTGAGGGGAAGAGAAAAACCAGAAGTTAAATTTTATATGTTTAGCAGTCTATACGCTAGCTCATCCACAAGGCCAAGCCCATGAGGTTTTTGTGTGGAAGGGGACATTGGCACAGGGAGGAAATGTCATAGATCAAGTGGCAGAGGTTGGAACGGAATCCAGAAGTTGCATCTCCCTAGTTCTAGAATACCTTAGAGGAGAAAATTAGCTGGGAATCACACACTACAAGTCTACTACTTAATAACTATTAGCCTAAAATACTTTAGAGAATAGGGATTATATTTGTAACTTATACACGATCCCATAGGCTTTAGAGTATCAAATGCAAACTGATATGCAAAATATAAGAACCATTATACTGAGGTTTGAAGCAAAGATAAAAAAGTACAATCACTAGAAACAAGAGTTAAGGTCCTCCCTACCTTTTCTATGAGTTCTTCTTGTTTGGTTCCACTTTCAGAAAAATCATCATTGACATCCAACACCAGCACTGGAATGTTCAGCAGAGTCTCAAAGTGTAGCCTGTAAGAAGAAGCATGAATATTTAGAGGACAGAAAAAAAAGCAAAGCCAGGTTTCACATGTTCAGAATAATTAATAATTAATAAAGTAATAATAATTCAGAGCCCAGGACTGAAGGCATATGGCTCCTCAATGAAACTGCATAAACCAGCAGCTAAAAAAAATTCAATAAAGTTGGCCAATTAAAAAGAGGGTTGAGGGCCCTCCCTGGTGGCGTAGTGGGTTAAAGCACTGCACTGAGAAGCTAAAGCCACTTCCACATGAGTTCGATTCCCACCTGCTCCGGAGGTGACCACATGGTGTGGCAGACCTCTCCTGACCCACCCGCTGCTCCCCTCATCAGTGTACTTTGTCGATCTGCCTGTTCTGCTCCCTACTCTGTCTCTGGTGAAGCCTCTCACCACCCCTGCACCTCTGGCCTGTACCCCAGTTCTGTATGTACAAATAAATAATCTTTAAAAAAAAAAAAAAAAAAAGAGGGTTGAAGGGGCCTTCCTGGTGGCCCCGGGGTTAAAGACATAGCACTATCAAACTACTGCCATCCACTGCAAGCATGAGTTGGATCTCTGGCCAGGGAGGTGACCGACATGGCACATCAGATGTCTCCTGTCTTGCCCGCTGCTCCCCTCGGCAGTGTATTTCAGTAGATCTGCCTGTTTGCTCCCTGTCTCTGGTGAACCCTCTCACCCCCTTGCCTGTGGCCTACACGCCAGTCCTTGTATGCACAAATACATAAAACTTTAAAAAAAAAAAAAGGTTGAATTATCTTTCAGTATTGAGGGGAGCCCCAAACATTTTAAGGGGACAGCAAGCCAACTCTGAGGGAGGAAAAGCAGAAGCTAGCAATGTCAACATAGTAAAATGGACATTGTTTCTAAAAATTTCTAGCCCCTTAGTCTGACAAAATCAACTATATTGCATTCTTACAGGGTGACCTCAATGTGAAATGGGTTGCTGACTGACTTTGGTCCTCACCTGCATGCTTCTAAGGGATTTACAAAGAGACTCAACTGTACATACACGCAAAAAGGAGACATGAAAAAGTTGAATAACTCAGGGAGAAAGAGATAAGTTGGTGAATGCTGATCAGTTCTGCTGACCTGGAAACCCAATAGCTGGTGGAAAACCAAGACCCACATGTCTGGTCACACACCAAACCTGGCTGCTTAACCCCACCTTCAGCTCCCAACAATCCTCCCTTTGGTGGTGAGGACATTACAGGATTTGTAGCCCTTGGTGTCTTGGATCTCTTTGGCCTGGGGTGGGGGTGGGTCCATAAAACCTATTGGTGGAGTTTATTCAGGACATCCTTTCCCCCCTGAACAACATCAACAAGCATAATGTTCAATCTAGAGAACCACAACAAAAAGATGGAGGCATTAAATCTTTTAAAAAAAAAAAGCCTTTTGGAACATAAAGATTATATCCAATGTTAAATTTCTGAATTGGGTTAATGTTTGATATTTCCAAGCATTTCCAAGACATTCTGAATCTTCTTATGGACGTGAATGTACCCTTGTGTTTTAATGACTGAATGAGGGTGGTAAGTCTGTCTGTTCTCTTCCCCTTACTTGGTAGTCTTGTGAACAAGCCAGGCTTCGTGTTGACCATGAAGCTGTTCTAGATAGGCCAGCTCTATCCCCTTCTCCTCTTGCCTGGCCCTCCGGCAGAGTCTCTTCAAACAAACCTAAAAGACAATCCCCAGGCTCATGAACACACTTGTTATATTCACTAAGCTGTTACACTGCTGTTTTGGCCTCTCAAACCCACTTGTGGTATCTATTCTAGAAGCCACAATTTTGTTTCTGCTTCTGTTTTCTTATTCAATCCCAGGTTAATGGAGCCATCGCCCATCCTGGGAACATGAAATTACCCTTCTTTTCCCTCCTCCCAACTACATTCAGGAAGTCACTGAATTCTCTTTCATCTCTCTCCAGTTGGGTGTTTCCTGGCCACTCTTTCACCTCTTCCCTAGTCAGGTCCCCATCACCTCACTGGACTGGAACAAGTACATTCTTGCTCTCTGCTTCCTGGAGGTGGTAATGTATGTGGAAAGAGTCCAGGCCTTATGGTCAGAATATCCTGGGTTAAACTCTTATCCTCACCATGTACTAGTGGTGCATTCTTTGTGGGCTTCCATTTCCTCATCCTCCACTCACCCCCATAGATTCTCTGAAATGAGGCTTGTCAAATTCCTGGCAAAAACGATCTCTACTTCCAGCTCACCCCCCTCAGCCGACCCTTCCACAGCACTGCAGTATTGTGGCATGACTCTCTTCATGGAAATACCTCACAGGCTCCACACTTCCACAGCCATACTCCTCAGGTACAAGGAAGGATGAATGGCATCCTATTTATAAAATAGTAAGTAGCTTGAGGCAGCTCTTTAATATCTTATAAAATACCCACTGTAGAATAGAATGCAAAATCTGCATAGATAAAACAAATTTTAAAAATTGAGGCTTGAGGCCCTCCCTGGTGGCGCAGCGGGTTAAAGCACAGCACTGAGAATCTAAAGCCACTTCCTCATGAGTTCGATTCCCGCCTGCCCCGGAGGCGACCACATGGCGTGGCAGACCTCTCCTGACCCGCCCGCTGCTCCCCTCAGCAGTGTACTTCGTCGATCTGCCTGTTCTGCTCCCCGCTCTGTCTCTGGTGAATTCTCTCACCCTCCGCATCTCTGGCCTGTACCCCAGTTCTGTACAAATAAATAAATAAATCTTTAAAAAAAAAAAAAAAAAAAAAAAATTGAGGCTTGAGACTACCTTCCTCTGCCCTCTCCCTCTTTCCTGAGTGTGATAATTCCATTTTGCCATCAATTAGCAGGGAAGATTAGGGCATTACGGCTCAGAGAATGTCATCTCCTGTATCCATCACACAGGTGCTCCAGTGTCTGGTCCCCCTCTTGTGGCGCTACTCTCGACTTCCTGGCCACAGATCTGCCTTCCTGTGGGCCAGACAAGATCTTTCACAATACAGAACTTTTGTTCCAGATGTTTATTCTGCCTGAATCTCCCACTTCTGCCTGGTAGACATTTTGTTACTCAATGTCATCTGTCCTGGAAAGAACAAACAACTTAACCAATTATTTAGGATTTCCCTCTTTTAAACACTTAAAAAACTTTATTGCCAGATGTAAACTTTATTCCCCAAAATAGTAAGCAATCGTCTCAAAGACATAACATTTGCTCTTTCCTCACATCCCACCTTTCTTCTAAGAAAATAAAATTATATAAACAAATTTTATTTATAGTCTTATGTTCAACTTTTCAAATTTATTAAGATCCAGGGCCTCCCTGGGAGTGCAGGGGTTAAAGATACAGTGCCTGGGCCCTCCCTGATGGCTCAGCGGGTTAAAGCACTGCACTGAGAAGCTAAAGCCACTTCCATATGAGTTCGATTCCCGCCTGCCCCGGAAGAGACCACATGGCGTGGCAGACCTCTCCTGACCCGCCTGCTGCTCCCCTCAGCAGTGTACTTCGTCGATCTGCCTGTTCTACCCCCACTCTGTCTCTGGGGAAGCCTCTCACCACCCCTGAGCCTCTGGCCTGTACCCCAGTTCTGTATGTACAAATAAATAAATCTTAAAAAAAAAAAAAAGATACAGTGCCTATCAAGCTACCACCAGTCATTGGGGCATAGGTTCAATCCCTGGCCAGGGAGGTGACCTACATGGCACAGCAGACCTCTGCTGTCTTGCCACCTGCTGCTCCCCTCAGCAGTGTACTTCATCCATCTGCTGATTCTGCTTCCAACTGTTTCTGGTGAATCTTCTCACCCTCTCCCCAACCCCACAACTTTGGCCTAAACACCCAGCTCTTTTATGCATAAACAAATAAATCTTTAAAACAAAACAAAAAGAATAAGATCCAACAGGTTAATACTTCAAGTACTAATTCTGGTCTCTTCCTTTCCATACACAATTATTAAGTGCCCCAAGCTTAGATTAAATCTTTGTCCTCAGGAATTTATAATTTACTTAGATAATAAATATTATCAAAATCTGCAAAACAGCAATCAAGTGCTCAATCATGACTGTGAATCTTCAGATAAGGGAGGGAGCAATGTTGGCTCCAGCAGACAAAGGGAAGTTAGTAGAAGCGGCGAGAGCTCCCCTTTTATCTCTAGCTCCAGGTTGCTGAACCACACTCTGAGAGCCTGGTGTACTGGAGGGCTCTGGAGCAACACAGACCACCAGAAGCATTTTAGCTGCCTCAGACAGAGGGCAGTCCCAAAGCCCGGTCCCTGGGGCACTCCAGGGGACAGGTCAGAGTTGATTTTATACAAGCTGAGCACAGGGTCTGGCTCAGAGTAGGGAATCAACAAATATTTGTTGCATGTCTTTATTTAAGTTTTAACCTCATCTCTATCTCCATTTATCTTGTTTTCCTACTTTAATCTTTTGAATTTCTACTTTCATTCACTCTGAACCTGCCTCTTTTTCTTTTCTTCTTCCTATATATTCATCTGGTCTCTACTGATGGCCATTAGGGTTGTTTCCAGTCATATGTTCAACACCACTTTGCACATGAGCCACTCTGCTCATGGAGCACATTGAGTACTAAGGGAGCAAATTCCTATTAATTTAATAGGTCAAAGGGTATGTGCACTTGCTAGTATATTCTGCGTGATTGCCTCCTTAGAGGTTAACTTACTTACATCCCTACCATCAAGGCAGCACTGGGATTTCTAAGCACAGCAAAACTACTTAATTTAATTCTCTAAACTACTATTGGAATTAATGAAAACGCACATTTTTTAAAATGTGGCTTTTTGTTTTCCATTATACATACAGGCAGGACAGTTCTTTTTATAAAAGCTGTAATTACTCATTTATAGCTTGTAGGCAAACATTAATGCTAACGTCTCCATTTTTACTATTCACGTGCTAACAAAACTTTTCCCCTCAGAAATCTAGTCTCTTAGTCTGTCAAACATTGACCATAATTCTGATTTTACCCATATGGTAACGATAAATTCTTTTATTAAAATATCCTGTATGAAACAAATAACAAAATGATGTAAAAATAAACGATATATATTATTATTTTTTAATCCTGTAAGCAATGGTTTAGTCTGGTCCCTTTTCAATGAAAAGGAAGGAGGACATACCTGAATGAGAACAGGGAGGGAGTAGGGCTGCAAACAGCAGAGGGGCCCTCCTTCCCATCTGCCACCTCAGGGGCCAGGAATTCCTTCTCCCAGGGCCCTACCCTCAGCTACTTCTAGCCTTCCTCTTTGGCAAAGGTTTCCTCTCCCCTCCTCACTGACTCTATCCTCACCCCTAAAGGAGGCACCTTCATAACTTGCTTCTACTACTCCTATTCCCAGGCAAAGACAACCACTAAAAGAATCATATAAATGTGACCCAGTCAGTCACTTTGATTAATGCATCTATCGATAATTTCAGGTTGGGTTTTTTCACAGAAAGTACTCAGCTTATATGATCTCTGATCCAGTTTCACTTTAAACCTTAGACTATTTATTTTCATGGGAATCTCTTTAGTTCCTCTTATGATTTGGCTTCTACCACACAATGTCCAGAAACTTCTGTAGAGACACTCCCACCCATGTGGTCACCATCACTTTCCAGGGCTTCTTTCCTGGCTGCTGCCTTCTTGAGATGAAGCCTTTCTCTCCAGTCTTCTAGAGCCTACATGGTGGGGGTTCTCTTACATGTTCATTTTCTGAGACTGCAATCTGCTCTCAGGTTTTCTTCTGTCTACAGGTTCAGCCCTGTGTCTAAAAGGCATGACCTCTAGTCTGAGGGGAGTTTTTCCCTCATAAATGATATGGTTTATCCAGCATTTGACTAAACATTACATTTGTCTCAAAAGCTAAGAAGAACACATCTCCCGAAAGCCACCTTGACCTGTCCCAACTAGGTATCCTACTCCAGAAGAGTCCTTAGAGACCAAGCCTGGGCCACTGGATTTCACAGACTCCCCCCACCCCCTTTTAAACCTTAGACTATTATTTCTGTTTTCCAGGGATTGCCCAAGGTGACTGCCAATCAGCAGTGGCCAAAGCACTGACCACTGTCTGGGGAGACATCGATGCTCCAGTCATGTCGTCACGGTGCTGTGCGCCAGGCTGGATCCATGGTCAGAGGCAAGTCATGCGAAACAGCTACTGCAGGCCCTCCTTCCTAACCATAGCCTCCTCATGGTTCAAAGAGGGCTATAAATTAGGGCAGGATGAGGTGAGAAAACTTCCTTCTCTTCTACCCCACATCCTAAGCAGGAAACCTAACACTGATTCTGACAACCCAGTTAAAGGGAAGGGAAAGCTGAAGCAACTGACTACAGATTACATGATAAGAGGTCCACCTGTCACACTGGGTGACAAAGGCAAGTCCCAGTTTGCTCTATGTTGCTGCTACATCAAGAGGGACCTTTCAAGGTAATCAGTCGCTTTAACCCTCTGCTGCAGAGCCTATGGGTGCTCAATGCTAGTGAGAGGGTGCTTACTTACTGTTCTCTGTACTCTGGATAGTACCCACTATTTATTTTTTCCAACCAGAAGATTAGGGGCTTGAAGAAGTTCCCTATGGCCCTTCAGTCCAGGGCTTTAGGTTGTGTCTTACCTGGGGGGTAGCCCGAAGGTAGATGAAGCCATGTATTCTGAGCCTGGTGGCAAACTCCTGGAGGAGAAAGGAATGCCAGTCCTGATAGATATGCCATTCGATGTCAGTGAGGGAACCATTTTCAAAAAGATTCTTTGCAAAGATATACCTGGTTAGGAATATAAGTGGGTTGGGGAAACAAGAATAAGAAATGAAATGAAAGGAGAAAAACAGAGGATCAATAACCAACTTGTTCCATATGTGTTCAAATCACTTAACCTTTCTAGCTCTTCATTAATCTTTTTAAGGAATCTGCGTTTTTAAGAAAGATTTTATTTATGCATACAAGAGCTGGGGTGTAGGCCAGAAGTGCAGGGGGGTGGTGGTAAGAGGATTCACCAGAGACAGTGGGGAGCAGGATGGAGAGTAGAACAGGCAGATCGACTGAAAGGGGAGCAGCGGGAGAGACAGGAGAGATCTGCTGTGCCATGTGGTCAGCTCCCTGGCCTGGGATGAAACACATGCTACAGTGGCTGTCAACAGCTTCTAGCACTGAGACTTAACCCCATGTGCCACCAGGGAGGCCCAAAAGCTGCATTCTTTTTTTTTTTCCCCCCAAGATTTATTTATGCATTCAGAACTGGGGTACAGGCCAGAGGTGCAGGGCAGTGAGAGGATTCACCAGAGACAGAGAGGGGAGCAGTGGGTGAGACAGGAGTGGTCTGCCGCACCATGTGGGTCACCTCCAGGGCAGGGATCAAACTCATGCTGAAGTGGCTTTAGCTTCTCAGTGCTGTGCTTTAAACAGCTGCGCCACCAGAGAGGGCCCCAAAATCTGCATTCTTAACCTGTACCTCCTTCCTTGTTCAACAGTAAAATGGAAGGTAACATCTACACTTTGGGAATCAAAATGACAGCTCTTCAGACAGATTAATCTGCTGAAAGAAACAAAAAGGGACACTAGAAGAGAATACCATTGGTAACTAATAATTTTCTCTGCTGGAAACCAGTCAGAATAAATAACAGGTAGTGTACATGAACTTGAATATATGCCATCTCCTTATTTTTGCTGTAGCAAGCCCTGAAAGAATAATCTAGTACAAAGCACCCACCTCATTTCATTTAAGGACTGAGGGCTTCTGAGTTTACAGGCGTCTGGCTATCCTTTTGTCTGAGAGGTGGGGAAGGACTTGCACTTAAATGGTATCTATGAAGCAGGAACTGCCCTTCCCTCTAGCTGCACAAGAGTTTTCTTCATTTGCTTTCTCTGCTTCTGAGCCTCTAATACAGGTACAAGAAAGCTAATTGCAAAAATCTAACTAGTTTTGCCCCTTGGTTACTTCCACAAGAGGTGCAGCTTGGTGAACAGGATAATGGAGATAACTAGAAACCACTGCGTCAGAAGGGTGAATTCTGCTTTCAAACCTTACGGACCTCATACAAAACACAATTTACATTCTAAACAATGAACCCCAGTTTCTAAGGCAATGCTCAGCAAGTGGTCACATCTGGGAAAATAAAACTCAGAATCCATGTTATGAGGGGCTCAAGAAAGCTTGTATCACAAAGCTGCAAAAACTGCAATGAAGAGAACGGGTTTCAAAGTCGTATTCCTGCATCTGGCCCGGGATCCCTAATTCACTGGCTGTTTCTCCCTCTGTATAAAGAGATAACAATACAACCTGACTCAAAGGGTTGTAAAGATTGTATGTAATACTCACAAGGTACTCAGAAATGTGATTGGCACATAGAATTCAAAACATATTAGTTGTTATTATAACAACACTTTGCTAGACTATGAAGAGACTAATTTGGGAATTTCAGAAGTAAACTCTCCCAGTCTGGAACAGTCTTGCCATAGCCCAGATAAGGGCAATAAAGAGGTGACTTTTATAATTCAATTTCTGAATGTTTTCAGTTTCTTCACAGGTAAGTAAGAACTCAAATCTTATAAAGAGGAATTAAGTATGTGTCCTAGGAAAGGGGTCCTTGCCTTTTTGAAGGATGAACACTGCTTTACTTTTCCAAAGCTGCTGGTAATTGATAGCCAGCAGGGAGATGCCCAGCACCCAGGGAGGAAACCACTTGCAATTTCAGTGCAGGGGCTGGGAAAAGCGTCAACATAAAGACCCAGGTGCCAGGGGCCCTGCTCTAAAATCACATGTTTTAACTCAAAAAAGATTCAGATTCCTTCTTCCCTTTCAGCAAGTCTCTCAAACAACCCATGTTGGTACTAAGCAGCACCTGGGAGTGTCCTGTGACCAGAGGGCTGTCTGCTAGGAGGTTTGGGCCTATTTTGCTCACAGCTGCAGTGCTCCAGCTAGCCAAGTGCCTGAACATGGTGGCAGTTAATACATTTGTGCTCAGTAAAGGAGTAAATGAATGCACTTTTTTAAAGATTTATTTATTTATGCATACAGAACTGGGGTACAGGCCAGAGGTGCAGGGGTAGTGAGAGGACTCACGAGAGACAGAGTGGGGAGCAGAAAAGGTAGACTGATGAAGTACACTGGTGAAGGGAGCAGTGGGTGGGCCAGGAGAGGTCTGTCTGCTGCACCACCTGGGTCACTGCTGGGGCATGGAATGAACTCATGCTGAAATGGCTTTAGCTTCTTAGTGCTGTGCTTTAACCCACTGTGCCACCAGGGAGGGACAAATGAATGCACCTAAATTACCATCAGGATTAGCATGTTTTTCTGTCAAAAAGACAATTCTTTCATATTGATTCCTTTGTTAAGATCTTACAGCTTCTAAACAAAGTATTTCTCTTTCTTTCCTTTGTTATTTCTTTCTGAGGGCCTACCTCACTAACGGGCTGGAAATCAAAAGATCCATGTGAATCTGTTTGCAAGCAACCCTGGTAGTTATATGGAATCCATCTTCCTAGTCCAAGAGGCATCACTTGGGAAAAGGAGAGGAAAATAGGTAGTAATATACCCCCAACAGTTGGAAAAAATACCAAATCTACAACCCAACCATTTGTGATTTTTGTGATTCAAATATTTAACTTTGATGAAGAGTAGGTTCTCTCTTTGGGTACACAGAGAAGGAATGTGTGGCCATAGGGTTTGTTTTATTATCTTGCATGATTTGTAGAAAATGTAAAAAAAAAAAAAAAAAATCACATGATACTTAAGACGGGTACTCTTTTTTCCTCCCCTCCAGGAGGCTTTACAGAAATAACAGAAAGTAGAACAATTTGTCTGACTTGGAATTAGTGACAACTTAGGTCTTAGGTGTCTTCAGAAAATATAACAGCTTCCATTTTGATAATGCAAAGAGGCTCGAGACAGATCATTGTGCTCTAAAGCACAATTTTAGAGTAACAAAGGCCATTCATACCTTTCAGTAACAAAATCCTGAGCAGATCAAGGCACCTTCACTTCATCTCTAAACAGCTTAAACGCAACTCACAGCCTGGTCTTGTGGCAGAGCCAGGAATTCTGCAGCCTGGATGAACTAGTTCTTCTGGAACAGATGGGCCAACTTCCCAAGCTAGCCAGACTTCATTAAAAGTGATTTTACATCTCATTCCCTCAGGTGTCTGGGCCAATGCCCTTCTCCTGGCCTGACACGGGCACTACATGTCTGTCACAGCCTGGCCAGTAATAAGTCCTGTCATATAACAAGGGGCTAAAAGAGGTAAATGTGAAACAGATGCCAATTTCATAGATGTGCTATTTCAACTTGGAAATCCTTTCTTGAACAAGAGAAAAGGATGACTATATCTCCTGTGACAATTTTGGAACACAACTTTAAATTCCACTAGTTTTCTTCAAGGTGATAACCGACCACTGATTCACTTGGCTTCCTAGAACATACACTATAACTTAAACATCTGTTCTGTGCCTTTAGCACATGATGGTTGTACAAGGTAGCTCCAGCTTGCCTCTCTGGCTCAAAAAATAAGGAAACATAATCGATGACAATGTGAGAAATTAATCCATTCAGTTTATGGAAAATATAGTTTATGAGAAACTCTGTAAGGGAAATGTAAGTCTGAACAAATCTGTCTAGTGTACACAGATCTGTGTAGTGCATAGTTAGTTTACCAAATTACAGTTTTCAGCATCTAGGGTAGTGCAGTTTAAGCAGGAAGAGAAAACATGTAGCCCTGAGCACAGGGTTTGAGGGTTCCAGGTCTTACCTGTCACTGTACACAGACCTCTCAAAGATCTGTACCTCCTTGTTGGTGTGTACAAGTTTCTCAGGTAGGGGGTCCAGCTGTACTTTCAGGCGGCTCATAAAGGAAAACGTCTGGAATGTGTAGGACCATCGTGCTGGTTCCTGATACATCATATCCAGCAAGTTTCCAAGATTTTGGATAGCGCTGGCCTAGAGGAAAATTACAAAAGAGGAGAATTTCCTAGAAGGCATATTTACTTCATGGTGTTTACTTTCTCACCCAACCTGTGCAGTTTAATAATCAATAAGGGAAGCAATTACACAAGTGTCACTTCACTAAAATGATACAATCACATTCCTCAGCTTAGTCAAGCTACATAATAGAGGAAGACAATTTTCCTTCCTTATTAGACAAGAATCTGACAGAGATCCCACCTTCAAAATGCCAGAGACAAGCTAACTGCACAGAATTAGCACATTCACAGACTAGTGTTTATGGAGTCTGTCTGAGAAGTTAATAATCAAAACCATCTAAAACTCTAGTTGGAATAAAATCTTTCCACTATAGCACTATTTGCTTCTCTTTTGACTTCTATCTATGGCTACTTCTTTTTTTCAAGATTTTTAAAATTTATTTATACATACAAGAACTGAGGTATAGGCCAGAGGTATGGGGAGCAGAGAAAGAGTGGGGAGCAGAACAGGTGGATCTACTGAAATACACTGCTAAGGGAGCAGTGGGCAAGCCAGCAGAGATCTGCTGCACCATGTGGGTCAGTTCCCTGGCTGTAGAATGGAACTCTTGCTGCGATGGCTTAATAGCACTGAGACTTTAACCCCAGCACTCCCAGGGAGGCGCTCTGTGGCTATTTCTTTGTAAAACTAGTCCAGAAAAGAAAGCAACTGATAATTTGAAAATCGACTAATGGAAGAAGTCTCTCTCATAGAAGGGTTACAATTTGCTAAATAAACAAACAAAAGCAAACAAACAACCCTCCTCCATTCCCAAACTTTTGGAAAGGCCTACTCATCAGCAGTAGCCATTTGGTAATGTGTGGGATACTCAGGAATCCTGGATTCTTTCTCCTGATCTATACCATTGACTCTGCAAACATCAGTTTTGTGCAAGACACTTTGGAAATGTATTCATTTGATCACCATTACCTGACAGCCTATGTGGATAAGGTGGTACATGGGATAGGTGCTACACTGGGTACAGAAAACAAATTAAGATTTGTTTCAATGTTCACTGTAATATATTACCTCATTTTATTGTCAAAACAACTTGCTGAGGTAGATACTACTGTTATGCCCATCTCCCTAAGAAAAAATTCCTTCAGAAAGGTTAAGTAACTAGGGCCTCCCTCCCTGGTGGCATAGGCCTTAAAAACAGCACTATCACGCTATCACCAACCAGTGCAGCAAGAGTTCGATTCCCAACCAGGGAGCCAACCCACATGGCACAGCAGACCCTCCTGTAGCATATGCTGCTCCCCTCAGCAGCGTATTTCAGTTGATCACCTGTTCTGCTCCCCACCCTGTCTCTGGTGAATCTTCTCAACCCTTGCCCCCATGCCTCTGGCCTGTACCCCAATTCTTGTATGAATTTTTTTAAAGTACAAATACACTTCATTCTAAAAATAAATAAAAATATTCAACAACTCAAAACAAGAGGACTAATCCTGAGAGACAAGAAATATTGCCAGAGACAAGGGAAAATATCAATGAGATTCAAGAGATTGTCAAATTGATAAAATAAGAACAAGCTGTCATCTAAAAAGGAACAATATGAAGAAATGTAATTACCAAAATAAAACACCCAAATGCAGATAGTAACTAGCAGACTATATTCTGTAATAAACCTAATTAATGAATAGTTTGTAAAATTTCAGGCTCAAGTTCTCCTTAAGAGAAAATAAAAAAAAAGAAAAGAAAACAGAATTATAAAAGAAAGAGGAGACAAGAAAATGAAACTAGACTAGAAATGATAAGACCTTAGATGGAGGAAATCTAACAGACACAGTAATATGTAAATATTTTTGCTTTTTTTTATCGTTCCCTCTAGAAAAAAAGCAAGATGTAATGCCAAAGTGTTCTACCTTTACTGTAATTAATACAAAGAGGGGTCAGAATGATCTCCTGCAGCCTCTTCAGTACACAGAGATTCTAACCAAGGAAATGACTTTGACAAGTCCAATACCAGGGATGAAATATTACTCCCAACAAAAAAAAGATAAGCAGATGAAGATCACTACTCATAAGGTATATGTCTCCCTCTCATCAAATTTCACCATTAGTGAGGATCACTTTATCTAATTAAGCATGTAGTATCTCTAGAATAAAGTTTAAAACCATGTCACAACTAGAAAGAAATGACAAGAGTGAAAAAGAAGCTAAAATCTTTTTTAAAATTAAAAAAAAGTTCAAGATACACAAGACTGTCCATCAGAGAAAGTTACTAAGCAGCAGAAAAAATTATGTATTTATGTATACAACTTTCACTTTCTCAGATGTGTACGTGCACACACACACACACACACAGTAGCCAAAACCAGAGTCATCCTGAAAAAGTCAATAATTCATGAAAACAAAATACCAGTTACTTATTTTAAAAAAGATCAATATAAACTACCTTTTGTATTTCAGAACAAAAGAAAGTTTTAGACAAGCAACCACTCAGAAATCATACTACTTACATACCCTTTCTGAACTTCTCTGAAATTTAAAAAATGAACGACAATGAAGAATTAGGAAATGGGAAGAATTTATAGTGAGAAAATAGTGGTCAGTGATAAACAAGTAGAACAAAGCGTAAAGGACTATTAAGGTTTGGATGACTTTAGTATATCTGGGGGATGGAGTCTGCAGAAGGCAGCAGTAAAAAAGTACTTGGTATTTTGTTTCCACAGACTCATTATTAACATTGGCAGGTAGGTTGAAATATGTATATTTTTAATTTTACTGCTTCCACTGGTCAAATAAAAATAATATATTTTCCATATGAACAAAGGGGCATGAAACAAAAGAAATGTTTAAAGAGTTTTAATTGCAAAAAAGAAAAAAGCTGATAAAAGTATAAAATAAGGTGGCAGAAATAAATTAAACATAGTCATGATAAAGGAGAAAAATTTCCAGTAAAGGCAAACTGTAAGATTTGGTAAACACTAAAGTCCCTAAGAGAAACTAAAATAAATGAAACATTGGTTGTGGCTGACAGCAAAGGGTTAACAAAATCCAACAAGTGGAAGCAAATAAAAGAAAGCAGATGTGGAATAATACACTAAGAAGAAAATCATTAAATTCTACAAAAAGTGTTTTTTTAAAAAAATACTAATAAACCAAGAAAGACTCCAGAAGAAGTTACAAACCTTTTTATGCAGAATAAAAAAGCACCAGAATATGAGAGGAAAGCCATTCATCAATACAAGAAGAAATGGATACAGTACACTAAAAGCATAACCCTTTTAGACACTTAGAATAGAATCCAAAATATGGAACCTAAAAAATGGAAATTCTAGGGCCCTCCCTGGTGGCACAGCAGGTTAAAGCACAGCACCGAGAATCTAAAAACCGCTTCCTCACGAGTTCGATCCCCGCCTGCCCCGGAGGTGACCACATGGCTATGGCGGGGCAGACCTCTCCTGACCCGCCCACTGCTCCCCTCAGCAGTGTACTTCCTCGATCTGCCTGTTCTGTTCCCCACTCTGTCTCTGGTGAAGCCTCTCACTGCCCCTGAGCCTCTGGCCTGTACCCCAGTTCTGTGTGCACAAATAAATAAATCTTAAAAAAAAAGGAAACTCTAGTCTTTTTTCCTCACATGTCTGAAACTGATACACATCTTACAGTGGCTATTAAACCTAGACATTTTAATTATTCCTTAGATGTGTTATTTATATTATGATCATGGGGCTGAGTTAAGGATCAAGGTAATGCTGGAACTCATAAAACGTCACAACAAATACCATGTTCTTCTTAAAAGACCATGGCACGGGCCCTCCCTGGTGGCGCAGCGGGTTAAAGCACTGCACTAAGAAGCAAAAGCCATTTCCGCATGAGTTGCATCCACGCCAGCCCCGAGACCTCTCCTGACCCTCCTGCTGCTCTCCTCAGCAGTGTACTTCATGGATCTGCCTGTTCTGCTCCTCACTCTGTCCCTGGTGAATCCTCTCACCACCCCTGCACCTCTGGCCTGTACACCAGTTCTGCATGCACAAATAATTTTTTTTTTTTTAAAAGAGACCATGGCACGTGTATAAGCCACATTGTCTGACCATAAAAAATAAAATTAGAAATGAAACAATGCACACACAAAGCCTACTCAGAAAATATAAAATATTTAATAAATAATCACTGGATAAAGATAAATTAAAAATTATCATTACTAACTTCAGAAATTTCGGTTAAAACCCTGAATGTCAAAATATAGAAGACAGGGACAAAGTTCCCATGGAGAAAATTCCCAATTGCAAATGATTTTTATTATGACAAATAAAAAGGGTAACGTATACAAGTTAATCACCCAAACCAGAGCTTAAAAATGCAAAGAAATTCTGAGAAAGAAATGAATACATTTTAAAAATTAGTGAACGAGAGTAGAAGTTTCCATAGAATTAAAAAATAAAATCCTGTATCTTTTTTTTTTTTTTTTAAAGATTTATTTATTTATTTGTGCATACA
>NW_004567132.1:16605291-16607720 GCF_000260355.1 Condylura cristata | reverse complement strand
GCAGGCTGCAGGCGGGAATTGAACTCATGAGGAAGTGGCTTCAGATTCTCAGTGCTGTGCTTTAACCCGCTGCGCCACCAGGGAGGGCCAAAATCCTGTATCTTTTTTAAAAGGACAATCATTTATCAAGTTTATTCACTTCCAAAATATTTACACAAATAAGCAACATCATAAAAAAGATAAAGTAATTCTGGGTACAGAGAGTTAAAAGTAAAAGTTATACTATTAAGAAAGAAAAATCTCAATTTTCTCAAATTTGACACAAGAAGGTAAATAAATTCAATCCTGAATAATAATTGATGATATTGTTGTTCAAAATAATTCCCCCCAAAGAGCACTGAATTCATAAAATGTTAATAATAATTTCTATTATACCGCAAGGACTATATTAATTCCTGTGCTAAAGACAATACAAGCTTTTTTAACCCGTTTTCATAACGCAGTGGAAAAATCTGTCAAGAACTATATGCACAAATAGTGTACCAATTAAATTTATAAATATATACATGAAACTCCAAGCAACATATCAGTAAATTAACGTAGTACATCACGTCCAAAAAAAGGTCAGGCAAGAAAAGGGCACCATTATCAAGTCTACTTAAGAAAGTAGGACCTTACAGTTATCTCACTGAGAGTTAAAAAGGCTTTTGTTGAAAAACTGATACTGATAAAAACCGTTAAGATCTTATTATAAGTAATGAAGGGGTACCTCCTCCACATGGTCCACTGAAATGACCAGCCATTACAGAAAACTTAAATACTGCTATATTAGAGGTAGCTTCATTAAAGAGAGAACCAGGTAAGAGCAATTATACAATAAATATGGAGTTTTAGAAAGCTCTCACAAGTGATTATGACTAGGGGAAACTATGAGTTTTTCCTAAAATTAAGAAAATAAGAAATAAGAAAAGTAAATATTCAAAGCAGAAGACTGGATAAGTAAGTGAGGATATTATATTATGCAGTATATTGCAACTATTAATATGCCATTACTGTAAAAGGAAGACCTTGTATATCATGAGATATGCTATCGCTGTTTTATATATTTATAAGTGTATATAAATATATATGTATATTTTCCCTATAGAAATATTAAAAAACAAAAATATTAATTACTTTATCCCTGGGTAATGGGATTATTAGTTATCTATAATGTCAACATTTAGTGACTTAAGTCACTCATCTGTTTCTGTGGGTAAGGAATTTAGGACACAGCTTATTAGTGGTGGTTCTTCTGCAAGGTGTCTCATGAAGTTTCGTCCTGGTTTCAGTCAGGATGCTGGCTGGGGCTTCAGTCACAGGAGGTTTGAATGGGGCCAAGGGATCCTCTTACAGCAAGATTCACATAGCTGTCCGCAGGAGGATCCAGTTCCCTGCTATGTGGGGCTCTTCACAGACAGGGATGCTTCGTGACATGGCAGCTGGACTGTCCCAGAGCAAAAGTGATCAAGAAAGGACAAGATGATTATGGTATCTTTTAGGACCGACGCTAGGAAGCCACACTATTATTCCTGCTACATTCTATTCATTAGAAGCAAGTCACTAAGTCCAGTCCACACTCAAGGAGAGAATTAAGTCCACCATTTGAAGGAAAAAGGATCAAACAATTGGTGGGCATACTTTCAAGTCCCCACAATAGGTAGCTTGTGGCATACTCAGAAAAAGACATTTATTTTCTAAATAGAAAAAGTTAAACCCACAAATTCACATCCACATATACATATAAACAACTTTAAAAATTCTCAATAAGCATGATGGACCTACCAAAAAAGGGAACACAACTCTGAGTTGTAGTAACAGAAAAATGGCGCCCAGAACAAGTTCTAGTGACATTCTGTACCACTGAGGCTAAATCTAGTCTTATTCAACTGAATAACAGTTTTAGTAAATTCTAAGTGGAAAACTAACAAACTATAGAGTTTTTCACTTAGACAATAACTATCAAAATGAGGAATAGTCTGGAGGAAAATAGTGTTTGGCTTGAGATAGAGAAAACTTGAAGGGAAACGAGAGCAGGCAAATCACTGCTTTCAACATGAAGGGTCACCTTGTGGAAAAGTTAAGAGGCAGAACTTGAATCAAAGAGTCAGAGCCACAGGGATGCAAAGTGGCTATGCCAGAACTTTCTAACAATCAGAGCTGTTAAAAACCAGATGAGGGTCCTCCCTGGTGGCACAGTGGGTTGAAGCACAGCACTAGGAAGCTAAAGCCATTTCCGCATGGGTTCGATCCCCGCCTGCCCCGGAGGTGACCACATGGCAGGGCAGACCTGCCTGCCTGGGAGGTGACCACGTGGCATGGCAGACCTCTCCTCACCCTCCCGCTGCTCCCTTCAGCAGTATACTTCATCCATCTGCCTATTCTGCTCCTCACTCTGTCTCTGGTGAATCCTCTCACCGCCCCTGCACCTCTGGCCTGTACCCCAGTTC
>NW_004567132.1:16517493-16604860 GCF_000260355.1 Condylura cristata | reverse complement strand
CTGCCACGCCATGTGGTCTCCTCCGGGGCAGGCGGGAATCGAACTCATGTGGAAGAGGCTTCAGATTCTCAGTGCTGGACTCCAACCCTCTGCGCCACCAGGGAGGGCCAGATGTGCTCTCTTAAGGCCCCTTATAATTTCTAAAACTGTAATTTAAAACCACTGTAATTAACTATTATTTTTGATGGTCAGCTTCAGTAATAGTAATACACTTAAAGGGAGGAATGACAAAATAAATCTTCAAAGCTAGGATGGCTAGACATGCTTTCGAAAAACCACACACACAAACACACACAAGAGGTATGTAGACATACCGAAGCCCACAAAAGTCAAAACTGAACATATTCAAACAAGACATATCCTCTCTGGTGAATGTGGTCTGCCTTCTGGAATGAAAGTATTTTTTAAAAAAAGGAGACTCAAAACTGGGCTACTTCACCTACTCACAGCAAATTAGATTATTACAATTAGTTTACTCACCCATGCCAGCCAACTAACCACAGCAACCAAAAACTTACTTTTGGGGTCCCAGCAGCCTGGACATTCTGCCATGTTGCTACAGGCTCTGTAGCTACGTGCCACTCTGGGTAACTTTTCGTGAGTAACTTCACAAAGGTGGACTTTCCCACAGCTGCAATGCAAACAGCATGTGATGGGACACGTTTCAAATCAGGGCTGAGAAGAAGGCTGCTACTGAACTCTGCCACAAATGCCCAATGCAAGGGAACAAGTGCCAGTCTTTCCACTTTCAAAACTCAGTAGCCATGCCGCTGGCACACCGATGATGGGTGAGTCCATGCCGACCAGTCACCATAGTGAATACAGGCAACAGGGAGGCAAAATACCATTAAGACTTCACTTCCAATTTTAATATCCCAACCTCCCAGAGGAGAGTAGCTTAATAACAGTTGAAAATGATAGGCTGCCACAAGCTGATGAAATCAGCTACATAAATTTCAAGTTTGAATCACAGTCCTATTTATTCTGTGACAGTGTAAAAATTGCAAGTTTTTTCAGATAGAAGATGAAGATTATGACTCTCATTCATTCAACAAATCTAACCAATGTTCATGAGCTCTCTGGCATAGGGCTACATGCTTGGACTTTCTGGTACTAGAGGTACAATGGTTAACAAAACCCAGGAGGGATTTTGCCCTCAAAGAGCTTATATGGGAGACAGTTATTAATGACACACAAGTAACTTAGAGGATGCCAGGAAAGAAAAATGCAAGATCGTTCTACTATAGCTCAGGAGGTCCTTTGAAAAAATGACATCAGAGGTAAGACTTGAAAGATGAGGAATTAGCCAGGCTGTGGGTGGGAGAACAGTATTCCAGGCAGAGGGAGCGGCACGAACAAAGATCAGGGAAAAAAGAAGAACTTGTCATACAAGACAGAGACATCTATGGCCTTGAACAAGTGAGTGCACCTCCACTGTGGTCATGAGACCACGAGACCATGAACATGGAAGAGGCAGTGTGGCAGGTGGGCAGGTGACTCAGGCCTTCTAGTCCTGATAAGAAGTTTGAATTTTAAGGGCAATGAGAAGTCAGTGATGACATAGAGCTTAATTAAGCAAGGAAATGACAAGTTTCCATCTCATTTTTAAAAGATTACTTTGACAGCTGTGTAAGAATGGATGCATAAAGTAAAGTGGGCAGCCGGTTAGAAGTTAAAAAACAACTTGAAACCGGCCCTCCCTGGTGGCGCAGCGGGTTAAAGCACTGCACTAAGAAGCTTAAGCCACTTCCGCATGAGTTCGATTCCCGCCTGCCCCGGAGGAGATCCACGTGGCGTGGCAGACCTCTCCTGACCCGCCCGCTGCTCCCCTCAGCAGTGTACTTCGTCCATCTGCCTGTTCTGCTCCCCACGCTGTCTCTGGTGAATCCTCTCATCCTCCGCATCTCTGGCCTGTACCCCAGTTCTATATGAATAAATAAATCTTAAAAAAAAAAAAAACAGCTTGAACTAAAATGGCAGAGAAGGTGAAAAGTATGGTCTCTCTGAGAAATTTTGAGATGAAATCAATCTGGCACCACAACATTCAAGTTCTCTTTTCCCATTTTCAACGTCTGGACTCTAGACATCTCCATTTGGACATGCCACAGACACCTCTGTCTATATACCCCTAAATGAATTCATCTTCCCCACTAAACAGCACTTCTGTATGTCCCAGACCTCTGGATATAGCAGCACTATCCACTCACTGTTGGAACTTCCTCCTCTACCAAAACTCAAGTGGTGCCAGGCCCTTTGGACCAGCCTTTGAAACTTCCCCCACCTTTTTCTCTCCATTCTCACCTCTATGCTCAAAACTAGGCTCCTATCTCTTACTTTCCCACTGTGGCCTTCAATCCTGTCATTCAAACTGAACATAAAACAACACTGCTTTAAACCCTCTGACAGCTTCTTTTTGCTTTAACAACAAAATCCAACTGTCTGGTCTACAACACATCTTGAGGTCTGGCCCCTGCATACATCTCTTTGGCTTCAGCTTCCCTCCTGCCGGACCTAATTCCTTTTAAGTCTGATCACACCATGTTCTCCTGTGGGAATATGACTTTGCATATTTTCCCATTTCCTGGAGCACCTTCCTCACTGCCCAATTCCAACCCAATCTTTTAAGATTCTGCTTAGATGGACTCCTACAGTGAGCCCTGACTGTGCTTGGGAGCTCAATCTCTTCTATCAGAGAGAACCTTTCTCAAGTGAGCTCTACTCTCAGGAGAATCCCAAAGGGAACCAAGAAAAGTAACAGTGGCACCTGCCCATTCGATGGTGTTAGTCCCTCATGGCTACTGATCAGGAGTGAGATGTCTCAGCAGGAAAGCCTACACATTCAATATGTGACATTTAACACACACCACTCCGACTCCTCTCTGAACACACAGGGTAAGAACAAACAACATGAATCTGCATTTGGTACAGTCACGCTCATGCCAGCGCCACCTCCACCCAACTCCTGTGTGCCTTTGCACATTTGCATAGCCTCTGCTCTTCCCACACGCCAGTGAATAAATGCCTTCCCCTGCTCTTCTAAGGCCTGTGTCTACAGCTTTTGTCCTACCAAGCCTAAGGCCCCATCACTGCCATAAGGTACAGGCCTTCTCTAGCTCATGCTAATTTGGAATCAAGCTATACCTATGATATGTGTTTAGCATTTAATTTTTTGTTTCATGGGTCTCAATTTTGGTTTCCTAACAGGATCTGAATCTCTAGGATTGGACTCCAGGACTCCAAATTTTAGAACTATGCCAAGTGATACTGATGCATGTTGAAATTCCTATCAAAACCAAAAAGGAGTTTGGGTTTGTTGGGGTTTTTTTGGAGGGGAATGTAGATTCCAAAATCACAAACCAGACAACTAATAAAACTCTCTGGAGCTGTCAATGTACCTAACAGAGTGGCAGGAATTACCAATAAGTTGAATTTGTATATTATCAGATACCTGCTTGCCTTAAGTTTAAATGTTTGGCACAGAGGGTCAATATTTAGACTGCAGGTTGTTGAAAAGTCTAAAACATGGTCTCTATAAGCTGAAAAATTATTCTGACTGATATAAAAAGATGAAGGCAATTATTAGATAGGTGGGACTTAATCTAAGTTTTTCAGCAGTCAAAGACAATTACCTAAGAAACTACTGCAGATGGAAAGGAAGGGTCACTGCCTCACTGCTCAGACCAGACACCACCAGTTCATCTGAGAGCAGTGAAGACTCAATGAAGACAACTTGTGCTATTTAAACACAAAAAACCCAGAATGCCAACAAATTAAGATGTGATGGGGAATAAACAGTTCCTGTTACTAGAACAATCACATCAAGGTAACTTTCCCACACTGCACCCGTCTCCCCATTCCAAAGCTTTTGGAAAGCCACCTTAGTACTCAGCTTATGGCTAGAATGACTGTAAGTGAGGATGCAAGGTCCCAGGTTGTACCATCGATGCTGCTGCAGGGCTTGGGAGCCTGAGTAATTTACCAAAGGGCAAGATTTCTCAACTTGCATCCCAATGGAATTGGTCTGCGCCAGGCACTGCCCACACAAGTGGGGTATTTAAAATAAAATAATTCAGTTACATATTTGTGTTCAAATGACACAGCATCACTTTTTTTTCAGTGCTGTGATATCTGACTGTAATAGTTGTTTTCTTCCTGGTTGAGTTTCATAGTTGTTTTGTTTTGTTTTGTTTTTAAAGATTTATTATTTATTTATGCATACAGAGGTGGGGTACAAGCCGGAGGTACAAAGGCAGTGAACAGATTCACCAGAGACAGAGTGGGGAGCAGAGCAGGCAGATGGATCAAGTACACTGCTGAGGGGAGCAGCGGGCAAGACAGGAGAGATCTGCTGTGCCATGTGGGGATCAAACTCTCACTGAACAGCTGTCGCTATGCTGCGTCCCAACCAGTTGCGCCACCAGGTAGGGCCCTCATAGTTTTTTTAAAAGCTATATTTTAAAGTGCTGCCATGACTTTGCAAGTGTGAGACTATCTGGTTCTCTACTGCTACACTCACCTCTTACTAGTGACCAGAACACCCGTGTCCACCAAAAGCCTCTCTTCTTCAGGTAACACTGAACCAAGCGGACAAATTCCTCCTTTTGTCAAGTCTCAGCAGGGACAAGCTCTTATGACTTCATGATCATGACTTAGATCCCAGTTTAACTGTTATCTTTCAATATTATGAAATTTGGGAGTTGTCAGATGTCAAAAGCAGCATCAAACTTTCCCTTAAGGCCTTGCTGATCACTGTACCTTGTTCTTTGTGCCATGCTGAAGAAAAGGATGAGAGTAGTATGTTACTTCAGCATGCTGACTTCTTTCAACACCAGGATTATCATGCCACGTATTAGACGGAAGAGTTGTTAATGTTCATCCTTTTCCTATCATGGGTTTTTCCTCCCACAATTTTTCTGTAAAGCTGCAATAGCTACATTGTGCTAAAATCTGGTAATAAGATAGCATCTGAGGTAACACAAAACAATATGCTATATTATTTTAAATTTAAATTTAAATTCCTTTATGGAAGGAATGAAGTGAATCACAGAAACAGAGAATCCAACATTTCAAGGGAACTTCTTAACTATATCATCTCTTCCAGGCAAAAACATGGGTGGTGATGGTGGGGGGAAACCCAATTCTGAAACTCTTTAACCAAAACACAAACGAAAGCAATAGATATAAAACTCTCTTAAGCAACAAAACATTCTTCCAGAGAAATTTAAAGCTTTTATTTCAGGAACTGCATTTGGTGCTGCAGTCACTCACTCATTCATTCCATGTAAACAGATGTTGATGGAGTAGTTACTAAAGGGCAGGTACTGTAACTAAATGATAAATTAGGTTGCAATCCAACTCTGAAACTAAGCACCCAGGATCAGATAGGCATTCTTAAAAGCATTCTGGGAAAACTTAATAAAAATCACTCAGCAGGCTTAAAAGAAATTTAATAGGTTTGCCCTGATTCCTTTTCTTCTCATGACAAACTTTATCTTCCCCCCAACCTCCCCAAAATCCTCATGGCTTCCATGAGGAAGCCATCTAAACTATCTGATCTGAAATGCCCTCCACCCTCACTTTCCCCAATTGATTCATCCCTTCACTGCCGCCTTCTCCCTGATGCCTCCTTGAACTATCTCCAGCTCTACTTCATCCCTAACCAGAGTTAATTACTGCCTGCTCTGGTTTACCAAAGTAAATTAACACTAATTATTTGTTGAATCATCATTCTCTCCAGCTAGAGTAGGAGCTAGCTTTCTGAAGACCTTATTCTCTTTGTGTCCTGAGTATCTAGCCAGGTATTAAGAATGAAGCTAGATGGAAGGAAGGAGGTGAATCACAAAAACAGAGAATCCAATATACAATGTTTGGAATAAACAGGCATCTGCCTGTTCCCCCTGGGGCTTCTTTGCCCAGTTGTTTATATATTTAGTATAAGATACATCTTAGTGACACTAAGTCACTCACTTTGAATGCTGGAGGGACCTGTTACTAGGAAAACTCCCACTGATTTATGTGTAAATTTCTAAACTGCAAAAGTATGAAACCATTTCCTCCTTAGCAGGGTCTTTGAAAATCAAAATGAGAATGGTCTGCGATGACTCACTGGCAACATTTCCTATAGCAATCCTTTCTGCAAATTAGGTTTGAAAGCATAAAATAACTCACTTTCCCATAATACACATCAGTGATGAATACACTCAAAAGACAGGCTAAGCACCTTGTTTTTTTAGATTTTCAGGTATTCGAGGTACCAGGTTTTCAATTTTCAGTCACACAGGGCATATGGCTTCATCACACGTTAGATGCCACTAGCTGCTACTGCACAGACCAATTTTCTCTACCTGCTGCTCTCTGCATCTATCATGCAGGGTATGATAAGATTTAGGGCAACATGACTAACAAGAAAAGTCCCTCTAAAAACTATCTAACCACAGTAGGACAGAAGTTCATGTTTCCTGAATAGGTACTTCACTCTGATTTGTTTGAGGGATGGGGGCGCCACCTGTGACAGAGAACAAGCTAACTCTTGATTTGATTATAAAAGCAGTTTAATATATTTCCTTGTTACTGCTGACTAGTTTGTGTATGAATATTACTGCACAGGATTCAAATATCTGGTAAATATAGCATAAATACAATGGGTCAGTAGGGGGTTAGGTGTTGATGATGCAAGATGAACAAGACAGGAAGTGGCCAACCCTTGGAAGGTATTGAATGTGCAAACAACTTCAATAGAACGCAAGTGCTGCAGCAGTTTTGGGTACAAACTGTTATGAGAGCATACAGAGGAGGCAGTGACTAATTCTGTCTGAGGAGAGTCATCAGGGTATGTGGGGTGATGTAGTGAAAGGAAATAAAACAAGGAAGAGCCACACTGAGATCTTACCTGTCTACTTCTCATTAGTCAGACTTTCACTGGTCAGCTTCATTCATTCTAAAACTTCAAAAACTGCCCCAAGTTACCAACTTTTCATATTGAAACCTCAGCCCCTATTTCTCTCGACTTCAGGCACATTATCTCTCAATGTCTCTGAGGCACTCCACACATAACACTCTTAAGCTCTGCTGACTTCCTCTTCCTTTATTCCCATGCTCAGTTTTCAGAGTCAGTGAACAAATTACATACCTCACTGTTAATCTTCTACATCTCTTTATCCCTCACTCCTCCAAAAGGTCCCCAAGTCCTGTCAATTCCACCTCCAAAATCTCTTTCAAGCCATTACTCTCTCTCCCCATTCCTTCCATTCAGGCCTGAAATTTCCCTCTCTCCAACTACTACTACACTATTTGTATAACTAGTCTATGCCAAACTCACCAGATACAAAGAATTATGGGTATTACAGCAACCAAGACTTAGATCGTAAAGTGCCACCTTTATAGAACTTTCTATTTGCTCATTCTAGCAGCCATTTTCCTTTGAAAAATTAATTTGGTTATGTAATACCTGGCTTCAGGTCTGCAGTAACCTCCCACTGCCTATAAAGAAACTCCTAGCACAGTTCAGAAGACCATTCAAAATCTGGCAAACCCTAACCTTCCACACTCTTGTTCTGCCATCCTCTTACAGGCCTTTAAAATACAAGTACACAACTGCTGCCCTATTATTAAAACTGTATGTATTTCTTCAGGATTTGCCTTGGCAAATGTTACTTCCTGTCCCTGAAATATTCCTTTTCCACTTCTGTCCCTTGGAAATTCCTACCTCAGAGATGTTCCACAGAAATCAAGTTTATAAATCTGCTCCTCCCACTTGGTTGTGAGCTCCTTAAAAGACAGGAGCACTATCACATGAGTCCATCCTCATAATAGGTACACTGAGCCTTATTTGCATGAGATCAAGAAAGCAGCATTGAAATCAGAAAGGTTAGGAGGCAAAGGTCAGGAAAATAGGGAGAGGCAGTTCAAACCTCACTTGACATTCATCCCTACTGCTCTTAAAAATGCTTCAGAAGTTCACCTAACAATTCCAGCATCTGAAGCATTGCACGGCTGATCATTCTCTCCCCCAAGCACACTTCACTTGACTCCCAGGATCGCATTCTCTACTGACTTTTCTCATATCTCACTGGTCATTACTTCATTCTTTTTAAGGTTCTTTCCATCTCCTCGATCTCTTTAATATTTGTGTGTTCCAGGGTTTTAGTACTTTCCATCAATACCCCGAGTTGCTTAACTTTCAATACCATCTACATTTGTAACTCTGATACAGAGACTCTGAACTCTAGACTCATATATTCATTTTCTATTCAACATCCACTTCGATATCTAACAGTGTGAATACATAATATACCAAAAACAAAAACCCTGAAATCAGAACTCTATCTTTCAGGCCAAAAATGACTGGCATTATTACCGATCCTTCTATATCTCACACCCCACATCTACCTGTTACTAAGTCCATCTACCTGTTACTAAGTCCTACCTTAAATGTACTCCCTTATCACCTCCATGTTACCATGATGGGCCAACTGACTATAACTTACTTTTTTGCACTAACTTCCTGTCATTTTCTACTTTCAACATACAGGCAACCCCTCACTGCATACTGTTTTACTGTGCTTCACAATGGTGTTTTTTTGTTTTGTTTTGTTTTTTTACAAATTGAAGGTCTGTTGGAACATTACAGCAAGTCTACATGCACCATTTTTCCAAAGGCAAGTGTTCACTTCCTGTCTGTGTCACATTTAATTAAGGTACGGATATTGGTTTTTTAGACACAATGCTGTAGTCTATTAAGTAGACTACAGCAGAGTATAAACATAACTTCTATATACACTGGGAAACCAAACATTTCCAGACTCCCTGTGTGGCCACAGTCACTTTACTGTGGTGATCTGGAACCAAACTCCGAGATCTCCAAGATGTACCTGGATCAGTCAGTCATCTTTCTACAATCTAAGTCAAATCATGCCTCTTGATGCTCAAAACCTCTAATGGTTTCTCACCTCAATCAGAATAAAAAACCCATGTTGAATTACAAGGCCTAGATAATGTGACCACCTCCCTTATATTCTGTCATCTCCCCCATTCTTTTTATTCACTCCCGTCTAGTCACAACTGTTTGGCACACTGTTCCCTAGACACCCTTACTACCTCAGGGCCTAGCATGTGCCTTCTCTCTGTCTAAAATATTCTGAAGTTATACACATGGTTCATTCCCTTCAGGTTTTTGCTCAAAGGTCACTTAACTCAGGGAGGCCTGTCTTGACTATGCTATTTAGAATTACAATTCCACTCAGCCCCTCACCTGAGTTTCCTCACTACACTCATTACTAACAGTCTCATTACTCATTACTAGCAGTCTAATATACTGCTTACTTTGTTTATTGATTTATTTTCCATCTCTACTAGAGTTCCGTGAGAGTGAGATTTGTTTGTTCTGTTCACTGTGGTTTCCTGAGGGCCAAGCACATGTGGAAATGGCTCAAAATTTATTTGTTGAATGAATAAAGTGAGAAATTCTCAATCTGTTGCTAGTCTATCTTCAACACCCAATCTCTGCTGATTCCCTGCAGGGTTCAGCACCCTTGTAGGTAAAAGCATCAATTCAGGACTTAAGTTACACCAAGCTGAACGTTTCAGTTTAACTATACTAAACTGAAAGTTTTAGTTTTTTCGACTTTTAAAATACTGTGTCGCTACTCTTCTAACAGTTAATTTTTAATTTATACACATTTTTAAGAAAAACGTTAATAAATAGTGGGACAAGCTCAGGGATATGGCAAAAATTAAACTGAACAAGTTTAGATAAAATACAGGACATCTAGTTAAATATGAATGTGAGATAACGAATTAGTTTTGTGTGCGTGTGCCCCAAATACTGCATTGGGCACATAATATCTGAAATCCTATATTAAACGGGTAGCTTTTTTCTCCTAAATATAGCAACCCTGTCTTGGGAGAGCAAGCGTCCTACTCCTTGTCGTTTTCATCTCGAAAACAAACTATAACTTAACCCTACCTACAGCCTGCATGGCTTTTAAGGACCACCAAATGCATCCCTGTGGGAGAGTCCTTAGGCCTGACGTCCTAACAATCAGAAAGGCAAAGGCTAACAGTACACTTTGGGAGGGGAAAGGCCCTAGCAACTTTGAATAAGCAGCCCCGCAGTATTAGATGGGGTCCTGCTCCCTTTCCCAGCCTCTCAGGCACCTGCTCCATGGGGGCCAAGGCAGGGCAGCCACTATGGGCCCTTACCAATGTTGCCTTCGATGGAGAGCCTTCGGAGCCCGCGCTCCCCGTGCAGGGCCCTGAAGGGGGGCACGCTCTCGAGTGGGCTCTGAGCCATGGAAGTGGAGGGTGCTCGCAGGAGCCTTCGAAAGAGCCGGCCCGCTGTCATCCCACCCACGATTCGCGCAAATGTCACTTCCGCTGAAAGCACTTCCGCCCCCGACACCGCCTTCACGCGCTCCGGCGCGCTTCTGACGTCAGAAGATCGCCAGGCAGGAAGTGGGTGGGGTCGAGAGGTCAAAAGCGAACACTTTGCTATCGCGACGTTTGTGGAGAAGCGTGGCTGTAGAAATCCTCCGGGTGGGGGTGGAGGAGAGTTTGTGGATACTGAACTTGCCAGGGTCATGTTCGCCCCTTCGTTTTTGTTAGTTGGGCCGGTACAGTTTAAAAAGAGATATAACCGTAAGCGGAGGTTACAGCGGGGGAGGCTGATGGACCGCGGCCGAGGACTGGTGGTGGTAGATGGGCGGGGTGTGCTAACACCTCTGAACCAGTGGTTCTGAATCATACACGCTGTCGTAAACCAACGTTACCTCAATTAAAACAAAGAATAATATCACATTGCATCTTTGTGTGACTTTAAAGACAATTCTCTAATTGAAATTTTAAACGAGGGTTCTTGTTTTCCAGCTGTTTTTATTCTAAATGGGAAGAAATTGGACGACTTTAAGTGTGAAAATGATGCAATCTGATGATTTACGCAAATTAATTCCCCCACCCCCCATTCCTTGTTAAGGCTCAGCACAAGCTGGTACATTAGTGAATAATCAACAAATTTGTTCAACTGCACCCTACCTCTTATTTTGTTTTAAATGAATATGAATGTTTGCCTAATCGATTTGCATAAATAGCCAAAAATCCCATTAAGGTAACCGGGTAGAGGTTAAGAAAGGAGATGAACCGCGTTTTAAACTGGACAGATTGGGTTGTGTGGGTCTAAACAATGATGGGGGAGCTGACTGGCAGGTGGGGTAGGATGGAGGTGGGTATTCGGATGCATTTGTGAAAGGGTGAGAACGAGTAGGGAGACTTGGTAAGTTAGACTTGGTAAGTATGAGTGGAGTCCTGCTGTGGAAGAATTGTACTCTTCAGAGGGACAGGGACAGTTCTTAGCTGCTGCCACTGGATGAGGCCCTGACAGGCTTTGCCCTGTCACACTCCATCGGCATAACGACCCCAGAACTAATGATTTATGAAACGCTATCAAGGGTGCTGCACCTTGCAAGATTAAGCCAAAAGAGTCAAATCAGCAGTGTACAGGCAAACCGACATTCAGGCAACACTTTCAGAGGTGGGAGATTTTTCAAGATAGCTATCTGATTGCAAGGGGTGTGAGGAACAGTGTCAGTACCGCAACTCTCCTTGGATCCCATCCAGGCTGGAGTGTGTGGGGGGGGAGGGGGCAGGCCTGCCTACATCCCCCAAGACCAACCTCTGCATCCCCCAGTACTCTAACAGCCCAGGTCTGTGATTGCAATTTGCAGAACTGCCCTCAAACTACTGGAATCACTTCTCTGCACAGGTGGAAAGTCTGGGAATTCACGTCCTTCCCCGTACCCCTTCTGTGAAGGGTACACCTACATCCATCACTAATGAGAAAAGTGACAGTGCAAAGCCTGGCTCTGTTGCCTCAATCAGGCTTATAGGCTAGAGCTCCTTGGGGCCCAGGCTGAATCTACTTTTTGGGAATTTTGCCTGGAGATCCCTCTGGGCAGTATACTTACTCGTTTCTCTTAAGAGCACTTTTTTTTTTTAAAGATTGATTTATTTATGCATACAGAACTGGGGTACAGGCCAGAGTGCAGGGGCGGTGAGAGGATTCACCAGAGACAGAGTGGGGAGCAGAACAGGCTAACTAACAAAGTACACTGCTGAGGGGAGCAGTGGGCGGGTCAGGAGACATCTGCCCCACCATGTGGGTCACCTCCAGGTCAGGCAGGGATTGAACTCATGCTGAAGTGGCTTTAGCTTCTTAGTGCTGTGCTCTAACCCACTACACCACCAGGAAGGGCCCTCTCTTAAGAGCACTTTAATAAATCACTTGGATGTAAAGGTCTGCTTGGGAAATTCGCCCTAAAACAAATCTTCTGGTGGGGTTTGAACCCACTCCACTAGACAAGCGAAGGGCTGGTGAACAAGGAATGTCTGAAGTTGAGGTTCCTACTCCACAGTCTCCAAATAGGTGTGTTTGGGAAAGCTCATGAACACGGTGGGGTCTACTTAGGAGTGTCAAGGATGGGACCTGACTAGGTGGAAAGGACCTAATTCTGCTATTAACTAGTTAAGTGACCTAGTTAAAGTAGATTCCTTATAAAACAGGAATGAGGGGCCCTTCTTGGTGGCGCTTCAGGTTAAAGCATAGCACTATGAAACTATCTGCAGCCACTGCAGCACAAGTTCAATCCCCATCCCCCACCCCCAGAGAGGGAGGTGACCCACAGGGTGCAGCAGACCTCTTGACCCACCCACTGCTCCCCTCAGAAGTGTTTCAGTAGATCTGCCTGTAACGAATCCTCTCACCACCCTGCACCTCTAGCCTATGCCTCAGTTCTTATGTGCATAAATAAATCTTCAAAAGAAATAAAATGGGAATGATACTAGTACCTGCTTTATAGGGTTGTGGTGAGGATTAAATGAGGAAATCCACATAAAGCTCTTAACCTAATGCCTAGCATCTTATAAGCACTCAATAATGTTAGCTATTATTATCATTCATTACTGTCTCATTGTACTTTGGGGGTGCTTCTGTTTCATCTTAAGTCATTGTCTCTTTTTGCATAATATCCTGATTGGCAGGAATAATCTTTGATGATAAGTACAAAATCCCACTTGGCCATACTCAGCAATTCTATGTGATCCAAAGTCAGTAAATACTTGTAAAATTAAACAAACTGACCAAGGGCAGGGAATGGGTGTGGTTGGGGGGGGCGGCAAGTAATGAAAGAGAAGACACAGGGAGACAAAAAGGAAGGGGAGGAAGAAGAGGGGGAGGAACAAAAGGGGAGAGAAGATATTCCTCTCCTTTTGCACTGTTAACAGTGCTGCCACTTTCTTGCTAAGCTCTTGGAGCAAAATGCAGCCTAATAATAAATGGACCTCAGAGATCTTAAACTAACTGTGACCTAAGCTTAGTAACATGTTTGAATGTTTGAATCACTGATACCTCCCATCCTATAGGCTTTGTGCTTTTCTTTCTGTTCATGTTTTCCCTGTATCACCTGCAACTATGAGGATTCAATCTTTCTGAAAAGCCTTCTTTTTTTCTTTCCTTTGAAAAACACCTCACTCACTTTTTAAATTTTTTAAAATGTTTATGTATTTTACATCATTCTTCATTTTTATGCAATGTATAATTTATCATCTTGTGTATGTATGGTCCCCAAGAAATTCCCACTACCAGTTCACCCATGCCATGCACCATCACCATAGTCCCTTGTGCTCTTCCCACCCCAGTTTTGATTCATTTTCCTCCCCCTCCTGCTCCCTTTCTGCTTTATAGTTGCCTGTTGATTTTGATTTTTACTTGTGTATATACCACATCTTCTTGATCCAGTCATTTATTTGGGGGCATTTGAGTTGTTTCCATAGCTTACCTATTGTAAATAGTGCTTCAATAAACATAGGGGCACAGGTGTTCTAATGTCTTTGTGTCCTTTGGGTAGATACCGAGGAGTGGAATTGCTGGATCATATGGAGGTCCATTTTTAGCAATTTGAGGAACCTCCACAAAGCTTTCCATAGCAGTTGGACCAATCGGCATTCCCACCAGCAGTGTAGGAGAGTTCCTTTTTCTCTGAATTCTCATGAAAGGCCTTGTTTCTTACCTATTGCTCCACCTCACCTTACACCTCCCCCCCACCACCAATTTTCTAGCCCTTATTGCTACATTTAAGGAAAAGGAAACAAGATGGCATAAAAGAAATACTAACTGGTTCTGTGTGAGCTTCAGCAAGACCTTAACTTCTCTGAGCCTCTGTTTCCTCATCTGTAATATGGGGATAATGATAGTACTTCCCTCAGAGGGTCAGTGTGTAGACAGAAGAAAGATTGAAAACGTGTGAGACAGAACCAGAAAAAAATAAAAAGCCCCAACAAAGAAGTAAAGCTTGAAAGTTTTAATGCTTTGTGGTTGGTAACAGAGCAGTCTCAAGGAGATTCCCAAAGAATCTCCTCCGACTTTAGAAGCACTTCCTGTGAACAATGGAAGGCCCTGCCTCGTCATACTCAGGCTTGCTGATCCACATTTGCTGGAAGGTAGAGAGAGAGGCCAGGATGGAGCCTCCAATCCAGACTGAGTACTTCCGCTCTGGGGGAGCAATAATCTGCAAAGAGTAAATGGAGTGAGTCATGATCTGCCCCAAAGAACAGGAAATGTGATCCAGGAATCGCCTCACCGCCCTGAAGGCTGCCTGGGAAAGGACAGTGTCCGTGGTCAGAAAGGAACTGGGTAGACCTTGTGGTAGGTTGGATTATTGCTCACATCTTTACTCCCCATCTACCTGCCTCTCTGTAGAAAGAGTGCATGGTTCTACCCTGTGAAATACTCCCCATCTACCTGCCTCTCTGTAGAAAGAGTGCATGGTTCTACCCTGTGAAATAAGTATCAACTGGTCCCTATATTTGTTCTGTTCAAGAGGATATTAGTAGACATGATACAAACAGAGCTTTCAGTGTGCTTCAGACATGTACCTGGGCATGCTCGCTTGTGCCTCTGGCATCTTCATGAGAAGAGCTTCCCCTAAGGAGCTGCTGGCCGTTCATCCTGGGCCCCATAATGTGAGAAGTGGACCTTATTTGAGTTGAGCTACACAGCTTTCTAGAGAAGCCTCAGCTAGATCAGTGACTTTCAGCAGCAATGTATATATGAATTTAAGAACAGATAGCTCTTGACAGAGTTCAAGAAATGGTTTGAGTACACTAGCTCAGACAGAGGAATGGAGGAAGCCTAGCCAAGAGGCCTATACATCTAAACTCCAGAACCAAACAGTGCTACCCCTATAGATATTTGCATTCATCAGCTCTTATTGAGTAACAAGCAACTATAGAGTCTCAAAGCACATGACAATAAGCCTTTATTTTTTGTTCATCTATAGGTCTGCTGGAAGTCAGCTGATGTAGCTGAGGCTTCTTTAGAAAGCTCTACTGCTCTACTCAAATTAGGTCCAGTTCTTACATTATGGGGCCCAGGATGAAGGGCCAGCACTGTTTGGCTCTGGTATTTAGATGCATAGGCTGCTTGGATGGGCCTCCTCCATTCTTCAGTCTGAGCTAGTGTATTCAAACTATGTCTTGAACTTCATCTGTCAACAACTACCTGTTCTTTTGTTTGTTTGTTTGTTTGTTTGCTTGTTTTTAAAGATTTATTTATGCATACAGAACAGAGCTGCAGGGGGTGAGAGGCTTCACCAGAGACAGAGTGGGGAGCAGAACAGGCAGATTGACTAAAATACACTGCTGAGGGGAGCAGCAGGCAGGCCAGGAGAGGTCTGCCATGCATGTGGGTCACCTACCTGGTAGGGAATTGAACTCATGCTGCAGTGGCTACAGATTGCTTCATAGTGCTATGCTTTAACCCATTGTGCCACTAGGAAGGGCTCCAGCTACTTGTTCTAAAATTCATAATACATTGCCATTGGAAGTCCTCAACTTAGCTTTTAGAAACTGGTTGTCATATCAGACTACTTTTAACTTAAAAGTGGACCCAGGAGGATTAATTCTTTACCTCATTTCCCACTTTTTGAAGAAGCTAAGAATTCAGTGCTAGAACAAAGCAGACCCTAAATGGAATGTTTTGTCTCCATAGAACATCTCCACATATTTCCTAAATTACAAACATCATGGAATTGCAGAATATGGAAGATTTTTAGAATTATCATTCAGGCAGATAAAAGTTACCTACACACTCCTTGGACAGATGCCTCAAGGATAGGCACAGCCAGTAAGAAGGTAATAGACTTTATTGCTGGCAGTACTAGCTATGAGAAAACTATGGGTTGTTTTAGGTTGGAGGTCGTAAGTCTCAGCCCCAGACCCAGCCCCATGCCATAGCTCTTCTCCATATCCTTGAGTCTTGCCTTATCTTCCTGATTCCTTGACATAAACTCTGCTGTCCAAAGTGGTAGCAATTTGCTTGGACATTCAGACACACTCTGGGCAGCTTTGCTCACCCCTTTCTGGAGCGCTCTTTCTCCTCCTCTTATGTTAGTTAAGTAGTTCTTTTATTGATCAAGTCTGCTAATTAGATGCTGAACTCCTTGAAGTCTGGCACATGCTATTATATTCAGGGCAGTGATTCATAAACTGGGATATGCTTCAAGTCATTAGTATTCATTTAGCACCCTAGCAAATGGGGGCACCCAAGACCTATTGTACTAGAATCTGGGGGTGACTCTAGGGCTGGTATCCTGACAAATGGTCCCAATAAAAAGTCTGGCTGGGCCCTCCCTGGTGGTGCAGCAGGTTAAAACACAGCACTAAGAAGCTAAAGCCACTTCAGGATGAGTTGGTTCCCCCCCTTGGGGTTGCCCACATGGCGCGGCAGATCTCTCCTGACCCGCCTGCTGCTCCCTTCAGCAGTGTACTTCGTCAATCTGCCTGTTCTGCTCCCCACTCTGTCTCTGGTGAATCCTCTCGCTGCCCCTGCACCTCTGGCCTATACCCCAGTTCTGTATGCATAAATAAATAAATCTTTTAAAAAAAGTCTTGCTGCTGACTTAGCATGTATGCCCCCAGATGTTAGCAGGGCTGCTGTGGTGGCACCAGGGAGGCAAAGAGCCCATCAGCTTCACCTGTTTCCTGGTGACCCATTCTATGTCCTTGTGCTGAGCAGGGGACAGGCTTACCCCTTTGTGAAGATGGTTCTTAGACTACTGGTATAGAGAATACTCTTGCTCACACCCCCTGAGATCAGCTTTACTGTGAGACTTTGTAACTTGCAATCTTAATCTTGATTCCATTTCTAATTCTGCTTCTAAACCTGTTAGCAGCAAATTTCCTAGAAGCCCTAAAAAGTCTCTAATTGCTTGGGGGCTGGCGGCTGTGTGAGGAGTAATTAGGCTGCCATTCTGCTGGGACCAGCAAGGTGAGAAGCCCCCATGAGAAGCAGTGTTGGGAGGGCTGTGGCCAAGAAGGGGCATTAGGCTGTCCAGGGCTCAAGGGTTGTCCCTGTGTATTTGAACTGGCAGCCTGTCCAGTGGCCAAATGTTCCCTTTTAGAACTTTCATCTTTCTCTGAGGTAACACCTACATCCTTTTTCAAGCTTAAAGATGCGATAGCATTGCCTCCTTCTTTTCTTCCCCTCTGTTTCCCTTGTCCTAATTTTTTTCTCAAACTCCCCAATATTCTCTTCTGTCCATTTCTTTCATGGTGTCCTTGTGATTATGTTTGAGAAACCTTATTAAACATGTCTTGGGCTCATCAGTGTCCAAGGAACCATAGCCCTTGAGATGAAATCTGCCTCAAACCAGGATGACGCCGAGCTCAGGATACCACCAATAGGTCTGACAGCCTGATTCTGAGCATCTCCCAAGTAGAAGGTCTGTCTTGGTTCAAAGGTCGCTGTACAAAGAACAGAATGGAGGGAACTAGGAAGAGACCTACCTTGATCTTCATGGTACTGGGGGCCAGGGCTGTGATCTCCTTTTGCATCCTGTCAGCAATGCCAGGATACATGGTGGTGCCCCCGGAGAGGACATTGTTGGCGTATAAGTCCTTGCGGATGTCAATGTCACACTTCATGATGGAATTGTATGTTGTTTCATGAATCCCAGCAGATTCCATGCCTCGTGGAGATCACAGAATCTAGTTAACATCCATCATTTCATACACACACACCTCCAGCTCCCCAAGAGACCCTCTGCTGCTGCAGCTACCCTCATTCAGCCCCTTGCTCACCTCCCAAATGGATGACAAGATCAGACCCTCTAACTGGTCATCGCTTGCCCTCTAGTTTTCCCCAGTTCTGATTGATCTTGCACATTGTTGCCTGAGGTATATTTCTATACAACACTTTCATCATAGCTTTATAATCTACATGCCCTATTTACCCTTTCCAAGTACACAGTTCAGTTGTGTTTAGTGTGTCCCCAGAGCGGTGCAACTATCATTATGATTTATTTTTAGAACATCTTATCATCCCAGAAAGAAAGTTCATGCTTGTTAGTGGACACTCCCCATTTTCCCTTCCTTGTTTCCCAGCCCTAGGCAAATGCTAATCTATTTCTCTTCTCTATACATTTGCCTATTCTTGATATTTCAAATAAATGGAATCATACAAATATCACAACTTGTGTCTGCCTCCTTTAACTTAGCATACTCGTTTCAATGTTCATCTATGTTATAACATTTATCAATGTTTTATCCTCTTTTATTGCCAAATAATATTGCATTATATGGAACTTATTCAAAACATCATTTTGACAATTCCCTTATCCCTAAAGCTTGACACCTAACTGCCTGAGCCTGCACCAAGACCTTCCAGAGTGAAAGATCTTTCATGCCAGACCAGCTCATGCCCACAGCCTGGCCTCCCCCATCTCTAGCCTTTTTCCCCTGTGTGATGTAATTCTACATTGTAGATAGATGAATCTTCCTGAATTACAAATCTGAACGCTTGCTACACTGTTGCTAAAAGCTTCCATGACTGATATGATTAACCCTCATGTTCTTAGTGTGGCTCAAAGCCTCTCAAGCGCACGCGCGCGCACACACACACACACACCACATACGCTCCCAGTTTGTCCCAAATAGAACATGATCTTCCACTACTCTAAGCCTTTGCACATATTATTCCATTGACCTTGACGGTCATTTCCTACTCTGAACCCCTTCCATCCCTAGATACCCTGAAATACCTAATATTTAAGGTTCTGTTCAAAGGCTCACCTTCTCTTAGAAGGTTTTCCTGATTGCTTCTGCCTATATTACTACATGACAATCAACATTTACTTATGGACTCCTCAAGAAAGTAATTGTCCTTGGTCCTCCCTTGTGGCTCAGCACGTTAAGGCACAACATCTGCTAAGATGGCCACAGCTGCTTCGGTGAGAGTTCAATCCCTGCCCTGGAAGTGACCAACATGGCGTGGCAGACCTCTCCTGACCCACCCGCTGCTCCCCTCCGCAGTGTACTTCATCAGTTTGCCTGTTCTGCTCCCCACTCTGTCTCTGGTGAAGCCTCTCACCGCCCTGAGCTTCTGGCCTGTACCCCAGTTCTGTATGCATAAATAAATAAATCTTAAAAAAATAAAGTAATCATCCTTATATTAAACAATATCTTAATTACTCCTTATTTCAGCCCTCTCTGGTGGGCACTATAATTATTTCCATTTTATAGAAGAGAAAACTGAGGTAAGGCCATATCCAAGGTGACAGGCTTCGGAGGGGAAGCTTTAAGACTTAAAAGCTGGTAGGACTTTCTGCCTCCAATCCACCCTGTTACTACTGTAAGTTTTGAGCTTTATGACTTAAATGTTGAGTGATTCAGGAAGTGGTTTGTGTCTTAACCTCATTCTTCGTTTTATGTTATGGTCCCTTTCTACTTTCCCTTTATTTGACTTCCATGCCCTTTTATTTAAAATTATATTTTATCAAGTTATGTTCTTTATTTAACTTTTGATACTTACTGGAAAAATATATATGTTAATAATGAATAAAGCATCCATGACTACCAGTGTTCTCTTCCCATCCCCCGCCCATGCCTCTACCCTGCACTCCCCACGGCAGGGACTGCTGCAGCACCTCACCAATGAAGGAAGGCTGGAAGAGGGTCTCTGGGCAGCGGAAGCGCTCATTGCCAATGGTGATGACCTGTCCATCTGGCAGCTCATAGCTCTTCTCCAGGGAGGAAGAGGAGGCTGCTGTGGCCATCTCATTCTCAAAATCGAGGGCCACATAGCACAGCTTTTCCTTGATATCTCGCACAATTTCTCGCTCAGCTGGAAGGAGTAGCAATGACAGAAAGTAGATTCTCAGTTCAGTTAGTTTGGTCATCCCATTTTGATGTCCATGAAAACCTCCTTCTTGTACGCTGGATTCAGTCTCAGGATGAATGCTAACAGTTTCATTCTTTTATCTAAAGGGAGGTCAGAATCTTGATTCCCAAGCATGACTTCACATGGGGTCTTTCTCCTTGCTCTTAATCACTGTCACTGTGTCCTGAAGGAGCTTCAGGACTCTCTGAGGAGCTTGCAGAAGACATTTCTGTCAGCTTATATGTGGTGATCTTATAAAATCTAGAAAAGCTATTACCTATTACTCCTCTTGCTCTGGAGGTGAGACCTGAGACAGGATACCTACCCCTTAGAAATTTAGATCTTACTTATTCTACTTTTGTTCAGACAAGTCATACATCCTCAGTCAATGGAATGCATCATCAGATCTTTACTATCATTCAGGTCTGTAAGAACCAGCTCTGACCCTGGTGTAGACAAGGATGGAGGGAACAGGCTGTGAAAGGAAAGGAGGCCTAACCTTGTCCCTCCCCCTAAGGCATCTTGGCAGGGAGGCTTCCTCCTCAAATAAAGCTGCCTTTACTATCTGGAGACATAGCCACTGCCTAGGTCTTTCATTTGTGCCCCGACAAAGCCTGAGGACAGAGGGCCACAGATTTCCCAGCAGCCCTGAGAACTACTAGCTCCAGATCATCTTTGGTTCTGAGCTCAAGTCAGAATCAGGAAAGGGACTATATACCTGTGGTCACAAAGGAATAGCCTCTCTCTGTGAGGATCTTCATGAGGTAGTCCGTGAGGTCGCGGCCAGCCAGGTCAAGGCGCATGATGGCGTGAGGCAGAGCATAGCCTTCATAAATGGGGACATTGTGGGTGACACCATCCCCTGAATCCAGGACGATGCCTACAGACAGAGGGAAAGGGATGAAACCCTTTCTATAGCCTCTGCAAGTCAAGTGAAATGTCTTCTAATATTCCTCAAAACACTTACAATAATACACTTGTTTTGCATTTAGACTGTATATTATTTATGTGAGATCAGATAATTTGCACAGCCTTTAGGCAAACGACATGTATGTATGTGCAATAAGAATCTTAGATTTGAAAGGGAGTATAAAAATTAAGCCAGTCTGAAAAGAAGTAATAATCTCTGCTGGATTCAGTCTCAGGATGAATAAACAAAAGGAAATAATTTTTCTTAACATAAGAAATTTCTCCCCATCTGATAACTATACTTTTTGGGGAAACACTACTATAATGTTGGTGTCTTATCATTTAATATGTTGGATGTTCTAGCTGATGCAATATGACAGAAAGCAAAAAATAAGAGGTGATATTATCAAAAGGAAACAGAATTGTTGTTAATTGTACATGATGTGGGTACAGACTTATGGCCCAAGAGGGTCAACTAAGAAGCAATTAGAGCTCTTAAGATGGTAAGGGCCAGATACAAAATAAAAATCCTGTACAAAGGATGTTGATCACGGCATATTTTATGATAAAACATAAAAAGTAGAGATGGCATAAATGTTCAGCAATAGAGAAAAGGTCTTTGAGAAAGGAAATAATTGAAACATCATTCAACAACTAATGTATGGCCATTAAGCATCATGTGTACAACATAAAATCAAGGGCATACCCATAAGTGCAAGTACACAGTGCAGGAACTGTCTTTCCCCAGCACTGTTCTATTGCCTATAGTAACATTATCTTTTACTTGTGGACCTCCCCACTTCGGTGGCTAGCTCCACAGTGTCTGGTGTCTTGTTTGTCAGTGTAGCACAGCCTGTTGCAGGGAGAGCACATGGTAGGGAGTAATGGGAAAGGGTTAATGAAGGAGGGAATGGAGAAACTAATGAACATGAGAATGAATGAATTTTTGAATGATATTCATGGAAGCAATCAGATCTCAATTCAAAATTGCTTTATTTTGAAGATCCATCTGTCTCCCTGAGCATCTTTCCATACCAACATCACGTACTTCTATATCCACTATCACAAGTGCTGTGTTTGCTGCACGAGCAGAAACACTCCAGTATGGCTCCTGGGCTGACCACCATGAGGGAAATGGCTTGGCTGGATCTACTCGTTATGGCATGTAACGTCTTTCCTGCTGTACTAGGCAGACTCATGCCTTCAATCCACATGGGTCTGCCCTCCTGTTATTCCTAAGCAAGGTTTTCCCTGGACTTGGGCCATTCCTTTGACTTTTCTGAGCAGGAGACTCCGTAGGGAACCAGCTTCACCTTACCTCACCTTGATGTCAGAAAAGGAAGCCATGGCAGGCTGCTTACCAGTTGTGCGGCCAGAAGCATAGAGGGAGAGCACAGCTTGGATGGCAACGTACATGGCAGGGACGTTGAAGGTTTCAAACATGATCTGAAAAGAGTGCAAAATTAAGGACAATCTGGCAAAATCCACAGTACCTCTTGGCTGACAGACTATTCTTATGAAGAACAGGGGCTGTGCCTATTTAACCCACTCCTACCTCTCATAGCCGCTGGCATGGATATGTACCTGCACTTCCTCTAAAAAACTGTGTTGATCTATACCAGAGACATTTTGTGGCGGTGGAGTGGGATCAAAAACAGTGGGGGAGGGACACGCACTGGACTATGGTGATGACACATGAGTGACTTGGGGATGGGAAACCCAAGGGGATTGCAGCTGAGATGGAAAAATGCACAAAAATATGTAAAAACAAACTATTATAAAAAAAAAAAAAAACAACTAACTGTGTTGAGGCATGGGTAGGAAGAAGGGCCCAGCCAAGCATCTGTGCCGTATTCTTGTGCAGAACTCATCTTCCTGGCCTCTTACCTGGGTCATCTTCTCCCTGTTGGCTTTGGGATTTAGGGGGGCCTCCGTGAGCAGGGTAGGGTGCTCCTCAGGTGCTACTCGCAGCTCATTATAGAAGGAGTGGTGCCAGATCTGGTTGAAGCAAAAGTCAAATGAGATTCTCAGTGGTCTGGAAAATGCTGACTGACAAGCCTCTGTTAGGAAAGTATGGCAGAGCATTCTCAGGAAGGGCTGGACCTGGAGAGACCCATCAGCAGTGGGAATTTCTAACTGACATTTAGAAGTGATAGTCCTTGTCAACATGATTGGAGGCAGGATTCAGTTAATACACTTAGTGTGTTGATTATCTCCATCTGACTTTCTCTCTTTCCTACTCTCCTCCCTTCTCTCCTCTTCTCCTCCCCGCAGGGGGCTGGGACAATGGTCTCTCTCAGTATTCCTTGCTTTCTGGCTTCTGGTAGTATTTGCCTGATGGAAGATACCAGCAAAAGTTTAGAAAGTGAAAGGAGAGAGAGATTAGGGTTTTCCTTCCAGCAATGATGTGGCTTTTCATGCCATGAGTCCTATTGGGTGACCCCTTTTCCAGGGCTCCATCTCACTGAACCCCAATAACACTGCTGTCTCTCCTTCAGGCTTTCCTCTGTTTCTAGTACTTGAGTACCTCGACATCTTTTTCTGGTCCCCTCACCTTGCTCACACCTCTGTAGTAGTCCTTCTTTAAATTAATTTCAAAACCCCAGCCAAGTGTCCCCAGCTGTGTCCTGCTGGGAACCTGACAAACGCTTTTAAATTTCACTGCTTATTAGTGAACAGGCTATGACTTTGGACAGGAGTTCTCAGCACCTTGACACCACTCCTTCTGGATAATTCTTTGTTGTGGACAGCTGACCTGTGTATTGCAGGAGGCTTGGCAGCCTCCCTGGCCTCCCCAGAACTTGCCAGTAGCACCTCTCCAGCTGTGACAGTGCCCCAGACATTGCCAAATATCCCCTGGGAGGCAAAATTGCCCCCGGTTGAGAATCATGGCTTTAGTGGAACGTATTTCTTTCCTCTGCATCCACTTCCTTCTTTGATCATCTGTGACAATCAAATAGGAAACTTCACCTCAGAGGGATTTGGCAGAGTGAAACGGCACAGGACTTGGATCCTCTCAGAGGAGGAATACTTGATTCAGTTGTATCCATATGTTTTGGAGACTCTGGCTTTGTGCTGGGGATGTTGCTAAATATGATGAGGGTAGATGTGAATGAGACATGGGAGATTCTGGTCAAAGAATGTCTCCAGAGGCGCCAAAGGACCTCTGAGGTAAAGGAAACTGACAAGCAGAGACCCTGGAGGCTGACTATTTCACAGGGGACGTGAAGGAGATGGCAATGAGTCTTTATGAGTGATGCCAGGATTTCTGCAAACATGGGCTCTATTTGTCTCTAGTCTGGAATAAGAAAGTCCCTGTTCTGCCACACTCTTACCTGCAGCTGGTGTTCTGTTCTCACTCTTAATAATTTGATAGCAAAAATACCTAGTTGTTTTATGTTTAAACCTTTTTTCAGATTTACAACTTTTTATAATTTCTGTTTGACAAATTATCTTTTCATATCTTTTGTTTATTTGTGTGGTAGAGATTTTGTATTTTTAACTATCAATTGTATTAGTTGTTTGCATTAATCTTCAGTTGCACTTGCTATGAATATTTTTTGCAATTTGTCTTTTAAATTTGGTTTTATTTTTCACATATTAGAAATTAATTTTTTAAAAGATTTATTTATTTATTCATACAGAACTGGAGTACAGGCCAGAGATGCAGAGAGTGAGAGGATTCACCAGGAACAGAGTGGGGAGCAGAACAGGCAGATTGAGGAAGTACACTGCTGAGGGGAGCAGCGGGCCGGGTCAGGAGAGGTCTGCCACGCCATGTGGTCTCCTCCGGGGCAGGCGGGGGTTGAACTCATGCAGAATTGGCTTAAGCTTCTTAGTGCGGTGCTTTAACCCGCTGCGCCACCAGGGAGGGCCCAGAAATAATTTTTTAAGAAGTCAAAATTTAAAATTTTTTTCTCTATGGCTTCTTTTGTAAAAAATATAAATCTACTATATTATATTTCTATCATTTGAATTTTTATATTGAACTTTTATATTCAGTTACTATGTGTTTAATGCAATGGGATAAGGTAAGGGGAATAAACAAATACTCTTCACCCACCAAATAACTAATCAGTTGTTTCAGAATAATTCATTGAATAATCTTCTTCCCACCCATAGTAGCACTAAACTGTTTTAATTTCTATAACCATATTCTACTTTAATATTTAGATATATTTAGATATGGCAAATCTTTTCTCAAGAATTTCTTTTATTGCTATTATTATCTTCCCATACATTTTTATTCAAATTATACTCATTATTTTTGCCTTATTTATTTTTCCATCTTTTTATGCTTATTTTGCATAATTTGCATAGAAGCAGAGAGTAGAACCAGAGGCTGGGTGTGGTTGGGGGAACATTGGTCAAGGGTCCAAAGTAGCAGTTATACAGGATCAATAAATTCTGGAGATCTAAGGTCAGCGATATGGTGACTCTAGGTAACAATAGGGTAATGTGTTTTTGAAATTTGCTAAGAGAGTAAACCTTAGGTGTTCTTATCACAAAGAGTAAGGTAATTGTGAGAGAATAGATGTGTGAAACAGCTTGAATATGGTGATTATTCATAATATATAAGCATTTCAACTCCTATATAATAAAATATGTGAAATTTTTATTGGAATGGCAACATACCTATACATTAATAATTTGGGTAGACTAGATAGCTTTAACCTATTCAGGATTTTCTTGAAGATACATACTACAGGTTTAAGGGTTTACTTAAAGAGTTCACATAGTTCCAATATTGTGAATTAAATTTTTTTTCTAATATGCTGAATTAGATATTGCTAGGTGGCTATTGTTAGATGTTTATGGACAGAACATGTCATTTGTTGAGCATTAAATACGTTCAATGCCTTGGCATTATATTAAGCACTTATCAATTTCCTTGAATATTCAATCTCCTAATGAAGAAAGTCTTTTCAATTCCACAAGAGAGGAAACTGAGGCTGTGAGGAAGGTTTTGCATCCAGATCCCCCTGCCACTGACTATAGAGCCTGTGCTCTAAACTGTGCCACTGTGTGAAGCAAAAGCTATTCTATCTTATTTATTTATTTCACTACCACTGAGTGAATTTAAGACTTAGAGAAAGTATATGTGAATTATGGATTTCAAATCAACATTCTTTATTCCCAGTTGCAATCTGCTTAACAAGCCCTTTATTATATTTCCAAAGCCCGTCACTGCAGAATCAATAACTCTCAGACAGCTGTCAGCAGAATTCATCAAAAGAATATTTAAAAAGCCCTATTAGCATTTTGCATGCATGATTCTGTTTATCACAAACTACATTTTGAAATGGACTATCGTGCTATATTTTCTTACATAAAAAAGCTTCTAGAAACCCCTAGAGATTCCTCCTTAAAAATTTTCATTGAAGAGTCATCATTATAATCCAACACCAGTGCATCTGTCGGAAGCCATGACAGGGACAATGAAAGGGAGAGAGAGCTGTTTACTTCTCTCAAGGCAGCAGCAGCATTTTGAAAGGATAAGCACAAAACTGGAGTGAAAGCCACATGAGAGGATGAGGCTGGGAATCAGGCAGGGCCAGGTCCTCAGATGCCAGACAAGGTAGGAACCTACCGTTGGTTAATGAGGAGTACTGCAGATTTCTAAGGCTGTGAGTGACATGATCTGATCTGTTTTTAGAAAGAAAGCTTTGTAGCAGTGTAGAGAATTAATTGGGTGAGTGAGGCAGGAGACAAAGAAATCAGTTAGGATATAGTCCAGTGAGCTGCAGACAGCAGAGACTGGAGAATGGCCATGAAGATGGACCAGAAGAGAGGGAACACATGAGAAACATTTTAGGGGACAAGCTGACAGGGGCCTGTGGGAGCCCAGCATCATGACACCGTGTTACTGACCAGCACATTAAAGGAGGGGGTCCATCAATACCTTTTCCATGTCATCCCAGTTGGTGATGATGCCGTGTTCAATGGGGTATTTGAGAGTTAGGATACCTCGCTTGCTTTGAGCCTCATCCCCCACGTAGCTATCTTTCTGGCCCATTCCCACCATGACACCCTGCAATGCAAAAGAGAAGGGAGAAGTGGATTGGCAAAGGTCTCCATTCAGAGGGACTCAGGCATTGGAGATTCTCTGAAGAAGAACAAAAATAGAAAAATATCCTTTTCCCAGGGAAAAAGGACAGCAGAAGATAAGAGTGGAGTAGATACAGTGAATATGGAGGTCAAGGGGAAAAGAAGGTATATTTCTGTGGAATGTCTCTCTTCTCTTTCTTAAGACAATGTATTGCCCAAGAGAACAGGACCTAATTCATAAACTTTTGCCCTCTCACTCTCTCTCTCTCTCTCTCTCTCTCTCTCTCACACACACACACACACACACACACAAATACCCCTCAGTCATCTCCACAGTGGAGTGTTTACTCTGACTGGCTCAAAGCCTTGGGTCCAGATGAGCACACACCTGGTGGCGAGGGCGACCCACGATGGATGGGAAGACAGCACGGGGGGCATCATCTCCTGCGAAGCCAGCTTTGCACAGGCCGGAGCCATTGTCACACACAAGAGCAGTGGTCTCCTCTTCACACATGGCGAGTGTGGCCAAGTGAACCAGGGGCTGGAGCACCTTGGGGGTTGGGGGAGGAGAGAAATAGCCTCTTGTCAAGTCAGGTTACTGACAGTGTTCTTGGCTTTGAGGCCTGACTATCCCTGCAACCAGGGCCCAGTACCAGTAGGGACAGGTGGGGACCTGGCCTCCATTCTCTGGTAGTTGGACTTCTTCCTTCTACTCTACTGCATTGAGCAGAATTGTGTTTCCCCAGGTTCATATGTTGAAGTCCCAGGCCCCAGACCTCAGAGTGTGATTGTCTTTAGGAGGTAATTAAGGTAAGATAAGGTAACATGATTGGCATCCAACATGATTAAATAAATAACTGAATAGGATGAGTGTCTTTATAATAAAAGGAAGTTAGGTGAGAAGATGGCCATCAAGGAGAGAGACCTCAGAAGAACCCAACCCTGCTGACACCTTGAGCTTAAATGTTGACTGTCCAGAATTATGAGAAAATAACTTTCTGGTGTTTAACACACCCAAACTGTGTACTTTGTTATGGCAGTTCTAGCGAACTAATAAGTGGCTGTAAAATTTTAATCCAGTGGCAGTAACTACTAAAAGACTTAAGGGTTAGGAAAGGAATTAAAGAATTTGTAAAATACATAACAAAGAATTATTATGTACTACATAGAGAGGATTATTATTCAGAATATATACTTCATGTGTTACTTACTATATAGAACTCTTACACATTTCTAAGAAAGAAGTAAGCAGCCCAGAAGAAAAGCAAAGACCATTATGAATAGACAACTGACTGACAGAAATGCAAATACCAGCAGCTATATGAAAAGATGCTGGCTTCATGAGTTATTAAGGAAGTGCAAGTGAAATAAGACTATTTTCCCCCATCATATTGTTAAGATTTAAAGTTTTATAAAAGGTGTCACAAAGGTGTGGAAAGACTGACACTCTCAAAACTGTGGAACTACCCAAAAGTCCAAACTGAGATACTGAAATCCCGTGGAGCCAGGCAGATCTACACGGGTTCGCTCATTCAACCTAGAGAAGAGAGCATGGATGTGGAATAGGATATAGAGCATAAAGCCATTCATGTGAGTTTTTTTAAAGCGCAAAACAAGATTGTGTATTTTCCAGATGTTCTTTTTTGTGGGTATGACCACATAGCAAAAAGCTCTGGGAAAAAAGTCTAAGCTAGATCACAGTGATTAAGTGGGGAAGGGGCCTCCTTGGAGGGGAGGTGCTGGATTAGTGCTGTGACATTTCATTTGCTTATAAACAATCTATATTCACATGTAGTTTGCAATTCAAATCAGTAACATAACATGTAGTGAAGGAAAAAAAGATGCAGTAGTTACAGGTAGAAGCACCTAGGGGAGGAAGGGTGACCGGAGAGGAGAGAGGAAAGCAAGATCATTGCTGATGGGGCTCACTGCCTCCTCCCAAGATGGAGAAAACAGAAATCCCATCTCTACGGTGGTATTTGAATTGAAACAGCTGCAAAGTAGTGAGAGAATTAATTTTTTCAACATCTGTTGCAAGTTTTCTTTCTTGTGTGGGACAGGGGTGTTAAAGGAGAACATCTGACAAAATCTTGGCACAGGATGATGGAGAAGCAGCAGAAGCTCAGGAGACAGTGCGTGATTGCCTGGAAGCCTGGGGTGGGACAGCAAGAAAGTGGGAAGGTCCCAGCTGGAAACCTGGGAAGGCAAAGGAGACAAGTCCAGACAAAGGAGACAAGAGACTGGGAAAAGGTGAATGCCAAATCTTCTCCAATCCATTCTGCTTCTGTCTCTTAATCTTTATGGTCCCACCCCAGCCCACCCCCTGATGTTGGAGATCAAGTCCCAGCTCTTTAACTTCACTCACTAGGCCCCAACAGCGTCTGGCCTCTGCCTGTCCATTTACAGACCTGTCTTCCCCCTTGTACTTTGTGGCTCCCCTTCTGGACCTTTGTTGCAGGTCTGCGAACCCCCTAACCCTCACCAACGCACATTCCCATCTGCCTCTCTAGCTCCTATCACTGGATTTTTAGGAGGTCTCTCTGGCCTACTGGTTCACTTTGTGCACCCTCTTAAAGAAGAGGGAGTAAAGCTCCTACAGTACTTTGAACTTGCTGGAGCAATGATCAGCTCTGTATATCCCAGTTAATCTGTAACTCTATAAAGGCAGGAGTTGGGTCTGACTTGTGTGGCTAGCACACTGACTGCAGAGTAAACTCTAGAATTGAATGAATGAATGACTAATGGAAGGACTTCCGGAATAACAAAGGTAGAACAAACATTGGTAAAGAAAATCAAGGCCTGAGATTAGGTGGCAAATAAAGGAAAGCACCTAGCTCCTCAAAGTGATACTGTCTCTCTGTGTCTGAACAGACTCTGGATGCAGAAGAGCTCCCTAACCTCCTATGACATTGGAAGAAGGGAGAAGTAGAGATGTCAGGAGACTGGAGATGGGCAAACGATACTTCAGTGTTCTAAAAGGGAAATGAGGCATGATTCCTAAAATCAGATAATCTTGATATGCAAGTTAGGCGAGATTCCAGAAACATTATTAAAGAAGCTATGATTCCTTATAATTAGTAAGGAGCAAATATGTAAAAGTAACAGCCTCCCTTCCCCAGGCTGAGAATGCAAAAGTTGGGAGACATTTAGTTTAACCTCATCTTGGCATCTCACAAGGTCTCCTGTGATATTCTTATGATAAAGCCAGGTGGGCTGAACAATAAATCAATGAGGCATATTTATAGCTGCCTGAGTTATTGTCACTGTCAGCCACCAGACAGGGATCTGCCTCAGGCTCTACTCTTGGCCTTTTCTTGTGTTACATTTTTATAAATGGGTTAGATGGAAACAATGGCACATGCTGATCAAATTTCCAGATAAAACAGATATGGGGGAGGGAGTGATATTAAGTATATTGAATGGAAGAATCAAAATCCAAGATCACAAAAAGCAGAAAAAATGAGCTGTATCCAATAAAATTAGATTTAATAGTATAAATGTGACCTCTGCATGTGACTCTAACAAAACTATGAAAGCTCTTGTCCCACATCAGTGACCCAGGACCTCACCCTAGGCCAAAATACTGTGTCTAGTTCTTATCAAGAGCCTTAAAAATGGGGCTCTACCTGGTGGCACAGTAGGTTAAAGCATAGCACTATGAAGCTCTCCGAAGCCACTGCAGCACAAGTTCAATTCCAGCCAAGGAGCTGACCCACATGGCGCAGCAGACCTCTCCTGGCTCACCCACTACTCCCCTCAGCAGTGTATTTCAGTTGATCTGCTTGTTCTGTTCCCCACTCTGTCTCTGGTGAATCCTCTCACTACTAATGTATCTGTGATGGAAAACCTGCAGGGATTAAAACTGAGATGGGAAAAAAATGTACAAAATGATGTAAAAATAACTATTATAAAATTAAAAAAAAATAGTGTATTATCTTTGCCTCCACAGAGGCACCTTTCAGAACTTACTCTTGGGAAACACAAAGGGATGAATGAAAAGATTTAGCCAAAAGTCAGGTTATCACAATTTCATTTAAAATAATGAAAATTAATAATCACCTTGCTGTCCAAAAAAGTTACTGAAAGCAAGTTGCTTTGTAAAATCATTGCCAGAAACTTCTATACAATGGAGACAACAGAGTATCTAATGCAAAAGTTGCCAGCTGCTGTGTCAGGTTAACAGCAGTAGGACTTACATTTCCGTTTCTGGTAAAAATGTATTTTTAATTTCAAAACATTTGGTAACTCTTCACTCACTCACTATTTATTAGCTATGTAATCCTCACAAAAACCCTGAGAGAAGACAATTTTAATCCCACTTTGTAGATTTGAAAACCAAGTCTCAGGGAAGTGAAAGAATTTAGTACAAGCTCACCTTGCTGGGAACAGGCAAGACTGACCCACAACAGGTTCCAAAATCTGAGCTTTCACCTTCCTCATCACCTTAGTGGAAAAGTCCTAACTTCTCCAAGTTTGGTATTTTTGCTTCTGCATTTCTGTCTCTCTGGAGCTGTTGCCAGGAAAGGCCCTCAAACAAAAGGCTCAGTGTTCTCTTCTCTCCACGAGCCTCTGAGACCTGCCTATGGCAGGGGTACATCCCACTTAGTGTTGCTAGTTCCAGCACCTAACTTGGTCTCCAGCACACAGTAGGTGCTCACTAAATGCTGGAGGACACCGCCACCAGCTGAGTGGCTCCCTCGCACCCTCACTATGCCCTTGTCTCTGATGCTCCAGTCTCCGTGAGTCTCCACAGTAGTCTTTGACAACTTAGTGGTGGGGCCTGATTAAGAGCCACCTGGGGACAATTTGCTTCACAAACAGTTACTTGTCCCTGTTGGAAGCAGGTGCTCCACCTGCAGGGGAAAGCTACCTTGAGAGCTGGAAGTTGACCAAGAGGCAAAGTTGCACCTCTGTGACTGTGCCCTCGCATTCCTCGCTTTTGCAATTTATAGTGCAAGTCTGCCTGGCTTTTCAATGAGCACTTTTGTCTCTACTCCCCACGCACTTGAAGAAAGAGGGGGCTGGACTTTTTTCCCAAGTAGAGCAGCAGTTGAGACAAGGTACAATGCAACTGAAAGCTGTCAACAACAACATTCTGCAGCTCTGTGGGTGGATTTAAATCTGCTTTTTTAAAGTGAGCGAGGCTAAGGCAGGGTTTGGGCTGTAGGCCGAAAGTTGAGCCTCCTTGGGGCCCCACGCTGGCCTGGGAAGAAGGATTTTTACGAAGTCTCTGCCAGGAGAAATCTTAAACCTTCCTCAGCTGCTTGCTGGTAATTTGTGGCTAGACTTGAGCGTGTCAGCTGAAGCTAAGCCAAAGTCACTGTGGTTTCCTGGGGTCACAGCCGCTGTGCGTTCACGGAATGCCAAATGAATTGTTCTGGCTCTTTTAGCAACTACTACATCTGGGCTTCATTGAAGATGTCACAGAGTTAGAAACACTTCCCCACATCCCACCCCACCCAAAAAAATAGATAGCCAAAACTCAAAATCAGTACAAAGAATTCGCACACACACTCACCTCCCTGGCACTCAAGCCCCCTTCCCATCACCCTGAGGAGACAGGTTTGGCTTAGTTCTTTCACCCTCTCCTTTCTTTGCCTTTCTCCCTAGGGGAATCCCTACTCATGGCCCAGTCCTATGTCTCCCTCTCTGACCTTCGGTTTCCTCAACTCTAAAAAGGAAACAGTAACATCTGTCTCTTGGATCAAATGCAACAATGCAAATGAAAGTGCTTTATAAATTGTAAATCAGGGTCAGCAAACTAAGGCCTATTTTTTGTGTAGCCCACAAAATAAGAATGATTTTGACATTTTTAAATGAGTGCAAAAAAGCAAAAGAATAATATTCTACGACTGAAGGAAATCTTATGAAATTCACCTTTCAGTGTCTATAAATAAAGTTTTATTGGAACACAGCCAGCCCATTCAGTTACATGCTGCCCACAGCTGCCGCTGTTATAACAGCAGAGCTGTTTAGTTGTGACATTGACTGTTAGGTTTGCAAAACCTAAAATATTTACTGTCACTCTACAAAAAAATATGCCCATCCCTATTGTAAAAGCCTGCAAAAATATTCATTCTTATTCTTTCTCTTATGCTTTTTCTCCATCAAAACTTGGGATGGTGTCTCACCCTGGAAGGGGCTGAATGAGCCATTTCACAAATCAATGGTTACTGAAGGTTGAATTTATACTAGTCCCCAAAGACATTTTCATTTTAGCAGGCAATGTAAGCCCTAGAAGGAAGCCCTCTTGGATGGTGAGACTTTAAATAATTGTGGAGAAGTATTTGGGGGTAAGGGTTTCAAGTGATATCTAAACCACTGCTATTATATAGAATCTGCACATGCACACATATATCCTCATGATCAAAGAGCCTGTCAGAGAAATAACTTCATGAACAACACTCCCACAGTGGAAAACTCTAACTTCAGGATATTTTGACTTGATCGATAGACATTAATTAAATAAGAAGTGACTTCTAGCTAGTAATATAACTGATCCTTGGGAACCTGCTATTTGATTCTGATCTGCTGACTTTTGCCTGGGTCTCTCCTAGCTCAGCTCAGCTCAGCTCCAGTCTAGATCCTGTCGCTGAGTGCCAGATTTGTAAGCCAACTGCCTGCTGGTTCTCTAAACCTCTGGCCCTCACCTCCATCCCATGCACTGTTCTCCTCCTTACCCTTTAAAGAATCACACCACCTGTGCTGACATCCACTCCAGCACTCTGACTCTTCCTCATTCCTAACCTATCCCTGACCCCCTTAGCTACACCTCCATGCCACCAGTTTGGGATTACCTTACAACATGATCCAGTCTACCATGCCACAGCAGTCCCTTCTAAAGGAAAATCTCTTGGCCTCACCCATCTGTGACCCCTCCCTCATTGCCCAATTCTTTATAAAGCTGGGGTAATCTGGCTCTGTTTGCTCCACTGTGATCTTAGTTCATGCTGTTTCCTACCTTGAAATCTAAATTCAGTGGAGTGGAGGAACTTGGGGTCCCACAGGCCATGCTGCCTCTGTGCTGGGGCTACTTCTACTTCAGTATGAGGCCCATGTTACCCCTTTCTCTACATTACCCCTTCTATTGGATGAGGGGGTTCCTTTTGAGCTTTACCCCTTTCACCCATTTATCTACTCCATAGGTCTCATCTATTGGTTTCCCCCAGTGATTGCAGAAGCCGTTCTTTTTCCCAAAGGAGTAGAAACCGTGTTTGGCACAGAAGTGCTCAATAAATGTTGGTGGACTAAACAAAGAAAAGGAAGAAAGAAATCCAGGGTCAAGTTCATGATGTCATGCTGCCCATCCACTCCCAGCCTGGCAGTAGAACCTTTCTGCTTCTGGCAATTTCTCTGTCACAGGAAGCACTGTCTCCTTTCAGTCCAAAGTCCAAACCCATTCAAATAACAAAAGCATGCTCTTGGAGCTTCCCTATGCAAACTGTGGTGCCTACCAGCAGGCTCAGCATCACTGGGGAGCTGATTAGGAATGCAAACGATCAGGCCCATCCCAGCCTACTGAGTCAGAGCTGGGGTGTGGGGCAAACTGTATTTCAAATAAAGCCTCCAGATAATTCTTAAAGTTTGAGTACTAGTCCCCGGCAGCACTGAGCCAAGCACTTACCCATATGGCCTTATTTCATCCCCACACAGCACTGCCAAATAGATGTTGTTATTCCCATTTGGTTTCACAGCTGGTTTGAGTCTTTTGCACTTGCCTCTACCCCATCCTTGACTTCCTCCATCTTCCAAAGAAGCTTCAATGACTGAGAAAATTCTCCATTTGCTTTAGTGAAGCACTAATCAGAGGACAGCAAAACCTCTGGGGACTGAGAAAATACACTTTCATTCCCAGCACGGAAGCCTCACAGACAATGGCACCATCGCTGGCGTTCATTCAAATACTTTGAGAAGAAACTTTTTTCTGAAAAGCATCTTCTCTCTTAACACAACCTCCCAGAAATTCCGAGCCAGGACATCAGGATACCCTGGCCCTGCTGAGCAGGAGAGTAGGGAATGCAGTTGTGATAGCCCATCCACCACCCAGTCCGGAGGGCTGCCCTGCACTGGGGCGCCCCATGGTCAGAAATGCCTTTTCCTGCCTGACAGGCAGCAGTGTGACTGGAGGCACAGCTGACCTCTGATGTGTGACTTGGGCCAGCGTCATGGAAGCCAAGCCAATCTGGAGGCACCTCCTGCACCCAGGGGGCCCAGCAGCCCCAGAAAGGAAGAGATATGGTACTCACCAAGTGGACAAGAAGTCCTTCTCCCAGTCACTGAGGGCTGGTGTGTCCTTGGCATAAATACCAGAGCAATATAAAACCCCAGAGGCGGATCTTCTTTAAACAGAGTCCCTAAAAAGGCCAGCTGACGGTGTGTTAGCAATATTACCATATAAGGTGGTTTTTTCAATAAATCGGCCTTGGGGGTGGGGAAGGGAGTTGGGTAGAGTGAATTATCATTTGAAAAATGTATGCAAAAGGATTCAAGTGGCAACGGCTCTGTGCTATTGGATTTGTTCCTTTTATGCTGCTCTTGCATAAACAAAACTTACACCAGGCCTTATAAGCTGCCCAGAATGAGGCTAGACACGCTCCGCTCCTGGACAGAGAACCATACCAAGAATGGCAGTGGACCTCCTCCCTCCACCCTTTCCTCCTCAGTCTGGGGAGCCTGCTGCCACCAGGTTGGCCTGGGACACCCATATAGTATCCCCAGAGTAGGTACAATTGTCCCTTGTCTGATGCTAGCCCAGGAGCATTAAAAGTCAAAGGGAAATGACATCCAGATCTGGGAGAAAAATCCTGTGTTCCCTGCTCTCCTGCTGCCCTTCACACAAGCTCCTAAGTCCTGGAATGAGTCTCCGAGGGGTCCCAGGACACTCTGGCATCTAGAACTTTATAATTTCCTCTACCTTTCTTCTTTTCTTTATGGATTTCCTCTACCTGTCCCTAAACATTGGGAATTACAGGACAGGGGAGCTGCCTTGGGGTTGAGGCACACCTAACAAGACTTAACAGTGTTAGAAATGCTTATGTCCAGACCTCCAGAATCTGAAACCATGGGGATAGGGAGGGCTCTGTGTTTTCCAAACCTCCCCACACAGGTGCCCAACACTTACCCCTCACTAGAAGAAGTATATGCAGAATACTTGTTTAAGATGTCCTGGGCACCCACGTGACTCAGTCAAGGGGCTTAAGAATTTTTATCAAGGGCAGTGGGTGTTCTCTCTCCCAGGTCTGGATGGCATTTCCCTTTGACTTTTAACTGTCTGAGTTTGCACTGGACAAGGGACAACTCTATGCACTTTGGGGACTGTGTAGGAATTCTGGGTGGTTTTGCTGTCTTGCTACAATGGCTCGGTGTAAGTCTGTCTTTCCTATTAACTGAGGATTGAGGGAGGTGGAGGTATGTAGATAAGGAGTACCCATTGCTGATAGACCCCAGGGGAAAGATTTGGGAAAGCTTTCCATTAGGGCTTACCTTTGCCCTCTGTAGTGCAGGGACCCCGTAGCCATCCTAGGGTATACTTACTCACCTTTTGCCCACTAGTCTGTTGCTTAGCCCTGAGTCTAAGTTCCAGGTCCCTCAGGAGGCTTCCCTGAGTTTCAGATCCCTGGAAAAACACTCACTGGAGCTGTCCAGCAGAGACAGAGATCTGTCAGCCCTGACTGGCCAAGGCAGCTGAGAGCTGGTGTCCAGGTGATGACCCGGGCAGGAAAAAGGTGCGAGTCTCTCTTGCCCTATCAAGGGTCTCAGGAAGCAGTATTGCCCTTCAAACTGAGAAGACTTGACTGAGTCCCCTGTTTGTCATCAGCACCATGGCCAGCATGAATGTTCACAACTAGTCGACACAATCAGTCAATAAACAATAAAAATTCTATAAGCAAAGGGAACTAGTTGTGATTCAGAGGCCAGAGATGAGAAAGAAAGTCTATCTGAACAAACTGAAATTCTCGGGAAATTCTTAAAGAGCTGGAGTGTGACTTTTATAGAGAAAAAGAAGGTAGGGGAGGCCAGAGGCTAGATTAGGTGCCAGAAGTACTCAACTTTTATATCCTAATGTTGGGTTCCTGGGTTACTCTCAGTTTTTCATATATGCAAACATCATTGCAATTGATAAAACTTACGTATGAACCTTCATGCACTCATGCAAGTTATTTCTTAAAGTCTAGTTAATTGATCAAGTAAGAACATTTGAATTATTGGTGAAAACTGCCAAACTGTCCTCCAAAAGGATTGTATAAGTTCACACACCTGCCAATACAGTAGGAGAGCATCACTTTTACTCTTCAGACACTGAGCAGTGTCAATGTGATTTTTTTGTCCATCCCATTTGGAACATACTAATTTTATGACTCCACACCTTAAAATTGTTTAGCTTTTTCTTATGATTTCTGATCTCTTTCACGTTGTGAAAATACACAACATCTTCATTTGTTTTCTTTGGCAGGCAGTTGCACAAATGAGTCACCTTCATCCTCTGACTCTTCTTGTGACTGAAAGAACTATGTACAGCATTGGTGATTAGTTATCTTTTTAATTTTTCTGAAACTGAAAGGAGAAATTTGGCATCTTGTTTTAGAATTAAAATTTTAATTTTGTAAATAATAAGATTAAATGTTTGGCATTTACTGATTTTTTTTTTCTCCTGGATAGATCAGCTTTGTTTTCTTGAGTCCTTTGTAAATTATATTAGTGATACTATCAGCCTTTTTCCTATTACAAGGTTTGCAAATACTTCCCCACCCCCCAGTTTAATATTTGCCTTTTGATTTTGTCTGGGAGCATTTGCCTTATTGAAGTTTAATCAAATGTTTTCATGTTTCATAATATCCATAAGAAAGCTGAAAACTTCTTTTTTTTCTTTGATTTTTAGTTGTGGTAAAATACACACAAAATTTATCATCTTAAGCATTTTTAGGTGTACAGTTTAATAATATTAAATATATTTGCTTTATTTCGCAACCTCTTGCAAAAGTGGAACACTAGCTTCATTAGACAATAAATGCCCCCACGCCCCCAGGGGCCTCTGCTACTTGTGTCTCTATGAATTTGATACCTTATATAAATAGACTCATACAATATTTAGTTTTTGTGACTGGCCTACTTCATTTAGCATAATGTCTTCAAGCATCAATTTTATTGTAGCATGTGTCATAATTTCCATCCTTCTTACGGTTGAATAATATTTGCATTGTATATATATACACCATATTTTGTTTTCCTATCATTCACTGAGAGAGACTTGGGTTATTTTCAACTCTTCGTTAATGTGAATAATGTTGCTATGAACATGGATATAGAAATACTTCTTCAAGATCCTGCTTTTACTTTCTTGGGGTATACACTGAGAACTTGAATTGCTATCAGATGGTAATTCTATTTTTAATTTTTTCAGGAACTGCCATACTGTTTTCACAGCAGGTACATACTTTCACACTCCCATCAAGAGTGCACAGAGTTCTAATTTCTCCTTATCCTCACCAACACTTTTTGGTAGTAGCTGTCCTCATGGATGTGAGGTAGTACTTCTTTTTCTTTTAACACTTAAATAGGATTTTTAAGAAAGTTTTTTAGGTTTATGGAAAAAATGAGCAGAAAGCACAGATTTCCCATGTACTCCCTACCTCTACACATGCATAATCTTCCCCACTATCAGTATCCCCAATGCCTGAAACTACACTTGACATATCATTACCACCTCAAACCTACAGTTTAAAGTTTTGGTGTTGCATATTCTATAGACATTGACAACTGTGTAATAAAATGTATTCATCATTATAAGTAGCACACAGGATAGTTTCACCATCTGTGCTACACCTTTTCCTTCCTCTCTCCCAACCAACCCTGGCAATCACTGATATTTTTATTTCCTTAGCTTTATCCTTTCAGAATGGCATATAGTGGGCATTGTACATTAGATAACCCTTTTAGAATAGCTTCGTCATTATGTCATACTCGTTTAAAGTTCTGCCATGTCTTTTTAGGGTTTGATAGCTTATTACTTTTTAGTGCTAAATAATATTCCAGTCTTTGAATGTATCATAACTTATTCATTCTCCCACTGAAAGATATTTTAGAGACTTACAAGTTTTGCCATTTATGAATAAAACTGCTCTAAATATCCTTGAGCAGGTTTTTATATACATTTTTTAAAACTCATTTGAATAAATACCAAGGAGTATAATGGCTGGGTCATCAGAGAAAAGTAAGTCTAGTTTTTAAAGAAAGGTCCAAACTGCCTTTCAAAATGGTAATTTGCATTCCCACCATTAACAAATTAGTGGTCCAGTTATTTCACATCATTGCCTATTTTCATTTGCATTTGTGTGCTTCCTTTTAGTGTAAAAGTATTCATTTCATTCATTGTCTCCCAACACAGCACTGACAACCCTTGTAGTGTTTTTTAATTAAATATTATTTAACCTTGGATTCCTGGACCCAATTCTAATGTGTGTGTAGGCTTTCCCATATCAACAAGCAGTTTTCACACACTCAAGGTATCTGAGGTTCAACTTAATTCAGTTCAGTTCTTCCCAGAGACAGCAATGGAATCCACAGTCTCCCAAGACTTCAGATGCAAGGACATCTGTTACAAGGAAAAGCTATAAATTAGAGGTTCCACAAGCTCCTCTCAGGTTTGCTTAATTTGCTGCAAGTTTACATAGAATTTAGGAAAACTATTTAATCACTACACCCCCAATTTATTACAAAGGATATAAATCACCAGTCGGATGAAGAAAAAATAGAGGTAAGGGAAAAGGACGTGGAACTTTCCTCCCTAGATATTCCATTTTCCACTACATGTTCACTCACCCAGCTCTCCAAAGCCCCTCTCTTGGAGGTTTCAAGACTAACTCATTGGTCATTGGCAATTAAACTTACTCTCCATCCCCTCCCCCCTCTCAGAGGTCTGGAGGTTGGATTGGAAGTTCCAATCTCTATTCCCATTGGTTTCCCTGGCAACCACTACCCTCATCTTCAGGTGTTTGCCAAAAGTTAATTCATTAACATAACAAGAGATGCCTTTATAACCCTCAACACTAAAGAAATGTCGAATGTTTTGGGAACTATGAGGCAGAGTTGTGGATGAGTCAAATACGTATGAGAAACAAATTTCTTGGTTATTTGAATGGCCAGAATATAAATTTCTTATAAATCACAACATTTCAGTGCAATACACATTATTTTTCATATTAAAGAAGTGTACTCCATTCTAGGTTTATTAAGAGTTATTAATTGGGAGTTAAATTTATTTTAAAAGTTTTTATAGCATTTCAAATGACCTTCCCTTTATGATAAAATATTTAGAAAGAAACAATTGTTTGAAGGCATCAGCGAACTATCAAAAGAGACTGAACTTGAGAATGGCTTCCAGAGAGAGAAAATTCCTTTTGTTACAGGACAGCAAATCTGTTACAGGGCAGAATCTGTTGCAGGACAGGGGGAGAGAGGGACACCCCTGAAGCCCCAAAACCTGCCTTCTCTAAGTGGGTTCTGCCATCCGCCGCAACAAGACAAAACACATAAAACTTTAATGAAAAGGGACTTTAATACAATGAATATACAATATGGAACACAAAGAATATAACTTCTAAATCAACACCTGAAGTGACTCATCCCCTCATGGGCAAAAGTCAACCCAAAAGGGATTGGCCCAAAGCAAGGCCTGAAAGCCCGCCACTAGACTAAAGCACCTTCTGGCCGGGACCCATGGAGAAGGGTCAGAAATGGCCAGACAAATCTGAGAGCAAAAGAGCAAAATCAAAATCAATATAAACACTGCCATAGTCACCTCCCTACAGGTATCTCACCCACATCTGCCTTAACCAGTCCAGGGTCAGGAAACAAGCCCAGTTTCTTCATTACATGCTTGCTGCTCCATGTGGCTTCCCTAGGTTTCCGTCTTTTTCTCCATCTGGCCTCCTTCTCTTCTTCTCTCTTCTCCTTTCTCCTTTTTCTCTGCTCAGCTCCACCCTCCTTCTGGGTGGGGCAGGGAACCTGGAACTTCCCTTTTTCCTAGGAGCCACCCTGGTACACTTTGGGGAAGTCTATACTTTATGCCATTTTGACTTGAATATCTGTCTGATAATTCCAAAATGTAGGTCATCTGTAGTCTTTGCTTTTTTCTTCTCTGAGCACTATTTCCTGATAATCCTGGTTATGCTTTTCCAATGTTGAAGAGGCACAGGGTGGGGGTCAAGAATTTGAGAAAGAAGCAGTAACTGAGACTGAGAAGCAGCAGCACTTTTGGATGACTTATGGGGCTATATAGAACAATACTGGAGTTCAGAGCCCACTGTGGAGAAGGGGAACTGTTAAGCACTCTAGGCTTTCCACTGGGATCTGTAATAATTAATTTTATGTTAAGGCCACAGAACCCAGATATTTGATCAAGCATTAGTTTACAAGGTCTTTTTTTAGATGGGACTAACTTTTAAATCAGTTGGATTTGAATAAAGCAACTTAAACTCATAATGCTGGTAGAAGACTTTAGTGGAAAAAGACTACCCTTCCTGGAAGAAGAAGGAATTGTGCCAGTCAACTGCTTTGGATTCGAACTGCAACTCTTTCCTGGGTCACAAGCCTGCTGACTGTATATGGTAGGATGAACACACACACACACACACACACACACTCAATTTTTTTGTTTCAAAGGACTATTAGTGTCCTTTGAAAACAAAACAAAACAAAAAACATTCTGCTTTAGGAATGAATAAAAGCCAGAAATAATCCAGACCTTACAAAACTAAATCTAACTTTGAACAAGTTCTATTACACATTGGAATAAGGAGATCTCAATTTGCCAACATCTCAAGTATATATACCCAGAGGAAGACAGTATTATCAAGATCCCCTGTAAGTTTTTGGCAACGTTTGACATTCAATAAAAGCATAACGAGGATTATCAGGAAATAGTGCTCAGAGAAGAAAAAAGCAAAGACTAGAAATAGACTACAGATGACCTACATTTTGGAATTATCAGACAGATATTCAAGTCAAGAAAATAAGCAGAAAAATGGAAATTTGGGGTAGGGAATTGAAATTTAGTAAAGACTCAAATGGGAATTACATAATTGAAAAAATTAACTAATTGAAATTAAGATGACAAAAAAATTAGTTTTATATCATGTTGGATAAAGCTGAAATGAGAATTAGTGAACTGGGAGGTACGTAGCTTAAAAGAAAATATCCAGACCAAGGCACAGAGAGGAAAAACAAATGAAAAATACAATAAAGAAATTTGGAATGTGGTAAAAGTTTTAACATATGTATAACTGCAATTCCAAATGAAAAAGAGAGAGAAACTAATGGTCAAGAAATTTCCAAAACAATGAAAGATGTTAAGATATAGATTCAACACACTGTTTCAAGTAGGATAAGTACAAACAAAATAATTTCTAGGCTCAACCAAGTGGAAACAGGGTAAGTAGGAGGAACTAAGATAAAGAAAAACTTTAAAGCAACTGGGGGAATATTGTTATTTTTGAAAGAACAGCAGTAAGATTGATAGCTGATTTTTTACAATGGACTGACAGCTTTAAAATGCTGAATGAAAACAGACAATGGCCCTCCCTGGTGGTGCAATGGGTTAGAACGCAGCACTACAAACTAACCGCAGCCGCTTTAGTGCAAGTTGGATACCTCCATCCAGCCCCAAAGGTGATCCACGTGGTGCAGCAGACCTCTCCTGCTCACCCACAGTGTGATTCGTTGATCTTCCTGTTTTGCTCCCCACTTTGTCTCTGGTGAATGCTCTCTCACTGCCCCTGCACTTCTGGCCTGTACTCCAGTTCTCTATGCATAAATAAATAAATCTTAAAAAAAAAATAAAAAGACTTATAACTGTGGAAATATCCTTAAAAATGAAGATAAAGACATTTTCAGAGAAGCTAACGCAGTGATATTTTATCACCTTTTGACTTATATATATATAGTGAATTGTTCAGGAGAAGGAAAATTATTAGTGTGAGAAGCATAGAATTAAGAAAGGAATAATATGTGCACAAATCAGCATGAATATTAAATATATAAAACAAAGCTATGCTGTCTTATGGCGTTTAAAATCTATGTATAATTATAATACATAGTAACACTAAAGCCAAGAGGGAGAGTTAATGGACTTAAGTATTCTAATATTCCTGCATTGTCTTGGAATAAGAAAAGTCACTGTTATACATGAAATGTTAAATATGTGAGGTGGGGAGGGGTTGCATGCCTTAGCCATGTTAGGTAGGAGGAATGCTGAAATAACTAGGGGCACAGCTAAAACAACAACAACAAAAAGTATAATAGGCTAACAGAGGAGAAAACAACTAGATAACAGCAGTACTCAATCCAAATGAAATTAACAAAGGGGAAAAAATAATAGATGCAGAAGGGGAAAACAAAGGAAAACAAAGAACATATTGTGGACTTAGTCCTGGGCTTACAGATTTGTCCTCTCCTTCCTGCCCAAGTGGCTCTCACAGCTGTGCTCCCCAGACCCTCAGTCAAGAAGCATCCTAGCCTGATCGCTCTCTTGGTATTGGGAGGCCTGGCACAGCACTGTATGTTATGCATCTGGTTTTGTTCACCCCAAATATCAGTTGGAACAGCAAGAATAACCCAGAACCTTGGAACAAACTGGATACCAATGATCAATATAAGTTCTACTCAGTGAAGATAGATTACAACAAATTGAAAAAAGAAGGTTTAGACTTCTAAATGAAATATTTGACTTTACAGCTTCTTAAAATTAAGTTCATCCAGAAGGCATCCACAAAAATTTCCACTTAACTAGCACATAGTTTCCCTATAAAAGCATGGACTCATGTTGATGTATTGTATTGGGGTTTATACTGATTAAGACATATCTGAAACTTGAAAAAAAAGGAAATTATAAGGTGGTAGACACATACCCAAATACATCAGCAATTACATTGTTATTATTTCTATTGAAAGATAGTGATGGTTGTTGCACTGGTTATTTGATGACATTAAATCAAGATATAGACCTTAAACAAAAGGTATAATAAATTTGAAACTTTACTAATCAAAAGGAAATTAACCCAATTCCAGACTAAATAGATTTTAAGATAAAGAACAGTCCTAAAGATAAAGAGATGTTTTATAATATAAAAGGGCCAATCCACCAGAGAATGTAACAACTTTATCTAATGTATACCTAATAGCATATATATATGTGTGTATGTACACACACACACACACACACACACACACATATGAAACAAAAAGGAGTAGATAAATTTGCAAGCATACTAGGAGTTTTTTTTAAGATTTATTTATTTGTGCATACAAAACTGGGGTACAGGCCAGAGGTGCAGGGGCAGTGAGAGGATTCACCAGAGACAGAGTGGGGAGCAGAACAGGCCGATTGTCAAAGTACACTGCTGAAGGGAACAGTGGGTGGGTCAGGAGAGGTCTGCCGCACCATGTGGGTCACCTCCCGGGCAGGAGGGTATCGAACTCATGCGAAAGTGGCTTTAGCTTCTTAGTGTTGTGCTTTAGCCCACTGCACTACCAGGGAGGGCCCTATACTAGGAGATTTTTTTTTTTTTTTTTAAAGATTTATTTATTTATTCATACAGAACTGGGGTACAGGCCAGAGATGTGGAGGGTGAGAGGATTCACCAGAGACAAAGTGGGGAGCACAACAGGCAGATCGACGAAGTACACTGCTGAGGGGAGCAGCGGGCGGGTCAGGAGAGGTCTGCCACGCCATGTGGTCACCTCCGGGGCAGGCGGGAATCGAACTCATGCGGAAGTGGCTTTAGATTCTCAGTGCTGTGCTTTAACCCGCTGCGCCACCAGGGAGGGCCTATACTAGGAGATTTTTAACACAACTTTCTCAGTAGCTAATAGGACAAGGAGCCAAAAAGAACAGGAAGGACATAGAAGACTTGAACAACAGGATTACATCTTGTCTATGTTCAGAATGTTGAGTGAACATTTTTGTTTCCCTGAAATTGTTTCTGGCCCCCACTGCAACAGCTTTAGAAATTGGCCAAAAATGGAACCCAACGCCAGATAAACAGGCTTTATTTCTGGGGTGCAGTGGTTGCTCCTCTCCCTTACGTGCTTATGTAAGAAAGCTGGTGGGAGAAGACAATCTTCCCAGCTAGATTCCACAGTTTTGTGGAAAGAATAGGTTATGGTGAAGGAATGCTCTTCATTCTCTGTGAGGAGAGAAGAGCTACTTTACCCAGCCAAATTAGGTGGGATTCCAAGAGGCCCACTGGAAGATTCAGGCTCCCACAATGGTTCTCATTGTCCTATACTTATCTTCCCTAAATGCACGTGAGAGTGGTGGGGGAAGCTAATAGAAGACAGGCCAAAATGGAGACGTTTGTGGCGCACACTGCCCACTCCTGATTTGGGCTGGCTCACACGTGCAATGGGCACAGAGGTGGTTGGTCTTGAGTATTCTTGCAATACCCCTCCCAGAGGAAAGGTGGTGGATATGCCCCTGGAAAAGGCAGAGACAAGTATTTTGAATTAGACCAGATTTCTCCTATCAAGGAAGTGTGTTCAAAAATAAAGTAAAATAAAACTTGAAAAAATTAAAAAAGGAAATGTGTGGCTTGGGGGCAAATGGAAGGTATGCAGTTTGCACAGGACCTATGGAAACCCTCCATGAGACCACTGTGCAAAAGCCAACAGTAGTGTTAAATGGACAAGTGGCGATCGTAGAGAACTTTGAAATCTACCAGTCAGCTAAGTACAGACACACTACAGGTTCTCCCCCATTTTCTCCCCTCCCCAACCCTGTTCAGCCAACTGTGGAGGAACTAGAAACAGTCCACTTCACTTTCCACTTTTCAAGTGCCCTGAGCCTCGGGCTGGCCTGGGAGGAGCTTCAGGATCACTCTCTCCAAACAAGCTCCTTTATTTATTACCAGGCAGCTGCCTCCTCCCACCCCCACACATTCCTTCCCAGTAAACACTGGGGTGTAATGCCCCAAGTCCCCGTTCTCATCCCAGAAGACAGGAAAATCTGGGGTGGAGAAGTTTGGGGGGTAAAAACTGGAGGTGTTTAAAAGCAGGGTGGTAACCTATTTGCTGGATGGTTCTTCTAGAAGTCAAGCTATACCTGACATTCAGGCCTGCCTATCCTGAAGAATGACTTTAAAATGAAAGCAAGACAGTTTCCCCTCCTTTTGTGATGAGGGGCTGCAGCTCCCTGGAAAAGGGCTCAGCATATGGCCACTCAATGGAGCCCAGGCTGTTAAGATCCTCTGCTCAGCTCTCTGGGCAAACAAGGACGTCCCCCTGTAGCACTAGAGTCCCCAAAGGGTATATTTTTTTTTTTTACTGGTAAAAAATATATATACTTAGAATTAATCAGCTGGGCTCAGTTTAGATCAGTCCAATTTTGTGGTAACCACCAAAACATCCTAGTCGGGAGCCATGTACCTTCTCTAAGGTCTGAGTCAGGATGTAGGTTTTGGCCATGTCCATGTCCTGGAGCTTCCTTACAACCTGTTTGTTGTAAGGATCCGGTGCTTGTTGGCCTGGACATGTATAACAAAAGCAAATATGTTGTTGTTTTTTACCTTCTTCATGGTTGACTCAGAGATCAGGAGGACCTTGATGATGGCATAGCTTGTTTCTCTGGGGGGGCGCTCCTCTGCATATACTTGGGCCACCTTTGGTGAGTGTGTTGGGCAGTTTGAAGGTGGGTAATGTGCAGATCTTTTCTGTGTGGTCATGGACACACTTCAGCACTGTTCTCTTGGTCTTCAGAGGTTTTGCTCTGGTTTCAGTTTTGGGAGAAGCAGGAAATTTCTGCTTTGTTTTCAGTGCCATCTTCACGAAAAGGGTCATTTAGAACAAACTACTGACAAGGCCTTATAACAATAATTACCATGTATTATTATTATTAATTGCCAGCACTTATGGAGTTGTGTCCACATGCTACAGATTACGCTAAGCCCTGTATATGAATTATTTTATTTAATCTGCCTACATTCCACATTTTGTAGACTGGAGGACTTTAAAGGATGGGAGAGTAAGACACTTATTGTAGAACTGACATAGCCAGTAAAGGAGGAAGTAAATGAGGAAGTCAGAACCCACTTCAGGGCTGATTAGCCCCAGAGTACACTAGTAACTTCAACATTATGCCCTTTCCTAGTGCTGTAGGAAGAAATATATTTGCAACTTGGTAATAGTGGGTATTAGTGTTTTGAAAGTGAATGTCTCCCATAATAACATAATACAAATAATTTAGAATCAGCCTTTTTTTTTTAAGATTTATTTATTTATGCATACAGAACTGGGGTACAGGCCAGAGGTGCAAGGGGGTGCGAGGATTCACCAGAGACAGAATGGGGAGCAGAACAGCTAGATCAATGAAGTACACTGCTGAGGAGAGCAGTGGGTGAGACAGGAGAGGTCTGCTGCACCATGTGGGTCACCTCCAGGGCCAGGGATCGAATTAGCACTGAAGGGGCTGCGGCTCACTTGCAGTGCTGCAGCATCCTAACACGTTGCGCCACCAGGGAGTGCCAGAATCAGTCTTAACTTAAAAAATATTATTGCAAAGGCAGGTCCTACTTAACCTACATATTGCTTAAGGGTTCTTGGGTGGCCAACATAACCTTTAACAAGTCAAATGAAACTGTGTAGAAAAACCAAGACAGGAAGAGGCCCCTCAGGAATTCATAAAAATTAAAGTTTAGAATACATATTTCATTGTATTCAAAATACTTCATTAACACCTTGTAAGAATGGAGTCTGACATCCATGGCAGATTCCAGAAGTTTTCTGAGCCATTGTCCTGGAAAGTGAGTTTGTGTGAGATTAATGCAGAACAACACTCAGGGGGTTCACATACTCCAGTACTCAGGAAACAAAGCCCATATTTATCAGTGTGAAATCAGTCTTCAATTGGGGCCCAGGTATGGTTGTCAGTGCCCAGAGTTTAAAATTTTGAGTTTAGTTGAGAGATGTTTTTGCCTCTGGAGTTGTTCCTGGGCCTCTCAAATGATGGCTGAAACCCTGAGTTTTGTTTGTTGATTATGATTATCATCTATTCATTTTGCTTTTTGGAATTAGCTCTGTTTCATTAGACCCAGAGTCCAGTTTATCTTCTTGTAGAAGGACTACCTGTGTCCTAACTCAAATTAACTCTACTTCTTTATTGGTTATTCTACTCAAGTTCTATGCCAGTTGTTTAACAAGTTGTCCAAACTCAAGATTCACATATCAGCAGTGGACATAAGGACCAGATGGGCTTAAAACAACAGTTTTACCACAGGTCACTGTGATCAGTTCTGCCCTACAGTGGCAAGAATAATATCAAATCATTTAGGATGGTTTTTGACCTTTCCTCAGTCTGGGCCATGGATGAATTAATTTGGCACTGCCATTCTACTTCATGAGCCAGTGGGTAGGGGAGGGGGTAAACAGCTTTCCTGAGGACTGAACTGGGCTGAGTTCTAACACCAGTACTTTTCCACTCATTAAAAAAAAAACAAAAACCTGATACTATCTTTGGATGGGGTGGTTGCATTGCCCCTTGCTATAGGAAAAAGATCTTTTTTGTTTTATTTTTCTGGACAAGGAATGGTCTATCTGCAACAGCCTCGACTAGCTCATTACAGACAGAAAGAAGGGTTACTGATGAGACTCTCTAGAGCTAAAGTTAAAGCCCAGATAGAGATGCCTGTGTTTTCAGCAAATTCGTGTACAAGGGCATAATCATGCTGCCCAAAACTTGACTCCCTGAATTGTTTACAGTTATCCCTTTGGCTACTGTGAGTTCCTTTTCTGCTGTAAAGGGGAATGGATGTATGTAAGTGAGCCATGAGTTCTCCGACCCACTTTTGTGAGCTGAGTTAAATCAAAACAAAACGGGTTTGGAAGCTGAGTGTCTCAGCTTTCACTTAGCCACTGGTAATGAATGGCAGCTGCACCCCAGGAACTTGCCAAAGATTACAATTCCAAGTTCACTGTCATAAATATTTATTAAAATGACACCAAAGAGAAACTCAGGAGTTGTTTTAAATCCATGCCGTGTGAGCTTGTAGATAAGGAAAATATATCCCCAGGTTAAGTCAAATTAGCAGACAGCTGGGTATCTGAGCTACACTACACTGCCCCATCCCCTGCCCGTCTGAATTCCAGCAAAATTACTTGTACTACATTTTGTGCTTTAGTGAGATGCTATCATTTATATGGAAAACTCAACCTTCTTCGTACTGTTTGGCTTCAACATACAAATGTTTGTATTATTTATGACATCATGATGGGCAAGTAAGTGATCACAGTTCACATGTTTTGCTCTATTGCTGGGTCCATTTTGTTGCATCTTTGTGTCCCTATATTCCTTTGCTCCCACAATCAATTTATTTTCTCTTTGTAATATTCTATATATCCTGGAAAAGCTTTCTTTTAGGCATTCGGGCTCCAGTGTTGGATTTGGCACTTAGTAAGCAGAGTAAATATTTGTTGAAGTAATTAAAAGTGGAGTACAAATAACTTACAGAGTATAAATTATACAAGTGGCGTATAAATGCATAAACTGAAAATATTCACTTCTCCCTTACTTGTGTTTCCTCAACAGCGAGCATAGCTCATCCTATGTGCATTCACAATTATGAAGGCATTGTTCTTGGGCTTTCTCATGGGAAACTGACTCCTTTATTTTACTCTACAATTTCTTCCTTGAAAGCAGAGAATATAGTGTCTGCTTCCAGTGTATTTTAATCATTGCTCTGTAGAACATAGGTGCTCAACATATGTTAACTAAATGCTAAAAAATGACCCATTCTGGGATGCTAGTTAACTGGGAATAATAAATGAGGTGTTGAGTCACCTTTCTGGAAATGAAAGGATCACTACCTCATAGTTTGGGTACTGTTATTTAAAGCTAGTGGTTCCCCTTTGTTAGCCTGTTCATTACCCACAGTGGTGACAGTAGGCACTAGTTTTGTTACCTACTATAAACAGCTATTGCTTTTGCCCGCCCAGAGTCCATTCCCCTTCTGCTGCTAACCCCATCATTTTTCTTGGGAGAATGAATGCTTTCCTACTCTCAGTGCATGTGGTTGAAATGGGGACTATACACACATGACCCAGAGCGTTCCATTTCTGTGGCCACAGTGATTGGCCCAAAGATGAAGTTATGACCAAAGGCATGGCTCAATGACTCAATTCCTGGGCTTTTGTTAGAACTGTTGGCTACAGAAATTCTTTTTCCTGTCAGATATATACCTACAACCATCAAAGCTATCATAATTGAAAAAAACTAATCAAATGAACAAATACTGAGCATATGAGCCACTAGAGCACTAAAAAATTAATATTTATGACAATAGACAGTGGATCCAGATCCAGCTGTACCTGAACAGCAGTTGGAACTGGTTTTTTTTTTTTTAAAGATTTATTTGTGCATACAGAACTGGGATACAGGTCAGAGGCTCAGAGGCAGTGAGAGGCTTCACCAGAGACAGAGTGGGGAACAGAACAGGCAGATCGACGAAGTACACTGCTGAGGGGTGCAGCGAGGTCAGGAGAGGCCTGCCATGGCATGTGGTCACCTCTGGGGCAGGCGGGAATCGAACTCATGCGGAAGCAGCTTCAGATTCTCAGTGCTGTGCTTTAACCCGCTGCGCCACCAGGGAGGGCCTGGAACTGAGTGTTGTTAGTGCAATGGAAGAGTTTCAGGATCCTCCCTGGTGGCACAAAAGATTAAGGTGCAGCACTATAAAGCTATCGCAGCCACTGCAGCATGAGTTGGATCCCTGGTGACCCACATGACATGGCAGACCTGTCCTGCCTCCCCGCTGCTCCCATCAGCAGTGTATTTCAGCAGATCTGCCTGTTCTGCTCCCTACTCTGTCCTGGTGAATCCTCTCACTACTCCTGCACCTCTGGCCTGTACCCCAGTTCTATATGCATAAATAAATAAATATTTAAAAAAGACAGACATTCAAACTAACTCAGAATTCTATTCTCATTATATGGGCTCTTCCTAGGCCATGCTGATGTTCCAAAAGCCATAACCAGAGGCCTTGTGTTTACAGAGCAACACTGGGCTGGGAATTAAAATATTTGTGTGAATTTATTCTGAGTCTTCCTTGATGCAATTAAAACCAATTTAAACTCTCCTGAGTCTTGAGAAAGGGGGAGAAAAGTAAGTGAGAGAAGTTTTAGACACAGATGTCTAAGCATGGCAGGTAGAGGTATTGAGAGCTGTTCAGTGTTGCAGAATGTTCAACACCATAGCTGGCACTGGCAATTTTGATGCAATTGTACTTTGGTATGGTGCCACTGATTTCTTTTTTTTGCCACTGACTTTTTTTTAAAGCAAAGTGAGGTGAAGAGAAGACTGCTGGGCAAGGAAACTAACTATACATAATGACTGAGGATATCTAAGAGTAGACTTACTTGCCTACACATTACATTTCTACTCCTTTATCCACCAATACCCATGACTGTTATTCCAACACAAGTAATACCATACTCACTCAGGCCCAGGAAAAAGACAGAAATAACCCTGGCTGTTGTGGGAGTTCTTCTTAGGAGGGTAAGATTGGGGAAAGAAATCCTGCCCTAGAAACTGATCTAAGAGACCTGTTAAGTCGAGATGGATAGACAGAAGTTCTTCAGGACATAAGCCCAAGAGCTCTCTCTTCTTTAGGTCAGTTCTTTCACGGCTCCTTTGGCTTTGCCCAAAGATCTCTGCAGACTCTTGCAAGCAGAATTTATGTTGAATTGGCTCCAGAGCTGAGTTCATCCTCGTGGAAGGTTTCCATATATGACATGTTCTGCTGCTGCACCCAAGAGTGTTCCCAAGACTCTTTCACTAATGCTGTCCAAGAATACGATCTTGGCTGAAATTCCCACATTGAAGGGATAGTGGATAGTTTCTGGAAACAGTAGGCATTGTCTTTTCTATCAATTATAAAAGCAATACATGTTCTTTGTAGAATATTCAGAAAAGTTTAAGAATGTATAGAAGGGAAAAAAAGAATGATATGCTTTAACTGCATCACCTAATAACTAACTCTAGTATTTTATTATATTTCCTTCTGTTTTTAAGCATGCATGTATCTGTATATTTTTGAAAGGCTGCATTTCATTGTGGTTGACTTTGGGTTTGGAAGTCTGACACCACATACTAGGGCCTTCCAGAAACTTTGTGTCTTACCTCCTTCAATAATAAATGTTGTTAATTCTTAATCTAATCCTCCTCCAGTATGATATTATTTTAACTTAAAGTTTTAATTAACAATCATTTGGTAATACAATTTTCCTCACTGTTTTTCAATTAAAAATGCTTTTTTCCAAACTGCTAAAAAGTGGAGTTTCCATTATGACCCAGCAATCCCACTCCTAGGTATCGACCCAAAAGACACAAAAACACTGATTCAAAAAGATACCTGCTATTCCAGTCCACCACTTACTAGCTGGGGGTGGGGGTGGGGTGTATGGGCCAGTTCTAAATGGGAATGCAAAATAAATTCTGTAAGTTGTGATATTCTTTTAGTATACTAATGAAATATTTTTAGTGCCTTTTTTTTTTTTTTAAAGATTTATTTATTTATTCATACAGAACTGGGGTACAGGCCAGAGGCTCAGGGGCGGTGAGAGGCTTCACCAGAGACAGAGTGGGGAGCAGAACAGGCAGATCGACGAAGTACACTGCTGAGGGAAGCAGCGGGCGGGCCAGGAGAGGTCTGGCTTGCCATGTGGTCTCCTCCAGGGCAGGCAGCAGGCGGGAATCGAACTCATGCGGAAGTGGCCTCAGATTCTCAGTGCTGCGCTTCAACCCGCTGCGCCACCAGGGAGGGCCTTTAGTGCCTTTTAAAGGGATTTTTGCCTTATCTTACAGAGATTGGTGTAAAGTGTGTATGTATGAGTTCACAATTAGGCTATGTTTACAAAAATTAAATGATGTTATTTTCCTATACTCCACAACAGTTAAAACAGGAAGATAAATTTGTATATCTATAGCCACAGCATTATTTATAATAGCCAAAAAGTAAAGGCTATCCAATTATCAATGAACGAATGGGTAAAGAATGGGTGGCATATATATGATGCCATACTATTCAATCTTATAAAGAAATGAAACCCTGTTACATGTTACAGGATGAATGAACCCTGTTAAGTAAAATAAGCCACTCACAAAAAGAAAAATATTGTAGATTCTGTTTATATGTGGTATCTAAGAAGTCAAATTCAGAAACACTTAAGAAGGGTGCTTGCCAGAGGCTGGGAGTTGGGGGAAAAGGGACATGTGCAATGGGGAGAATGTCAGTGTCATAAGTTCTGATGTACATTTGTCATGTGACTTATCACATTAAAAAAGGCATGAGAATGAGAATAATATATTTCATGAAAGTTTAAAAGAGTTCATTCATAAAAGTATATGGAGGGCCCTCACTGGTGGCGCAGTAGGTTAAAGCTCAGCACTATGAAGCCAGCAGGAGCTGCTTCAGCATGATCTCTGGCCAGGGAGCTGACCCACATGGCACTGCAGATGTCTCCTGTCTTGCCCACTGCTCTCCTCAGCAGTGTTCGTTAGTTGGCCTGTTCTGCTCCCCACTCTGTCTCTGGTGAATCCTCTCACCGGCCCTATACCTCTGGCCTATACCCCAGTTGTATGCATAAATAAATCTTTAAAAAAAAAAAAAGTATATGGAGACAATGTACTTTCCCATCTTTGTTAATTATTGGCCTTTCAAGTCTCCCATTTATTGAAGATTGCTTTGGTTACATTCATGTGTGAATGTTTCCATCAGAACATCATCTATTTCATTGAATAGCGAATTAATTAGCCTAGCTACATAGAGGACTTTCTTATAATGTGCATTTTGTATCCTTTTTCATTTTTAATTTGCATGTTTTTCTTTTCCCTGGCAATTTTATTACATATTACATTATGAATGTAATGGCCAATTTTCCTGTTTTTAAGTTCAGCAATTTCTGCTTTAATATTTTTCTTTCATCTGGGTTTTCCTAGCACATTGTTATTTTTAATTTTAATTAGTCAAGTATTTAATTCACATCTTTTGATTCTTTATTATTAAATAACCAAAGCAATTACGTTTCTAATTTTCTTTATTCTATCCAGAAGTTTTAATTTGTGATGCTACATTATTATTCATCTCTAAATAGAGGATGACTGGATACAAAATTTTTGTTAATATGCTTTTTTCTGACCTTCTAAGAGGTAATCTCCTTTTATTAACATACTTTAAATTTGAAACTGTATAATCTTTAAAATTCAAAATTTGTGTATATTTACTGCTGTTTCTTGTCCCTCTCTCCCCTCTTCCCAAGAAAAGCTTTTTCACTTATTAGCTACAGGGTTTCAGATACATCTGGACACTTATTTCTATCCTATCAAGTGTCAGGTGCTATTCTGAGAGCTGGGAGTACAAGCGTTAACTAGGCGTATATTTTAGATACATAAACTAGAAAAAAATACATAGGACAATTTTAGCTAATGATATTGTTATTCAGACAGTAAAGAAGAAAGAAGATGTTTGGAATGTGGTGGAAGTGTTTTAGATGTAATTGTCAGGGAAACTTCTGCTAACTTCCAGATCCCAGATCATACTGGTACTTAGCTGAAATTCTCTTCTGAGTCATTTGGTACAATTCATCTCCTCTTTATATTGTTGCCTCCTTTGCTTTTGTGTAAGATAGTGGCTTCACTATCATCTGGTCTCCTCCCCACTCTCTTTCCTCCCCCTTTCAGACTTCATTGCCCGTACATCTTCTCTGACCACACATTACCTTGTTGACAGCTCAACCATCTGTCCAGACAACTGGTAAGAAGAGCTCAAATTTGACTCCCTTTATTGAAAGCTCTTGTCCATAACATACTTATATTCAGACTTTTGGAAGTAGGATGGCAACATAGGCCAAGGATACCATGTTTAAGTCAACGAGTTATGGTAGCATCCCAAAAGACAGGGGAGAGCTTCTTTAAGGCTAGGGTACAGGTCCAGGTCCATATGTTGGCTCCATAACATATGACTCAACACCATGAATACTGTTTCAAGAAAGCGCTAAGCAAAAGGAATAAGGAAATGCTATACGGACTGAAAGGTACTCAATACAGTGCTAGAAAGCAAACATAATCCCTACTGTTAAAAGAGTTTACATGATAGTTCAGACTCATGTAGGAATAAGAAAACACTATAAAATGGCAAATAACCCCCACCCCTTCACACACAGCATATAGTGGGATATAAAAGTCATGAAAGGAAGCGCTTGAAGTGAGGAACTTCTTAGTGAGAGAAGACACTAAGGGAGGAAGAACTTGAACCAAGCTCTAAATAACGTTAAGAGCCCATGGTTAGGCAGTGTGACAGAATGGATTCTGGATCTAACAGGCACAATGCAGGATACTGGACACATCTTATAAGTGTAAGGCCCTGTTTCTAAACTAAGTAGACTAAGTTTTACCAAAAATGCAACTCTGGATTAAGGAATAAAGAGTTTAAAGAAATCTTTCTCAAGAGGACTGTGAAGAGGGTCAAAGTTCTTTTCCTCTTCTTTTATCTCAAGAAAAAGAACAAAAAAATTGGGGTAGGAACAAAGGCTAAATAAAGATGGTGCAATCTGTTTAGATTCAATCTCTAGTTTGTTGCTCTGTTCTAGGACTTAGGGAAGATGAATAGAAATTTGATATTGTTCTCGCCCTCCCTGGTGGCACAATGGGTTAAAGCATAGCACTTAAGAGCCATATCCGCTTCATGCAAGTTCGATCCCCAGCCCCAGGGTGATCCACATGGCGTGGCAGACCTCTCCTGACCTGGCTGCTGCTCCCCTCAGCAGTGTACTTTGTTGATCGTCCTGCTCTGCTCCCCACTGTGTCTCTGGTGAATCCTCTCACTGCCCCTGCATCTCTGGCCTATACCACAATTCTGTATGCATAAATAAATGAAATCTTTAAAAAAAAAAAAAAATCTGATATGGTTCTTCTGATTCTTAGTTTCTGGCTCAGACCATCAAGGCAGGCCAGAAAAGGTATTTGGAGTTGGGGCCCAGCTAATTAGAAGAATATGAACCTGCCAGAAAAGTTCTTTAGCTAGAAGCTGGATAGGGTAGAGGTCTACAGGCTGACAAGATGGCTCCTCAACCCTACTAGTTCAAGAGATACAATAAATACCTTCAATCTATAGTATCTTTTAATTCTCATAGCTGTATATGGATTCATTCTGCTCTTATTTGAAGTAGGCATATTAGATGGACCCCACTTAAAGAAATTTGAGAATTCAAGGAGCAAAGACTTAAATATTCAACCTGACATTTTCTTGAGAGGATGATGTTCCAATGGTCCTAATCCAAACACGTCTTCTCATTGCCCCAAGTGAAGCTCCTCATAAAAAGAAATGAGCCCTGCCTTAAGAAGTCCCATTTTGAACTAACAGGTTTGAAAGATTCTTGGACAAATTGTTCTCTAAACCCAACACTGAGACAGGGAGTTTGGCTGGTGGGGGAGTGTCAGGAGGCACAATACCAACAATTGACAAACTGTTTTCTAGGGAACAAGGTCTAGTGGTTTGGTCCTAAGACTGTTCTCAAAATCCATGTGAAACAGACCAGGAGTCACTATACCTTTATCATTCAAGTCTGACTCTCAACCGTCTCCTTCCACTTAAACTCCTCTTCTCCTTCCACTGGGGCAACTGAAATCCAGAAGTGATAATATGTTTCATGATTTCAAATTCTGGGATGCCAAAATGAAAGAAGAAACACTTGCCTCTCAAACAACAAATACCTCTACAAATTAGCCCCACTAGAGAGTATCTCTCAATGCTGCCTTCAGGGTCTAGAACGTGAGAGAGCACTATAAAGATTTAATGGTTTTGGGGCCCTTCTTGGTGGCACAATGGGTTAAAGTGCAGCACTACAAAACTAGCTGCAGTCCCTTCAACACGAGTTCGATCCCCGGGACAGAGAGGTGACCCATGTGTTTTAACAGACTTCTCCTGTCTTGCCCGCTGCTCCCTTCAGTAATATAGTTCATCAATCTGCCTGTTCTGCTCCACATTCTGTCTCTTGTGAATCCTCTCACTCCCCTGCACCTCTGGCCTTTACCCCAGTTCCATATGCATAAATAAATAAATCTTTAAAAAAATGGCTTAATGGTTTCTGCATTCTCTTTGGTTGCACTTAAATGGGCATAGATGAAAGTAATGAGAAAAATGCAGCCCTGCCCTAGCCCTCAGCCAAGGAGTATCACCATTCTCTACACCTAGACATGGTACTTTGAAAGATCTGTGCTGGTCCTCCCGGTGGTGCAGTGGTTTAACACACAGCATTAAGAAGCTAAAGCCACTTCTGCATGAGTTCGATCCCTACCTGCCCCAGAGGTGGCCACATGGTGCGGCAGACTCTCCTGACCCGCCCGCTGCTCCCCTCAGCAGAGTACTTTAGTCGGCCTGTTCTGCTCTGCACTCTGTCTCTGGTGAATCCTCTCACCGTCCCTGCATCTCTGGCCTGTACCTCAGTTCTGTATGCACAAATAAAATAAATCTTAAAAAAAAAAAGAAAGAAAGTAAGATCTGTGCCTCTGAAGCCAGTGGGATGCAGCCAATGGTGCCCTTTCTCTCCCCACTCAGCCTAGCAGGTAAGCATGTACTTGAGTAGCTCTGGAGAGCTACCTTACCAAACTGCAGAGTAAAATTTTTCTGACATCTTAGGAGTTAAGAACTCAAAAGAAAAATATAGAGACTTGGCTTTTTCAAGAAAAGTTCATGGGCTAGTAACTCAAACAATAAAGATTGAATATATTCAACATAAATCTAAAAATGAAGCAAAACTTCATACATTTATAGATTTCTCCCTCCCCCCATAAAATTTTGATATAAAATCACCCTCCTCTTATTCAAGGCATTACTCTCCTGATCTCAGTGCCATAAACAATACCATTATTTGTAGGCCACATTAGAACACTAGGCTCAGTTCATGGAAAAGAAAACACCAAAGCAGTTGCAGCTTCAAACACCTTCTTAGATTTGCTTAAGTCAGAGAAGCCAATACAATAAAATTAGTAGGGTGTGGTGGCAGCTAGGGGCTGTAATGATTTATCTGGAATGTAACCTGGCACTTCAAATAAAGACTCTATTTTGTTCAGCTGAAAGTTTTCAGGACCTAAGGAGGAAGTGAATGGAATGACCCAATTGAGACTGCACCAAAGTAACAGAGATGCCTTCACACCTCGGGGAGACAGCGACAGACAAAAAACATTAGACAATTAAAAGTGAACTGGGACACAGTTCAATGTCAGTACCTCTCCAGTTCCATTATCTCCTCACCTTTCTCCAAACAACCATACCTTTTAGCTAGCCTGTTTAGACAATCCCTGCTCAAACAGATCACACACACACACACATACACACACACAAATAAGTAATAAATAAGTTACTTTAAATTTTATTGTAGAAGAAAAAATATCTTAAAAGATTTGTTAAATAATAATTCCTGACAAGCTCATTCTTCAGGGTTTTCAAGTGTTGCCTTCTGGTTAGATATAAGTGTTCCTCACCCTTGTAATAAATAAGCTACATTAATATTGGCATCAACCACAGGAAAACCCAAAGATTTTCTAAATGGCTTCCAAATTTCTGCATAGATTCCCTTACTTAGTTCAAAGGTAAACAAACAAGTTGGGAGAGAAATTAGGACAGCTGAGAGGAAAAACATGTTAACACAGGTGATTCTAGAATGGAGGGTTAAGAGTGTTCACTTATACCACTCTTTCAATTTATTTTTTTAATTATAGGCACACTTGAAAAGTTACTGTAGTGTGATGATGCTATTTCTGAGACTTGCCTAAAAAATATATTCAATTATTTCTTTTTAAACCAGAAACAGAAAAATCAGTACTCCCCCAGGGTGATACTCACTTTCTAGTCTGTGTAAAAAAGTTTCCAGAGCTCTCTGGAATGTTTAAGTTAAGGGGCTACAGTACACTGATATGGTTTTATAGTTCTTGGAGTCAAACTCTCATCGAAGGTCTGTGATGGTCACTGCTCTCTCCACAACAGTCACGTGGCTGCAGCTCTGTAATAGAAAAAAGAAAGAAAGGGAGAATTCCACATTTAAAGAAACCCTTTCTTTAAAATGCTCAACCTGAAAAAAATAAAGCTCCTTCTGGCAAGTAGTTCCTAGCCTAGAAGCCAGACTGCTCTTAAATGGCATTATTGCAGGGGCCTGGGACTCATTACTTCCACAAATCCCTAAGTGTAGCCTGAAGCAACATCAGTCTACATAGCTTAATTTTGCAAATATATTATATCACAGCATGATTCATAAAATGTACATTTATTTAGAAGAACTGCTGCCTTCATTACAGCTTTTGGGGTTATTATGTCAACCAGATAGTAAAATATACTTCTCACATGGGAATGCTCACTCTGGGCATGAAAAGGGGACTATACCACTGAAAACTTGGGCATTTGGGGGAATTGTGCATTGTTTCAACATTCTGGCCCTTAGACATTTATTACATTCTAACGACTAACTTATCTTTGAACAGATCTGTCAGAAAGTTCTTTCCCACATTCAGCGGAAAATTGTTACTCTCTGAGTCTGAGTTTTAGTCTCATGAAATATACCCCACACCCTTGTATGCAACCATCCTTAAAGTCAGTTCTCAGATTCTCCCTGATTCTCAGATTTCTCTTCTAATTCTTAGATTTACATTAGATTTAAGGGGCACACTGAGACATACTTATCAGTCACTGAAACTTTTTAGTTTTATTTGGGAAAAACAACTTCTCAAGGTCATAAAATATTATTTAAGCAGAATTCAAGAATCAAATATACTTTATCTATCTTAAGTGGCTTTGAATTCAAACCTCTTACCGAAGCAAAGGCTTGGTAAATGGATATTGATGAAGAAAACTAACATGTAACAATCCAGCTACTATACATTATTTCGTTTAATTCTTTCAATAACCCTATAAAGTAGGTATTATTATTGCTTACTTTAAAAAAAAAATTGTCAACCCCCATTTACAGATGAGAAAGTTGAGGTTTAGAATTGTTAAGTAAAGCAGAGTCATTAAAAGGCTAGGCTGTGACTTTAATTCATTCCTATCCTATACTGCTTCCCATATATATCCTTATTAGGAAGATTTGAAAAGGTAACCCACAAGTTTCATCTTCTAGGCTGACATGGCACTTCTTCAGTTCTGACTGTTCTCCCTGTTTAAGACAGCCCTGATTTCCTCTACATAGATACATACACAGAAAAGAGGTGGATCCTTGCTGTGTGGATGAAATCCTTTCTGGCGACAGGAAGAAATCTCCTCTAGTCCATGGTCAGTTAGTTTAAAGAAACCAGTTCTGAAAGAAGAAAAGGCAGGTCTAGAATCAAGCAAAGGTATCCCCCCTACCAACCCTTGACACACACACCAGGGGAGAGTTCATTCTGAGACAGCTTCATAAGTATGCTAGCTCATAGGTTTTCACTTAGTGAATGAATTGGATTAGAGAGAATCATTAGAGAATGAGTCACCTTTGCCACACTAGTTTTGCTGGGAGAATTCATAATAGATAACAGGATTTGGAATGAAAAAGAACTCTGAGACAATTAATTTTCAAAGTCTCTAACCTGTCACCAACTTACTGAAATTCCTACTGCTTCAAGTCAAACATTTTAAATTTTTTATGTCCCTTCCTTAGAGAACACCTAAGTCATGGCTTAGATATATTTCTAAACAAGCACAGGATATGGGGCTTAAAAGGAAGCCTTAGAGAACAGCAAATTAATACCAGCAATTTGTATATTTATAGAGCGACAGGTCTTAGGAATATAGATCTTTTCCTATGAAGTTCCTCCCTGCAACTATCTCCTTGTAACCCCTACAACCACTTCCCATGTACTTACTCGTGAAACTTGGGGGAACAAACAATGGCTATGGACTCTGGCAACATCATCTGGTAGGAGCAGTGAGTGTGCAGGTCAACACTGGAGAGAAAGGCAGTCTGTGTGGGATGAGTCTAGAAGAGAAAGAAAGTCAAAGACCCCTTTGTGAGGGATCACAGACAGGCCTAGCCCACAAAGGGAGACAGGCCTAGCCCACAAATAGTTCTCAACAGCTAGTTACAACCTCCTTCTCAAAAACAAAGTCATTTTAAGCCATGTGGAGTGTGCCAGAAGTTCACAATAACTAGTGAACTTTCCTTCCAGTATTATTTTAATAAGTATAGTTTACATGAGTAAATGCAAAGACATATAATTTCTATTGACCAAGACTTGATGACTCCTTGCAAGCTGTCTTTATGCAATGGGGAGTCACCCATTCTGGTGTAGATGGCACATGCTGATGGTATAATACTTCAATATGGTAGAAGACAAGGACTTAACAAACCACAGTTGTATGAATGGCTCTTCTGGCTGACAGAGATGTTAAAACATCAGCCATGAGGCTGGAGTGCCATAGCAGAAAGCTCTATCAGCAAATGGTAAAACCTGTCCTATGGTTAAAACATGTCACCTGAAGATATAAGAGGCAGAAGGCAAGTGAGATTTCGGTGGGCAGTTAAGTCACACAATGGACCCTGTCTTGTTTGGGAAATATTGAAGATATTTAAATTTGAGGATAAATAGCTAAGCACCATCTAAATGTGCATTCAGCTCATCTAATTTGTTTCCAATTATTCTGTGTTTTATTGAGCATGTTATTTGTACACAAATATGCAACTACATAATGACTCATGTTCATTTTAAAGGGGGGTATGATCTTAGGTAACATGAGCAGGAAACAAATGACCGAAACCTAAAACAAAAGACCAACCTCACTGACAGAAAAGCAGAGAAAATATATAAATACACTTAGTGTTTTTAAGCCTGCTGTATTAAAAAAAAAAAAAAAAGCTCCTGAGGAGTTTATCAAAAGCATGGTCTTTAGTGGCCTAGTCCCAGAAATAGCAATGTGGAGAGGGCATTTTCTTTTTCTTCTTTTTTAAGTGGACTAACTGATTCTTCTGTGCAGCTTTATCTGTGAAGCACCCCTCTACAAATGCTGTAACCAGTTCACTGGGGAGAGGTCTACAACCTAGGGACACATCAGCCATGGGCTAGCAGCACATACAGGCATATGGGCCATGTAGGAACCCTGGTGACATTTAGGGAAAAGGAGTTTCTACTTGATCATAATATGATCCTATAGACTACTAGGGAGTAAAGACTTATACAAATACTCTTCACCTCATGGTTCCTGCTGAGAATTCCAACTAGGAAAACAAGGGGCCTATACAAATCCATCAAGGCCTCTGATCTCAAGTTGGGTCAGCTAGAAAAACTTAACAGAGGCACACAGCAGGAGCTCAATAAATAATTGTTAAAGTGAATAAAAAATTTCCCTTGAGCCTCTTCTCCCTTATAACCTCAACCCTTCACAGTTGAGGGCTTTAAAATGGTTATGTCCACTATGGCCAGAGGTGAGAGAAAGGTATTTTTATGAAGACAAAACAATACACTAAGGGAGTGAGTGAAAAGGAGCAAGGAGAGTGAATGCTGAAGGCAGCCTGGTGCACCTGGGCAGGGGCAGAGTGGCCACAGGAAACATGATGTAGAAAGAATTTATCTGTTTATATTCTCCGTTACTAATTTTAAGATCTGAGCAAATTTTATGATCTGTTTCTTTTTTTCCTTTCAGCTAGGACATAAAAGGGGTGATTACTATTACATTCTATCAAAACTGAGAACAGAACTAGTCCAGAATGTCACAGATCCAGGTTGAGGGGGTAGAGCGTTTGACAGCAGGGCTGGGTTGAAGAATCAAAGAATGTTTTGGTGTCAGCAAGGTAGAACTCTCAAAAGTGGTGACAGCGATCTGACGGTAATGAATGTTCTAGATGCACTGAGACAACTTCTAGATTGAGCACAGCCTAACAATCTGTACCAGCACCCTGGCCTCCAGCTTTTCTTATTTCTGCTCCTGTGGGTTCCATAGGTGCACAGCTGTCATTCTACTTGGACCTCTGCCTCATATTTCTTCTTTTGTGCTTCAGCCTATGTATTTGCTTCTTCCATTTGGCTCTTTAGGCGCAGAGGCTTCTAAAAAAATGGTGTTACAGTTGCGAGCATAGCCTACTTTTTATTTGTTTTTAATCCCAATGCAGGATCAAACAGTACAGAAATATAAAGAGAAAATAGCTAAAGTACTATCAATTCAGGCTCGAAATTTGTTCTAAACTGGCCTTTGCTTATGTTAGTAACTAAATTCGACCTGAGATCTAAACAGTAACTATTCCAAGCTTCCCCAGTCTCCATCAGTTCCTGTCTCCCTCCTATTGGGCAGTGAATCTAGACTCCAATCTTACTGAAATCTAGATCATCTAGAATGAGTTCCCTCAACCTTCCAAATATAATCCAAAAAAACTGTGTCTCTCTCTTCCTTCAATTTTGTCTCAAGGGAATGTGTATTTTTTCCCCCATATGATGATGAACTCCCCAGCCCTGGTACTTTTAATTGGAAACTTTCATACATCCCATTATCTCCTCTTTCCTGCCCTTCTACAGCTCCCCTATGGTGCTCCACTGGCTCTATGGCCATGAAAACCCTTTCCAACAACTACACACAAGAATGTAGATCAACATTAAAATGTTGAGCAAAGATGCCAGGCACAAAAATGCACATATTACATAAGTCTGACTATATGAAGTTCAAAACCAGGCAAAATGAACTACTGAGTTTAGGGATACCTCATAGCAAAACTAGAAAGAATGCAAAGGAGCTCTTGAAAAGTTAGGTGGGACTGCCTGGAGGTACATGTGACTGGGCAGGAGTGTGGTAGTGTGGGGGAAGCATGATGCTGGCAAGGTTCTGTTTCTTGACTATGTTGTGTGCCCATTTAGATATTTGCTTAGTAACTCATTAAGAGTTCTTTAAGTTTATGTACTTCTTATGTATGTATTACTTCAAATATAAAAGTTTGAGAAAACAAAATCAAACATATTCATACTAAACAGTCAAGTGAACATTCTTTTAATGCAGCTATTCCTTAAACCACCATCCCATCTCTTTCCTGTCCTCTAGAGCTAGGCTCTTCAAAGGCTTAGTATACACTGTATTATACCACAACCCCAAACCCCACTATTTCTTAAATCCTTATGATGCACTCCTATCACTACAACTCCTCAATCAAGATCACCAATGACATCATCAAATCCAAGAGGCTGATTCAAGTTACCACTTCAGAGCTCTCTGCAATGTGTGGCATGGTTAACATACTGAAATTTCTTCTTAAAACCTTCCTCTTCCACTGGCTTCTATGCCTCACACTATCCTCTCCTTTCTCTGATATCTCTGCTTTGTTACTGTCTGTATTCTCCTAGGTAGCCTGCTCCCCAAGCTATTGGTAAATATCTTATTATGCTTTTCTCTCCCCCAGTTCCAAAGCTTCCAAGGACAGCTAAATGCTGAGGACTCCCTACCTCTTTCTCACCATAACCTTGCTCCCAAGTTCCAGTCATATTTCAACTTCCTGATAACTACCTCACTGATTTAATGTCTCACCAGTACTTCAAATTCAACATACTCAGACCTGAGCACACCTCTGCCTCACTCCCAAAGGAAGTTCTCCCTGGAGATGTTTGTATTCATGAGATGATCACTGACATCTCCATGAGTCAGGACCCAAATCTCTAAGCATCAATGACTTTGATTCATCTTCCTCTCTTATTTACTTCCCCATAGTCACCTTCTTCCCAGATGCACTACCATCACCTAACTCTCTTAATCATTAGATTTTATCACTACCCTAATGTCTTAAGTGTGGTCTCCCTGCCTCAACCTCCCTAAAATCTCTCTCTAGGGTAAATTTTCTAAATGTGGCTTTGATCATATCACTGGTCTACTAAAATAAACCTTAGGAGTTCTCCAATTACTAAAAAACAGACCTAGTCTGCCTGTCTACCCAAGATCCTCCGGAACACTGCTCAAAAGCCTATCTACCACTGTTTTCTGATATGAACCCTAAACCGCAGCAAACTGGACCACAAGACTCCAGGAACAGTTGGCCTACTCCAAAGTTATCCCCTCCTTATAGGACTCTCCCTTGGCCCATTTTGTCCAAATGATACTAACTGTGAGCCTTCCCCGCTCTGAGTTCCACAGTTTGTACCACTAAAGGCATTTGCATAACTTGCCTCATATGAAGAGTTACTACATGTCTACTCATCCAATCGCTCTTAGGAGACTAAAATCATATCTTATACAAATTTATATCTCTTGGCAGATAAAGAACACATTTTATATCCCCATATACTACAATGGGAGATATACAACAGAAGACAAGTATTTATCTATAACTGGTCTTTAAAAAGTCACATGGGATTGCCTCATAGGTCAGTACTTCCCAAATTCTACCATGCAAATTTGTGTCACCTTCCCAAACCAGAAATGAGCTGACCTTTTTGTAGGTAACCCTGTCACACAACATGAAAGCAGCTTGGTCTGTAAGTGCGGGGATGAAGAACAGAAATAATCTTCAGGAATGAAATTATATTTTACCTATACATTACCAGAAAGTCACATAAACACTTAAAAATCACCTGTATTAGCAGCCCTTTGGTTTGAATTAAGGTGTATCCTGCTTTAATAAAGGCCAAATGCAAGCATCTTAACAGCTTTGGTTTATTTAAAATATTTTGTACCTTTTAGGGACAGTTCTATAACAATGTCCACATATTGTGCAGGCTGGCAACCCATCACTATTCATATTCACAGGGAAATTAGGACATTAGGGAAATAAGTTTGTTTTTATTAAAAGAAAAATTAGAAAGCACAAGTACTTCTCAGAAATCAATACTGGAGTGCAAGAAGTCAAATAAGCCAGGCAAGTCAAGCATGCATTCAATGGTAGGAAAAACAATTATGTAAATAATCTGGGTATGATTCACTTTGCTCAGAGTCAGAGAGAGCACTGAGTGGAATACATCATGAAAGAAGAGGAGGCTAGCCCTCTGAGAGCAAGTCACTTACATGAATCCAGCCCAGTGTGATGAGGCCCTGTTGATCCTGTATGAGGAAAAGTTCTTCTTCATTTTCGGTGTTACAATAGTCAGATCCACCACTTTGCTTGGGGATGAGGACGTGGGTAATGGTAAATTCATTCCTCATCTGTCAAAAGAGAAAACAGCTTGTGATAATTCCCTGCCACTTATGTAAGCACACCCTATCTTGGTAGTGGAAACTTAAAACCGCAATATAATTGAAGGCCCTTCCTACTTCAAGGGAGTCCTGAGTCATCTGCTACTCCCAGAGTCCCTCACCCCTGTGGTTCCCAACTCTGGCGGCTCATGCAAACTGCCTAGGGCACAATGCAAAGAAGTAGATGCCTACAGCACTGTGGGAATTTCCTGCTGTAGTCAAGCTGGTTCTTGAGAACTTCCTGTTATACCATTTCTTTTCCCCTGCTCTTGTGGAAAATAATTTCCCTCTCACTGTCTCTAAAAGCTATTTTCATCCTTTAAGGCTCAGCTTAAGTCTCCTGTACTTCATTCATTTATTCATTCAGCAATTAGCAATGGCTTCAGTAAATGTCTCCTATTACTCATTATTTAGCATGCTATTTATTTCTTGATGTATATCTCCCATTTCTTCAAGATGCTTTGGTATATGTTTTGTGGGTGCATGCACCATGCTTTACATACTTTATTGTCCCAAGTCCAACCATAAAGCATGTGTTCAGAAAAGGATATACAGGGAATGACTGGATCTTCCCTTTAAATTTAGAATTAGGTATTTCTCACCACTTGCATTCAAATAATCAATTCAATCTAAGGTACTTTGAAAAAGTCAAATACAGGGCTTCCAAATTCAAAATGATACTATTTCCTTCTCTAGAGGGATATGGACAGAGCAAGTAACTCTGAAATTCTCTGAGAGTCACAGGAGATCAAAGGTAAGAAATAGTGTCAGCTCAGGAAAGAATTTGAGTTTTACCAGTTTTCCACAGAGAATGCCACAGGTCTCCACTCCACGGGCAGTGTTGGCACTAGCTAACTGGAGAAACTGAGGGCAGAGCCTCTCAGGCACAACCACATGGCGCAGTCCATCAATTGTAGGAACTGTAATGAAGAAAGGGGGAAGTCTGAGACCAGGGGTGGAGCCTCCCCAAACAGACCTCAGAGTTGCCAGTGCTAGGAGAACAAAGTCAGATCATTGGGGCCCCCCCAACTTCAGGTAGTAAGTGGGAATCTCACCCTAAAGACATTAAGTCTCCTCTCTACCTCTGGCCATAGCCATCAGTGTACATTGTTACAAGGAAAAAGCAAGGTTTAATCATTCAAGTTAAGACAAAGGTAAACTACTATTTAAGAAAGTTTCTAAGCTATTCACTAATGCTCTGTCCCAAACTAATACAAAGGATAAAAATACAACCTCCTCATTTAACTGAACTTTTACTTTTTATACCTTTTATCTCAGATAAGAATTATCAGAGAGTATGTCTTTCAAAGAAATACACCAGCATATATTCTAGATAATAAATAATAATATGGGCAACTACATCTGAACTTATTCTTTCATAAGAAAGTTAAAATACCAAACAAAACAACAAAAAACATATCCTTGGTGTCAAAACCAACATGAATGAACAAAGTACCTCGTGAGTTGCTTCAGAATGCCAAGAACAGACTAGTCCCCTAAATCCAGGCAGGAATCTGGCAAGAGCACCAGCAGACTACCATTAGGGTACGTCTTTCAGGGTCACATTTTCATGGGGGACACAAAAGAGAGAGGGATGTTCTGTTTCTGCACATTCAGCAGCAAGGTCTGAACTGCTGTAGAGGTAACAAAGTTTAGGAGAATGATGTGGACTGGCAGCCTGGTGACCACATCTGATGTTACTGAGTTAAGGTTTGGCACAGACCTCTCCTTCTAACTCAATAATCACTCACCGAGCACAAACCAACTAGACACTGGGCTCAGCCCATCGGCAACACAAATATAGTACAACTCAAGCCCTACAGGAAATTAAACTCAAGTTTACACATAAACTCAAGATACATGTTTTGTGGGCGCATGCACCATGCTTACATATTTTATTGTCCCAAGTCCTACCATAAAGCATGTGACTACACTATCAGGAAAATTATCTCAACTATTTTAGATACTAAGAGCTCCTGAGTCTTAAGGAGAAGAGAACCAATCTGACAAAAGGAGGCAGGGTTTGGGGGAATCTGGAAATTTTTCAAGAAAAGCAGGGAAGACAGAGAAAGATTTTTAGTTCAAGACAAATGTTAACAAAGTTCTTTGGGTAAGCTAGTCCTGGGACTGTCTTGGGAACATGACAGGCCAATCTGACCAAAAGATAGACTATTTAAGAAGGAACAATACAGAGAGACAAGTCTGTCAAGTACAGGTGGAAAAAAATCCTAAAGGTCACGCTTCAGAGTCCAGCGTCTTTGCCACTCTTACAAATTCTTTCACAGGGATCCTCTACAAAGCTGACTCCCTTTAATGACAATTTGAAACCCCAGTCCTACACCTCCACCAGAAAAAAAACCCAACCTATTCTAATGAAGGTATACTCATCATTATTGCTATTACTGTTAGATAACCAATTATGGGCGAGAAAAGGAAACATTGTCTAGTTCTTATGGCTATTATGAATTATCACTAACTACAGCTTTTATCTTGACTAAGCTCCTTCCAGGTTAGGAATACTTCAGGGCAAACACAATTCACAGCTCTCGTTAAATATTTTTGAAAGTGAGCTGTTGAATAGCAAAGTGGTATTATAAATTTCAAATTTCCTTTATAAAGAAAGGCCTTTATAAAAGCAGTCTCTAGTTCACTGAACATTTCGGATCTCTGTATAACCCTTACAAGCTGGGGGTCTCAGTTTCAGGTTATAATTAATATTTCAGAACACTGTTCTGGTCTCAGGTAACCTATATGGCTAAGTATAGGTCACCTTCACAGTACAGCCTGTGTGAGAGGCAGAGGATGGCAATACTGATCAAATGGGTTTCTCTGACCATTGCCCAGTGGGTAGGATCATAGTGGTAATCTTAGGTTGAATCCCCTAGAAAGACACTCTGTTGGGCTGCAGTTGAGATGGGAGGGGGCAGAAGCAAATGGACTTACTACTTTCTGAGTTGCTCAATGCTCCAGGTTTCAAAGATCTGTCCACCACAGGTGGCTTGATCGGCCTCACAGTTGTAGTATTGTCTGAAGGCTGTACGGATGAGGCGTGCACCACGGGGAATGTCTCTGGAGAGGGTTTCTCCAAGTCAGGCACCAGTGGGCCACCTAGGCCAGGGTCCACCTTCCCAAATTCCTGTACAATTTTCAGTCGCTCTTTTTCTAGCTCTTGGTTCCTAATCATCTCCTCGAAGGCATGGAACTGTTCCTGCTCCAACTGCTGCTGCTTCTGTTGGGCTATCCTTTGTTTTTCTTTTTCCAGCTCCTGCTGGATGGCCATGTTCCGGGCAAATTCTTCTGCTTCCTTCTTCTACAAAGCAAGAACAGGAGTTACATTTATGTGTAACACCTAACACTTATGTGACTTCACACCTCAACAGAACACGTCTTTTTAGCAGAGAGATTTTCCAAAATTTACTTCTGCTCTGGATTTATTGCCCAAAACTGAATCCATGATGTCCTGGGTAGCTCTACACACAAGGAATACTGAGCTCTTCATCATGGGATACTCAATAGATATAAGGTGGGACACTGCCATCGTATACCTGTTCAACTACTGGCAAGGTCCCAAGCCTCTCAGCACCCTTCCCATGACACTAATATACTTTACCCAAATTCTGCTGCAATGTATTATTTGTACCTCATTGCCTTTGTATCCTGAGTAAGTCCATAAAACAGAACTAAACCCAAACTTACATCTTCTACGTTGTGGATCTTTACTGCATTTTAACCCAGAATGAAGATTTTGACAATTTTCTGGTAACCAGTTCAACAGAGTAACATCTCAAAAAAATGATTATAAAGTAATAACCTCCATTAAGTTTTTCCCTCACTCAATGCCTTAGAAATATATACTTTATAATTCACCCTCTACTGATTTTTAACATTAGACTCCAGAACAGAACTCAGCAGCCACCCACAAACCAGTGTATATTCACATGTGATGCAGACTAACACTAGAACATTGGGAGTTTTTCCATGTTTCAGACTCTTCCAACAAGACACCACTTAAAAACAGCTACAGAAAAAATCCATTATTCTGATGTTCTTATTCTAGATAAAATAGAAAGACAATATATTTTCTGTCCTTTAAGTCGTCCTTTAGGACAAGCAGGTTAAATCTGTGTTGGAATCCTCTGTATAAACAACTATGTTCTACTTTGAGTTTCTAGTCTTTGCTAAAATAAATAAATAAATAAAAGGTAAAAAACTCATATAAAATAGTGAAATGCCATATTGCAACTCCAGGGCACAGACTAAGAAACTAAAAGTAAGGTTTGATGGGGCTGAGAAAAAAAAAAAAAAGAAACTAAACTAAAAGTAATCTCTCCTTTTTTAAACTGTTGTCTACTCACCTTTTCTTCATTATATTCTGCATATTCTTTGGTATATCGTTTTAACAGTTCTGCCTTTAGCTCTTCTGCTTTAGGAAATGCAATCTCCTTTAATTTCTGAGACCAAAATAAAAAACCAAGAATTAGAACAAGTGTCAGCTAATAAATAAAGAAGTAAAAAGATGACTTCAGCCACGTAGGTCATTGAGAAAGTATTTCCAAAATTGATTTTAAATATCCTAATAAGGCCTCCCTGATAGCCTAGGGGTTAAGTCTAAGTGCTATCACCACTACAGCCTGAAGTTAACCCCAAGCCAGTAACCCACTGGCACAGCAGACCTCTGTCACCCACTGCTTCCCTTAGCAGTGTTTGTTTCAATAAATTTGCCTGTTCTGTCCCCCACTCTATCTCTGGTGAATCCTCTCAGCACCCCTACACCTTTGATTTATATCCCAGCCCTTCTACAGGGAAAAAAAGACCTTGCTGTACCGCACCTACTCCATAATGGATCCTATAAAGAGAACTGTCTCCTACTGCAGCGCTTGATGCCCAGATACACACATTACTATTTTTTTTAATTTTTAAAATAAAGTACATCATCCTTCATTTTTGTACAATGTATGATTTCCCCATGAAATTCCCACCAACAATTCATCCGTACATCATCATGATAGTCCCCTGTGCTCTTCCTATTCCTGCCCTGGCCCTTCTCCCTCCTCCTCCTTATAGAATGTCTCTGATATATAGTTGCCTGATGATTTTGATTTTTACTTTATTATAGTTATTTTTCTGATTTATTACTTGTTTTCTCTGTATTTCTCCTATAAGTAGACCATTCAATATTTTTCTTTTTTTTCTGGCTTATTACACTGAGCATAATCCTTCCAGCTCCATCCATATTGCTGCAAAGGGCATGAGTTTATCCTTTTTGACTGGTGAGTAATATTCCATTGTGTAAATATACCACATCTTCTTGATCCAGTCATCTATTTTGGGGCACTTGGATTGCTTCCATAGCTCACTTATTGTAAATTGTGCTGCAATAAACACAAGGATGCAGGTATCCTTTTGAATTATTGTTTTTGTGTCCTTTGTATAGATTCCTAGGAGTGTAGTTGCTGAATCAGATGGAAGCTCCATTTTTAGTAGTTTGAGGAACCTCCACACAGCTTTCCATAGTAGTTGGACCACCAGCAATGTAGGAGAGTTTCTTTTCCTCCACCTCCTCACGAAAATTTATTGTTGCTATTTTTTAAATATGTGTCATTCTCACTGGTGTAAGGTGGTATCTCATTGTGGTTTTTTTTTTTTTTTTAAAGATTTATTTATTTGTGCATACAGAACTGGGGTACAGGCCAGAGGCTCAGGGGCAGTGAGAGGTTTCACCAGAGACAGAGTGGGGAACAGAACAGGCAGATCGATGAAGTACACTGCTGAGGGGAGCAGTGGGCGGGTCAGGAGAGGTCTGCCAACGCCATGTGGTCACCTCCTGGGCAGGCGGGAATCGAGCTCATGTGGAAGCGGCTTTAGATTCTCAGTGCTGTGCTTTAACCCACTGCGCCACCAGGGAGGGCCCCATTGTGGTTTTTATGTGTATATCCCTGATTATAAGTGATGTTGAACATTTTTTCATATGCCTGTAGGCCATATGCATTTCTTCTTTGTAGAAGTGTTTTTTTTTTAGCTCTTCTGCCTTTTTTTTAAAAAAAGATTTATTTATTTATGCATACATAACTGGGGTACAGGCCAGAGGTGCAGGGGCAGTGATTTACCAGACAGAGAGGGGAGCAGAACAGGCAGATTAACTGAAATAAACTACAGAGGGGAGCAAAAGGTGGGTCAAGAGAGGTCCACCACACCATGTGGGTCACCTGTGGGGCCGAGGGTCAAACTTGTACTGAAGTAGCTTTAGCTTCTTAGTGCTGTGCTTTAACCCACTGCACCATCAGAAGAGGGAGGGCCCTCTTCTGCCCATTTCAGACTGCTTTGTTTACTTTGTTTTTGTTGTGCTTCATTAGCTCTCCATAGATCTTTGTGATAAGGGACAGATCAGTCCCTTATCGTTAGTATGCTACTACTTTTACCTTTAAATTAGCCTGTGTTTCTCTGAAGCTCTCAAATGTAAAAGTGAAAACCCACCTTTACTGTGTCTTTCTTTTCTGGAATGACAGCAGATTTGTAATCTCGATGCTTTGGTAGTTTCTCAATAAAGAGCCTAAGGGAACAGATCAGAATAATTATGCAAAGAAAATTAAAAAAAAAAAAAAAAGACTGAAACAATACAACTCTCTCATTCTGCCACACAGGTGGGCTGGGCTTCTGAACTTGCAGGGAGCAGTAACAAACTATGGAAACCATGTTTCCCATCCATCCCTTTCCCTGTCGATAACAAAAGACTATTTCTCTCTCCTCCCAAATTGGGTGTGTAGCAGCAAGTATCAGACTCCTAAAACAAAAAAGAAATTCCTGTGCCCAGAAATGTATTTCCAAAGAGACTCTTTTTAAAATTATTTATAGAGGCATTATTAGGGGGAAAGAATGCCATGTTGCCGTATAACTGTGCCACTGGTTTACAATACTATATGGAACTTAGAAGACAATGTTCACACCTCTTCAGATCTGTTACCACACCACACATCCCACTAAAGTACAGCCCTCCACCACAGACCACCCCGCTCCCATCGCCTTCACCTCCACCTCCCCTTCTAGTAGTCTCAATTCTTCAGTCATAATTCTGGGTTTGTTTTGGTTTAGCTTTGTCTGTTTATTTATTTTGTTTCTCTAAATTGCACATATGAACTTATAATAGTTATTTGTCTTTCTCCTAATGCATTTCACTTAGCATAATCCCCTCTAGTTCCATCCATGTTGTTGCAAATGGCAAGATTTCATCTCTCTTTATAGCTGAGTAGTATTCCATTGTCTATATATACCATACCTTGTTTATCTCATCTGTTGTTGGGTGCTTAGGTTGTTTCCATAACTGGCTATTATAAACCGCAATGCACGAACACAGAGTGCACAAAGCCCATCAAACGAAGTTTTACATTCCTCGGATAAATACCAAGGAGTGGAACTGCTGTATGATATAGCTATTTTAAATATTTTCTGGTTGTAATGTGACAGGTTTTGAAAGGAAAGGTCCTAGTCACAGAACTCCAGAAAAGAGTTTGGCAACCAAATGCAAGAGGCTGAAAGAAAATTCATGTCACCTTACTACCTTTAGATCCTGTGTAACTGTGGATTACTTTTCCCCTGTGGGATTCATGTCCCTTCAAAGAAAAATATTCTCTACATCCACCAAACATTAAGATACTAAGACAGCACATGCATTAGATATGTACAGTACATGTTTGTTACGTATGTAATGCACATTATAATCTTTAATGAAAAGTTCTTAGAGAAACTTAAGATGATAGATTTTCTCTTTCAGTTCTTGCTCTTGGTTGTAAAGCCCAGAGGGAAACATAAACTGAACCAATTCATAGACTTCCAACATTTATGATTATCTTCTGAGGGAACAGTGAAAACAAACAGGAATTCAGTAACTTGTCACAGTCCAAAATGACAGAATCAGAATTTCAATGCCAGGAGGCTGGCTCCAGAGTTTACTTTTTAAGCCACTATACCATAGTGCCTCCACATGGCTCCTGGAATGTGTAGAACTGTTGGAAGACTCTAAACAAAGATGTTTTTTTAACAGAATTAAGTGGCAATAAATAAATTGAGGATAGCTTGCCAACAGTCCTAAAATACTATACTGTACTTGGGATAAACTCGTTCCTACTTTCTATCCATGAATATGAGTAAATGAAGCAGAAAGTCCAGTTCGGGGGAAAAGAAGAGACTGTCTATCAAAACAAACCCTCTATAGATGAGCCCTTCTCCTTTACTTCCGTATTAGGTACATGAAAATTTCATTTCAATCCAATTTGACAAGGCCCCTAGGGCACAGATGAATTCTGAAGTCAAAATGATTCTAAAAAATCTTCCCTTTGGGCTCATAAAAAAAGATTAAAAAAAAAAAAACCAGCTTCCTTGAAGTCTATTTTAAAATAAGTCAGGTTTATTTCTTTAACCATAAAATCCTGCAGAAAATATTAAGACAAATAAGATAAATAAGTCTCTTGTGACCAAGAGACTTATATTATAATGCAGGAGCTGTCTCATGCTGGCTCTAAAAACCAAAGTACATGTTTCAATAGGCTGATATGTTTTGTATTGAAGCCTTAATCACTCTAGAAAATACCATGTCATATAAACACCACACTTTAAGTTTGCTTCTGTATTCAAACTGTATAAAGCCTCTGAGGCCAAAGAGTTCTGTGTCTCATGCGTCTTTGAATACTCCTTGAAAACCTGTACTGTTGCTTGTATAAAGAGGCATTCAATAAAATGTCTTGTAACCTCTGGATGAGCTAACTTTAAAAAATGACAAAGCAGGGCCCTCCCTGGTGGCGCAGCGGGTTAAAGCACAGCACTGAGAAACTAAAGCCACTTCTGCATGAGTTCGATTCCCGCCTGCCCCGGAGGTGACCACATGGCGTGGCAGACCTCTCCTGGCCCGCCCACTGCTCCCCTCAGCAGTGTACTTCATCGATCTGCCTGTTCTGCTCCCCACTCTGTCTCTGGTGAAGCCTCTCACCACCCCTGAGCCTCTGGCCTGTACCCCAGTTCTGTATGTACAAATAAATAAATCTTTAAAAAAAAAAAAATGACAAAGCAAAAAGGTTTATAGAATAGGCTGATTTATACATAAGATAAGCAAAAGCATGGAAATATTTTACATACAAAAAACCCCACAAGAAGTATTATAGAACTTAGTAAATTAGAGGGCAGAGGAAATAGGGTAAATAAGACAAGAATGGGAGTGGAACTTTTCACCATACACCCTTTTCAATTATTTAGATTTTAATAGAATAGAATCTAATTTATAAGTAAAGATACAACTTCCAGACCTGTATATGAATTTTTCCCTTGCTTCAACAACTATGGTGAATTTTTTGAATGGGGACACCGGGAAAAAAAGGTCTTCTGAAAGCAGGGAATGGGCAGCATTGCCCCTCCCCCACACGGGAGGCAATGTTGCTCAGTGGTTCAGACAGAGGCTCTGGAGTCACCCGTTGGGCTCAAACCCAGGTCTGATCATTGACTCTCTGTGTGAGCTCGGGTAAGTAATTTCATCTCATCTTCCCTTTCCCCCAGTTTCTTTATATATGTATAAATTATATATATGAAAGCAAACTAGTATGAACTATCTAATAGGGTTATTGGGATGCTAGAAGAGATTTTTAAAAATAATAATAAAGAGCTAGCACTGGGCTTAGCACATAGCCAGCATCTGTTACATGCTTAAGATTTTTTGTTACTAGTGAATAAACACAAAAATGTGAGCAAAAAGAGATCAAGATGCTAACACCAAGGCTAGAAACATCATAGGTCTAGAATAGCTGTAGCCCAGATGTATACTGTTCTCTGAGGTTATATCTAGTTACAGCCCGGGGAGAGAAATGCACCAAAGCAAACAACCGTGCACTGGCAAAAACAACCTAACAGAACAATGGAAGAAAACAAAGGAAATACAAGAAAAGCAAATACAAAAAGTAAATAAAGATATGAAATGGAACTCAACTGTACTTAAAATGAAAGATATTAAATTAAGATGAGATACCATCTTCTTCTATCAAACTAGCAAAGGCCTGAAGACTGACTCTAGCCCCTATGTATGGGTGTAGGGAAATGGATATTCTATATACTCTTAAAAGGACTGTAAATTGAGAATTCTTTTTCCCTTAGAGGGAGGGAGGAAGGTAGGAGACAACTATTCAAAATTTAAAACATGGATATTCTTTAAACTCACAATTCCACCTCCAGGAATTTAATATAGAGATCTTCACACAACAGTACAGAAAAATGTATGAAACTATTCAATACAGCATTTTTCACAAAAGTAGGGAAAATTGAAAGCTTAAATGTCCTTCAATAGACAATTAATAAATTATGGTGCACCCAAATATCAAACCAACAGATTCATTCATTCAGCAAATATTTACTGCTTACAAATACACACATACTATTATGGGGTCCAGCATTATTTTAAAGACTGGTGTCAAAAATTCCTCTCCAGGGGCCCTCCCTGGTGGCACAAGGGGTTAAAGCACAGCACTAAGAAGCTACCACAGCTATAGCAGTACAAGTAAGATCTCTGGGAGGGAGGTGACCCACATGGTGTGGCACACATCTCCTGATCCACCATACTTCAGTGATCTGCCTGTTCTGCTCCCCACTCTGTGGTGAATCCTCTCACCGCCCCTGTACCTCTGACGTGTACCTCAATTCTGTGTGCATAAATAAGTAAATCTTTTTAAAAAATTCCTCCCCTCCAAAGAATATGCAATGGAACAAGACAATTTGTTCAATAAATGGTGGACTAAGATGAGCAAAAGAATGAATTTAGACCACTAACTCACACCATGCACAAAAATCAACTCAAAATGGCTAAAAGATCTGGACATAAGACCTGAAATGATAAAATACATATAGAAGAAATATAGGTAAAACACTACAAGGCATACATCTCAGTAACATCTTTAAAGACTCATCCCCCAAAGCAAAGAAAGTGAAGGAAAGATAAATACCTGAGACTACATCAAACTAAAAAGCTTCTGTACAGCAAAAAAGAGATATTAACCAAAACAAAGAGACACCCTACTGACTGGGAAAAAAAATCTCTGCACTCCATACAACTAGTAAGGGACTGATCATAAAGATATACAAAGAAGTCACAGAACACAACAACAAAAAAAGTAAATAACCCAGTCAAAAACTGGGTAGAGGAACTTCGCAGACACTTCTCCAAAGAGGAAATGCAAACAGCCAATAAGCATATGAAAAAATGTCCAACATCCCTTATAATCAAGGAAATACAAATCAAAACCACAACAAGAGACCACCTTACACCAGTAAGAACGGCACATATCAAAAAACTAGCAACAACAAAAAAGGAACTCTACTATATTGCTGGTGGGAGTGCAAATTGGTCCAACCACTATGGAAAGCTGTATGGAGGTTCCTCAGATTACTAAAAATGGAGCTACCATATGACACAGGAATGTCACTCCTAGGAATCTACCCAAAGGGCACAAATACATTAATTCAAAAGAATAGTTGTACTCCTATGTTTATTGCAGCACTATTTACAATAGGTAAGCTATGGAAACAACACAAATGCCCAAAAATAGATGACTGAATCAAGAAGATGAAGTATATATACATACTATTCAGCAATCAAAAAGATAGACAAATACTATTCATAGCAACATGGATGGAGTTAGAAAGAATTATGTTCAATGAAATAAATCAGAAGGAAAAAGAAAAATATCAGATGATTACACTTCTAGGAGGAATATAAGGGAACCAAATAAGACATCAGGGGGGAAATACTAACAATACAAAACAAAACAAGAGCACAGAGACAGTTATAAACCAGAGACATCCTGCAAGAGAAGGCGAGGGAGAGGGGTTGGAAGGAAGGAGGGAGGAACAAGGGCCTGTGGCGATGGTGTATGGGTGAATTGGGAGAGGAAATTCTACAGGGACAACACCTGAGGCGGGGGGTGGAGGGCAAGCAAACATTGTTTAAAAATGAACATACAACATATATAAATAAATTTAATTAAAAAGTAAAGCTCCTCTCTTCCCCTCTCCAGAGTGTATAGTACAATGGAGGAGCAGAAATTCAACAAAACAAAAAGTGTGTACCCCCTCAGTGGTAGGAAAAGATAATTAAAAGGGAAGATAGAAGTTGAAGTTTTATATAGGGCAGGTTAAGGAAGGCATCTCTGAGAAAGGACTGGAAGAAAGTGAGCCATAAAGAGATTTGGAAGAAGAATGTTCCAGGCAGAAGAAATAGCCCCGAGGCAGACTGAAATGGATTGGTATGTCCTGATACAGAAAGATAAGACTGTTAGGAAAGCAAGTTGTAGAATGGAATATATCATATGATTTCATTCATGCTTTAAGGAAAAAAGATAAACAAGGAATAAGTATTTTTTTTTTGTACAAAGAAAAAGAAGTAGTACCTCTGGAATGGAACTTCTCATTTTATTGTCTCCCTTCCCATATAGGGTGGAAAAACTGTTTTAAACAAGAATATATACTAATTTTGTGTATTAAAAACAAAGAATTCCAAAATTCAAGCAGAAATTCTACAACATGGATGTATTAAGGACTGTCATTTCATTCCTCCCAATCTTAAAAGTTAATCAGCAAAGCAAGTATAATCACAGAGGAAAACAGCCCTTCGGCCCCAATCTCGGAGAAACACTTTCAACACAGGTGAAAGAGCAGCTTCAGAAAGGAAGTCTATGTTGCTGGAGGCTCCCACAGCAGACAGGAATTGCCTACGTACTTACTCCCTTCTATGTAGCTACTCAATGACCATAAAAAGCTGTGAAAGAATTCACTGCCTGGATTATAGTCCGTGCTCATCATGAAAATATGTACTGATTTAATATGCTAAAGATCTTTCCTGTACACTGGGGTCTGCGAAAGGCAAAGAATTCCTACTTTGGAGGGGGGAATATGCTTGAGATCATGAAGATGCCTGAACTGCTCCCGAAAAAGAACAGACATGTTTTTTTTAAAACCCTCTATTAAAGTATCCACAAAAGGCATAGGACAATGACTTTCTTGATGAGGGGGTGGGGAAGGCAGAAGAATGGTGAGGGAGATACCTGCCCTCCTCCTTCCTCTCTCCTCAGTGGTACTAGCTGCCAAAGTGAACCACCATTACTGACATGACTATATAGCAAGAAAAACATAACATAAAACAGACTAAGTAATACTTATCTAGAACCTTTTTGCAAATCCTAGGTTTCATCAGTTCACAGAATCAGAATTAGGGTCCTGAAAATATTTGCAAGGAAAATGAAGGTAGTCACATGGATGGCTTACACAATAAAACAAAAAACTTGGGCCTTCCTTGGTGGTGCAGCAGGTTAAAGCACAGCACTGAGAAGCTAAAGCCACTTCCTCATGAGTTCGATTCCCGCCTGCCCGGGAGGTGAACACATGGCGTGGCAGACCTCTCCTGACCCGCCCGCTGCTCCCCTCAGCAGTGTACTTCGTCGATCTGCCTGTTCTGCTCCCCACTCTGTCTCTGGTGAAGCCTCTCGCCGCCCCTGAGCCTCTGGCCTGTACCCCAGTTCTGTATGAATAAATAAATCTTTAAAAAAAAAAAACAAAAACTTGTAGGTCAAACCAGTCCAATAAAGTTCCAAATTTAAACCTAAATCCAACAAATTAAGTAAAAGCTGCTACATCCCACCTCCCCTTGCAGTCAACTGTCCTCCAGGTCTAGTTCATTATATTAAGTGTATAAGGGGAACACCATCTACAGGGACAGACTGCCCATGTAAGTCTCATAGGAACTGACACATGCCACTGAAAGTAACACCAAATCAGTTTTTAAAAATGCATATATATATATATATATATATATATGTATTCTGTACTATCAGCCTTTCCTTCTCCAAAACCTTCCTACCAACAGAAAACATGCTCTAGAATCCCCCATCTTAAAATACACAGCACATTCATGAACTCCTTGTGCCCCTTCAATGCCTTCCTTACTTCCACTTTATTTCCTAGGCAAACTCCTACAAAGAGTTATCTCTGATAGAAACTGGCAAACTACAGCTAGTGGGTCAAACCTGCTCATTGTCTGTTTCTGTAAATCAAGTTTCATGAGACCAAAGCCACACCCATTTGTCTAAAGCCGCTCTCATACTAAAACGCAGAGGTTGTTGCAGAGATCAAATGGTTGCTAAAAAAAGTATGCTAACAGGACACTCATGGTGTCCACTTTCTCACTGTCCGTTCACCTTTCAGCCTGCACCAATCTAGTCTCTTTAATCCTTCTAGTGAAACTGCTAACCAAGATCACCATGACACATTACTAAACCCAAATCCTCACTCACCTACCCAAATTTTCTGGCATAGCCACTCTTCCTGCAAACACTGACCTCTTTGGTTCCTGTGACACCCCTCCCTCCTTGGCTTCCAACTGCCTCTCCAATCTTCCTTCAACATTTTCTTTGTTGGCCTTCCTGCCACTAAACAAACTCCAGGCTCAATTCTAGGTTCCTTCTTGTTATCAAAAGATTCTTGTTATCAAAGATTCTTGATCCTTTTATGTGCCATGGATCTTTCTGGCATCTATTAAAGCCAATGGAGTCCTCAAAAATAATTTTTTAGATATAAAAAAATCTAAGGATTCCAAAAGAAACTGATTCTACCAAAACAGTTTTCAAAATATAAAAAGGTGTTATGTGCTTCTTTGTTAATACATTTAAAAATGGGAGCTAATCATGAGATTAATAATTCAGTTGTAATTCTGTCATTGTCATAATGTAATATGAAAATATCTCATCTCTACTGATGACAAAGTTACAATACTCTATTGCTAATACTGCAGTTTGAGGCTTACATTCAAAATGGAGGAAACAGTACTTTCTGTTAGAGGTTATTATAAACTAGAAAAGTTTTTTCCAACCAAGTTCATGAACCTTGAATTTTACCAATAAATCCCTTAGGATACCTGAACCCCAGGTTAAGGATCTCTGCTCTAGAAGGCAGCAGTGGTTCTCAGGGCTTCAGGACCATGTGTATGCTGAGAGGTCCTGGTTTGTGTTTCCAACCCAGACCCCACCTGTGAGTTCAGACTGGCACATCCAACCTCCTACTGGATCGCTGTTTGAATATTTTACAGGCATCTCAAGCCGAGCATATCAAAAATTCCAAGCCTGAAGACTTGAATCATCCCCCTACTCAATCCCTTTTCAGTATCATTCTCCCCATCTCAGTAAATGGGCCAGTGCATCCTAAATTATATCAGGCAGAAACCTGAGGCCAACATTCATACCACCTTCTTTCCCATTCTACATCTGCTGAGTCCTGTAGACTCTACCTCCAAAATACCACATCCATCTGCTTCTTTCTAAGCTGCCACATTCTTTAAAGGCACCAGCCTCCCTCCTGGCTGTTTTAAGTTTCCTAACTTATCCCCAGACTTCTCTTAATACTCCTCTACCATTTACCACACAGTAACCAAAATTTATATTTTTAAACTATAAGACTATGTCAAAACCTGACTTAAACTTTTCAGTGGCTATTTACTGCTCTCAAGAGAAACTGCAAGTTTGCATGACTTAGTCCCCCTGCCTTTCCAACATCATCTGCAATCATTCTCCCTCTTTTCTTGCTACACTCTAAGCACAATGATCTTCAATCAGAACATAAGAGGGTTTCCTAGCCAAAGTTTCTGAGTACAATTACAACTGTTTTTAATGCTTGGCCTATGCTCTTGAAAGGACCAACTCTATTGGTATCTTTCAAATCTCAGCTTAAATCTTATCTTCTCAAGCAAACCTTCCCTGACCACTCCATTTACTAGATATCCTTCCTTATTCTCTGTCACAGCACTTTCTTTGGTGATTTCATAGTGGTTTTCTCATTCTGTGACTAGACCTTTATTTGCTAGCCTATTTATTAATCTTCTCTCAAAACTAGAAAGGTACCTCAGTAAGGGCAGGAGCCATTTTACTCACTATGGATCCAACACCTAGTGCAGGGTTAAGTAGACAGTAGGTATACACAAAATATATTTGGTAAATAACTAGTGTCCTTGCCCTCACAGCACTTTCTATGTGGGAGAGGACACAGAAAACCCTTCACAAATCCCCTCATAGAATGACTCCATGATTCTACTTATCTTTTTCAACTGTGATTCTCCAAAGGATTTGTACCCCTGGTCTTATTCTAGGAGAATGAACCACAAGGTAATTAGAAATAAACAAGAGGGCCCTCCCTGGTGGCACAACAGGATAAAGCATAGCACTATGAAGCTATCTGCAGTATGACTTCGACCCCCAGCCAGGGAGGTGACCCCCATGGTGTGGGAGACCTCTCCAGACCCACTACTAGTCACCTCAACAGTGTATTTCAGTACATCTACCTGTTCTGTTCCCCACTCTTTCTCTGGTGAATCCTCTCACTCTTGCACATCTGGCCTGCAACCCCGTTCTGTATGCATAAATAAATAAATCTTTAAAAAAAAAAAAAAAAAAGAAGAAGAAATACTATTTCTGCCAGAAGCAGATTATCTGAAGAGAACAGCCAAAGAAACATTTCAGAACAATAAATAATCTGCCTCCTGTGCCTAAAAATAAACCTAACAGCATATAGGGTGAAAATGCATTTATAATTTTAAAAACTTTAACACTAAGGCCATATAACTGCAAAATGGCCATATAACTGCAAAATGGAAGGACTGTAAGGGCTTTCAGGAAACAGGCGCTATTTCTAAACGTAAACAAAATGACCCAGCAGTTATTTTTCTCCACTCTCTAATCATAACATGAAACTCATATTAAGTTGTGAGTCCCTGCTTACAACTACCTTTCTCGCACACTGGTTCTCAACCAGGGACAATTCCACCCTCAGAAAACATTAGATAACATCAGAGACATTTTTGGTTGTCCCAACCAGAGGAGAAGATGTTCCTGTCATCTACTGGATAGACAAAAGTATGCTGCAAAACATCCTACAATGCACAGGACAGTCCCCACAACAAAGAGTTATCCCAAAATGTCAATGACACCAAGGCTGATAACTCCTGCTTCAGAGTAGCTTATAATCAGAAATGTAGTATTCTGAAACTGATATGCATAGATCTTTGAAAGGACATGTAAGAGTCTCTGTCTTTGAGAAGGGGAACTGAGAGCTTGAGGGATAGAAGAATGCTAGGGAAACTTAGTTTTTAAATACGTGTATCCTTTGGTACCTTCTGAGTTCTGTTACCATATGGTACCTCAAAATACAATTAAAATATTCAGTGTGATTCAAGACTATTATCTCAAAAGACTACCTTCAACTTATATAACATTACCAAAAGAAAACAAAAAGAATGGGACCTATCATGTAGAATGAATCCTGAATTAAAAACTAGAAAATCTGTTTCTGTCATTCCACATTGGAACAAAAGCATATGACTAAACCCTGAGCTTGTTCCCATATGCAGGGTTGGATGGTGGTGTGCCCTATTCAATGCACACAAAACTGTGAAGAGCAAATGACACAATGCAGAGAAACAACAAACTATTCAGAAACAACACAAATACACTAAAATTATTTTTCTTACTAGAAGGTCCTAGTATTATGAAAGAACAAGACTAGAGTTATAAATGAGACCCCTTAAGGTTATCCCCTTGCTAAGTCATTTCCTTACTTATCACTTCATTGTCACTGGGGCTTTAGAAGTTGTTTCTGGTTAAGTAAGTTGAAAACTTCTACCCTAAAATGCTAAGCAACTCAAAGGAAAACTTTTATTATGATGAGCCACAGAAAATGTGGGTGGTTAATACTTATTTGATGATTTCCTGATCATGGTAAAGGTTAAAAAGAAAAAGCTTTTTTTCTGAGTCATTCAATTTGCTACAAGATAAGTAGCAAAAGAGGTGAGGAATACTGGCTCTGCTAAACCTCAACAACAATCCTATGATTGGCTGCCTTAATAGGGAGAAGACAGAAAAAACATTCACCAATACAAAACAGTTTAACCACCAATTCCTTTACATAACAGCTGGGCAACGTGGGCACAGGCCAAAGAAGTAGGTCTCTTACTCATGAAATCACTGAGTCATGAGAATAACACTTTCAGTACTCGTGCTTTGAGTGGCAAGGACAGTCAATATGTAGGAACCGGGAACAAAAATGATTAATGCTAATGATGTAAAGTTCTCTAGTTTAAGCAATACAAGCAGAGAAAATGAGCAAAAAGCAGAATGAGTGAGACATCAGTCACAGGAAAAGAAAAGGCAAGTGGAGGTGTCTTACGTGATATACTTGTTATAGAGGATGAAGGCATGTTCAATGTTGCCTTCCTCCGAGTAAATGGATGCCATGCGGATAATCTCCATTCCAGAGCGGAAGTACCGACGGGGTGGAATGTCTTCATTTACTTCCACTGCACTACCCATGAGGGAGAGTGCCCTCACCCGGTCTTCGGGTGGGAGGCTCACATCTCCATGGTCAGTCATCAGGACCAAGTTCTGAGACAGGAAAAAGAAAATAGATGGCATCAACACCATGGCCCACAGCACATACAAGGAAGTTGAGACCCTTAAAGAAGCTCACATCACAACAATGAAAGAATTGGCAGCCTCAAAAACCTATAATCCTGGTGCTATATTAGGTAGTACAAGGAGTATAACTATAATAGGCCACAGGAGGTTCAGTGCCTACCCTTTATATTAATCAGCCCCTACCATTAGGTGTCCCTGTCCTGAGCACCACTAAGAGGAGGGATTGTATTTTATATTTTTTGTATTATGACTCCTGGCAACCTTCCATCTACCCTCGTACCTGCAGAAAATACTGGATGAAATTTTGTGAGTGTAGTGACTACAGGTTAGGTCATTTTTATTTAATTTAATATAACTGATGTTTTTTCTGTGTCCTACTCTTCATATTTAAGCACAAAGTTAATTAGGGGAACTGGGGCCCTTCCTGGTGGCACAGTGGGTTAAAGCACCGTATTGGGAAGCTATCAGCAGCTACTGCAGCATGCGTTCAATCCCAGGCCAAGGAGGTGACCCATATTGTGTGGCAGACCTCTCCTGTTAGGTCCACTGCTCCCCTCAGTAGTGTATTTCAGTAGATCTGCCTGTTCTGCTCCCCACTCTGTCTCTGATGTACCCTCTCTCACAGCTCCCCCCCCCCACAACACACACACCTCTGGTCTGTACCCTGTTTCTTGTGTGTATAAATAAACATTTTTTAAAAATTTAGGGGAACTAACTTTGGTCCAGGAATGACTGCTCATAATCCTAACTCTGCTCTGAAAAACTAGTCAAGTCACATCATCTCATGGCAAGGAATTTAGATCTTGAGGACAATTTATTCAAATCTATCTTCAAAGACTAAGCACTCTTCCAACAACAAAAGGGGTCAAAGGTAACTTGGAATGCAAAAAAAAAAAAAATTAATTAATACTACAATCCTAACAGATAGTCACTGTTAGAGTCAGGTTCAAAGAGTTCATCACTCTTGATAATAGCGAAAAAAGAATTGGTATTCAAGACGATGAAGTACAGCACGTCCTAACCAGTATACTTAAGAATACACAACTTAAGAGAATTCAACCCAGGCTTGTATGAACTAATTCCATTTTGTCTTCTCAATCTAAAACCATACTCCTTCCCAACAGAGATCTTATTTACTTCAGTCAGTATTTTGATCTGCCCAGAAACTCCCACATTTCATTTGTGTTTTTCTGTTTTCCACTCCAAACGCCTCCCTCAGATACAGTCTCCTCTTGGCCAATACTCTCTCCAGGTCAGTTTCTCCAGTATCCTCTGTAAAACACACTACTAATAAATAAAAGCTGTGAAGACTACCAGGAACTCATCTCCCATACAGCTTTTTTTTTTGGGGGGGGGCCGGGGAGGCTCAAAAAGCAAATAGCAAATCTAAACCTCCCCAAGTTGTCTTATTAGTAAACTCAGAGCCCATGAAAGCTAACTGAAGCAGAGGATGTTTCTGCACCTCAGTGCCTCTCTGGTACTTTCCAGAAGATCTTTGGGGTCAAGAATGGAACCCCTCCCGTGACCAACAAGCGGTACCCGGGACTACAGGGTTGAACGACACTCCAAAGAGGAGATGCAGTCTCCGCAAAAATGGGGGGGGAAGTGGCATAAAGACTGGGAGCCCAGAAGACCTAAAAGGAAGCGGCAGGAAGGTGTGGAGGGGATATATACAGTGGAAGGAACTTTCGGACAACTGCTTGCTGCCCCCTCCTTTAAGGCATTCTAGCCAAATGCGTAACACCACAGCAAAATCATTTGTTTTCGGGTCTTTCCGGTCAGGAAGGCGGGGAGGCGCCGGGCCCAGCCAAGGACCCGAGCCTCGGGCGGCGGGCCGGGCAGGGGCGCGGGGAGGAAAGGTTGCAGGCACACTCACGGCGGCCGCTTCCCTCAGAGTCAGACCAAGCTCAGCGCCCCCGCCGCCCACCACTTTCCCGGGACCCTTCCCCACCTTTTCCCGCGGACGACACCCGAAGCTTCCGGAAACGTCACATCCGATACCCGCACCGCCCACTCTCTGGAGTCTGTCAATTATGGCCCCAAGAACGCAAGGCCCGGGTAGAGAGCTGGTGGGCGGGGCTAGCACCGGCACCTGCGGGAAACTGACCAATGAGGAGAGAGCTTGACGGCGGCCATCTTGGTAAGGGAAAATCAGCCGAGGAGGAGGAATCAAATAGTTAAAGGAGCCTACGCTCTAGTTAACTTTTGTTTTTAGTTTTTTGGGGGAATGGGGTGGGGGTGGGGATGGGGGTTCCTGCCATGTATCCTTTCCATTACACTCACACAAACCCAGCATTCAAAGAAAAAAGAATTCGTTTCTAAATCAGGGCAAGGAAAACTGCACTGTTCAGCTTGTTATTTAAAAACAACAAAAACTTCCGGTGTCACTTGGAATAAAAATCCAAATTCAGTTTACAGAATAAACCCACCCCTGCCTGCTGCCTCTCTGACCTCACCTCCCATGTGTTTATGTCTCTCCAGTCATACTGTCTGAACAACACCTACTGCACTCAAGATCTTGCACAACTGTTTCCTCCTCCTGGGATGTTCTTAACCAGATCTTCACTTGACTAACCCTATCCTTT
>NW_004567132.1:16512311-16516907 GCF_000260355.1 Condylura cristata | reverse complement strand
AATAAATAAATAAAGCTTTATTTATTTATGCATACAAGAACTAGGGTACAGTCCAGAGGTTCTGAGCGGTGAGAGGATTCACCAGAGACAGAGTAGGGAGCAGAACAGGCAGATCTACTGAGAGACACTGCTGAGGGGGCAATGGATGAGACAGGAGAGGCTGTTGAGCCATGTGGGTCACCTCCCTGGTAGGGGATTGAACTTGTGCAACAGTGGCTACAGATAGCTTTAACCCCTTGTACCACCAGAGAGTCCCCCCCCCCCCATTCTTTCAGTCATATCATAGTTCACTTGTCACTCCCTTAGAGAATCTCTTGCCCACATATTCTGAGTAGCCACCCATTCCCACCTGGTCCTGTTTAATTCTTTTTATAGTCATTACTACTATCTGCTATGGTCTAGGCTGTTTATTATCTTTCATTCCTCAATAAAATATATAAAATATATTTTAAATAAAGAATAAAATATATTCTTCAGGAACTATTACTGACTCATTCACTGCTTCACTCCCAGCGCCTAGAACAACTTGGGACTCCACACAACACTCAATAGATGTTGTTAGATGTTGCTGAAATAGAGGGTGTCTCACTCTCCCCCAAATGAATTACAGGGATTACACATAAAACAGTGGCCATTATGCTTTTAGGCCAAGTCTTCTTTAGAAGGCATTTGGAAACAGCAGCAGAAAGCTTCCTAGCCTAGCTGCCTGCATTATTAGAGCAGTTATTGAGTTCCTATCATGCTCATGGCTCCATGTCAGATGATAGATATGCTATCATAAGGAAAAGTCAATTCCTCTGTGTAAGCCATGATGGATGAGGATTTAGAGCCACCAGAAGGGGAAAAAAGTCTTTCAGGTGAGTGCATTTCCTTAGGGAGATGCTAGGTGAGCTCCATATTTGGCACTATATCAGCCTATCATAAAGCTTGCTTGGGGTTGGGAGTACTCTGAAAGCAGAAATGTACTCTGAAAGCAGAAATGTACTGTATACTGATATCTTATCTATGAACCTATTGTGAATACAAAATGGCAAATAGAATTTGAAACATAAATACCTTGAGAAGAAAAAGATGTGAGATAAATTGTCAAAAAACAACAATGCATCTAGTGCACTGTAAGCCTTTACATTCATATATTATGAATACTTAGAAATTAAGTTCCTTTTCTATAAGAGTTGGAATTACATGATGAAGAAGTTATTCCTTGAGATTATAGTAAAATCAGCGACATTAAGATGAATCTGAGGTTTAGGGCTCCACCTATGTTTGAAAACTGGTATCTCGTGCCACCAAGAAAATCACTAGGTGGGAAAATAAGTCCTTTATGTGTGTTTGGAAAGGTCTTTAATGTATGTGAATTGTTATAATTAAGGGTTAAATGTGTACATTAGGGTCATTTTACTTTAGACATGTTTCCTTCTTGGTTAGCTGTGAGCTGTGAGTTGTATAATTTATTCCCTAATAACTCAGAGCCATTTGTTTTATGTAAGAGTATCATTTTCAAAGTTGTCATTTTCAGCAAGCGTTAAATGAGATTAGACACTTTAGGGGTATTTGAGGGATTTTTATCACTTTACATTTAGCCTATATATTTCTTTTCAAAAATAATGACTGAGTCATAGGGCAAGTGGATAGCTTCTAGGGTCAGAACAGAATAGAAAAAGCCTTGGAAGAATAAGGGAGGCTCCAGTGATAAGAGCAACAAATTCCAGAGAACTAATTAACACGCACACCCTCCCCTTCCCCCCTCCACTAGGAGCAACAGGACATTTCCAGACAAGGATGCTGAAGAAAAAAGACTCTAAGATGCAAGATGTAATTCTGGGTTCAGAATATTAAGACACGGTGTGTGAGACCACCAAGAACTAACCAATCACAGAGAGAAGGGGCTTTAGAATAACTAAAGAAAGAAGGTGCATATTCTCTGAGGCGCGACTCCACTTAAGTTCCTTGCCATTCCCTGGCCTGGCTCCGCAGGTCTGGGAGTTCCATTTTCTTTCTGTTCCTTTTCTCCATAATAAACCTCTCCTCATAACTATTTCTCTAAACAAATCGCCTCTTTTCACATTCTTGTTTGAGTGTCAGCGAAGTTCCTGCTGTGGCTGTGAGACACCAACCCATGGCGGTCTAGTGGCTGGGGCTCAGCTTGGGGTCTGTTCTTGGCTGGGAGACTGGACCTGAAGACCTGAAGTTATGGTATCCATTGGGCACTCTGTTTTTGAATCAGAGAATGAATTGCATGCCTTACTTTTATACTCTGAAAAACATCCATCCAGACAGTCATTAAACTAAGATTTTTGAGTGCCTTATATGTGCCAAACACTGTTCAAGGTGTTGAGCATAAACCAGTGAACAAAGCAGGCCAAAAAAAAAAAAAAAAAAAAAACCCACCCACAAGGATCTTAACATTCTAGTGATGGATGAATTATAAACAATTATTATGATAAACAAGTCAATTCCACAGTATAGTAGAAGACTAAGTACTATTGGAGACACGGATCTCAGTAGAGGGAATCACATTGAAGGGAAGAAGTACAGGGAACCGATTATAATTTTCAACAGCATGGTCAGATAAACCCTCATTGAAAGATATGAGTGAAGACTTAAAATAGGTAAGAAGTGAGTCCCAGTGTGGGGAGACACTGAGCCAGGAGCTTGTTGATGTATTTAAGGAACAACAAGGACTCCAAATAACTGGAGTGGTGTGAGGGAGAGAGCACAGCAGTAGATCCTGTGGGGCAGGTTGCAGCAAACTAGAGTGTGGCCCTCATTTAAAAGTTACTGGAACACAGCCACACCCACTGTTTACATATTTGCAGTGGCTGCTTTCTTGCTACACTGCCACACTGAATAGCTAGAATCAATCTAGCCCATAAATACTAACTTATCGACTGCCTTGTTCTTTATAGAAAATGTTTGCTAACTCTTGATATAGGTAAGGACTTTTAAGCCATTGTAAGGATGTTGGCTTTGTGAGAAAAATGGCAAGCCACGGAGAGTGTGAACAGAAGGACAGATTCTGACTCGCTTTTAGAAAGGATCATTATGGTGGCAGTGTTGGCAAATTTGAGAGGAGCAAGGGCAGGAGCCCAGTTAAGACTGTGGTTCACAAGGTCTATTGGGGTGCTCCCAGGCTGTGATAAACAAGTCAATTACATAGTATAGTAGAAGACTCTTAAGTACTTTGGGAGACACGGATCTCAGTAGAGGGAATTACATTGAAGGAAAGAAATACAGGGAACTGATTATAATTTTCAATAGCATGGTCAGGTAAACTTTCCTCATTGAAAGATTTGAGTGAAGTGGACTATTTTAAAATTTTGAAGGATTCAAAGCAATACTTGACAAATATTGGATACTGTGTGTGAGTTTTTAGTCAGTAGGTTCACAGTTTCAACATTATATCATATTATACTCCTCTCAATGCTGCCATATCTCTGTGAAGTAGAGGTTTGGCAGTAGCTGTAATAAAACACAAGTACTACTAGAAAATCTGGCCTGAGAACTTGTGGACTGGGACATTTGGCAGTGTCCAGTTTCAATTCCAAGTTTTGAGTTACTGTGCCCAATAGTCAGACACATTCCTTCAGCAAGTAAGTGTGGCTATTTAAAAGTGAAATTAAAAAACCTATTTGAAAACATGTTGTTTTTCTAACATCTGCTCAGTCGCTGGAGCACTGGGTTATTATATATGTGCTGCCAAAGCAAGCACGGAGCACATAGACAATATATTATCTTATTGGCGCATCTCCCCTATGGTTGATCTGACAAATCACCACCAGTTGACTTAAAAAAAGCAGAAATAAATTCTATACATCCAAAATATTAACAAGGATGCAAAACAATGGTACTTCAATGAAATCAATAGGCTGATCAGAAGAACTAAACAAATTTTTAAGTCAATAATTAACTTTTTCAGCATTCTGGAGGCCAGAGGTCTGAAATCAGTATCACTGCGGCAAAAGTAAGGTGTCACTAGGGCTACACTCCCTCTGGAGGCTCTTGGGGAATATCTGGTCCCTGCCTCTTCTAGCTTCTGGTGGCTGCCAGCCTTGCTTGGTTGATAGCTATAATACTTGAATCTTTGCTGTCGTGGTCACACTGTCTTTTCCTCTTCTGTATCAATATCCTGCCTCTATTTCATTGGGACACACATAAATGCATTTAGGACTCACCATAATAATCCAGGATAATTCCCTCAAGCTGGATCGGTAATTCAATCACATGTATGAAGTGCCTTTTTCTAGATCCTTTTCCGGTTCATAAGCATGATGACTGGGTGTTCACGCCATTGTGTGTGATTCCCTTAAATCTTGTTAACGATGTCGGTACATTACCCTTCTGATGTGAAAAGAAAGCAAAATAAAGAGACTTAAAAAATAAGGTAGGCCCTCCCTGGTGGCGCAGCGGGTTAAAGCACAGCACTGAGAAGCTTGAGCCACTTCGCATGAGTTCGATTCCCGCCTGCCCCGGAGGTGACCACATGGCGTGGCAGACCTCTCTTGACCCGCCCGCTGGTCCCCTCAGCAGTGTACTTCGTCGATCTGCCTGTTCTGCTCCCCACTCTGTCTCTAGTGAAGCCTCTCGCTGCCCCTG
>NW_004567132.1:16500767-16512211 GCF_000260355.1 Condylura cristata | reverse complement strand
AAAAAAAAAAAAAAAGGTAACATTTACAAGGGCCAGGGATTAGGAACTCTTTGGGTAAACATTGTTTAGCCTACTCCTGGCATAAATATTAAGTTATCATTGGGTGCCTAACTACATAGTTAATGGGACTGTTATGTATTTCTAGGAGCAAGACACCAAGGAGTCTGTGAAATAGAAATAGTTTGGGAACCTCTGAGTTAGGAGGCTATTGCAATCATCCAGGCAGGATGGGGGCTTGGACCAGAGTGGAAATGGAAATAAGTGGTTAGAAATGACTAAGTTCTAGATAGAATTTGAAGGCAAGATAGATGAATTTGCTGAATTCACTTGCTGAATTTGTATAGCTGGGAAAGAAAGAAAGAAGCCTTCGTAGGTTTCCAGCCTAAGCAACTAGGAAAATGGCATTACCTTACACTGAGATGAAAAAAAGCTTCAATCAAGTTTTTATGAGGGGACGGAGGAGGGCAGACTATAGAGTCATTTTGTACATATGAAGAGAAGAAAAAGAAGGGAAAAGGCCACTTTCCTAGCCAGAACTGCTTCTGCTTTCCATTTGTCCACAGTTTGATTCCAGCTCTCATGTCAGCTACATGTTCCTCCACCCATGAGTCTTTTAGGTTGTGGTGTTTTGACTTTCAAAAATGACTGAGCAAATATACACGAGGTACCATGTTATAGGAGATTCAGAAAGCCTCATCCAACTCAAGAGTCTTAACCAGGGTGGAGCAAATATGGGGCTCTCCTTCTAAGGATTGAAAAATTATAGGGCCCCCTATTTTAAAATAATTATGTCAAAGAATAGAGCAGATTATCAGAAAGAAAAGCAGCAGTTTCTGGATGTCCCCAAATCCTCTCATAGAAATAGATAAACCCAAACCAAATGCCATGTATAACATTTACCACAAAAATAAAACACACACACACACACACAAAACAGAATACAGGGCCCTTCCTTGTGGCCAACAAGTTAAAGCTCAGCACCATGAAGCTAGCAGCAGCCACTGTAGCACAAGTTTGATCCCTGGCCAGGGAGGTGACCATGGTGCAGTAGACCTCTCCTGACCAGGCCCCTACTCCCCTCATCAGTGTCCTTCAAACTGTCTGTTCTGCTCCCCACTCTGTCTCTGGTGAATCCGCTCACTTCCCCACACCTTTGGCCTGTATCCCAGTTCCTGTATGCATAAATAAATAAAACTAAAAAACAAAACAAAAGAGGACACAGTTTTCCCTATGAACCCCCACAACAAGAGGGTGGGCAGGTGGCAGGTACCACCAATAGGCTCTCACAGTCCCAGCATCTGTACCAAAGAATGTGGCAGACAGGAGGAAGCATCTGATAAGACACGAGGGCAGGAGAACATCAAAATGCCAGCAGGGCTTTACTAGAAAGCTCTGCAGGCCAATCATCACAGCAGGCAGGAGTTTGCCTAACTGCAGGGTGAGGATATAGGGGCCCTGAATACAGGGGCCCAGGCTAGAGTGAGGAAGTACAGGGCAATCTAGCCCCTCCACATCTTGAGACTGAGCAGCCACGCTCCTTTCAGGATGTGGTCCCCACAGAGGAGAAATTTCTGGGAGAAACAAGAGACACAAAGGGGCCTGTGCTGAGGAAAGCCCAGGAAAGCAAGCAAGGCACTCTGTTATTGAACACTACGATAATAAACGAAACACAGAAGCTGTCAGGGTAGGAAAGTCCGCCTCAGCCACGCGTCCATTTCAAAGTACAAAAACCTGATTTCACTTAATGAACAACAGAAAAGAACTGCGAGACTTTCAAATCACGTCAAAAGTACCATAAGAGGGGCCCTCCCTGGTGGCACAGCGGGTTAAAGCACTGCACTAAGAAACTAAAGCCACTTCCGCATGAGTTCGATCCCCGCCTGCCCCGGAGGCGACCACATGGCGTGGCAGACCTCTCCTGACCCATCCGCTGCTCCCCTCAGCAATGTACCTCGTTGATCTGCCTGTTCTGCTCCCCGCTCTGTCTCTGGTGAATCCTCTCACCCTCCGCATCTCTGGCCTGTACCCCAGTTCTGTACGAATAAATAAATCTTTTAAAAAAAAAAAGTACCATAAGAAAAGGGGGCATCGGTAGCAGAATAACATCACCTCACGAAGAAAGCAGGTCAGAAAGGACAGGCCAACAGAACAGATGGCGAGAATGGTTTGTGCATGCACTAAATGACACTGAACTTATTTTCAAAGGTGAATGTTACGGCATGTTAATTATACCGCAATTGAAAAATAATTTTTAAAATATACATTAGTAATTTTTCTCATCTGCCACTCCATCGCTCCCCTCCCCCCACTTCATTTTCGGTCGTGCCCCTCCCCCTGTTCTCTCCAGGTAGTTGCCCAACGGCCCCTTCAACCCAGCCCCAACCCCAGTTTCTCCAGCCACCTCACGCGCCTTCCAGGGAGGATCTCTCAACGGGAGAGGGGACCCCGCGTGGTGCCCGAGCTCTGCCTACGCCACCCCTCCCCCCAAAGATAAGTTGAGCGGATATTTCTACTGCGCAGCCGTTGATGGCGACTTTTCAAGCCCCTTGCGCGCGCCTGGGTTTATGGAAGAGGCTCTGGAGGGCACCTCAAATTAATAATAGGCTCCTGCAGAGGTTTGAGCTCCTTCACCAGTAAACTCCGGATCCTGTGCTCTGAAAGCAAGGTTGGCCGCTTATAAGAGCTTGCAAAATCTGAGGATTTTGGAGGCGCATAGGCCTCTCACATTGAGGCTTCGCCCCCTCCGAAAGCAGTGTGACAACAGCCCACTGCTGAACTTACTAGTAAAGTGGCACACTGACCCTCGTCTTGTGTGTTAAGAAGTTTCATTAAGTAACATGCCTCGCGTGATACTGGGATTTATAACCCAGGCCCCGTCGGGCCGGACATTGTGCTGCGTGCGGCAAGCAGTCCATTTGGCCGGGACCTGGTGACACTCTGTCCCTGGAAAACTGACCCTCGCCAACATCTGGTAGATTTCTCTGTGGTCTCTATTCACTTTCCCCAGCTATGTGTCTTCATGGATAGAGTAAGCCAACCCTTTGGGAGATGTGTTCTGTATCTCTTACTTTTAAATATACCTATCAGACAGTCATGAGACAAAAGACTAACCTCCGTGAGAGGTTTTTCACATGTCTCTTGTAAAATGTAGCTTCATCTGCCATCTAAGACGCTGTTCAAACTTTTGTTCTTTGGATCCTTATCTCAGGCCCTGCCATTTCCCCCACTTTAGCCTCTTATGCTCTGATCCTATGAAACCTCCCAGCCCCCGACCACGCTCTTACCCTTTCGTCTGCTCTCACCTCTTTTCCCTCTTTCTGCCATCCAACTTTGTTTTTTCTTTCATGTGTGTCCTGTGGTCCCCATACCCACTAAAGAAAAATCACAGTTAACAGCATCTCAAAAATCAAAAGGTGTCTTTATTATTCACCTATTAATTCAATTGCATGTATTTATTCAATTTTGTTAAGTTTTAAAAAATATATTCAAATAAATAAATGTAAATCTATCTATATATGGAAAATCAAACTGGTACCTTAAGTTGCACAGGCAATCCTAGCAACTCTTACATTGCATAGCCATAGTATCGAGAAATGTCCATATCTTTTTCCCTCTCAATGAAAAACTGCAGTTTCCCCAAAGAGGTGTATTTGGCAGCATTCTCACGTTCCTGCTGAGCCTGCCTCTTCATGGCCTCCCGCTCTGGTCGCTGCTCTTTTGTGATGGGCTTCGACATTACCGGCTCAGGAACATTGGGTTTTCTCCATGGAATTGGTTGGAAGCAGAAGTCTTGGAGTAGAAATTGAGTTTGAGACTTAGGCGGAGACTGGAGTTTGGTGACAGCAGTGGGAGCAGGCTCCCGCTGGAGAGAAGTGCAAGATAATGTTTTGTAGGGTGCAGGCCTAGGAGCAGCAGACTGAGGGACACTCGGACGGGTGGGGTTGTTCAAACCTGGTCGGATTGGGTTATTCGAAGTTGGCCGAGCTGGTCTGGCAGGACCAGTCACGGAAGCAGGCGTTGGGCGGGGTGCATTGACTGCAGTAGATTGAACTGAGTTAGTGGAACCAGGTCTTGCGGGGTAAGCCACAGCAGGCCGATGTGAGGCCAGAGACTGTGGCCTCCGAGATACAGGTCGAGCTTGAGGCTTGTCCACAGTTGGAAAAGGTAATGGTACCAATTTGACCTTCCCAGGAGGTGGTAACTCATACTGGGATGGAGATAGCTGCTCTTTTTCAGCACTGCTGTCTGGTTTTGAGGCTTTGCCATGAGTTTTCTCAGGACCTTTTCCTTCTCGTGGGGTATCTAGCCATGGTTTGATCACTGGGGATGGCTGGGGGCCTTTGGAGTTTCTTGAGTTTCCCAGGGCCCTAGAGGAAGAGAGTCCAGTTTTCTTATCACTCTTCTTCCCTAGTGCATGAAAGACCTGTACAGATTCCAGCATGTGCATGCCTAAGCAGCTTCGAGGCTTTTTAAAGGCCTCTTGGCTGAGCTCAGGTTGATTTTTCTTACGCTTCATCTTGGGAATGTTTGGCTTCTCTTCTTCCGCCTTGATCTTGTTCCCTGCCTGCTTATTTTCTTCAGCTTTCTTGGAGTTATTTTCTTTGGTCCTTTTGGTCTTTTCCTGCCCATGGCTCTTAGCTTTGCTGATCCTGCTGGATGCAGCTTTCTGAGGTTTGCTGTTAGAGTGCTTGGCCGTGTTAACAGAAGCCCTGCTATTATTCACTGCAGCACTGCAAACAACCACTTCTCCCCCTAACAGGCACTCTCGTTTCTTTGCCTGCATCTTGGCCTTGGGAGCACCACTGATAGGCTCTGAGGCCTTGTGTTTGTTCCTCTTGGCATTATCAGAGGACCCTTTTATGACACTTGACTTTTCTTGCAGCTGGTTCAAATCTATGACTCCAATATCTTTGACTTCAATCACACTGGAATCTTTGGGTTGATCAAGATCTTGCAAGACAGTGAAGAGCTGAGGAAGGTGAATATCTTCCACCAGTGTAGCAATGTCCGCAAAACTATTGTTAGATTCCATCTCACTTTCAAGTGTCTCTTGGTCCTCAAGACTCAGGCTATTCTCTCCCAGATCAGTGTTTTCAGAAGTAGGCTGCTTCTCTGGGCCGAGGGGATCAATGCAGGCCAAGAGCTGGTGAATATCAGGGATTTCTAAAGGTAGCAGTGGAGGATCTTGGTTTTCTATTGTGATCTGATAGTCATCCAGAGGCTTTGAAAGCTTGGTTTTAATCTCATCCAAATTCTTACTCTCTGTTTGTTCCTGGCTTGGAGCTGGAGGCAGTGCCAAGAGATTACCAGAACTCTGAACTGGAGCTGTCACTGAAATGTCCCCCAGATTAGATGGTGGATTACTCTCAAGGATCTGGATCCTGCTACTGCAGGACTTGGGGAATTCTGAGGCTTGTGACAGACAAAATGTCTGACTTGAAGATTGCAATCCCAGTGAAGTCTCCATCCCCATGGAAGTCTCCATCACTACAAAAGAGCCAAAGAAGAAGTCAGTCCCTGGTAAGTGAGATGCACCCCTCAGATACCAGTGCAACAAGTATATACCTTCCAGAAAGGGGTAAGCTTTTCTTAAGGATCATGGACAAGGCTCAGTGCTAGAAGAAGCAAGACAGCAACTATTCTATTTCTTTCTTACTGATGACCTTGATGCTACTTTTTCTTCTAATTATTTTTTGTATTTATAGAGTTGTTGTAAGTCAAAAAATAAAAAGTAAGAATTATTTTCAAGATGTGAATTGTTTTCTAAAGCCTAGTATTCATAAAGTTTCCTCTCAGTTCTCTCTACTTTCTTGAGAAAATAAGAACACACAGGAGAGGGAGTAGAGCTCTTCCTCATGCTATAAGAAGACAGAACAAGGACAGATTCTGAGCCCCTCTGTTTTGGACAGGATCTATGAACAAAGATCTTAAATTCTGATGTAAATTAAGGAAGTGAAGGATGTTAAAGTGGCCTTATCACAATAAGAGTTGTGAAGCAACAGGTCAAGGAATGGAGTTCATTACAGTGTGGAGGTACAGAGGGATTGATCAACCATTTGGTGAAAAGTGTGGTCTCCCTTGACAAGTGTTTTGCATTCTCAGATGTAGCCTAGATGGCATAATAGTATCCTGCCTTCCCACCTGTTTCTCCATTTTCAGATAGAGAACACTGAGTGAGATAGTGGTTATTAAAGTCTCAAGACTTTAATTCTACTTATTTGTGGACTCATCACTTCTCAGGTGCAGATTTAGCCCTATTTTGCTATTTGAACTCACCTTGAAAACTTGTTTCTGTGATGGGTTGAGCAGACACAGAGTAGTAGATTCCAGAAGTGGAGGCTGGTGGCAGAATATTTGTGGGCTGAACCTCCTTTAGGACCATCACCATTTCCGGTTGAGGGACTGAACCTCTACTTCCTGTGTATGACACTGAGCCATAGGATTGTAGGCAGGGGCCAAGTTCTCCAGGTAGTAGAGGCCCCAGAGTGCCTTGATTATAGTAATATACCTGGCTTCCCTCCTGATAAGGGAGGGACAGGCCATGTCCCTGATTTGGAATCTGTGATGGTGTTCCCTGAACAAGGCTTGCAGAAAGTGATGGATACAGAGGGACTATGTTACTGGTATCTGAAGTTTTATCATACTGGGCTGCCATTGACATGGAGGAAACAGAAGTGTCCTGATCAATGACAGTCACAGTGAAGTCCCCCAGTGAAGATGAACACTTTTCAGTGCTTCCTGTGATATCCCACTCAAACACACTTGGATATGAAGCAGTTGAGGTGGAGATCTGGCTCTGACCAGAAACTCCAGACAACATAGTTGTGCTAGAATGTTGGTAAAGATAGGCACTACCCATGAGTGGTTGGAAAGAGGCGCATGAGGCTGATGGTAGGAGCCACGCCGAGCTGACGGCTGGAGTAGACACTCTTGAGAAGTTGCACACACTTCCTGTTAGGGAAGCTGCATTGCTCACCATGGGAAGAGGGAGCTGCAGAGAATTTGTTGTTCCAAGTAAAGGTAGATTTTGGAAATTTTCTGTATGGAACAAGAGAATGATGAAAAATCAGTGAGACTGATAGATAAATTCCCACTTTGAGGAACAGTATTAACGTAAGGTTATTGCCCTTAAAAAGCCTCTAAATACTAATACGGAGAGACCAAAAATCAATTTACAGTGATTGTTAAGTCAGGAACAATTTGATACTCATCTGTACTAACAGATTGTGCTCCCAACTTGTGCACAGACAAGTAGAAGCCCCATGAGTTCTGATTTATACATTGTTCTTTAGGTTACAAATAACCTTCTCCCGTTCTATTGCTCCCTGGAGGCTGTACAATATTGGTGCATGTATTATTTCTCAAAGTAAAGTAACTTGAGGGCTGGGTAATCCTTTAAACACTCCTGTTCTAATATTCGATTTTACAAGTGAGGACATTGTGGCTGAGAGAAGTCAGGTAGAGGTGTTCAAGTTCTCCCATTATGTCACTCTCATTACTGGGTAACAGAACTTAGGTATCCCCACTTCCTTGCCTGGTCTCTGCTCTGTGCTTCACACTGCCAGAAAATGTGTGGAATAGAGCTTTCACGATAGGCATTTGGGAAGTTCACCAGAAAGCAATATAGCTACTACCACCATTGTTTTGGTTGTGCAGTTCCTATGCCATTAACTAGAGTTCATAAAACTCAATCCAGCCTGGTTGCTGATCCTACCTCAAGATGACTACCTGAGAGTGAGTTTCTTAAGAGGTGCTTTTTGAAAGAAAAAAGCTGAGCTTCAGGTTACTCATCTGTAAAGTGAGTATAACAATAACAACAGTAATGATGTGTATGTGAATAAGGTTGATATATCACATATGATTTACATGAAGAAAAATATATTTTGGAAATACAGAGAAAAATCATGAAAAGCACATATTGCAGAACTGAAAAGAAATATGTTCACATCAGTGAAAACCAGAGCATGTAACAAACATCAAAACATAAGTTTACTAACAAAGTTCTGTAGCATATATGTAATATTATGAAAGTGACTATTACCTACTTTATATTTTAGTGACTGTTAACTAAAAACTTCACAATAAAAGGTAATTTTAAACAAATCCTCACCAGTACATATAGATAGAAGAGAAGGATGTCAGTAAAAACTGCATAATAAGCGAAAAATGCAATAAATATGAATTATAGGCAGACAAAATTATGTAAATAAACATTTCAATAAGAATTAGCAGAGAGAGCAAAGAGCAAAATAATAAGTATAAAGGAGTTTCATTATTATGCTCATTCATATTTTTGGAATATTATTCATAAAATAACAGCAGAAAAAATATATTTCAATGAATATAACACATAATAGGCAGAAGAGAACTCTTAAGTTTCATGAAGGTTTTTATCTTCAAAATATAGATTATAATCATCTTCAATATCCAGGAAAATACCATCCTGAAAGCCTGACAAAACCATTGCTAAAATCCAATTGGAGAAAGATTTTTATGTAGGAAAGCCCAAATGACTTCACAAAATTATTTTAAATACATGTGGAATTAGGAGATGTGGGTCTTGAGTTTTCTTGTACTTGGGTAGTTAGGATCTCAGATCTGACTGTTACCAATGTGCTCTTTGGGTTAGGAAGAAAACAATTGTGATGATGACAAATAGCCTTGACTTGGGATCTACTTATCATACAAAGGAAATCATCCTTCAGATTCAGTTAGGAGATACCACTTTTTAAACTTAATTTTACTTTTAACAGGTAAGATATCTACATATTTAAAAATCAGGATGAAATAAAACACTGAAAATTGTTTCATCCAGTCCCCTAGCTGACCACTTCTATTAGCTCCTTGTTTATATAGAACACCATTTCTAAAACATATTTCTACAATGTTTATATTCAGAACTGTTGAGTGCCATTTATGCTCTGAGAGGCAACAGAAAAAAACAACCAAAGATGATTTTACTGGTTATGTGCTTTTTCTGTTGATACCCTATTCTAGCCTCAGCTTCCTATTAATTTAAACATTTGCTAAAGTCAACTTTGGTCTGCCCTGTTTTGAGCAGATTTCATCCTGAGCTCTTCTGTTTTGATTTAAAATCCTTCTCTTCAACATTCTAGCCCACACCACCTGTTTTTCCTTGTAAAGTCCTCCATGTGCTGCCTTTTCATTCTTAATGTTTCTCCTCCCTCATTCTTACATGTTTTTTCTCCCTCTTGGTTCTTGTGGGTCTGTGTTTAATAAAAACCATCAACTGCCTTACTTTTGAATACTTGCTTCCTCATGACCCAACTCTCTCTATCCTCTCCCCCTGTTTTCCCTTACTTTTTAGATAGAAAACTCCAACACAGGTAAGTGTTACTTTTTGGACAGCACACTAAATTGTAAAGAATGTGGCTAAAATATTATTGGTGGGAGACCTTTACAGATGAAACATTTTGGTCTGTGTTGGTAGTTTTCTACATCACCTAAGTTTTCTCTGTGTTTCTGTTGAAACACTCTAAAGTCTTCAATTTCATCTTTATAGATGCCTTTAAGGTTCACTATTATTAGAAAAGAAGGGAACCAGAAAGATCAACCTAATATCCTAATGTAACAGTGGAGGAAAAATAGATATTGTGAGAGAATCAATGACTTGTTCAAAGTCAATCAGCTAGTAAAAGTCAAAATTGAAAGTAGATCTCAAGATTTCCAATTCAATACTTCCCATTATTCCATGCTATTTTGACTCTAATGCTAAAGTTAAGGACAAGAAATATACACCCAAAACATTTAAGTTTCTTTCCTTACCTGACATTGTCAGAGAAGAAGAAACATCAACCGCAGATACAAAGGATGACGAAGAGACACTGGAGGATGTCTGAGTAGCTGAAACCAACCAGTGCATGTGACCAGTATGAAGGTCACTGGCCACTGGTCACTGGCCACTGGTCACTTGCGATGATCCAAATTTATTTACTGACAGCTCCATGGAAACCCCAAGATTCTACCAGGTGGTGGTAGTTTGGTGGGAGAATGATGTCACAAAGTAGGCAGTTTAAAGGTATGAACCAGCCAATAAGGAGGTCAGATTCCCAACAAGATGGATGGAGAAAGTGTAAGAGAGCTAAAATACCACCTCAGTGGCTGAACTCTGGGGAGATGAAATCCTCCAAGATAGATGGAAGAGTCTTACTTTTTCCAGGCTCTTAGGGAAATCATCTCAATTTATTAGAGATGTTCAATTGTTAATTGACAGCAATTTGTGTTTTCTATATAATATTTTGGTAACATTATATGCATATACTGTTAATATCCTTAGAGAGGAAGAAAAGAGGCATCTTGGTTAAACAATTACATTCAGACTGGTGAGTTTAAGGACCACAGGAAGGGATTAAGCAGCTCCTTGGGTAACTTGTTTAAAAAGTAGGGTGAAAAAAAAAAGTAGGGTGAAATTCTTGAGTGCACCTTGTAGGGAATGATGTGATCCAAGGCTCTTGTGGTTTCTTCTCTTTGAATCCTACCTTCTTTGGACTAAGTTGGAATGGACCAGGTTGAACTTGCATCTCTTGTCTGCTCTCCGTTTTTTCTTTTCATTGTAGGCATTGTTTCTGGCACAACCCTTGATGTTACTTTTAGCCTCAGGGTCTTCTTTTTGGAGTTTGCTGTTTCACAAAGTGGACTCTGTCCATTGGAATTAGAAACGAGAGCAAGAAGAAACAACTAACTGCAGACTTTTCCTCTTCTTGCCTTGGGTTGCAGTTCTTTTGTCCATAATCTGCTACCACTGGCTCCTTGAGCCATGCAGGCATCTGGCCATCCCATTCTGTTAGCTCTTTTACATTTGAGAGGCATTGAGGATGCTTTTCCTTTTCCTTCTCACTTAAGTGTATCCAATGTGGCAGTTGCTGTAGCCTCCTCCCCCCTTGCAAACAGCCACTGTAGAATCTTGGGCCTCTAGGATTCTCTTGTCTGCCATTCTTGGGTGCAGGCCCAGGAAAAGAGAAGAGGAGAAGAGTTAGAAAAAGTAGAGGATTTTAATGACAAGCAAGATGAAGTTTACAGGAAAAAAAAAATCAGGTGAATATTTTGGTTCCTGTGAGAAAACGCTGATACATTTTAGCCTTTATTAACAGAATAAGCATTTTGATATGCTGTGAATGTAGCTATGTAGTACAAAAACTGCCATGAGTTTTGTATCCAAGAAAATAATCTTAAAATGTTTTTCTCATTTTGTTTTATGTCATGTTAACTCGTTTATATCATATGTCACCACTTTTATAGCGTATAGATTGTTTTTAAATGCTCTGGTTTATGTATATGTTTTTTTTCCCTGCTGTATTTTTTTTTTCATTAAAAAGTTTATTTTTACATCATTTTGCACATTTTTTTTCATCTCAATTGTAATCCCCATGGGTTTCCCATCACCAAATCACCCCTGTGCCACCACCATAGTCCCGTGCATTTCC
>NW_004567132.1:16492950-16500562 GCF_000260355.1 Condylura cristata | reverse complement strand
CTGAGTAATATTCCATTGTATATATGTACCACATCTTTCTAATCCAGTCATCTACTTTTGGGCATTTGGGCTGCTTCCATGTTTTTCCAATGTAAATAAATTCCCTGCTGTATTTTTAAAGAATCCAACATTGTTATACATATTGCATTTTTTTCGTCTTGGTGGTTGTTTGAAGCATCCAGAGCTACCTTGATGGATTTTGTGAAGAAATTTGAAAAAAGGTCTGTGGTAAGTTTCACTGTGCACCCACGTATAAGGAAAAAATGTCTGCATTCAGCACTATCTGCCTGAATTGGCTCTGTTTTTGATCCCCTGAATGTGCTTTCCTTGCTCTATGATAATGTCAGCTACAGCTGAGTTGCTAAAGATTTATATGTGGAATAAGCTGGTTTTGGGGAGAAAATCTATGGCTTTGGTTGTTTGGTGTTAAGTTTTTTAAGGGGTGTCTGGATCAGTGCATGTGGAGACTTCTCTAGTGCCTATGAGTGGGGGTGTCCAGAGCCCACAGGAAGACAGCTCATATACAGCACCTCCAAAGACATCTGTTTCTTTCACAGAGATATGTTTCCTATTTCTTCCAATAATGCTTCTGTACTTATGAGATAGGACTTTTTAAAAAAAAGATTTATTTATTTATGTATACAAGAATAGGAGTATAGGCCAGAGGTGTGGGGGGTGGTGAGAGGATTCACCAGAGATACAGTGAGGAAGTAAAACAGGCAGAATAAGTGAAATACACTGCTGAGAGGAAGAGTAGGAGAGGAGAGGACACACAGGAGAGGACCCACAGCATGTGAGTCGCTGCCCTGGCTGGGAACTGAACTCATGCTGCAGTGGCTGCAGATACCTTCATAGTGCTGCACTTTAATCTGTTGCACCACCAGGGAGGGTCAGACATAGGAGCTTTTTCAGTAACAGGGGAGTGACATTTATCTGAGCATAAATTTTGAAGGGTGTTGTAATATAGAGATTTTTTCCTTAAAATTCATATCCCAGATAGCCTATCTCCATAGCTCTCAGATACAATGTGAGTCTGATAACATATTCTAAATATCTGCAAGCCAGACCAATCTTTTCTCTATGTTTCATGGAAATTGAAGGAATCCCTAACCACTGGAAACTAGGCTGGGTGGTATAAAAGCAGAGTGAGTATGTTAATATAAATTTTAGTAGCAGCAAAATGTTTACATATGTAAAGTGTTCACATATTACATATTGAATACTTCCAGCATTCAATTAAGCTTTTCCTGGTTCCCAGCTCCTGTTTTTCTTTCCATAGAACCAGCTTTTTAATTCTAGCTTGCTGGCTCAGCAACATTTTAACCTCTAAAATAATCTTAAATGTAGGGAGAAGGACCTAAAGACGTTTAATACTTAGGAACTTAGCATCAAACTTTCCCTTGACTTATATCTTTATTTTTGTAGTAATTGTCTTGTCTTGTAGACCCATTTCCCTCATTTTTTTTCGTTAATAAAATACTGAATTTATTTCACATGTATATTTTTGTCTCCCCACCACTTCTACTTGTCTGGTCACCACTACTAAAATGTCCTATCCTAACACTTCATACATACTTAAAACCAAATAAAAAGTGGAGGTCCATCTTTAAAAACTATACACACATTTTGACAAAGTCATTCTCAGAACTTGGACAACATTTATCAAACATGGTAAGTAAGTTCTCACTCTGTATTATGTAAACCACAGCCAGATAACAACTGTTATAAAAATGAAATAAAATGGAAATTTTAGCAAACTATTTGAACTATTTTCCTAAAGAAATGGACCCTCCACTGGCGGTCATCTTGAAATGCCTCCTGATCAGTCATTTGGAAACATTGTTTTGACCTAGTTGATGTACTTGGCTTCCACTTTGAAAAAGCACCAGCCACCTTTCCTATACTTGCAGCTTTCCTATACTTGCAGCTTTTGTCTTCTATAAAACTAGGTTCTTTTGGTGTTTTAGAGTTTCCCCCTGCATTTTGGAGGATCATCCCTGCATCTTGACCTTTTGATCAACATCTAGGTTGATGTTTTTGAATCTTTTCCTTTCTGGCTTGACTTTTTTGTGCATTTTGGCTGGAGTCTTCCATTAGAACTAGTTATGGGTGCCTTTTCTTTACCTTCATCATCAAAATCATTGTCATTCCCTACATCAGCAATTTTACTTTTTCTTCAGAAGCTTGATACCACTTCCAGGGGCAAAATGCTTCCAGGTATACTTAGGAATTTCACATCTACCTTATCATCTCTGACTGCATCTTCCTCCACTTAATGCAGCCCACAAATATGCACGGGCCCTGAAACATACTTCAAATGTAAGACAGCAGATGGTGTGATTTCAAAGCCAGTAAGGGAAATTATTAGCTCTCCACATGTTTTCAAAGTTGAAAATGTTACTTTCATAGGATGCCTTCATAATTCTTTGACTTTGCTTCAACAAAGCAGTTCATCCTTTGTACCAGCCCCTAAATAGACTATTCTTAAAGGTAACTGGTGCACATTTTCATCATTGTCTACCTTAAAGTCATAATTTTTGTGGGCCTTTAGTTCACAACTAAAAGAGTAGAGCCTTAGATTCCTCCTGTCCATTAAACCTTAGTGGTCACACTTAGGTGGGAGAGAACACAGACAGAAATAAATGACTACTGTCCTGAAGAACAGTCTGGCAGGAAGGAATAGCACCAGGGAGCATTTATTTCATTTTGTACCCATGAAGATAATTGGAACTTGGCTTGGTTTGTTCTCTAAGGCTGTTTCTTTGTAACTTTTTGATATTGTCAAAGACTAGAAACCTTTAAGCCCCCATCTGGTACCTGTGGTCTTACTAAATCTGGCATATTTTGTTAGTGTCAGCTACTTAGGTGTTGGGTGCCCCCTTTCTCCTGTATTTCCATTCCTGTGTACTGCATACCTGTAATACATTCTTTCACTGAAGTTTGGAATGAAAGGCCTATTCTTTGTTAGTTCACCTACTTTCTGGAAACCCTGTAATGCCTAGGTCTGGATTTCTTGTGTCAGTTAGTTTGTTCTTATCCCAAGCTTGTGTTCTATAGCAAATTGGATGTGCAAGACCAACATATCTTTTCTGTTTAATAGATTTATGGCACATTTTGTATATTGTGTCTATAGAAGATATTTGTAACATTTGTATTTTTTGGCCACTAAACACCTACTGGAATTCCAATAGAATATTTTATGACTAAGCACCAAACCTGAATGTACTTAAGTTTGCAAACTTTACTGTATTTCCTTTTTTCCAAATAGCAATTCTCTAATATTGACCCATTTTTTAATTATGTGGGTGTTTTCAGTAGTCCAAATATTTGCAGATTCAAACTGTTTAGAATTTGACTGCCTCAGAAATGTTAAAGCTAATGATCTTTTAATGCATTCATTCATTCATTCATTCATTCATTCAATAATTCTGACCTTTCTCCCAGCTTAACCCACTGTCAAATGGTTGTAAAGGTTACTAACAGTATATGTTAGACACTGTCAGAAATTAGAGGCTAAAAATGAAAATAACAAAGACCACTCACTATATTATCTATAATCTTAAATTTATTACTCTGTTCTACCTTTAGACTTAAGACAGCTGTCCTACTTGTAGTCAGAATTCCGTTTTTCTAGAATTTCAGTTTTCAGCAGGTATAGATCCTTATGCCTGATACATATGGAAATCTCCACTCATCTGTTGCTTCTTGGTATTCCCTAACATGCAACTACATACGTAGACCTTTAGCATGATACTTGGCACATGATAGGAGCCTGATAAAAACTTCATTGTGAATAAGGCTATAGGCTGATACAATATTTTGGGAGGTAACTTGGTATCTTTCAAACTCTTGTTACCATACTCTTCTTTCTAGCAATTCTACTTCTAGGAAGTTAGATATAGTAGTCTAAGTGTATAAGGGTGTATACATTGCAGTCTCTAACAAAGGACAAAAACAAAAAACCCTAACAACCCTGAAAACAACTTAGTCCATCAATACTAAACTTGTTATATAAACTACCATATTTATGATCAAGAGACTACTATGTAGCCATTAAATACAATGGGAGTCCCTATTAATTGGGAAAATCAGTATCCAAAATATATAATAGAATTGCAGAATTGCATAGTATACTGTTTTTATGTTTAAAAAAATCTGCATATGTACAAAGAAATATTTATATACAATGTACAGTGTGTTACTCTAAGCCCTTGGAAAATATCTGGAAGATCGCATAAGGAACAGAGGAAGAGGGATTGAACTTTACACTTCCTGTGCTGTCCTGCTTGAATTCTGAAGGATACATTCGTGAATTCATCAATTTGTGCGGCTGGCCTCGGGCTAAGGAGGAACCAAAGCCATCAAACCCCTGTTTACGCATCAAGCTTCTCAGGTGGACGGCTTGGCGACGTCATCAGTATGGGCGGCAGGGCATGCGCAGTAGCAAGAAGCCCCGGCGCTGCGTGGGTTATTACGTACGTGCTTCCGGCCCGGGATCGTGTTCTGGCAGCAGGACTGGCGGCTTTGGCGCTCTTGGTGTTGGGTGGGCGGCATTTGGGGGCACACATGAGCCAGTGGCATTGTGGCCGGGGCGGCTGGGGTCACGAACGCGTCTTTTCTGGACGTTCCAAAGCCAAGAAAAAAGGCGGAAACCGCATCCCCGAAAGGTAAATATGCCTTGACCTTTGGGCGTGGCCCGACCTGCTCCTACTTCTGGGGCCTGGGCTTCCACGGTGTAGTCTCTGTTGCCGTCGCCCGCTTGGCTGGTCTGCTAGTTGCTAAGACGCTTTGAGCCTTCGCTGCTCCGCCCCTGGAGCTGAAAGAGGTAGTCTGTAGTTCTGGTTTCTCCCCCATTCCTTTAAAACTTAGTGTTCCTCGTGTAAAGCACAGGACACCTTTTAAGTGGGACCGAACATTAAGTGTTGCGGACACCCCTTAGCAAAATGGAGTCCCCTTGTTTCACAAGATGTATTGTTTAGCAGAGAATATGTCAGTTACAAGATACAGGCTTGAGTGAAAAATCCACCAATACCGCCCAGCTTTTCACCGAAAACACTGTATTTTCAGGAATCACAGCATATATACTGATGCCTCTTAACCAGTCCTGTTTGAAAGATCTTTATCTGTCCGTTCAATTTTGAGATTTTACTCATGTGCAGGAAACCCCTTTTTTACTCCTTGAGACCTTCTTTTCCTCTCTTACTTCATTAAGTCCCCTTCATTTTATGTTCTGAATTTCTTTTGACTATCAGCAACTCTCCAACTACAGTCTAAAAAAGAATTTACCTGATCTTTGCAGTTGGGTCCTAACTAGTGTTCATCTATCTACTTGTTTCCTTCCAATACATTGTTCACACAAGACGTTTTTTTAATAGGCGAGTTGGAACATTGCTCAGAAACATTGTTTTAAGAATGAAAACAAACTTTTTGCCATGTCCTGTAAGACTGCATGATTTAGAGCCTCTCTGTTTCTTCGGCCACACCTTGTGCCACTTTTGCCCTTACTGTGTACTTCAGATAAAATGAATTTTGATTAATTCTGACTCATCCTACAGAAGTCATCTCAAACACTTTGCACTGTAACGCATCATTAAGTGAAGTTCATGTTCTTTTCTATTAGATTTTCTCTTGAAATAATGAGTTTGAAGTTCCCTATTGATTGACTCTATAGCAAACTGACGCTTTACTGAAGTGTAGTAAATCTGTGTAAAAATTTGTAATAAACTGACACTTTACTAAAAAACGTTCTGTGAAGTAAAAGGATTTGAATTACTTCAGTAAACATCTATATTTTGATGGCACTTTTGTGTTTGGGGCAAAGTTTTATCAGCTACATAAGTTCACATATTAGTCTTGTTGAAACCTGTAAATTGTTAATTAGGTGGGCTGAATAACTGAAGCAGTAAAATGCAAGGGGTCAGGTGTAAATGCTGTGGGCTGTGCTTTCTGTTTTAAAGGGCCTTCATTCTATGCTATTTTTAGTCTGCATGAAATTTGAATAACAAAAGTATGTCAATAGGTGGAAAGACTATCTCCCAATTGGACAGCGGATGCCTGGGACTCGTTTCATTGCTTTCAAGGTTCCTTTGAAAAAGGTAAGGAAAGTTCTGAATTTATCATATAGAATACTGATCATCAATTTTGTCACATTCCATTATCCCTTTTTATACCAAATACTTTTAATAATAATTATCTTTATTATCCTAAAATGAAATTCTTAGCCAATGCTTTCATACTTAATTTTTTTTTTAAAGATTTATTTATTCATATAGAAGTGGGGTACAGGCCAGAGATGTGGAGGGTGAGAGGATTCACCAGGGACAGAGTGGGGAGCAGAATAGGCAGATCTACGAAGTACACTGCTGAGGGGAGCAGCGGTTGGGTCAGGAGAGGTCGGGTCAGGAGAGGTCTGCGGAGCCATGTGGTCACCACCCCCCCCCCACCCCAGGCGGGTATGAACTCATGCTGAAGTGGCTTTAGCTTCTTAGTGCAGTGCTTTAACCCGCTGCGCCACCAGGGAGGGCCGTAATACTCTTATATATATATAAAATAAGTAAAATGATTCTAACAAAGTAAAATATATTTCAGTATGACATATATGCTATAGTAGAAATAGCTACATAGAACATGAATGCAGGAACTGCAAAAACAGACTGATTTAGTTGGATTAGATTGACTCAGAGGCAGGAATTTCCACAATAGTAAACAGCTCTTAATAGGTTTCCAGAGAAAATACAGTCTTTTCTTGATTGATAAGATGATTGCTATTCTGGAAAAGTCAGTGTATCTTAAAACTGTGTCAAAAAGCCCTTTGTGTTTATTGTGAAACGGAATTAGATTCTAAGGCTTTTATAACCATGAACAGTTTTTTCACTTGTGTGAATGTTGGCTAGGACATTCAAAAGTCACTCGAGTTGTAAGCTATGTGGAGGACCATTTTGGACTTGGTGAGAGTCCCTGGATGCCAGCAAGAACCCTTCACTCTCATCCTCATAACCAAAAAAATGCCCTGGATCAGTAAAGTCAGGATTTCAGTACAGAAACTCTGAATATTGTGTGTTTATTTGAACTATAAAAGGAAGAGGTGGGGGACTCATTTAACAGTTTTAAATTGGTGATAAGAGAGCCCATGATTCATTAAACTGCCCAGTGTAGCATAAATTAGTACCAGGAAAAAAACCCTTCGAATGTATTAAAATTTTATTTAGGGGTCCTTCCTGGTGGCGCAGCGGGTTAAAGAACAGCAAACCTTAGCCTCTTCAGTGCCAGTTCTATCTCCAACCCTGGAGGTGATCCACTTGGTGTGGCAGACCTCTCTTGACTCGCCTGTGCCCCCCTCAGCAGTGTACTTTGTCAATCTGCCTGTTCTGCTCCTCACTCTGTGTCTGGTAAATCCTTTCACTGCTCCTACACCTCTGGCTTGTACCCCAGTTCTGTATGCATACATAAATAAATATATATTTTTTTAATAACAGTTTATTTTTACATCATTTTGTACATTATTTTCCCCCATCTCAATTGTAATCCCCTCAGGTTTCCCATCACCAAGTCACCCATGTGCCATCACCATAATCCCATGCACTTCCCTCCCCACCCCACCCCCGTTTTTGAT
>NW_004567132.1:16467013-16491635 GCF_000260355.1 Condylura cristata | reverse complement strand
AGGTTTTTTGTTGTTCCATATGAATCTCATCAACATTTTTTCTATTTCTTTGAAGAATGTCATTGAGATTTTTATTGGGATGGCATTAAGTCTGTATAATGCTTTTGGCAGGATGGCCATTTTAATGATGTTAATTCTCCCGATCCATGAGCAGGGGATGTCCATAAATAAATCTTTAAAAAATAATTTGCAACTCAACGGTATCAGAGTTCCCTTTTTACCTGCTATGTCTTCTGGTTCTCTGAATTTTAAAATTGCTCATTTTGTAAAGAAAAATGTGGGTTCTTATTCACATCTACCAGTGCCAAACATTGTGTTTGACATATAAATACTTAGCAAAACTGCTGAATGAATGAACTGTCAACTCACATTTATAGTTACTGTTAGTTTGCTCCTGAATTCCTCTCCCTTTCTGCCATTGTCCTAATTCAGGGTTCTAATCTGTGACGCTAAAGTGGTTTCAGGAGGTTCCACAAGGGTTCCTGTGCAGCCTTTTGCCTGAAAGTACATCAGCAAGAGCAAACACAGGAAGACTTTGGTTTCCTTTTCCTCTGTTTAGCCACATCATTCCTGTATGATATCATTTTGAAAAGGCCTCTTGTAATACTGTGTACTTGTTGAGTTTGGGGAGTGTGTTGTAAGGCACCATAAAGGGGCTCACAAAGCTGTGTCATTGCTCCTAGTGCAGTTCATGTTCATGCAGTAGAGTTAGGGAGATGAATTACCCTGGTGTGGCAGTGAATCGTGGCATTGGTTTCCTTTGTGTTTTATGGAAGTCACCCAAAGTGAAAAAAAATGCCTTAGTATTTAAGTTACTTCTCAAGCACACACTGGAATAAAAAATTACAGAAAGTTGACTGTCAAATAAATGCCATGGCAAGAAATACCTAGGAATTCAAAAGGGAGGGGAAATGATAAGTTACTTCCTATAGGGAAAGAGATTTCCTCCAGGGTTTGTGACTTAGTTATGTAAGGTTAGTTATAGTTCAAATGGCTGGCCATGATAATTGATCCATCAGATACAAGTCTACAAGAAACTGACTGGAGAGATTTTGTACCTTCTTGAATTAATATACTCTTCAAAGTTTATAATACAATTTACGTAAAATGCTTATTAACATATATTCCTAAGTTAATTTATAAATTTAATATCTTAAATGGGAATTCTCCAAGTTAGGCTGATTCTAAAATCCATAAAGAAAAATAAATTTAAATAGCTAGGAAAATTCTGAAAGAGAATAATAGTATAATAAAAATACTAATAATAAGAATACTACTACTAGTAGTAATAATAATAATAATAGCAGCCTTGTAGAGATTAACCCATATTATAAAGAGCTGCTGTGTATACCAGAACAAATAAGCCAATTATGGAAGAGTATTTAGGTATAAAAGCCATCCTTAATATATATGCATATTTGGATATTATTTATAAGTATCTACTTGCAGGGTTTCTACTTGAGGCTGGAGCTCAGTGATGGACAGAACTGATGTGGTCCCTGCCTTCTGTGCCATGAAGTCTGGTTGGGAGGCCAGGGTGAAACAAAAACATAAAATTTATTCTACATAGCTGTTAATGGGACTGGTGTTTACCACCTACGTGGTAGAGTGTTTAGGCTGCTTTTTGGGGCTTATTTCCTCCTCTCCAATCTCTCTGGAGGAAAGGATTGTGATATAGCCTGTAAATTCCAGAAGAGTGGAAAACTTTCCTTTGAATCTCATTGTATGTTAACATCACAGGGCTTGGATAATACAAAGATGTTGTCTGTCTTTATCTCATTCTCTGTGACAGAGTTTTGAAGAGAAACTTGCCCCAGAAGAACGTTTTTCTCCCTTGGATCTTTTAAACAAAATCCAAGAACAGAATGAAGAACTTGGACTGATTATTGATTTAACATATACTCACCGCTATTATGAACCAGAGGTAAATGGAAATCTATTTCGTTGGAAAGAATCTTCTTTTTTTTTGGTAATATTATAATTCACAATAATTGGTAATATTATAATTCACAATAATTCAGTAGTTATCTTCTGCTAGATTGAAGCTTGGTTTCTCAAGGGTTATTGTTCAAAAACAGAATCAAATGGTTTCCTTAATTATATTTAATTTTTAATTGTCTCAACATGACATCAAAGATACGAATTAAGCTATAATGTTTGATAACAGACCTTTTGACAAGACCATAGTAATCTCTGACACTTTCTTTGCTATTTGTATGGGAAAAAAATGTTATACATTCACCTTGTACATTTCCTGTCCCAGAACTGGGAAATTTCCTTAAAGAGCTTTTAATGGGAATGATATTTATAATCACTGCTAGCGGTGTTCACTGCTACTAGGCTGACGTTGTTTTTAACTTAGAAACTAAGAGCTAGGCATTTATTTTAATATAAGATACATAACATGCTCATACTGATTCTTTCATTTAAATTCACAGCTATAAGATTTTCACTTGATCTCTTCTTTTACTATTACCTAATTTTTCCCAGCCAAACAGTATCTGAATTTGTTATATCTCACAATTCAAATACAAGTTTTTCTGATTATTTACAGTTGCTTTATGGCCTTTGAATTACAGAATACTAATAGAATTATATAATTTTTATTTATATATGCATTTATTCACATGAACCTTTGTTTTCACTTTTATGTCTGTTGACAATCTGAAGTTTAACAAAAATCAAGTGATACTTCCTACTTGAAGCAAATAATCCATTTGAATTGCACACCTACTAAGTTTATTATGACCTCTTGGTTTATATTCTGGCTCCTTTAATGGATTTTTAATTCTTTCCCTACAAATGAAATAATACATATTTTCATGGTTTTGCTTTATAGGACTTACCAGAAACTATTCCTTATTTAAAAATTTTTACAGTTGGACATCAGGTGCCTGATGATGACACTATTTTAAAATTCAAACATGCCGTTAATAGGTTTTTGAAAGAAAATAAAGATAACGGTGAGGTGTTATTTTTTTTCCTTGTCTGAACTTTGGTATATATTTTGAATGGGGTTAGGGATTTTTAGATTTTTAATAATTCTGACATTAGGCCTGTGATGTTTAAAAATGTTAATATGGAAATGTCAGATCATCCTGATAGGGTTAGGTGTTGTTCTTATTTATAGCTGTACATAAACAATTTAGTTTGGAAAGTGATTTTAGTGAAAATGTGAACTGAACTAGCTCACATATCTTTTTTTGAAACTTGAATGAGAAATATACAATAAAATTATTTTGTCTTACTATTACTTTTTAATTTTATTAAGAGGTGAGAGGCGGAAGAAAAGATTAAGAATCTCAGGGTCTTAGAGTATATAAAAGAGCCAACAGAGGGCAAATGTTAAGAGTGAGACAAATCCCTAGAAACAAATAGAGTGAACCAATGAAATTGCATCCTCAAAATAGATATTTAAGATATTTTTGCTGCTTTTCCACTTTGGGTATATATAAAAAAGAAAGGACACTACCAGTTCTTAGTCTTCAGACAGAAAAAACTTTCGAAGGCTGGTGTTTTCTTATTGCTTTAAAATCTGCCTTGCTCTGTTGAGAACAGATCTTAATAGCTTCTGAATTTTAAGGATCCAGTTATTTTTTTTCTGGTATGCAGCTATCAGAAAGAATATAGTTTTTACTATATTTTAAGACTAAGGACTATCTTGTTTTTAGAAAGCCACTGACCCACAGAACAGAGTGCTCATTTTGTTGCCTGCTTTCTAAATTTAGTTTGAGGAATGTAGTCTTTATTAAATCTGACAGGTAGCAGATAGTCCACATATCATGTATGTACACACACATATTAGCACATATGTATGTGTGATTTATTACAGAAATACAGTGTGAAAGATGTAGAATTTATATGTTTATTTTAAACATTGAACAATATGTTCATTTATGTATCATTAAATTAAAGGTACTGTTCTAAGAAGTAGGAATAAAACAAGTTCTTGTCCTTATATCTTTATATTTTAATGGGAGAGAAAGAAAAAGAAATTAGGTGGACTGTCTGGTGATAATCACTTCAGAGAAGAACCAAATAGGTCATTACAGAAGTAGGTGAGGTCATCAGAGAAGTCTTCTCTATTGAGGTGGGCCTTATTTGAGCAGGACTTTCGAGAAACTGAGAGACCAAGCCATTTGGATATGGTCATCAGGGGGAGTGTTCCAAAGCAGCAGGAACAGCAGCTGCAAATTCCCTGAGGCACAACTATGCCCAGCATGTTTGAGGAATAGCAAGGAGGCCATTGTGTCTAGGTCAGCAAATTCAGTCAGAGTAAAGTAGAAAAAGGAATCTGAGAGGTTGGCAATAGATCATATCATGTGGTCCTTGTAAATTATAATTCAGGTCATCGTGGACTTAATAAGGTTGGAAAGACAGATTGGTATATATGTATAGAGTTCTAAATGCTGTGCTTACAATTTGGACTTCTGTGCTACCTGAAGATTTTTAAGCAAGAGCAAACTTTGTGTGTTAGTAAGATAACATTTTCCATATGGAGGATTAAATGAATTAGACTTCATCCAGTGCTTGTGACTTACATATCTAAGATTAATTATAATTAAAATGGCTGGCCATGATAATTGAACCATCAGGTACAAGCCTGCAAATAGGGAGGTAGTAATCAAGGCAAGAGATGGGGAGTGCCTTCTAGACAGTGCCTTCTTACCTAGTTACAGGTAGATTTTGTGGAGATCAAATATACTTTTTTTTTTTAAGTTTCTCATATATTTTTAAAATGATGAACTAACATCATCTATGGCATAGTTAGAAATATCTTAGACTTGATTCTAGTCTTTCTTCTGTTTGCCTGCTCTTTAGTGTGGGCTTACAGCTCCATATCTTGCTTCTTTAATGTAAAATACAGTTTTACCCAAGTACTTCACAGATCTCATGAGAAATAACAAGAGATTGGAAGCACTCTGGGAATTTTAAGAGTATTATAGAATTTAATTCTTGTTAATACTCACTATTAAATGTGTAGCTTTCCATTTGTTTCATTAGGAAACAAATTTCATTGTTTTTATAGCTCCCTTTTTCTATATTTAAATCTATTACCCATATTGACGGGCACTCTATGTTAAGACAAGTCAGTTTCTCTCAGCGCAATTTTCGCAGTTTCTATCTGGCCCTGCCTTTTCCGGTTTACACATAAGGCATAATGGGGGAGAGAATGAATTTTTATTTTATGTTGGATAATTCTGTATATGTGTTACTTTAAAAACACAGTTCTCTTTATAGTTACTTATTTTCAGGGAGGGTAATGTAGTATTTAATAAATGTTTCTCTTCAGAAAATTAATAGATTTTAGTGTGCCCACTTAACTCTGTGTTCCTGTTTTATAGACAAACTTATTGGTGTCCATTGTACCCATGGTTTAAACAGAACTGGCTACCTCATTTGCAGGTGAGTTGCCAACTTCAAGTGACAGGCCATATTTAAATTATCTTTTTACAGTTGTAAACTAGTTGCAAAATCAATAAAGTGTGAAGTAGAAAGCAAATCTCTTCATACTACCCACTCAGAGATTACCACCATTAATAATTTAGTGCCTACTTTTTCAGACTTTAAAAATGCAGATATAAGCATATATATATATATATATATATATACACATATATACACACACACACATACATATATACACATATACATATATACACATCTATATAATTTAATGGTAGATATTTTGTTTTATAATTTATATAGTGGACTTCTTTCAATGAAAGTGAGATCTCATTCTTTTTTAAAAGTAGCACTGTTCCTTTGCTTGTTAGTAAGTATAAAAGTTAGAACGGTTTGATATTAAAAGACAGTGAAGTCATTAATTTTCTTGTATGAACATGTTTGAATACACTTGGTTGTCTTGGAGATCATTTCACTCAGAATGGAATTTCTGAATCAAAGCATATATATACTCTTATGCCTTTATGGATTTCTACACTGTACTGATTCATAATTGTTCATTCAGAAAATATTTATTGAGCATCTGTTATGTGTAAGCACTGTACTGGGTACTAGCAGAGATACTTGTGAATACTGCCAGTCCAGAAAGGGAATAGATATTTAAGAATCACACAAATGCATTTAGAATTACAACTCTGAAAAATGTCACAAAAGAGACAGTACTATGTATCTAAATTAATAGACTTTGACCTCATTGTGGAAATTAGAGATTTCTGTAGGGATGTTTGAGCTGATAACTTAAAGATGAGTAGGTGTTAATTAGTTAGATACATTTAAGAGGGAATATGGAACCAGAGATATGGGTAGGAGTTAGATCATATTGGCCTATGTTTCAAGTCTTAGACTTTATCTTAAAAGCAACAGGGCACCATTAAGCTTTTTGTTGTTTTTGATTGTATATGGAATATAATAAAATTTGCATTTTTAATCTATTGTTTTGGAGACTGTATAGGAGGAAAGAGTAGAGAGATAAGTTAGTAGACTAGTGAAAACTGAGGCACAATGGTGGCTTGCACCAGGGTGTGGTGGTTATTTTGGTGGAATTATTGGAACATATTCTAGACTTTTAGGTAATATATTGTTAGAAAAACGGTGGTGAGTTGAAGATAAGAGTAAGGAAGAAATTACAACAGTGATATGATATTAATATTTCTTTTGCTATTCGTTGGTTCCTGATAAATATTTTGCCATGTTAAATCCGTTTTTCGTATACAAAGCAATTTGCTCAAAAATGACTTTTTTTTTGATTGTTCTATCTTACCTGATTTTTTTTAAACATCTGCTAATTTGGTTTTGGTTCTGTATTTTCTTTTTCACATATTAATTGAATTGTATTAATATAAATAACTACATTAACCGATTTTCTAAAATTGTATCATCTTTGTGTCCTTGTAATAGAGGCTTTTTTTGTGGTTGTGTTAAATCATTCTTTAAAAATTGTTGGACTAGATGTCCTGATATTTTCTGAGGATTTTTATGTCTGTATTTGTAAGATTGGACCTTTTTTTAAAAAAAAAATCTTGATTTTTTGGGTTATGTATAAATGACTCAAATTATGTTGTTCATTAGATATTTGATTGATGTAGAAGGCATGAGGCCAGATGATGCAATTGAATGTAAGTATGAGGGTTTGTCACTATTTTTCCTATTTATCAAAGTTTAAGGTGAAACTGAAAACATTTCTCAAATTTTGAAAGAAAAAAAAAAGCTTGTTGTTCCTTTATCTCTTTTTGTTAAGACTTATTTATGCATACAAGAACTGGGGTACAGGCCAGAGGTGCATGAGGCGGGGGTAAGAGGACTCACCAGAGACAGGGTGAGGAGCAGAACAGGCAGATGTACTGAAATACACTGCTGAGGGGAGTAACAGGTGAGACAGGAGAGATCTGCTGTGCCATATGGATCACCTCCCTGGCTGGGGATCAGCTTGGTTTTGTTTGAATATAAGATAATCTTTTGCCAAAAGTTTGTAAAGTATATGTATATGAAAAGAGTGAGCTAGCTAGCACAACCCGAATAATTAGTCTAGTCCAATGGTTTCTAGCTTTGATCTGCTTTCTATAAGAAAAGTTTGCTTTTTGTAGTTATTTTTAATAGTTCATACACTCCTCAGTATTCAATAGGTGCCGGGGACATTGCTTAGAAAGACAAAACTACATTGAAGACCTTCAGAATGGTCCCATCAGAAAGTAAGTTGCATTATAGATGCGAGATTTGTGGTTAGGGGAATCTTTTTTTATATATTTAAGTTGAATATATCTATTTTTCTTGTAACATATTTACTTGCTGGGGAAGCCTAAATTAATGGGAATGGGGAGAGGATGGGATTATTTTCATGGACTAAATATAGTCACTAAATTGTTAAATTTGGAAATGAATTAATATGTGGAAACATTCTCTTTGAGGAATCGGAATTCCAGTAGATCCAGATCAAGTAACTTTAAAGACTCAACACATATGATGGAAACAGTCCATACCAGGCATAAGTCTGTTAAACAAGGATCAAGGAATCACCTGCATCGGACCCACGGTTATGCAGTAACTCCTCATCATTTCCACACTCATACCCAAGCTTTGCAGCAGTCAGTAAGGTATTTCTTCTTTTTTCTAGAATAGAAATAGAAGTTAATACTGTAAGTTAATATTATAAAATAAATGTTATAAATTAACATACATTATATCATAATACACATAAATACAGCTTTATAAGTTAGTGCAAAATGGATGATGGTAATTATGAGGAGCTGATATTCTGGTGATCAGTTTCAACTAAGAGATATCATCTGCTCTCTATTTTGCATATAGGGCTGAAAAATTAAATATAGGATGGGGAATATGAGACTTTTCAAAAGTAATTGGGAACAGATTTAGAAAAATTTGGTTCTAAACTTAAGTTAGTAATTTGATATGACTACCAAAAAGGATTTTGTATTCTTAAGCTACAATTTTAGGAATAAGGAAGGTTGCCATACTAAGCTACTTATTCAATGTTTGCTACATAATAAGGAGTTTGAGAAATATGTTGAGTGATTGAATATAGTGCTTTCTATACTTTGAAGTATTTCCTTGGATTTAACATGAAATTAACAAATATGTGCATTTATATGGTCATTAAAGTTGTGTTCCAAAGGTCTATACCAATTTTAAGTGCCACTGTCAACACAAGCAATTTTTTTGAGATATGTGCATCTTTGAAAAGTGGCCGCATTTAAAAAAAATCTTTAAAATATGCTAATGTATTTTATTAAATCATTTAACAGTCCATCTGACTGTTAAAAAAAATAGAAATTTAGAAAGCTAAATATCTTACTCAAGAGCACGCACACAGCAAAGAATGACAGAGCCAGGCTGCAAATCTGGGTCCAGTCTGTCAACCACTGTACTAGACTGCCTTATCAAAACTGTTGCTAAATTGGCAAACAATTGCTATTTTAACTGTACTGAGGTTATTCCCATTTCTAAATGAAAATATTTTGTGAATATAGCTCTTAAAATTTTGTGCATTATTTCTTTAATGGAATATACTTTTCCCTAAAATTTGTCTTCATTTCCAAAACAACCCATGAAACTTTAAGGTATTGTTAGCTCCATTTTATAAAGAAATAAGGAATTCAAATATTAAGCAGCTTATCTGCTAAGCTCAGATAGAAAGCAGCATGAGAATATCTAATACTTTATGAAGTTTACTATGTATTTTCTTATGATTAATAACAGTTTGTTTTGTTTAAGACAATTTCCATGGAATCAGAACATTTACCAGGGAAGCTATATTCCTCCTCCTCCGCCTGGTCCCCCTGGAGAGGACTTTTCACATCAGAGATACTCTTGGAATGTAATGCCAAACACCAGTCAAGCAGCCCAGAATAAAAGATGCCCTGACAGTTATTATAGACTACCCTATCCAACCTATTATGGATGGACTGAGTGACAAAATCTTCCCTGGAGATCTTTCTGGAACTGAACAGGACTGAAGACAGTTGGAGTGATTTTTTTGTAAGATGAAGGTTTACAATCCGTAAATTGTTCCCTTACGTGTTCAAGCTTAAATAAAAATTATATTGGTACTTCTTTACTGACAGATTTATAGTAGTTACAACAGTGAAGGAGATATCTGCTGTTCTAGTCTTAAATTTTTTTAAAGGAAGATATTTTAGAACTGATAAGAGTAATACTTCCCCTGTAAATTATTGTTCAAAGTTCTGTCTTCTTTTTCTATGTATCTCCATCTGAATAGACTTGTGATATGAGTGAATGTATATACACTTGTATTGTTTTTGTCATATTCTGTTGACCCAATCAACAGTATCTTTTTCCTCAACTATATAAAACTTTTATTAAAGTACCTAGGAGACAGTATATTTAAAGTCTAGTCACTCCTTGCATTTTTGTGATATTTCTTTCCTTTATCAATCAGTCTGTTGTGAGATTTGACCAGCTTCCTTTAACTGAATTGCCAGATAGGCTATTTAACACAGGGGTAGTGAGTAAACATTTAAGCTTGATTAACTGGACAAGAGAGACTGACTGATAAGTCAGAATACTGGATAATTTACCTGACAAGGTAATTAGCAGCTGGCTAGAATTATTCAGTAAAACTTGAAAACTTTTATATACTATAAGGATTGCTTGTTAAATATGACATTTAAAGCCTGGGATATTTGGGAAGACTTCATGGCTCCTATGTTATTGCTTCTCTACTGAATGTAACCTGCTGGAATTTTTATCTTCTTGCATCTCATAGCAGAGTGGTGCCTTGATTTTGACTTTTTTAAAGTTTTCCCTTCTGATGTTTCAGTGTGCTAGAACTTGGGAATGTTTGTTACATGTCATTGCAGAAGTCAGAAACTTTTGTTTGCTCTACCATCTTGACACATTGGTAGATATTTGTGGAATATTTGAGCAGTGTGACTTCATTTTCTAAAGCCTGTGATTTTGAGGATTTGTATCACAGAATGTCTGTTAGTACATGTGATAGTTATTTTCTCTTTTCTGTATGAACAACATGTGGAACCAGACCCAAGGAAGTGCTCCTAGCTCAGTCACTCCCTGCTCTGTATCTAGCTCACTCATGCTGCTACCTTTCACCCAAGTGATGGCTTATGATGTTTCCCGGTCTGCTAAAGGCTAGTTTTGTGGAATTGTTCCCCAGGATATATCGCAAAGGCTCACTTGGAAAGAAATTGGGCAAGACAACTGATGAAGCAACAATGAACAAGCAGAAGCAGGTAGGGGATCCTGATAGTTCAGTGATTTCTAAGGAATTCCTTGGCAAGCAGTTTCTAAGAAGACATTGCCAACATAAGTGCCATCATAGAAGCACTGCCATCTTGAGAACTTTTTTTTAAAGATTTATACATACAAGAACTGGAATACAGGCCAGAGGTGTGGGATGGAGAGTGAGAGGATTCACCAGAGACAGAGCTGGGAGCAGAACAGGCAGATTGACAAAGTACACTGCTGAGGGGAGCAGTCGGCAAGATAGGAGAGGTCTGCAGTGCCATGTGTGTCAGCTCCCTGCCCGGGGATCAAACTTGTGCTGCAGTAGCTGCGGACAGCTTCACAGTGCTGTGCTTTTAACCCCTTGTGCCACCCAGGAGGCCCCCTGAAAACTTTTTTTAAGATTTATTTATGCATCCAGAACTGGGGTATAGGCCAGAGGTGCAGGTGTGGTGAGAGGATTTAACCAGAGATAGAGTGGGGAGCAGAACAGGCAGATCCATGAAGTACACTGCTGAGGGGAGCAGCGGGTGGGTCAGGAGAGGTCTGCCACGCCATGTGAGTCACCTCCAGGGTAGGTGGGGATCAAACTCATGTTGAAGTGGCTTTAGCTTCTTAGTGCTGTGCTTTAACCTACTGTGCCACCACGGAGGTCCCCTGAAAACGTTTTAAAACATTCTTTCATTGTTGAAATTCCAAGTGTTTCTCGAGAGGAAATTTAGGTAACATCTTCCACATTACAGAACGTTGTCCAGTACTCACTGAGCTTGTTTTAGATGACGGCTGAGACTTCAGCTCAGAAAACTGCTTTGTGTGTTTGAATGATTCTAACTCGTAGTCATTGGCTCAAAAACATCAAATATGCATCTATTGAAAATTCAAATCTGTTCCATCTACTGTTTCCTGCTCATCAGTTTCATGTCTCTGTTCATCTCATTTTGTTAGGCTCCTCAAGTGTTTTCTGTTCACTCATTTAAAATTCTGCAATATCTATTCTGTTCTTTCGTGACTTATGATGCAGCTTTAAATTCCACTACTATACTGATTTTTCTCAAATATTGTACTTTATTTGGTTTTGTTCATTGTAAAGATCTTTTCAAAACTAACTCTTTTCCTAGATATTACGACCCTCCATTTTGTGCTGTAAAATCTTTTCACAGATGTCCTACTGAGTGTTTTTTGTTTACATATACTTAAGAGAGGAATGGTCTCCCATAACCTGGCTTCCCCTAGAGTGGGAGTATTCTTTCATCTCCTCACAGTCCATCTGCTTGCTCTTAAAAATATTCTCTTAAGCTAGAAAAATTTTATTTTTTAAAAGTTTATTTTTACATCATTTTGTGCCTTTTTCCATCTCAGTTGCAATCCCCGTGGGCTTCCCATCACCAAATTACCTGTGTGCCATAACTTTGTTGTACCAGTTCATTGAAACAGCATGAGCCATGGGTTGCTCCTCCATTCCCAGCAGCAGAAGTGATTGTGAGAGCAGTAGACTTCTATCTGCCCAGTCTGTCCTCACCATTATATTGTTTGTTTCAACATATTCTCTCTTCTCTCATCCTGTTTGTTGCTGCCTGCCTATCATGTTTGGGGTACTCTTGAAATATCCAAAGATCTTTGTCCATCTTTGCATCATTGAAGCACTCAAAGCTAATGGAAGCTCTGGTCGTGCTATGGTGGTGGCCTTATAAAAAGGCTGTTTTTTGTTTACCTTCCCCCTGCTGTACACATTTAGGTTTTAAATTACCGTTTTTGAATTCTTTAGTGGTATCTCTCATAAACCAATTGTTATGGCACCATTCTTACTGGGTTTTTTTTTGTTTGTTTTAAGATTTTTAAAATTGTATATATGCGTAAGAACTGGGGTACAGGTCAGAGATGCAGGGAGTGAGAGGGTTCACCAAAGACAGAGTGGGGAGCAAAACAGGCAGATTAACTGAAATACACTGCTGAGGACAGCAGTGGGCAGAACAGGAGAGGTCTGCCACGCCATGTGGGTCACCTCCCTGGCCGGGAATTAAACTTGTGCTGCATCAGCTTCGAGAAGCTTCATAGTACTACTCTTTAACTTGTTGCACCACCAGGGAGGGCCCTCTCTTACTAGTTTTAATCTTTAAAAATATACTGTCATTTTGATGAGTTTTGGGTGGACTAGAGATGCAGGCCTGAGTTCTGCACAGCCAGTGGAACGATACTCTTATTGCCAGTTAAAACTGGATTTGGAGTTTATCCTCAGCCCAATAAACTTACTTTTATACATCATGTCCCAGAAATGTAGGCCATCAAGTACCCCAAGTCATAATTTGATCTTCCACTGTTAACCACAACACTTATACTATGAAGAGTGATCCCACCCAGGATCTCTGAACCACTTTTAATCTAACACCTCTAACAACTGCCCTAGAATTGTATCTTGAAAACAATTTACTGGAGTTAATCCCCTCTTGGAAATCTTGAATGGCTTATGCCTTTCAAATCCATTTGTAACTCTTTGTCAAAGCCTTCTGCCTTCTGCAACCTGAGTCCCCTGAAGTACACTTCATTCCTTTGTGTACCAGGCATCTGCTGAGTATATGGTGGGTGTGCATTTTTACGCCTCCCACTCTCAAGTTGTTCCCTTGGTTGTGGGAGCAAATCATTTTCAGTTCAGTTCCATTACAGTAACCCCCAAGCCCTTTACTGAACTAATCCTTTTCCTACAGGATACCTTTTTTCACTCTTTAGTATTTATTTCATTTACATCTACAGTAATATGAAAACACATTCTAAGAAAGTCTTAGCCCCCTTTTGTGAAAGCACCATCAGCCTCTTGGACCACATTCTCCCTCTCTGCCTAGCCAGCAAACCTTACTGCATTTCTTCAAGCTATATAGAGCTCAGGTTAAGCTCGGTCTACCTGACCCTTGGGCCCAAGTTCTCTTCTCAATCATCCTGCACTTTAGAATTGATTAAAGTGTTTGGACTACAGGCCATGTATTCCGGCTGGACTGGCCATTGGAAGGGTTAAGATGGTCAGAAGTATGGAGGAGTCTTTCCATGGGGGGAGTCTCAATGGAATACAGAAGACTTGAATAAAGTTTTCTACTCTGCTTAATTATCTATAAAGTCTGTCAATTTCTTTTTACGGCTTCCTGGGACAGACCCTAATGTGTTCCAAAGACTAAATTAACAGCGCCCACCAGTTTCATGAAGCTTAAGAAAAAAGGCTGACAACGTCCTGTCACCTGTGACGTGCCGCGGTAAAAAGCCGCTAGAAAAGTGTCCGTGCAGGACAGGAACTGCCGAATGTCAAGCTGCGGGGAAGTAGGCAGAACTCATCTTGGTCAGCACTTGCGGTTGCACAGAAGACGCAAAACACGTTAAGAAGGTCAACACTGGAAGCCAGACCTCAGCTTCTGCCCGCGGACCCAGGCTCCTTTCCGCTTCCACCGCCGGAAGTGACCGCGGGAGGTCCTACTTCCATTCTCATCCGCCGACCTGACTCCTGGAAGAAATAAACTTCCTGAATTTGAGGGTTTGTTTCCGAGGGGAAGCTCTTCAAAACGGACCGGAACTCGACCTTGCGTGCTCCAAGCTCACCAGCTAGCTGGACCTGGCTGGGCCGGGTGGTACTGAGAGGGAGAACTGGAGGTGAGGGGCCAAGCTGTTAAACTAGAAACTGTCCAAGCCCCGGCCGCTGCGATCACGTTGTTAGACGATGTCAGTGGTTCCCGCCGGCCTTGTTATCAAGCGCCTTCGGAAGCCAGGTTCTGGAAATAGACCAGGGAAACAGTATACGGTTTAGTGAGCATACAGGAGACTGATAAGCAAGGGACTCAGGAATGTTGTGGTGGGGCCGACGAAGGATCTAGTGCAGGGCCTCTGAGCTTGGGAGCCGAGGAGGCATCCGTTCACAGCCGATGAATCATTGCAGAGCAGGAATTGCGAGACCTCCACGTTTAAGATGCCGCTACTGTGATGAGATGTGGCACCGGGCAGAGAGAGAAGTTGGCGGTCAGAATGCTAGTTAGGAGGTAAAGTTGCTAAGAATTTATGGACTAGATGTGGTATAAGAGATTGGTGTTCAGTGATGATTATGAGATTATGAGCCAAAATGAGTGGGTTATGTAAAAACATTTTTGACTTTTATTAAAGGTCCTTTCCCCATTCTAAGACCCAAAACCAAAGTTTTTTTCTTCCCTGGTTTTGGGTACTCGCTGTAGAAAATTCAGAACATAAACACTCAAAAATACTTTGTGTAAAGAACAGTAAAAACTATAATTCTACCCCAAATGGCCATATTTTGGTAGATATCCTTCATGTTAGGTTTTCTGTAATTAGGAACCTATTCATTATTTTTCGTCTTTTACCCATCTGACATTATCAGGACAATGAAGACTGAGCTGCTGTGTGCTAGGACATTACTTTGATCCCCCCCCCCCCATTGTAGCAGCACAATATAGGTGTGATTCCACCAAGTCAGAGAGAACTTTTTGGGGAAAAAAAAGGTTTTTTTCCTTTCGGTATCTGTGTGTGTGTGCACTTTTTAAAAAAAAAACAACATTTTGACCACATTTTATGCTTTCTTTTCAATCAGATGTTTTCATGTAGTGTTATTTATTGCTTTTTTCATATATCCTTACCTACTCTTCAAGGCTACAGTTTTTAATGTTTTTTAAAATCTACCAATACTGGTTAGATTGGTGGTTTTCAACAGTTTACTGTTAAGAGTAATGACAGGACATCTTATTTTTAAGTCCTTGGAATTCCAATAATTTCTTTAGGAAGTGTTCTAGAAGTGGAACCAGCCAACTAAATGGATAAAATGAGCCTATCATATTTCCTCACCTAAATAGCTTAGGTCTTTTGTATTCTGCCCTTGTTAAACTTACAACTAAGAAATGGCCAATATTAAGTGATTATTTAATAATTACCGCCTCTGTTTAAATTCCATGTGTGAATATCTGAGTCAAAGGTCATACTTTCTTCTATAAAACCATTTTCTTCTTTAATATCTGTGTCTATATCCTGCTAAAATATAAATAAAATGTGGAGATTGGAAAGCTTGAAAGCCTGAATTGGAGTGAGGTTTCAGTTAGCTGTGGTCTAAAAGAATTACAGAAATTCTACTCCAAGTTCTCTGTTGGGGAAGCTCTCTGTCAGCCATACACAAGCAAGGGACCAGTCAGCAGCCTTGATCCTTTCCCAGGAAAGGCAAAGGAAACTGCAGACAGCAGGGGTAGGGAGACATCCCATGAGGATGTCAAATGTGCCTTTGGGATGAAATTTTCTAGTTTAACACGTTGGCCATTTTATTATGTTATTTTAATTTATTGAATTGTTAGGGAGGATATTTGTTAACTTTTAATCAAAATAAATCTTTCTTTCTAGTTTGTGCAATAGAATCCTGCTTATCAATGAAATGCAGCTAACTCATCAGCTGGACCTATTTCCTGAATGCAGGGTGACCCTTCTGTTATTTAAAGATGTAAAAAATGCTGGAGATTTGAGAAAAAGAGTCATGGAAGGTACTATTGATGGTTCATTAATAAACCCTAGAATGGTAAGTACAAAGGGAGAATGAATAAACTATAGGGGCATTTAGAAATGTTAGTTTTTCATGATATTATTGGTTAGCCAAAAATTGTCATCAGATAAATAGTCTTACCTAAACAGTGGAATGGAGTCAGATTTATTCAACCTTGAATTTAACTGAATAGAAACTGAAGTACGTAGCTTTCCTCTAGGAAATGTGAAATGTCATGTTTTAACTCTAACATAATGGTATATGCCTGCATCTCTACCTTTTGATCTGAATTTGAAGTTGTAAGCACACCCAATGAGATCACGTGTCGTTCATCCCTGTTCTGCTACTTACTATGGCTTGAAGCTAATGGTTGACAACTTTTATAGACTGCTCCTGGCACTTACAAATATCTTACATATTCTAACTCAGTCTTCACAAGAACCCTGCAAAAAGTGCTATGACTATCTTCATGTAACAGATAAAACCCTAAGTAATTTTCCCAGGTAACTTTGGTGGTGAATATCAGAGCCGAGACTCAAACTAAGACATTCTGTGCATTAGTTCCTCATCTATTACATGTGAATAATTAAACCAAGTTCATATGGTAGATCTGAGGAATGATAAAGGTAAAATGTTTAGAACATGGCCTTATCCATAATATTAGACCTTGATAAATGTTTTTTAACCCCCCCCCCCCATTTCATATAGCTTTTAAATTCTGTGGTTTTTCTGAACACCTAGGCCATTGAGGTAATAATTTTGAAAAAACGAGAGAGAGATAATAATTTTGAAAATGTAGGCCATAGAATTATGGTGAAGTAAAACAGTCTGACACTGGAATTACCTTGAGAGAGGACATGTATCTTCAGAATGCTCCAGATTATCTGTGTGTAATTATTTTTTTGTTCTCTTTGGTAGATTGTCGACCCATTTCAGATACTTGTGGCAGCAAATAAAGCAGTTCACCTCTACAAACTGGGAAAAATGAAAACAAGAACTCTATCTACTGAAATTATTTTCAACCTTTCCCCAAATAATAATGTAATTGATACAGACTTAGTTTATTTCTGTAGATCTTATCATGGTAGCATGTGTGTTCCTCAGTGTTGTGTTGGAGACTAAATTCTTTTTTTTTTAAGATTTATTTATTTGTGCATACAGAACTGTGATACAATCCAGAGGTGCAGGGGCGGTGAGAGGATTCACCAGAGACAGAGTGAGGAGCAGAACAGGCAGATGGACAAAGTACACTGCTGAGGGGAGCAGCAGACGGGTCAGGAGAGAGGTCTGCCACACCATCCAGGGCAGGTGGGGGATCGAACTCATGCGAAACCCACTGCGCCACCAGGGAGGGCCAGAGACTAAGTTAAGTCTTTTGTTGGTGACAAACCAAAATGTGAAGAAAGCCCTAGACAGATTTGAGTTTTTTACCACTGCCTTTTTACTTAGGCAAACAAATAAGCTTTGGAGTCAGTTTCTAGCATGAGTAAACAAAATTACAGCCAAGTTAAGTGAGGACAGTTAAATTAACTGCTGTGTTTTTCTTGTCACATAGGATGCAGAAGGCATTCTTTGCTTCAATATTTTAACCTAATGATCGAAGTCTTGCTCTTAAATAATAATTAGACATAGGTATTTGTGTGTTATCATGTGCATTTTTTACTTTCCTATAAACTCCTCGAAGTTAGAGTCCATATCTTTTCCATATACCAGAATCCTGCCTGGGACAAACCTAGAACAGCTTTTTAACACATGGCTCATTCACATACACAGTGAATAGGAAGTTTGTTGTTTGTAGTTTGGTATCTTTGATTGGTTGTACTTTGGCAATCAAAGTTGAGTTAGTGACATTCCATATGTGGCACATAAGAAAAAAATAATTGGGGCGTCCCTGGTGGCACAGGGGTTTGAGTCTCAGCACTGTGAAGTTACGTGCAGCCACCGCAGCACGAGTTTGATCCCTGGCCAGGGAGGTGACCCACATGGCACCAGCGACCTCTCCTGTCTTGCCCACTGCTCCCCTTCGCAGTATATTTCAGTCCATCTGCCTGTTCTGCTCCCACTCTGGTGAATTCTCTCACACACACCCCCACCCCACACTTCTGGCCTGTTCCCCAATTTTTATATGCATAAATAGTCTTTTTAAAAAAAAGAAAAAAATAACAAACCTTTCTGATGGTTTTAGTTACTATTTCTATCAATTACTATTAATGACACTACCAAGTAATAGTGCAAGAGAAAAATTAGGAAAACTTGTAGCATGGTTTAAAATACAGGTGTTTGAAAAGTTTATAAAATGCACAGTAATAGAATTTAGTACCTGAAATTTTTTTTCCCAGATAATTATTTCTTTGAGATCATTTGAAATAATTCAAGAAACCAATCTTGAGCTTGTCCAAGTTCCCATTATAGTTTGAAGAGCAGAAGAAAAAATATGTTCTTGAGGAAACAGAGGAACAAGATAAAAGTTCAAATGCCTTAAACTAAATGATAATAGGAATAATAATTCAAATCTATGGCAACAGTGAAAAAATGCATTCTGTAGGGAGTGAGGGTACAGTGGGGCATGGCACTTGAACTGGAAGGATGAAGGCACTAAAGGCAGAGGTCAGAGTAGAAGGATGGGCCAGAAGTGTGACGTGACAGGATGGACACGCCAGTCCAGACTGGCTGGGAGGTGGGAGCACGTGACTTGGTCTCTTGGGGCCCGGGGAATGGTGTACCATGTCAACAAGTCTCAGCCATAGGAATAAGGTGCAGCTTAGAGCCAGAAGTACTCTAAAGACAGAACTGGGAGATGTTAAGAGGGAATGATGGAAAAGAAGAGCTGTAAGCTGAGAGAACTGTTCGGATACGAGAAATAAGACCCTGACTAGGGAAGAAAGCAAATGGAGAGAGATTTCAGATACAGGAACTACCAGTTCATTGTCTTTATTTCCTCCTTAGATTTCAGAAGCTTTGAAAAAGTTTGGTATCTCAGCAAATGATACTTCAATTCTAATTGTTTATGTTGAAGAGGGAGAAAAGCAGATAAATCAGGAATACCTCATCTCTCAAGTAGAAGGTCATCAGGTTTCCCTGAAAGACCTTCCTGAAATAACAAATATTACAGATGTCAAGAAGGTTTGTAAATCCATATTTTTAGAAAGTGATAAACCATTGACTAATGGTTGCTTTGCTTAAAAATCACCAGTGCTCTTTTTTAAACTTTATAAAGGTTAATATAATTTGAAGCATAGATCCAAATTTATATAAAAATAATTAGAAACTTAACAAAAACATTCTTCACTTTAATGAAGAATAGTAACCCTTAAAAAGTACATTTAAAATGTAAAGTAAATTTGGTATGAAGTTAATGTCTAGATATGTGCTAGAAACACATTTGGTTTCTATGGTTAGATGTCACCATAACTGCAATTTAAATGGAACTTTGGACATAAATGATGAATTCTCATTACTTTACACATTTTAGTCACAGTTGTAATTTTATACCACTTCCCCCACTCATTGGTTGGTAAATGATTATATTTATACACACTTGCATAACAAACTTATTAATCTGTATATACTAACATGTCATAATTTGTCTTTTGCAGATATATAAATTATCTTCACAAGAAGAAAGTATTGGAACATTACTGGATGGTATCATTTGTAGAATGTCAACAAAAGATGTTTTATGAAATGACAGAAACGTCAACAAAAACTTTTAAGCATTTACAAAAAATTTGATTTCCCTCTCCTGATTATAAAGTTAATAGATATCTCTATTATAATGGCATTATCATAAATGTGTAGAAAGCTGAAACTTCACTGTGATTAGGGTTCAGAGTTAGATCTGTGCTCCCAGTGGCATCATCACCCTATCTTTTTGTGCCATTACTAAAACATGTTCTTTTCGTCTGTGTGTAGCATTACTTATTCCACATTTTTGTTACTTTAAAATGTTCATTTTTGCACATTTCCACTTCTTTAGGATAGTTTCTATATTATTGGGCAAGAGGTCATGAATTTACAGTCTTCTAATATGATGAGTCTTTGCACTCCCAATAGTAGCACAGAACTGCTAGCCACAGAGCTAGCTAGTACACGCTAGCTCACCAGCAGTGCTGCTTTTAACAGACATATTTGCCACTTTGAAAAGTTGGGCTACTGGGGAAGGTGAATTCGTAGTTCTTTGTATGTTAAAAAAAGTGGTTTTAAAATGTATTATTGGGCCCTCGATGGTGGCGCAACTGATTAGAGCACAGCACTATGAAGATGGCCGCAGCCACTGCAGCAGGAAGGAGTTCAGTTCCCAGCCAGGGAGGTGACCACATGGCACGGCAGACCTCTCCTGACCTGCTCACTGCTCCCCTCAGCAGTGTACTTCATCAATTTGCCTATTCTGCTCCCCACTCTCTGATGAATCCTCTCACCACCTCTGGCCTGTACCCCAGTTCTGTATGCATAGATAGATAAATCTTAAAAAAAAAAAATAAAGTTTGGTTAGAGAACATTTCTCTAGAGTGGGTCAGTTACCCTAGAATTTCTGAACATCTTACCAAGGATGACCTATCTTTCTACCTTAATTCCATTGCCATTGTTTCTTTCACTCATCAGTAATGAGTTCTCAGTGGAAGTCCAGGGCACTGACATGAATTTGGGTTATTAGGAACCCTGAGGAGAAGTTAGGGGATATGACCCCTTGCTTAAGCAATTCCAGAAGCTTAAATGTCCTGAATTTCTCTTCTCTTACTGAGATTTCCAAGACAATGCCTATTTAGACTGCCCTCTCGTTGGTATTGCGTGGTCTGTAGGTGAACGTTCTTCATAGATGGCAAGCATTTGTCTACATGTGCTCTCAAATCTCACAACTCTTGAAGCAGTGACTCAAAACATAACCTACTACAGCCAGCTTCCTCCGGGCAATAGAAAGTTGAGTAAAATAATCACAGTACTTGAGACTAACGTCTAGTTTAACAATTACTTGTTAAGTAAGTAACAGCAATAAGTACGTAGAATTGCCAAGCATCACAAGGGTAGGCATGGGGGGACATATAAGGTCTGTGTGGTTGGGAGAGGTCAGAAATAATGATGGTGAAAGTAGGACTGAATTGGATCTTGAAAAATTAACAGCGCTTTAGTCACATAGTGGAACTCGGGCCTAAGTATGGCCTGACCATTGGCAATAGGATGGATGATGGGGTTCAGGGAGTGAATCTTAACCCATCAGACAGAGTTGGTTCTCCGCATATGGTACTTTACACTGCGCCAAATACTTACCAGACAGCTGCCCACAGAGTCAGCATGTGATACTGAAAAAAGCAAAACATACAGGCCTGGGAATCAGAACTGCTTACACTTGAGTTCCCACTCAGCCATGCCCTGAGAGGTCTTGGGTAAGCTATCTCAGCTTCTCTGGGCTTTAGTGGGGACAGTAATACCAACATTAGAGTTTGGGATGTTGTGGATATAAAATAGTACAGCATAGGGAAATCTCAGTTTCACAGTGCCAGACATTTCATTTCTCTGAATAATTTTCTGGTGGAGCTATCCCCTGTATGTACCAGGCAGCAGTGCCGAAGCAGATAAAAGAAAATAGATTCATTGCTAGTGGAATGTTAAAACAGTACAATCACTGGACAAGAGTTTAGCAGCTCTCCAAAATATAAAACAGAATTGCTGTGTGACCCAGCCATCCCACTTTTAGGACTATACCTCAAAGAAATGAAAATGGTGTTTAAACAACTACTTGCACTGGAATGTTCAAGCAGCAATATTCATAACGGCCACTAGGTGGCGAAGCCTAAATGTTTGTTGAGTGGGTAAACGTACAGGTAGATACACAATGGAATCTCAATCAGCCACAAAAGCAACTTGCTAAAACATTGGTGAACTCTGACATGCCATGTGACAATATAAAATGAAAGAAGCACGCAAATAGCATGGCTCCATTTCAATGAGACATTAGGGATAGACAAAACCATGGAAAACAATCCGTGGTTGCAGGGAGCTGGGGGTGTGAGGGGAATGGAGCAATGGTTTCATGGGTAAGGAGTTTCCTTATGGGATAATGAAAATGCTTTGGAACTAAACAAGAGGTGGTGGCTGCACAAAAATGTCAGTGTAGTAAGTGCCATTGGGTTACACACATTAAAACGGTTAACCGAAAGACTAAAATAACACACCTGCTTGACCTTTAGGAGTTCATAGTGGTTGCTGTGTCCTTTTAGACTCACAGTCACCTGTAGCAGAGCCAGGAGCTTCCCAAGCCTCAATTTCATCATCTGAAAGCGGGGATAAGAGCCTGGAGTGGGCTAAGTCCTACCGACATCATCTTTTACAAGAGAATCACCGATAATACCTCTATCTACAGATACTTAAGTGGTGAAACCACTTAAGACTTTTTACTCTGCAGTGCTAATGTATGTGTACATTATATTATGTTTTCTAAATGGAATTAAACCATATATATTAAATTACCTATATGTTGATAACTTTTAATATCAATAAATACTTACAACTATTATGCATGACTGGGGAAAGATTAAAAAAAGGTTGATTGTAAACTGAAGTCACAGTGTTTTGAGGAAGCCACAGAAGCCCATGAGAATACAGAGGAAGAGGGTGGGGACAGACCACAGAGATCTTCTTACACTTCACCTGGGCTATTAGGTTTCTGCCTGGGTAACGTTAGATTCAGTAGGGACACTCAACTGAACTTCGGAGTTGAGTTCTTTTTTGATTCATATTTTAAATTTTTCAAAATAGGGCCTGGTGCCTTAGGGATTGACATGTCAGTGCTATCACCACTACAACCTAAATCCAATCCCCAGCCAGTAGCTAATCCACTGGTGCAGAAGACCTCTCCTGTCCTGCTTACTGCTCCCCTCAGCAGTGTGTTTCAGCAGATCCACCTGCTCTGCTCCCACTTTGTCTCAGGTGAATCCTCTCACTCCCCCCGCACATCTGGCCTACACGCCAGGTCTTCTATATACACACAAGAAAGGTAACTGAAGGTTTACAAAATAAACTTCTCAAAACATTGCAGTATTTAAAGAAAATATTAAAATGTACTGAAAATAATGTAATAAACACCTACGGGCTCACTACACAGGTTTCATGTTAGTTAGAAACTTGTCCTGGTGGTGTGTAGTTTGGTTGTATGCAAAAGATCCAGGCCCCATCGTGTATTGTTTCAGATTAGGAAGACTGCAGGATGGCACCTCTTCGGGAGTACTCGTGATTGACATGTCACGTCTGGTCGTAACAGATACTCTTGCCAGAACACTGACCATCGTAGTGACCCCTTCCTTGTCTACATTAAACGTGACTAGCTGCTGACAACCTGCAGCCGGACCAGGGCTCCCCATTTCATCAGACACCTGCTCCAACTACCCCTTTCTCCTGTGGGACCTCTGCAGGCTCAGGTGGCCCAGCTCAACAGAACAAAGCAAAAGCTTTGTTCACAGATGCCGTCCATAGGATGCACAGATTAGTGGGCAGCACTGCCTGGACAACAAAGAAATAGGTGGCCTTTTCTTGGGTCAGAGAAATCGTGTACCAGGGCTCACATTTGGTGGCTAGACTGCAGTACACACTGCCACCCTGCTCAGCGAAGCATCAACAGTGAGCGCTCCGTAAATGTGACTTAGAGGTCCCACTTTGTTATACTATCTTCTGGAGGTGTAAGGATATCTGCTTCCATTTTCGAAATGGAGTCAGAGTAATATACAGCCAAGTCATAAACACACATTCACACACCATAAAACACACCTCCAACCTTAACTGTTCCTCCCCACCTTACAGCACATCAAAGGCCAGCTGAGCTCTTGGAACACAGTCCAAACTCCTCAATCTGGACCACAGGCCCTGTGTGGCCAGGGTTCTGCCACCCTCATCATCCTCCCTCACCACAGACAATTGCCATCTGTCCTGAAAGCCTTGTCTTTGGCCTGCCTCAGGGACTGCTCTCCTCCGATCTCTCGACCTGAAACCCTGCCCCTCACGCTGCCCAGCTCAGGCTGCCTCCCCTCTGGTCTCTGCTGCACACACCCCCAGAGGCTCCCACTACTCACTGGAGCACAGGTGCTTACATGGTGCCGGCCCCAAACAGCACATAAATGACACACACACAAGCTAGATTCTGATGCTACTTGCCTCAAAGAGCTATGAGAAAACAGAGCTAGGGACTGAGATGGTCTGAGAGGACCTGGGAAAGGGTTCAAGGACATTTCTGGAAGCTGCCCCTTCGCTAGCACATATCAACTCCAGGAGAAGCATCACCCTGTCTGTTTTGTCTGTACTTGTCTTATTACTGCGACATCTCAGTGAAAAATCGTTCACAATTGCTCAGGCACAGCTGTGGCCACGGCCAGAACCCACAGCAGTAGCACACAGTCCAGGTGCCCATGAGCTGAGCGTCAGTGGAGCTTGTCCTGAAATGCCCCG
>NW_004567132.1:16456532-16466648 GCF_000260355.1 Condylura cristata | reverse complement strand
TTATCAAATGTCTGAGTCAGCCAATGAGGCTGTGTCCAGAGCCTGGTCCCTGGAGGTGGGGCAGGCCCTGGACAGTCTCTGCTGGATGCTGGCTGGAGGCTGAGGCCACCCTGGACAGTCAAGGCTCCGTGGTAGCAGGTAAGAGGACTTGGGTGGAAGGACAGTGCTAGCAACTTGCCCTTCATGTCTGGATCATTTCAGATGTTGGGTTCTTTTTTTTTAAGATGTATTTATTTATGCATAAAAGAACTGGGGTACAAGCCAGGGGGGCGGTAAGAGGATTCACCAGATGGATTCACCAGAGTGGGGAACAGAACAGGCAGATTGACTGGAATACACTGCTGAGGGAACAGTGGGCGAGACAGGAGAGGTCTGCCGCGCCACGTGGGTCAGCTCTCTGGCAGGGATCAAACTCATGCTGCAGCGGCTGCAGACCGCTTCATAGTGCTGTGCTTTCACCCCTTGCTCCACCAGGGAGGTCCTCAGATGTTGGGCTCTTAGACGAACTTGGAAACCTAAAAATTTGCATTCAAGGGCAAGAGACATTTGCTGAAACATGTGCTTGGGAAAACAGGATTCCTTCAATGGATATTCCCTGGGTGAAGGAGTAGGAGATGAGCACAACTGGTCTGGCTGCTCCCGTAGACAATAAGCCAGAGCTAGTAAAAAGGACGAGAGGGTGTTGGGAAAGCACATTATAGACTGTAGCTTAGGGATCTTTTGAGTTCTCAGAACTACCCAAGAGGGCATGTTTATATTCTGTTGTTCAGGTGAAAGAATGAAAGCTCAGAGAAGTTCAATGACTTGTCCAAGATCACACAGCTAGAAGTGGACACAGCTAGGATGAAATAACTGTCTTCTGGCCCAACACCTCCAGGCTCTGTGGCCTACTTCCTTTTGGGCAAAAGGGCCAGAGACACAAAACCTTAAATAGGGCCTCACATATTCCGGGAGGAAAGAGATGGGTGCACTCACCTGGCTTCCTCTTTCCCAGGGTAGCTGGGCAGGCACGCTGTGACTCCAAGAGCCTATCGTGGACCCAGAATCTGTGCAGCGTCACCCATGGCTCCTTACGCTCATCACATCCGCAAATACCAAGAAAGGGATCGAAAGAGGATCTTGGAGCTGTTCTCACAGGGGGTGCAAGAGCACGCCCCCACCACCTTCTGCCATATGCTGAAACTTCCCCAAATGATCCTGCTGCTGCTTGGGGTGCCTTTGGCTGTATTCCTGATCACCGGCTCCTGGCTGCTGGCCCTTCTGGCCAACCTCTCTCTCCTTGCTGCCCTGCGGTTCTTTGCCAAATACCCCTGGACTGAGTTTGAAGACATGTCTTTGCGCACAGACATGTCTGATATCACCAAATCCTACTTCAGTGAGCTTGGCTCCTGCTTCTGGGTGGCTGAGTGTGAGGGGCAGGTGGTGGGCATGGTGGGTGCTCTGCCTGTGACGGAGCCTGCCCTGAGGAAGGAGCAGCTGCAGTTGCTTCACCTTTGTGTGGCCTTGGGACACCGAGGCCGTGGGATAGCCAAGGCCCTGGTCAGGACTGTCCTTCAGTTTGGGCAGGACCAGGGCTACAGTGTAGTTATCCTCAGTACTACCATGTTGCAGTACTCTGCTCTGGCCCTCTACCAGCACATGGGCTTCCAGAGGACATGCCAGTACTTCTCCTCCCTATCCTGGAGGGTAGTTGCTGTGCCTACAGTTCAGTTTATATACCACCTTCCCTCTGCTCACGTCTCCAAGATGAAGCAGGGAGGGGGCCGAGACCTGCCCATCGTGGCTTAGTCTGCTGCAATAACAAGCAAGCTTAAAGTCTGTGTGACTCACAATGAAAGTTGACTGCTGGCTCATGTCAGACGGTGCCGGTGACTGCTCCACGCAGGCCTGTGGGTTCACACTGTTTCGTGTATTCAGTGCTGCAAGATGTTACATACAAAAGCAACCACAAGATAAGAATAAACATTTCTTTTTCTCATGAGGCTGTGGTCAACAATTTAGGGTGCACATGGCCGGGCGGCGCTTTTCGTCTCACACGCCTTGTTCACATGTTATGGGATGGTTTGGGGGGCAGGGAGGCGGGACTTATATATGTTCCAGCAGGCTGGTCAGGCATGCTTTGAGGTAACAAAAGCAGAGGAACAAAAGCAAAGCAGAAACAACATACAGCTTCTTCCAGTGCTGTGTGTGTATCTGCTAGCATCCATGAGAAGGATGGATGTGGAGAGTGGCCCTGCTTCAGACAGGGCCACATGGGGAAGGAGCATGAGGAGTGTGAGAAAGACCGGGGCCAGTGAGGCCATCCATCTGCTCTGGCCTCGAGGTGTCTGCTGCAGGGGAAGGAGGACTCCAGGGACAAGGTGGATCTAGAATGGGCTAGACGTACGGAGACACAGCCATACCCCACTGGCCGGATGTCAGTGCTGGGACCCCAACATGCCTGACGGGAGGCTGGGTGTGTGGGCATCCAGGGAGAGCAAATGGGAGTGGCCAGTTTCCCTTCCCTGCCACAGCTGGGACCCAGCCTCTGTCCCCAAGTGTTCAGGAGACCCTGGCCTGACCATTTCATCCCTCAAGGCTGATATAAGTAGATGAGGCTGGTACCTGTGTGGCATACACAGCCCTTCCCTGCTTGCTATCACAGGAACTGCGTGTGTCCCTAAGGCCCAGAGCCTCTCACTGGGCCTCCCATGCAAAAGTTCCGTTCTAGGGTGAGCCAAGCCCTCTCAGCACCAGCATGCTGCATCCCTGTGAGGACCAAGGAAGTCCTGGGTCCCTCCCAGCCTGGCTCCTGTGACACTGCAGTTTGGGCACCCTCTGTACTCTGGCAGCGTCCTCTGTTCACAGATTAACTCACCTGAAGGCTCAGCAGGTCACAGGCCAGGTACTGTGCTGCCAAATGGATTTGTCCAGGCACGTTTCACCCCAGTGAAGACATATCAGCCATGTCCACGGGGAGGGCACATTCATGTCTTGCTGCCCAGGACCCTGGGCCTTAACTCCCTCCTTGCTCCATTTGGCCTCCTTTACCCCTGTCACTGCCACCCACAGTGCAACCTCCCTTGACCACCAGCTTATCCAGACCTGTTGCCCTTTTGCCTTCACCTGGCCCTCAGAAAACTCACCCATGCAAATCATCTGGTAAACTGCCCCATATCTGCCTTTTAATCAAGCCCACTGCCTCCTGAGGTGTGACTCATTTCCTTTTTAAGGTGAGTTCAACAGCCTCATCATCGTATCATGAAGAGTTCTCCAGTCTCTCCTGCTGCCCCCAGGAGTTCCTGGGCCCTATCAGCTGCCCCCAGGAGTTCCCAATGGACACGGCCTGTGCTTGCACCATGGGAGGCCTACAGTGGTCCTTATGCTTTGAGAGGTTAACTGAACAAAAGTTAAAATGTGGTGTCTTAAATTCTAGAGAAACCTGGCCCGTGCTCACCAGGGATGTATGTGTCAGCAAACTGCTTTCTTTCTCTTAATGTCAGATATCTTTGCAACCCAATATCCCACCTCAGCTGAAAAGTAGAGAAGCTGACACAGGATGGGTAGGCAGAACAGGAGAAAAACCATAGACAGTGGGCACGATTAAAGCTAAAGCAGAAAGAGCTTTGTGTGACTGAAAGGAGCAAAAAAGGACCTGAGATTGAGGCTTGAGAGCAGGGCATTGGAGCAGATGATACACAGGCCAAGGCTATTTCTAAATGTTCAGGACCAGCAGCCCTAGCCTATGTCATCCTCCCATATGTGGGTCCTGCTCCATGTATGATCCTTCTGGGCATTTATGGAAACCTGTCCATACAGACCTTCCTGGATTTAAGGAGCACTAATATTTGACACTTGCTAGTGAATCTTTTTTTTTTTTAAAGATTCATTTTATTTATTTATGCATACAAGTACTAGGGTGTAGGCCAGAAGTGTGTGTGTGTGGGGAGGGGCTGTGAGAAGATTCACCAGAGACAGAGTGGGGAGCACAATAGGCAGATCTACTGAAATACACTGCTGAGGGGAGCAGCAGGCCAGACAGAAGTCTGCTGTGCCATGTGGGTCAGCTCCCTAACCGGGGATGGGACTGGTGTTGCAGTGGCCAGTGACAGCCTGACAGTGCTGAGACGTCAACCCCTGGCTCACTAGGGAGGCCCCTCCTAGTGAATCTTAAATTATATTATCAATGATTCTGGGCCTTTGGATCACATAGGATGCTGATAACTGTGTATGCTACACGTGTACATGTGTGAGAAAGTGGGGAATGGTTGGGGAAGTGAGTGGAGTGAAGAAGTATTTGTCCTGAACATGGGTGTGTGCTCTGGCCACTACAGGCTCCTGGTAATGAAGACAGAAGTGAAACAGGCCTTTCGGGAGCTAGGTGTGGGCCACATTTCTGATTTGTACAGGACCCCTTTGGGCAGAGTTAGGTTCTGTTCAGTACGTTGGGAGGAGGGAGAGCATGGCATCCTGATATTTCAGAGGTCAGTACCAGGACTCAGCAAACAGACACCTAGAACACTGATTCCAGGCTAGCCTTCTCTCTTCAGTTAATAAGTGATTTGTTCAGTTTGAAGGATGAGGTCTTATTTTGAATTTGGTAAAAATTTAAAGTCATCAATTTGCTCTGGTTGAAACACTGCATTGTTCCTTTCGTTGTCGCTCTGTGTGCACGCCTGTGCCTACCACACACAGCTGCGCAAGGGGGGTGCCCAAGGGGGCAAGCAGCCTGCAACTCCATCCTCTGCTTCCCTTCTTCCTTCTCCTCTTCTTGTATTTTACAAATTAAAACATATACAATTCCAGATTAACCATATTAGAAATTTTTAGGCATACAGTTCAGCAGCACTGACTGCATTCACAGTTGTATAGCTATCACCTGCGAAAAAGTACACAACTTTTCCAACAGAAAAGAGTTTCCAAACAGAAACACTATACCCATTAAGTAATACCTCCCCTGTCCTCCCTGCCCTCTGCCTGGCAACTGTCACTGACTACCTTCTCCATGACTTACCCATTCCAGGCTCATCGAGTGGAGCCATGACCCCTGTCCTGGTGTGTTAAATCCTTTTATACCCTTATCTTTCCATTACTGTCCTTAAACTTTTACCACACATGATTTTTACTTATTCTATTTACATTTGTCTAACTAAAAAGTTTTCATGAGGGCCCTCCCTGGCGGCGCAGTGGGTTAAAGCACTGCACTAAGAAGCTTAACCCACTTCTGCATGAGTTCGATCCCCGCCTGCCCCGGAAGTGACCACATGGCGTGGCAGACCTCTCCTGACCCGCCCACTGCTCCCCTCAGCAGTGTACTTCGTCGATCTGCCTGTTCTGCTCCCTGCTTTGTCCCTGGTGAATCCTCTCACCTTTCACATCTCTGGCCTGTACCCCAGTTCTGTATGAATAAATAAATCTTAAAAAAAAAAGTTTTCATGACTTTTTGTTTATTGTGCTAATCTTAGTACCTCTCAACCCCATAACTTTTTTTCTCAGCTGGAGTCGTAATCTGGCTTGTATCCTGCCAGGCCCCTCCTGGGATGCTTCTATTCTTCGGTTACTTGCTATGATGTAGCCTGTCCCAGAAGCTTGATTTACTGAGGCACAGGAGTAGAACCTTTGACTGAGTATTATCACTTTATGGAAACCCTGCCATACCTTCTACAGCTTCAGACACCACGCAGACATCCACGCTGACTTGGATCAAGACTACCTCCCTGAGGGTAAGCATTACAGGTGAGACTGTTTCCTACGGGACTCAGCATCTTGGATACTTTAACTGTTTTTCTTACTCTCACAGCCCTCCTAGATCCAGCAACTGGCCCATCTGAGAAGCAACAATAAATGTGTGGCTTTTCTGCTTGAGCCCTTCCGTGGTGTTCATGGAACCCCACTGTGGTAACAGGAGATGGCAGGGGGTGATGGCTCTCTCCCTGCAGCAGCTCCTTTCCTGCACTCCAGTCTCTCTGAGCTTGTCTTCATGGGACCCTTGATTTTCTGATCTCTTCAAGATTTTTTAATGAAGAAATCTCTAGCATGACCGGAGACAAAGACTCAAAACCTCTCCTCAGCATTTAGCACCTTTGCTTTGGCTGGACACAGCCTCCTGACACAGGCAGGTTCTGGTCTCATCTCACCTCTCACTGGCAGTATTTCTCTAACCCACAACCCATTGGGAAATGTAGACTACTGCTGTCACATAATAGACCACCCCTCCTTCCAATAAATTCGAATTAAACAATGGGTAGTTTTTTAATGTATGTCTCAAATGTAGCCGGGGACAGACTCACACTAAAACATTGTTCACTTGAAATTCAAATGCACCTGTTAGTCCCATATTTATTTGCTAAATCTGGCAACCCTACTGTGGCTAGTACTCAGAATTCCAAAGTTGTGTACAGTTCACAAGCTGCCACCTTCTCCTCCAAAGTCCAGGAGGGAGGAGATATGGACCAGCTCTTTCTCTCCCTTTTCCTCTGGGTACTACTGATTAAGACCAGACTGGATTTGTCTAGTGATGGCCAAGGCCACTACAGAGAATTTCTAGGGAAGGGCATGTGACTGTGATCTAAGCAGACCTCAGCTCTCGAAGGGACTGCATTCCCTGCAGTTGAAGAGACTCAGTGGGCTGTGGTTGATACGTGTCAGAGGTTTCTGCAAGGTGGTATAGGTCTAGCTTGTCATGGCCTTGGGGTTGGCCTACTTTGCTAGTACAGAACATGTGCAGGTGTTTGTGAGCTACATGCACACACTAGAGGCCTGCATGGAGCTGTTTTCAATCCTGCCCAAGAAGATAAGTTTTGGTGGAGAGACTACTAGAAACAAGGGTTGGAAGAAGTAAAGGAGGAAAACTTAATGCCTTTACCACAGGGCTCTGGTTCAACATTCAAATGGGGTTTCATTGAACTCATGAAAGCACCTAGAGCGATCACCAGCTTAATACAATCAACTGTCAGGGCTACACACACACACACACATATGCGTGCATGCGCAGAAATCTCTGTGAACTGCTGGTGTAAGAGAAGTGATGGGGGCCACCCTGGTGGCGCAAGGGGTTAAAGCACAGCACTGTGAAGCTATCCACAGCCACTGCAGGAGTTGTTCAGTCCCCAGCCAGGGTGCAGACCCACGTGGTGTGGCAGACCTCTCCTGACCCGCCCATTGCTCCCCTCAGAAGTGAACTTCAGTTGACCCACCTATTCTGTTACCCACTGTCTCTGGTGACTCCTCTCCCCACCCTCGCCTCTGGCTTTTACCCAAGTTCTTGTGTGCATAAATCAATCTTTGTTAAAAAATAAAGATGTGATGCTTCCCCAAATGGCGCACTGTTTTGAGGGGAGTTTTGTTCCTATTTGGGCTGGACTCTTTCACTCACCAGTGGAGAGACATAGTTTTCATTAAAAAAAAAAATGAGCTTAGGGGCACACCCTGGTGGCGCAGCAGCGGGTTAAAGCACAGCACTAAGAAGCTTAAGCCACTTCTGCATGAGTTCGATCCCCACCTGCCCCGGAGGAGATCCACATGGCATGGCAGACCTCTCCTGACCCGCCTGCTGCTCCCCTCAGCAGTGTACTTCATTGATCTGCCTGTTCTGCTCCTCACTCTATCTCTGGTGAATCCTCTCACCCACCGCATCTCTGGCTTATACCCCAGTTCTGTATGAGTAAATAAATAAATCTTAAAAAAAAAAGAGCTTTGTAGAATGTATAATCATACAAAAGTGGATAGTTGGGGGTTACCTGAGTTCTCATCTTTAGCACAAAGAGGGAATCCTCTTAGCTAGTAGCTTACAAGAGGCAGTGAGAGACCACACATGCATGTAGCAGCATTGGTCACAGAACTAAAAATTGTTTAACAGTTAGGGAAGTTGTTCAACAACTATTTGCTGTACAATTTGAACATAATTTGATATATTAATAATTAATTTGATATATTATTAATTTGATAACATAATTTGATATATCCAACATAATTATATACAGAATATCACAAATTCCCATGAACTCAACTAAAGAACTAGAAATGTGTAATTGCTTTTGACAGGAATTATCTCATCCTCAATCCTATCCCCCTCAAGAGGTACCCACTCCTCTCCCTCTTTCCTTCTATCAACTCATCTATCTACCAATCCATGCACTGCCATCTAGCTAGTTGGCTGATCTTATGACCATGTCCCTAAACAATGCTGACTTCGACTTTTAAAAACCTATAAAGATGGTATCATATAATGTATTTTGTCATGTGCTTTTTTCTACTCAACATTGTTTCTAAGACTCATTCAGCTTAATCTGCATGTCATGAACATCCTGACTGAAACTCCATTGTGTGAACATAACACCTCTGATTTCTCTCAAGGGACATCTGTGTTTTCCTTCTTTGCTATTATGATTTCTTGGGAGCCTTCCTGGGTTGGTTACTGGCATGTACTTTTATTCTGTGCGTACTTAGAAATGGTGGGTAAAGATGAATGTCAGTCCTCCAACAAACATTCATTACATTTGATCTATGTTCTTGCCAACACTTGGAAGGTCAGATATAAATACGTTTACCAGTCCTGTGAGGACAAAAAGTTAACTTTTGTTCTGCTAATAATGTATACTTCCCTATTTAATAATAAAGCTAGGAAATTTTCATATTTTTAAATGTCAGTTGTGTTTGTTATGTGAAATTGTCCATTTTTTATAGATTATCTTCTCAATACATATGGCTCCTAGGAGTACATTGTTTTGCATAAAAATTCTTTTTTAAAAAAGATTAATTTTAGTTATCTGTGCATATAAAAACTGGGCTGTACATCAGAGGTGTGGGGGTTGATTCACCAGAGACAGAGTGGGGAACAGAACATGCAGATCCACTGAAATACACTGCTGAGGGGAGCAGTAGGCGAGAGGAGAGGTCTACTGTCCCATGTGGGTCATCTCTCTGGCCAGGGATTGAACTTGTGCTGCAGTGACTAGAGATAGTGCTGAGATTTAACCCCAATGCAACCAGGGAGTTGCCATAAAAATTTTTGCAACCAGTCTGGCAAACTGTTTTGCCAATGTAACCAGTATCGCCATAAAAATTCTTATGGCTATATATGCTGTAATGAGCTCCACTTTTGTTCCTTGTATTCTGAAATTATGAAAACAACTGGTTACTTTTATTAGATGATATATGTATTGATCAGTTTCATTCTGGTTTGTTCTTTACACATTTTTCCCTCAGCAAAGTCCTTACATATACTCTTGTGTATTTTAAAAGTTTTAATGTTTTGTCTTTCACATTTAAGTCTACCTTTTAAATTTTTGTACCTATCAAAATTATGTCTTAAAGAGTTAAAGAGTTGTTTGGATTTGTGATGTGAAGGAGTAGCCACCATACATTCGTTTACATTGTCCTGTAAACGAATTTTACCATTTTACTTGCCCAATGTCTCCCTCGGAGCTGTTCAGTTTGGGCTTGTTGTGGACCAGTCTCCAGGAAGAGACCTTTGCAAGATTCCCATTCCACAGCCCCCATGTAGTGGGCCAGCACAGATGGCCTTCTTTATTTAGCTGTTACACAGCACCACACACAAACAAATCCCACCCTAGACTTAGGCACAAACATGCTTGAAACCATGGTTATGTTCCTCCATACCCTACAGCACATTGAAGGCCAGCTGAGCTCTTGGAACACAGTCCAAACTCCTCAATCTGGACCACAGGCCCTGTGTGGCCAGGGTTCTGCCACCCTCATCATCCTCCCTCACCACAGACAATTGCCATCTGTCCTGAAAGCCTTGTCTTTGGCCTGCCTCAGGGACTGCTCTCCTCCGATCTCTCGACCTGAAACCCTGCCCCTCACGCTGCCCAGCTCAGGCTGCCTCCTCTCTGGTCTCTGCTGCACACACCCCCAGAGGCTCCCACTACTCACTGGAGCACAGGTGCTTACATGGTGCCGGCCCCAAACAGCACATAAATGACACACACACAAGCTAGATTCTGATGCTACTTGCCTCAAAGAGCTATGAGAAAACAGAGCTAGGGCCTGAGATGGTCTGAGAGGACCTGGGAAAGGATTCAAGGACATTTCTGGAAGCTGCCCCTTCGCTAGCACATATCAACTCCAGGAGAAGCATCACCCTGTCTGTTTTGTCTGTACTTGTCTTATTAC
>NW_004567132.1:16440441-16456022 GCF_000260355.1 Condylura cristata | reverse complement strand
GAGTGGCCCTAACCCAGCTCCTTGACCCTGGGGTTTATGATTATCAAATGTCTGAGTCAGCCAATGAGGCTGTGTCCAGAGCCTGGTCCCTGGAGGTGGAGCAGGCCCTGGACAGTCTCTGCAGGATGCTGGCTGGAGGCTGAGGCCACCCTGGACAGTCAAGGCTCCGTGGTAGCAGGTAAGAGGACTTGGGTGGAAGGACAGTGCTAGCAGGTGGCTGGACTCCACACTCTCTATCCCCCGATTCTCAATCTGGGCTATTTCAGGTATTTGGCTTGTAAGTCAACTCAGTAGCCTAAAATTCACATTCAAGGGGGATGGACCTTTGCTGAAACTTGGCTTGGGAACATAGGATTTCTGCAATGGATGTTCCTAGTAGAGGGAGGAGATGTAATGCACAGCAGATCTGGCTACTACCAAGGGAAAATAAACCCAGAGCCATAAAGAGAAGAGGAAGGAAGTGAGGGCACCTTATAGACTGCAGCTTAGGCATTTTATTAAATTCTCAGAACTACCCAAGAGGGCATGTTTTACTTATCCTCTTACTCAAGAGAGGGGCAGAGCCAGGAAGAAATAACTGTCTTCTGGCCCAACACCTCCAGGCTCTGTGGTCTACTTCCTTTTGGGCAAAAGGGCCAGAGACACAAAACCTTAAATAGGGCCTCACATATTCCGGGAGGAAGGAGATGGGTGCACTCACCTGGCTTCCTCTTTCCCAGGGTAGCTGGGCAGGCACGCTGTGACTCCAAGAGCCTATCGTGGACCCAGAATCTGTGCAGCGTCACCCATGGCTCCTTACGCTCATCACATCCGCAAATACCAAGAAAGGGATCGAAAGAGGATCTTGGAACTGTTCTCACAGGGGGTGCAAGAGCACGCCCCCACTACCTTCTGCCATATGCTGAAACTTCCCCGAATGATCCTGCTGCTGCTTGGGGTGCCTTTGGCTGTATTCCTGATCACCGGCTCCTGGCTGCTGGCCCTTCTGGCCAACCTCTCTCTCCTTGCTGCCCTGCGGTTCTTTGCCAAATACCCCTGGACTGAGTTTGAAGACATGTCTTTGCGCACAGACATGTCTGATATCACCAAATCCTACTTCAGTGAGCTTGGCTCCTGCTTCTGGGTGGCTGAGTGTGAGGGGCAGGTGGTGGGCATGGTGGGTGCTCTGCCTGTGACGGAGCCTGCCCTGAGGAAGGAGCAGCTGCAGTTGCTTCACCTTTGTGTGGCCTTGGGGCACCGAGGCCGTGGGATAGCCAAGGCCCTGGTCAGGACTGTCCTTCAGTTTGGGCAGGACCAGGGCTACAGTGTAGTTATCCTCAGTACTTCCATGTTGCAGTACTCTGCTCTGGCCCTCTACCAGCACATGGGCTTCCAGAGGACATGCCAGTACTTCTCCTCCCTATCCTGGAGGGTAGTTGCTGTGCCTATAGTTCAGTTTATATACCACCTTCCCTCTGCTCACGTCTCCAAGATGAAGCAGGGAGGGGGCCGAGACCTGCCCATCGTGGCTTAGTCTGCTGCAATAACAAGCAAGCTTAAAGTCTGTGTGACTCACAATGAAAGTTGACTGCTGGCTCATGTCAGATGGTGCCGGTGACTGCTCCACGCAGGCCTGTGGGTTCGCACTGTTTCGGGTATTCAGTGCTGCAAGATGTTACATACAAAAGCAACCACAAGATAAGAATAAACATTTCTTTTTCTCATGAGGCCGTGGTCAACAATTTAGGGTGCACATGGCCGGGCGGCGCTTTTCGTCTCACTCGCCTTGTTCACATGTTATGGGATGGTTTGGGGGGCAGGGAGGCGGGACTTATATATGTTCCAGCAGGCTGGTCAGGCATGCTTTGAGGTAACAAAAGCAGAGGAACAAAAGCAAAGCAGAAACAACATACAGCTTCTTCCAGTGCTGTGTGTGTATCTGCTAGCATCCATGAGAAGGATGGATGTGGAGAGTGGCCCTGCTTCAGACAGGGCCACATGGGGAAGGAGCATGAGGAGTGTGAGAAAGACCGGGGCCAGTGAGGCCATCCATCTGCTCTGGCCTCGAGGTGTCTGCTGCAGGGGAAGGAGGACTCCAGGGACAAGGTGGATCTAGAATGGGCTAGACGTACGGAGACACAGCCATACCTCGCTGGCCGGATGTCAGTGCTGGGACCCCAACATGCCTGACGGGAGGCTGGGTGTGTGGGCATCCAGGGAGAGCAAATGGGAGTGGCCAGTTTCCCTTCCCTGCCACAGCTGGGACCCAGCCTCTGTCCCCAAGTGTTCAGGAGACCCTGGCCTGACCATTTCATCCCTCAAGGCTGATATAAGTAGATGAGGCTGATACCTGTGTGGCATACACAGCCCTTCCCTGCCTGCTATCACAGGAACTGCGTGTGTCCCTAAGGCCCAGAGCCTCTCACTGGGCCTCCCATGCAAAAGTTCCGTTCTAGGGTGAGCCAAGCCCTCTCAGCACCAGCATGCTGCATCCCTGTGAGGACCAAGGAAGTCCTGGGTCCCTCCCAGCCTGGCTCCTGTGACACTGCAGTTTGGGCACCCTCTGTACTCTGGCAGCGTCCTCTGTTCACAGATTAACTCACCTGAAGGCTCAGCAGGTCACAGGCCAGGTACTGTGCTGCCAAATGGATTTGTCCAGGCACGTTTCACCCCAGTGAAGACATGTCAGCCATGTCCACGGGGAGGGCACATTCATGTCTTGCTGCCCAGGACCCTGGGCCTTAACTCCCTCCTTGCTCCATCTGGCCTCCTTTACCCCTGTCACTGCCACCCACAGTGCAACCTCCCTTGACCACCAGCTTATCCAGACCTGTTGCCCTTTTGCCTTCACCTGGCCCTCAGAAAACTCACCCATGCAAGTCACCTCTTAAAGTGTCCTGTATACCATGCCCACTGCCCTCCTGATTTGTGACTTTTGTTTCCTTATTATTGATGGAGACTCGGCTGCCTCACCAGCATGGCATTCAGAGGTGGTCTCCAGCCTCTCCTGCAGTCTCACTGGCTTCCCTGGACCTGTCAGCTGGTCCCTCAGGAGTTCCATAAGGCACTGAGCTGTGTTTATGTAAGGGAGGACAACACTGGTGCTTACCCTTTAAGTATTTTAGTGAATGATAATTTCAACACGGTGTTTTTCATTTTAGGCAATTTGGCGAAGTCCACCAGGATGCACACTCGGACTGAGAGACCAAGGCTTACGTGTAAGGACTCATGTGACCAGCTTCCTGAAGGGTCATACTGGTGCTAGAGAATGTATCTGCTCATTTGGGTACCCAACCCACTCATAGTGGAGGCTTCCTAGAGAGGCAGGGCTGCTGCTCCTGAATATTCAAAAGCAACTTTGGGGCTTGTCCATCCACTGCTCCAATGCCCTGTACTCAAGCCCCAATCACACTGTGCCTCTTCTACTTTCAATGAACTAAAACTCTTTCTACTCTGAGATCTTCGTTCTTCTTTCCCTTTGCCGCATGTTCCATCCCTGCCCACCCATCCTGTTTGTTAATTCCTTTACTTTTCAGGTGAGGTGGGATTACTGGGTTGCAAAGGTGACTTGTGAGCTGGGAAGAAGCCGTTCATCCTCCTTTCATATGGCAGTTATTGCTATTTAGTCCCTGCTACTTAACTTAGGTTTCAACTTGCAGTCAGGTATTTCCTGGAACTGAGCTAAGTAAAAGTGAATACAAAGCTTATTCTGTTCTACAGATCATATGAGAACGTGAGGATTAATCCTTGACCATTACTTCTAAATGCAGCATGACAGTGGCCTCTTGGGTCTCTGCTCCTGCTCAGGCTGAGAAGTCTGCTCCCAAGTGTCCGGCATCCACAGTGAGGGCAGTGATGAGCTCAGATGCCAGGCCCACCTGGCAGTCCAAATCCATACTCAGTGCCAACAGTTTCTGTGGCTCTTTTCTGAAGGACACACACAGAGGTGCAAAGTGACACTAGAGAATGTATCTGCTTATGCACTGGAGATAGGGAGTCTGGGTTAATTGGGGTCAGGAAAGGGGACAGGGGTAACTGGAAATGATCCGGGGCTCTGCTCATCACCATACAGGATAGTTGAGAAATTTTACATGAGATCTAAGGCCAAAATGTGAAAAATCTAAAATAGATATCAAGAAAGTGTAAAAGGTTTTGGGTGGAGTAGAAAAAGGGGTGATACGTTAATGAGGTTTTTTGGGGGAATGATGATTGTTCCAGAATTGATAAAGGAGGTGGTAGCACAATTTTGTAAATATACTAAATGCTACTAAATAGTAAATTTATAAATTGCAAAAGGGGCAATACGGTTTGGAGAGAGCAAAGATGTGAAGAGATTTTTACTGAGAGCTGCTATCTTATCGAGGGTGTGTCCTTGCCTAGAGGAGGATGTAGGGAGGTACCCCTATAACCCCAATCGTAGGAGAGGCCTCAGGAACCTTCCTGCTATGAGCAGATGTTTGACACTCAAGTCATACTGATGCCCATGGGCCTGGAACTGTGGCCACTGGGATGTTGATGGCTGCATGTGTGTGTGTGGAGATGGGGAGGGGGTCGTGGTTGTGTGGTGGTGTGTATGTTAGAGAGATAACAGAGGGGAGGTCATGAGGGGGTGAAAGTGCCTCTTTCCGAGTTGGGGGTGTGGTCTGGGTTCTATGGGTCTGTGGGAATGCAGAGTAGAGCCAGGAAACAAAAGGCAAAGTCAAGATTTTTGTTGTGTGTAGAACACCACCCCCCCCAGACAAGTTAGGAGAGATTTTTTTTCCTAATTCAGAAGACCCTACCTGTATTAGAGTGAGCGTTCTATGGATTTGTGACCAGAAGGAGAAGCCCTTACACAGTCCCCTCTGCACTCATTTCCACTTCTTTAACGTGCTGTCCAGGTTTAGGCCTGCTTGTGGGCTAGCCACAGGCAGGGAGAGCCATGTCCCTTTCCAACCTAACCTCCAAAGTGATTAACTGTTGTTTAAGTCTATCAGTACTCTGTGTCTATCTTAAGTGAAATTACATAGTTTAAGTATGGCTCCTTACTCTTCCCTGGAGGTTTTTGTTCGTACTTGCCTTAGAAATGATACTGCTTTTTTGGGGGTGGGGTGGAGTGTTTAGCTTTCTGTGTAATTTCTACTTCTTCAGCCTGAAATCTACCAAATGTTTTGTTTACATCTATCTTCATGACACCGAATGTGTCAAAACTAAAACTGTAGGTTAAAATTACTCAACTTCCACTGTGTGAAGTAAAGCTTAGCCAGAAAGACAAAAACAGATATTGGACATTTTCATATACATGAGTTAAATAATAGCCTCTCTCTTTTAAAACTGACTTTTGAGGAACCAGAGGTAGTTTGATGTACTATGGAAGAACTGTGACCAGATAAATGCATATTATAGAGCTAGTGGAAAGTACTTGCATATCTGTTTTTGAGGAAAATCAGTTCAAACCTTTGCCCATTTATGACATAAACAGGTTGAGTTTTAGGAGTTCTTTGTGTGTTCTGGATATTAATCACTTATCAGACATATGAGTTGCATGTTTTCTCCCACTCAGGGGATTTCTGTTCACTGTGCTTTCCCATCTGGTACAGTCACTGTATATAGATAATTGAACTATACAGAACAATAAAAGAGTGAAAAAAAGTCACTCAACTTCCAAACAGTACAACTTGGTTTAACTTCCTAATGGCTGGCCATAATTATTCATTGTAATGTATAGCTAAAATGGTCTGTTTTCTTCATACACTCCCACCCCACAAACTCCAGTGTCAGTGGAGGCCTTTTCTGGGAGTGGCAGAAACAGAAGTTGCCCTCTGGGAACAAAAGTGGCTAAGAAGGCTAGAGTCAAACCTTCAGGAGAACAGAGGGAGACAGTTTCTTAGGTTAGTTAAGAACTAGGTATAGGAAAGAAGCAATTCAAGTGTGACTATCCAGAACAGATCAAAACTCCTAAGGGTAATGGTTCATTCTGAGCCTGGGCTTCTTGAATCTGTGCAAGAACAAAAATCAAAACAAAGTAAGACTAGAGGTCCAAGGTTTTTCCAGGCATAGGACTAAAGCCCTTCTAGTGCAAAGTCTTGCACAGGGGCTGGGGTGTGTGCGACTGGAGGGTGGCAGCTGAGCATCCTGATGGACTCAGGAGTGGTAGCAAGGAAGGCTGACTGTGGCTTTGGGGAGGTGCTCTGTCTGGGCAGAGTAAGAACCATCCTGAGTTCTAGGAAAAGGTAAGTTCTGGGAGAGGTGGTAGGCCCAAGATGGGCTTGATTTTGTAGCCTGATCATACCTAGGTTGATTTCCTGGGGAGATACTATTATAATGAAAAAATAAGTCTTTCAGGTTTTCCATTTAAATAAACCTGGCAGAGGCGTTAACTGTTTTTTCCCAGGCACTTGTAGTAGCATTCCCAAGGAGGTGTGTTCAGACCGGGGCTACAAGGCACTTCACTCTGCCATGGTGTCTTCTTGGAGTGCCCATCCATGCTTGCTGTTTAGAATGCAGTTCCCTCCAAACACTGACAGGCATTTCAGGGAAATAATGGGGGCCATTGCCAAATTGTTTGGGTGGATCCTCATTCCCTGGTGGCGCAATGGGTTAGGACGCAACACTGTAAGCTGGCAGTAGCCACTTCAGTGCAAGTTCGATCCCCGGCCCTAGAGGTGATCCACATGGTGGGGCAGACCTCACCTGGCCCGCCTCCTGCTCCCTTCAGTGGTGTACTTTGTGGATCTGCCTGTTCTGCTCTCCACTCAGTCTCTGGTGAATCTTCTCACTACCCCTGTATCTCTGGCTTGTACCCTAGCTCTGTATGAATAAATAAATATATCTTTAAAAAAAATTTGTTTGGGTATTGCTTGGGTAAGCTCAGTAAAATGGAGCGTGTCTGGCAGGACACAGCAGATGCTTAAAAGCTCAGTGTTCATGCAGGTCTCTTAAGAGAGGATAAAGCAGGTGGCCCTCATATCTGTTTCTGCCTGGGTCACAATGGGAACTCACTGACCTGGGGATTCTGAAGCCTGCTCACAGTGCTTCTAGGATGTGCCAGCTGCCCACTGTGGTTTTCCAGGCCATGAAATTAAATGTCTTGGGAAGGTAGCTGGATGACACAGCCCTAGGCCTAAAGAGAATCACACATGTTGTTATTATTTTTTAAGATTTTATTTTATTCATACAGAACTGGGGTACAAGACAGAGGTGCAAGGGCAGCAAGAGTTTTCACCAGAGACAGAGTGGGGAGCAGAACAGGTGGATCTACTGCAATATACTGCTGAGGGAAGCAGTGGGTAGGTCAGAGAGGTCTGCTGTGCCATGAAGGTCAGCTCCCTGGCCGGGCATCAAACTCGTGCTGCAGCGTCTGCACAGTTTCATAGTGCTGTGTTTCATCCGTTAAGTCACCAGGGAAGGCCCCACACACGTTATTTCTAATCAGACTCAATCCTGCCCTGGTTTACTTGCAGACCCGGGTTTCTAGACAACTCTGTTTATTCTGAGTAGTAACTTTTGCCAAAACATGTAGACTACACTATTTAAGAGCTGAAAGTGGACTTATGAGGTATTAATCCTCCTGTTTTACTGGTAATCTGACCTGAAATGGTTAATTACTTTTGCCTAGCAAGAAAGGAGAAGAAGCTAAGAGTAGACCTGATGGATCATGTTCTTTTTTTCTGAACTTTTTTCATAGTCCCCTTCTGGATCAGAAAGTTTGCCTCACTGGCATCACTTGAAAGCACTAAGTTATGCCTGGTGGCAGGGCCTGCTCTTTGATACAGCCTTTTAGGGTGGGATCTATGCCTCTTACCCTTCTGGGACTTCCCAGAACTTAGAATGAGGCTGCTTAAAACTCCTTCCCCCTAATACCCCAATTTCAGCCCTTTAGTTGTATTCCAAGTCACAGGGGGGAAAAATCCTGTTATAATCTAATCTAGCCACAGGATTAAGTGCTTAAAGTGCATTATCACATTTATTAATTCATGCTTTTCAGAAAGTCCACATTATAAACACTGCTCCCATGTTTGATATTGAATGATCTGAGGTAGATTAAAATTCACCAAAGATTAGTAGATTTCTCCCCCTACTACAAAGCAAACCCTTGGGGTAGCTGGAACAAGGTTAAGAGACAGCTCTGGACCCAAAGTGTGTGTGATTCTGCCAGGAGTCTCTGAGCATGCCTGATGGGTACTCTAACCTTCTTCACAAAACACAATGGGACCCTCCCCATGCTGTGTTTCTAAAGAAAGGCCACATTTCAGGGCCTCCCTGGTGGCATAAGGGTAAAGCACAGCACTAAGCAGCTATCTGCAGCCACTGCAGCATGAGCTCAATCTCCAGCCAGGGAGGTGACCCCACGGCGCTGCAGACCTCTCCTGATTGCCTGCTGCTCCCCTCAGCAGCTTCTTTCAGGTGATCTGCCTGCTCTGTTCTCTGTTCTGTTCCCTGTTCCCTGCTCTGTCTCTGGTGAACCCTATCACTCCCTGTACTTCTGACCTGTACCCCAGTTCTTGTATGCAAAAATAAATCTTTTTTAAAAAAGGCAGGCCACATTTCATTCTCAAAGCCCACTTTCTTTGAATAATGCTTTCAGATAAAGCTCCTGGCCAACCGCAGGGGAGAACTGCATAGCTGTCAGCACATATCCAGGTGGGAAAGAAACGACCCTCTGCTGCTTGCTTTACTACAAATGAATCAGAAGTTATTTATTTTTTAAAAGTATAAAAACAAATGTAAAAAGGATCCTATTCTTAGCTAGAATTAAAAGACGATGTCATTATCATCATAGCAAACATACCTGAGGGCACAGTCACTGTACAGAAAATACTGCTACCAAACCATTAATAATCTTAAATACCACTGTGCCCCAAACTGCAGAAGATGACTTTTTAATTACACATGGATGAAGATTAAGTTTTATTAAGCCAGATTCATAAAAGTAAGGGTTGTGCTTCTCCATGTTGATAAAATATGATTCCAAGGCTCTGAGGAAAATAATCTTAGGTCAGTCCCAGGGAACTTTTCTCCCCAAGAGTTGATTGGTCACTTTCTGTGGAAGAAAACAAAGGCAGGAAAGAAGTTAGATACCCTCGCCACGGCAGTCAGGAAGCCTCCCTGAGCCAGACATGACACTGAAGAGACCAGTGTAGTCTACCCAACCCTGTTGATCTTCCTCAGATCTAGAAACTATTGTAATTATAGAAAAAATACTTCTGGATATTAGGAAAGACGATTTATAATCAATATCTATTATTTCTATAAAGATACAGATAATCTATAATCCCGCTAGATTAAGGCACCCATTAATGCACAAATACACAAGCACAATGAAAGCCCTGGCCTTGTGATGGAGACAAACCACAGTGGTTTGAGGTCTGCAACAGTTCCCTAATGCCACATCAGTCTGCTATGAACTCGTCTTGGTTTCCAGCTGTTTGAGTCTTCTGTGGGCAAAGTGCAGGGGTTAAGAATGAAACAAGCACAGCTGAAGGGTATGACTCCTTCACTGCAGTAGCCAGTCTGATGTGGCAAGTCCTATGGGCCATGAAGTTCTAGAACTTACAGCACCCAGATTCCACTGGGTCAGAAAGGAGCAGCAGCTTTGAGACTCTGTTTCTCCATGTGCTAACTCTTATGTCACACTTGGTAATTTTCCAGTTTGCTTTGAAAGCTCTAGAGATACATGATTTACCCATCAAGGGCATAATTGATAGAGTTGGACATTCCACTTTAATATTTAAAATGATTCCTAAGTAAGAAATTTTCTTTCAACCCAAATGGATGTGTGGATGGTGCTTTACATTAGATTTGCCTTTTTTGAATTTCAAATTTTAAATCTTAGTCATATGTGTCACTATTTTCCAAATATCAGCAGTGATACAATGCATTACAAGATTAAGTTTTCCTCCCCAAATGTGGTTAATTTAAACAGTTTAGATGTGTTTTCCCTAATTCCTCCTTCCCCTGATAAAATGATCAATCTCCTTCTAGACTGAGGATGGACTGACCTTTTTATATAGCTGGGCTCGCAGTCGGTATGACTTATATTCCGATCTCCTCTTTTCCTCTTCTCTCTTTTTCTGGACTTCTGGAAGCTGCTCATAAATCCTTAGGAGCAGTCCCAGGGGAAAAACAAAGCAGTAAGGTTACCAGATTACAGAGGCAATGGTCCCTTATCCCATTTCCTGACTCTTCTGCTCTCAAGGCTTTCAGATCCTCTCAGACAGGCCTGGGTTCCTGTGTGCACTCAGTTTCCCCTTAAACACCTGAGCAAAAGAACCCTAGCCTGAGGTGCTCATGGTCTACAAGGGGAGACAAGTAAGTAAAACACAATAAAACCCTGACAAGTGTTTACTTCTGGGAAAGAAATGAGATAAAAGTAAACTGTTTGTACTCTTAGCAAAAATCTATCATTTCATTATAAGATAAATACATATTACTACTATATTTTTAAACACATGAGAAGTAATGGGAAAATAAAGTATCATAATAGTCAACAACTACAAAATATTGTACAAATATACAAATAATGGGAAACTTATTCCTTCTGAAGGAAGTCAGGGACGACTTCAGAAAGGAGTAATGTTGAAGGAGATCTTGAAGAATAGTTAAGAGCAGAAAGGGGACAGGAAGAGAAGAAGAACTGGCAAGAGAAAGCAGATGCAGTGAATGTGGATGGGAGACTGTGCGGGGCTCTTGTAGCCATGTGAAAACCTCTCAGGGACTGAGCACCACTGATTTTAAGTAGACAGGAATATGATCAATTGTACATTTACTAAATACTTTTCAACTGGAAATAACCTAAATTTGCAACAAAAAAGAAATTAAACAGATTATGGAATATAATGTAATTATTATAAAGCATAAAAAATGATAAAAAGAATCTTTAATTCTATGGGGAAATTCTCACATGTTGAGCAAAATATAACAGGCTATATTGTACTTGTATGTATACATACACACACACATATACATACATACATACATAATAAACAACAATTTTGGAGGAAAATGTGTTAGTGTAGGTCTCTGTAAAATCCCCACACCTACCAGAAATAGGGCTAGTGTTAATTATGTTTAGATGGAAGGATTATAAATGATATTATTTCTATTTTCCAGTTTTCTATAATCTGAAAAAAAAAAAAACACTGAAAACAATGGAGAGGGTCTGTGGAAAAAGAATTAGAGAAGATAAAGAACAGAAGCTGGAAGGCCAGCAGTCCTGAGTGGGAAGCCAGTTCCTATCAAAGCCCTAAGAAGAGTGGAATCCAGAGCAATCGAGAAACTCGAGTCTATTTTATACACAATGGAGATGATCACTAGTGAAGAAAATACAACAGTAGAAATCAGGCAAGAGACCAAAGACGAGTTTCTTTTAAGAGTCACTATTGATCAAAACCACAACCTGCTATCACCTCACAACTGTGAAGAGTAGCTATTATCAAAATGTTAGGCAATAGGTGGAGAAAGGGAACCCTTGAGGTCTACTGGTACAAATATAAATTGTTATAGTTACTATAGAAAACAAGGTTCCTCAAAAAATTAAAGATAGAACTATCATATGATCTAATCGTTCCAATTCTGGGAGACAACTGTACCGCTGTGCTCATTGTTCATAGCCACCAGATACGAAAACACCAAACTGCTAATCAACAGATGAATGAGTAAGAAAACATAACACACACACTACTCAGCCATAAAAATACAAGAAATTCTGCTATTTACAACAACTTGGATGAATCTTAGAGGTATAGTGCTAAGTGAAATAAGTCAGACAGAAAGATTAGAGAGTATGACCTCACACATGGAACTTAAAGACATCAATCTCAGACTCAGAGTAAATGGTGGTCGTGTGTGTACGTGAAGGGTGGGTTAGTGTACAGACATTGGTTAAAGGATATGAACTTTCAGTGATAAGATGAGTAAGTTCTGGGTACTGAATTAATGCTCAAATGGTATCTGTAGTTAACAGATTATATTGTTGGATACTTGAGAGCATGCAAACTAGTTGGGATTCTTTGTCATTTGTGTCCCCCCCGACCTTTTTTTTTTTTTTTTAGTATTATCAGTGAGAAACTTCTTTCACAACTGGTAGCCTGACTTATACTTTTTAAGTACACTTAGACTTTTGGACTTACCGTTTAGACCTCTGAATCATTTCTTTCTTTCCAATAGGTCTGTTCTTTTGGGCAGCCAGGAAGCCTAAACATGAGAAAAAAGACTCCAGTGGACAGTGACTTGATAAAAAAAGAATGTGTCACTCAAAGTCTGTAAGAAGGAGCCCCCACCCTGGTTTTTGTGCCCCCACCCTGAGCTGGCAGTGCTCAGCTGTGGGTAATGGCTTAGGGCCAACTCCAGGGTTAGGCTATTGCAACTGTGACTGCAGCATGAGGTTCCTGGAGACACAACACTGCAGCACAGACTGGACAGTCTGAATCAAAACACTGTTAGTTTGTAGGTAAGGCTGAAACACTGCATGGAACTTTATACAATTTTCTCAGCTTCCATATATTATTGTATTGACTTTTTTTTCATTGAGATCTTATACTTGATATAGCTAGATGAGAGCCAGCCAACCTGGCTTCCCATCCCAGATTAGGTGCATAATTTTGGCAAGGTATTTAGTGTCTTTTTACTTTACTTTTCTCATCAATAAAATTGGGATAGTAGAAGTATCTATCTTGCCAAGTGTCATAAGCATTAAATGAGAAAAAATTATCTGGGCATTGCACAAGGGCTACAAAAGTGGTGTGGGTACTATTGTTATTATCTATTATTATTATTTATGGCTACCCTATGAGGCAGACAAGACTGAAATCAGCTCATCTTTAAAGAAAAGCACTTGTTCATGGTCATAGAGCTGGTACATAAAAACACTATTCTCACTGTACATTTTTGTTTTTAAGATGCAGTGACAGGACAAGAATAAAGGGGTTTATCTGGATCACAAAATGCTGAAAACTAAATCTGGCAGGTTCTGCTATCTAAAGTGACCAAAAATCACTTTCTGTTCGTGTAACCTCATGTTGATCAGTGCTCCTTAACATGAAGCAGATCTTGCTTTCTACCCAGTAAGAAGGAAGTGAACAGTTACCTCTTTTAGAGAGTGGGTGCATGGGGTCCCGATAGCACTGCCATTCTCTCACAGTGTTGAACAGTGCCTCCCGTTCACTCTGTAACATGTTCTGCAGCTTCCTCTCTTGAACTATTAACTTCAAGCGCTTTATGCGCTCCCCAGAGCGAGAGATGAAATCAGGTCTGTGTAGCCAAAGTGATTCCTAATGAGGAAAAAATATCCCCCATCTCACATTAAAGATGTAGTCTATTCCCTCAGGATTTAGAACAGTAACAGCTCAACAGACTTGGAGAACCTGTTTCTATAGCACAGAAAATATGTAGAGCTGAAGAAGAATCTAAAACTGTGAGAGAGAGTTCCAGAGTGGAAATCAGAGGGATAAAATGAAGGCCTTTAGAATAAGCCAAGAACTAAAATCATGCAAATAAAACTTTTCCAAATATTGATGATCCGGATAGAGCTTGGCCCATAAATTTTCCTTCAAACAAAATATCATTAAATAGTATTTCTTTTAGCTACCAAAGGACATATAGAGAAAAACCTGGTTCTTTTTAAATGCTGTGTTAAGCAAAATGGAAGAAATTTTTAAAAGTTTGACATCAAGCTCCCAGAGCGTTCCATACCCCAGCATCACACCATCCTCCCTATCTTGTTTTGTCCCTAGATACAAAGTTGAGCTACAATTTAGATTAAACAGTAAAGCAATCTTTGATTAATGATGAGAATGAGTACAAATAAGCTGTGGCTAGACATATAACTACATTACTGTACTTCAGAAGGCCAAGTCACAGATTTAACTTCTTTGGCTATCTCCTTTCCTTCCTCCTTAAACACAAGGCCACATTTAATTCTGTGCCACTGTACCTGTAAAGTTGCTCTCACAAATGGCCTTGGTGGATCTCTGCCTGGCCCTGCCAGAGGTCTGTGGCTGTCCACACACTGCCCTTGCCAGTTATGTTCCCGCAGTGGCTCCCTCCAAGGTTTAGTGTTGGTTATTGGTGCAAACCAGGCGATACCAGGACCATAAAACTTGTTGGGTAGGTTTTCCTTCTTAGATCCAGATTTCACATTTTCCACAGGAACAAACCAGGAAACTCCTGTAGGAAATAATTTTTAAGGATGAGGAATGATCTCTCAGTTTTTAAAATCCAATTAGCTTTCACCAGAGAGATATGTATAATATAGGTGCTCTAGGGAATGCAGCTATCTGAGGCCACCAGGGTGCTGTAGAGTCTGCTTAATCTCAGGTACAACTATGTAAATGCAGTGCTAGATACTTATAAATTTGTCAGTGTGGTGTTAAGTGGGAAAACAGTTATTCAGAAACCAAGAATCTTAGCATCATAAAATTCACAAGTTTTCCTGTTATAAAACTGAATCAGAAACTGACCTTCACAGCACCTCTGTTTGTTCTTCCTTGATTTTCTGTCCCCGACATAGCTGGTAAGGAGCATTTTCTCTTCTATCTTATCTTCTGACCAAGAAGCCACATCACTATCCTCTTCTACTTTAGCCTCACTAGAAACTGGAGTTGGGAAGGTCAACCCAACATCTCGAGTGTGTTTTTTGACACCATTCACAATCTCCAAATTACCTGAGGGGAAAGATCGCAGATAATATCTAAAGATTTATTTATTTATGCATACAAGAACTGGGATGTTGGCCAGAGGTGCGGGAGGGTGGGGGAGTGGGGTATGTGTGTGTGAGAGGATTCACCAGAGACAGAATGGGAAACAGAATAAGCAGACTCACTGAAAAATACTGCTGTGGGAGCAGTGGGAGGTGGAGGGGGTCAGAAGAGGTCTGCTGCGCCATGTAGGTCAGCTCCCTGGCAGGGGATTGAACTCAAGCAGTGGCTGGCAACAGCTTGATAATGCTGAGACTTTAACCCCTCTGCCAGGGCCCAGTAAAAGGACAATTTTTAAAGACTTTAAAACATATACTCCTGTGAGGGGTGGGGAAAAGGAGAAGGAAGAGAGAAAGAGAGGAGTGGGGGGGAAGAAGGAGGTTTATTTATTCATACATACAAGAACTGGGGTACAGGCCAGTAGGGAGTGAGAGTATTCACCATAGACAGATTAGGGAGCAGAACAGGCAGATTAACTGAAATATACTGCAGAGGGGAGTGGTGGGTGAGACAGGAGAGGTTTGCTGAACCACATGGGTCACCTCCCTACCGGGGATTGAACTTGTACTGTAGTGGCTGCAGATAGCTTCAGAGTGCTGCAACTTAACGCCCTGTCCCACCAGGAAGGGTCTGAAAGGATTTTTATTTCTAAATCAGTTTAGAAGTTGGTGGGAAAGAACTACTAATACGATTTCAGTGGATTAAGGATTTCAGTTCTGATACAGATAAGACAGACAATAAATGCTTAAGCCTACTAGTGACTATTCAGGTAAGAAAAGGTTGACAGTGGCCCTCCCTGGTGGCGCAGCGGGTTAAAGCACTGCACAAAGAAGCTTAAGCCACTTCCGCATGAGTTCGATTCCCGCCTGCCCCTGGAGGAGACCACATGGCGTGGCAGACCTCTCCTGACCTGCCCACTGTTCCCCT
>NW_004567132.1:16385067-16440322 GCF_000260355.1 Condylura cristata | reverse complement strand
AAAAAAAAAAAAAAAAAAAAGAAAAGGTTGACAGTACTTAAAATTCAAGGGGCAGAGGACAGAAATTATTTTTGTTTTGTAAAATCAGAAGATAAGAGTGAGGCACAGAGCAGACAGTCTCCATCTACTCCTGGCACGGATTCACTTAGTTTATAACCCCATGATTCCAGGGTACATTTTTTTCACATTCAAGCAATTTTCTTTATTTTTTAAATACAAGTAGTAGAATGTTAAGACTCTTTCTTGTACCTTTTTTGTTTTTTGCATGTCTTGGTGATCTTTCTATATTAGTAGAGAGAGAGCTTCCTTATCCTATGTAGAATATATGAATGTACATTCATTTCAATATATGAATGTACAGGAATTTAACCATTTTATTAGTGAATGTCTAAGTTGATTGTAGTTTTCTACTACAATGAGCAACACTTTGGTGGTTAATTCTGTACACTTGCCAGTTTGTTCATATGCACAGCAATATCTAAAGAATAAATTCCTTAAATAAAAATGCTAAGTAAACCCCTAAGTTGCCTGTCATAGGGATTGTACTTCTAATTTACAGCTGCACTAACATGTATGAGAGTACCTATTTGCTTACACCCTTCCCACAAACTATCAAAATTTAGATTTTTGCCATTTTGAGAGGTGAAACATAACACTTGAGTATATATTTAACCTTCATTTCTTTTATCATGAGTGTGGCTGAGTACCTTAAGCGTCATTTATATTTCAATGGAAATGTTTAAATCAAGTCATTTACCTGCTTGTACTCCTTTGTTTAACATTTGTACATTTTGCTTGTTGCAAAAAGTAGAGCTCAAGCTCCAGAAACTATTGGTAGGAGATGAAATAGAGTCAGAGGAAATCACTTGGTTAGAAACCTGAAAAACAAGAGAAAGCCTGTTATTACCTGCAATCAATGGCACGGTTACTGACAGGATAAGAAAACATACAAGTCACCAAGAGTTTTTTCTAACTCAAATAAGATTAAGTTGCCAGGAAACTTAATAACAATATGAACATGCTACCACCTTATTTGTGATAGAAGGGATAAGTATCTGAGCTCTTTCAAGACAAAAAAAGCTGTATATGTTCCCAGTACTGAAAAAAACTGAACAGGATGCTAGCCAAAGATTAGCCTTGTGGGTATTGAGAATTAAATGCTGACTTAACATCTGTATTAATTTTTGAAGAAAGATAAAGAGGGCTGGGGAATAACGAGTGATAAGCTGTAGAGTGCTCTCCAGTAAGATCAGACTCAAGTTACTTTTACAAGGATTAATGCCAAAGAATGTCATGAGAAGCCCTGAATCAGTAGAGTATTGCAAAAAAAGAATGAAAGAGCCCAAGAGGACTTTTAATTTATATAGATTCAAGCAGAACAATTAAAGTCAAATTCATTGACTGAAGTTGGAATGTTAGTGGATGACAAAAAAAGGTAGTCATAAGATATTTAAATAAAATATAGTATAAAACAGTATTTCTTAAACTTGTTAATCATAAAAATATCATGGGGGAGGTGCCCTGACCCAGAGCAATGAGTTAGAACCTCTTAGGAAGGAGTCCAAGCACTTATATTTTGAATAAATGCTGGTGATTTTTTTTTATAAGTTTATTTTTTCATCATTTTGTACATTTTTTTTCCATCTCAATTGTAATCCCCATGGGTTTCCCATCACCAAGTCACCCATGTGCCATCACCATAATCCCATGCATTTCCCTCCCTCACCCCCCCATTTTTGATCCCATTCCCCACTCCACCCCCACAGAATGTCTCTGGTATATGGTTGTTCATTATTTTTGTTATTTTCTCGCCTGGTCCATTATACTCCTGCTATGAGTGAAACCATCTGGTATTTTTCTTTCTCTTTCTGGCTTATCTCACTAAGCATGATCTTAAGCTCCATCCAAGTTGCTGCAAAAGACATGTGTTTCTCTTTTTTGGTTACTGAGTAATATTCCATTGTATATATGTACCACATCTTTTTAATCCAGTCATCTACTTTTGGGCATTTGGGCTGCTTCCATGTTTTTCCTATTGTAAATAAAGCAGCAATAAACATGGGGGTGCAGGTATCTTTTTCAATCAGTATTTTTGTGTCTTTTGGGGTAGATACCTAGGAGTGGGATTGCTGGGTCGTAGGGAAGCTCCATGGTTAGCAGTTTGAGGAACCTCCAAACAGTTTTCCATAGTGGTTGTACTAGTTTGCATTCCCACCAATGCTGGTGATTTTTATCTGTTTAAGCAAAATCAAGAAAGGAAATTGAGAGTATCTGTCCCCCTGAGCTGCTGACAGATAACCTATACTCCAGGGCTTTCAGGAACCTTGCAACACAATTCTGGAAAAGAGGAGTTATACTAGGGGGGATTAAGTCAGGAAATGTTTTCTTTTTCAAAATGGTAACTGTTGATTTTTGCAAACTATGGGCTTAACAGTGACCCCCTAAAATTCTGGAATGGATTACCTATCAGATAATTTGGAAGCATTTGGAAGTCAAAGAAATGATTAGTAAATTTCAGCCAGTGTTCTGAAACGCAGGCAGAATAAACCTTGCCAAGTTATAGACAGTAGCAGAGTACAACTAGATTTGAGTTAAAACAAAACACACAACTTTGAGGTCAAGATGGAGTTATAAGTTGATAGAGGCATAACTGGTTCAATAACTTCTTTTTAAAAAAAAATTTTTTTTATGCATACAGGAGCTAGGGTGTAGGCCAGACGTGTGGGGAGGGGGGTGAGAGGATTTACCAGAGACAAAGTGGGGAGCAAAGCAGGCAGATCTACTGAAATTCATTGCTGAGGGGTGCAGCAGGTGAGACAGGAGAGGTCTGCTGTGCCATGTGGGTCACCTCCCTGGCCAGGAGACTGAAGCTGTGCTGCAGTGGCTGGTGACAGCTTCACAGTATGAAGAATTAACCCCTCGTGCTACCAGAAAGGCCCTGGTTCAACCACTCGTACCCACATACTATTAATAAGGAGACCTTTACTGAGTGATGTTATCATGCATTCAACAATGAATATTTACTATGCACCTATTGTCTGCCAGTCACTTGATGTGCTCTAGCTATTCCTTCACATCCTATATTGTAAAGATATGGTAAGCAGATTTCCCCATACAATACACACCTGCACCTAACTGGCTGCTAAACAATAACAGGAATGATGGGACAAATCAAACAAAGGACAACTGTAAAGTCCTATACATTAGGCAGAAGAAATTGTAGTAACTTTGATGCAACAGAAAATGGTCTGTGTATAGGAGGATAAAAAAATACATAGCATTTGCTTTTTTATAAAATATCTGTGAAAGAAAAAAGAAACAAAGAACAAAGATTAGAAGAAAAAAACAAAAGTTTTAATACTAAGAATTCATAAAGCACTGAAACTATGAATAAGCTTAACTATATTGTATAACTTAAGATCAATAAGATAGAAGATTCTAGCATTGAGCAACATGAAAAAATTAAAGGTAATAATCTTTTACAAAATAGCAGTGAAAAGAATGAAATATTTGGGAATAAGCTGAACAACAGAAGTATAGGCTTGCTTACTGAAAACTCTAAAACTTTAGTAGGAGAAACTAAAGATTTAAATAGTGTGACATTCCATGCTAATGTAATTTAAAAATGGGTAAAAGATTTGAAGAGCCATTTCATCAAAGATGAGTGGCCAATAATTATTTCTAGTGGGAATGTAAAATGATACACTTTGGGAAACACTGACATTTTCTTAAAAATTAAACACAAACTTGGCCCTCCCTGGTGGCACAGCGGGTTAAAGCACAGCACTAAGAAGCCAAAGCCACTTCCGCAGGAGTTCCATCCCCGCCTGCCCCGGAGGAAACCCACATAGCACGGCAGACCTCTCCTGACCTGCCCGCTGCTCCCCTCAGCAGTGTACTTCGTCAGTCGGCCTGTCCTGCTCCCCACTCTGTCTCTGGTGAATACTCTCACCTTCCACATCTCTGGCCTGTACCCCAGTTCTATATGAATAAAAAAAATAAATCTTTAAAAAAAAATTAAACACAAACTTAAAATACATTAATTCCACTTCTAGGTATATAGCTAGAAGTGAAAAAAAAAAGTCCACACAGAGATGTTTACACAAATGTTCAAAAACTAGTAAATGGATTAACAAAATATAGTATGCCCCACATTAGAATACTAGTCAGCAATAAAAAAAAACTACTGATACATATTACTATATATGTGAAGCTGGAAAATACCACATTAAGTTAAAGAAATCAGATACAAATTACTACATATCATCTTACTTATATATGGAAAACAGATTAGAGGTTGTCTGGGGGCTGAAACTATGGATTGATTGCAAACAGGAAAAAGGAACATTTTGGCGTTAGCAGAAATGTTCTCTAAACTGAATCACGGGGATTAGACTAACTATAAATTTACTAAAAATGGCTGAGTTGTACATTTAAAATGGAGGAATTTTTTGGTATGTAAATCACACTTCGGTAAAGCCACTTGAACATCAAAGATATGTAAGAACTAGCAACAATGAGTGATTCTGAGAGATGGGTGTCTTGGCCATAGGGATGAGGACAGTCTTCACATATCTAAAATTTTATACCATCTGATTATATTACCAGTTTAAGAGGTGAGAATTAGCACACTAAAAATTGGAGGGGATGATCTTGGTGAAGTTTATTTTCTAATCACTCACACTTCCTTGGTCACAATGGTTGACTCCAACTCAGATTTGTTTTAAAATAAAATGTTGGAGGGGACATTACTTGAGGGATTCTAGGGGGTTTCTGGAGTCAAATTAAGGAGCTAAACACACAGGCTCTGGGAGGCTGTGAATCAGGACTCTGGGGAGAAGGAACACAGGGATGACTCTGGCAAAAGAAGGTTTAATGACTGGTGAGTTCAACAGGAGTAAAACATGTTAGGCCATAAATAGTTTAGCAACAGAAAGGCACATGACTAATCTGCTGCCAACATGCTTTCACCATATGAAGCACAATTTGCTTATTTAAAGGATTTATTTAAAAATGGGATACCGACAAATTAAATAGACCCAGGAAAGCTGCTTAGGAAAAGGGAGTAAAAAGCAAGACTTGTGAGGAATGACCTGTGTAGAAAGGTTCATTTTGAAAACCTGAGAGAAAATACTTCAGAGAAGTGGGGAATCAAGAGGTGAAACACAAGCCCTAGGTGAAAGACAAGCCCTATTTTCTGCGCCTTCAGAGAACAGAACTGGGAACAGAGCCAGGAACAATGGAACAATAGGAAAGATGCAGGCTGATTCTGGATCTTCTAAGTGAAAAACTTTTCTAATTCTAGTCTTAAACACGCTGCCATGAGCAGCAAGTTAATGGTGGGGCTGCTATAGCAGGGGCTGGGACACCTAGTGGTACAAATATAGCTGTTCTGGTCCCTTCCAAGCCCAAGTTGCACACCAGCCACATTCCAAGTATACAATCAGGTGTGAAAAACAGCATGTTTACATGTGATTACACAAAGAGCCTTGATTTTCTAATTCAAATCTCTAATTCCTGCCTATTAAAATTCCTAACCATTTAAAAAATTCAAAAGATCTAAAAGTAAATTGCCTCAAGAGGATGACTTAATTAACTCTCCAGATGGTTAAAAAAAAGAAAAAGAAAAAAAGACAGCAAAAATGTATTTTTCAGGATGTGGAAACTGGAACCCTCATAACACTGTTGGTGTGAATGCAAAATGGATACTTGACAGTTGGTTTCTCAAATAGTCAGTACAGAGTTACCATATTATCCACAACTAACCATTTTTAAGTAAATACCCAACAGAAATAAAAACATATCCACATAAAAAGTTGTATGATATTCACAGCAGCATTCTTAGTAATAACCAAAAAGTGAAATTCAAATGTTCATTACCTGACAGATAAAAAAGTGGTATTCATACAACGGAATATTATTTGGCCATAGAAAATAACAGAGAAATAAATTGCATCAGAACAAAGTCAATAAACCCTGAAATATAAACAGTTACAGTATTATGACAGTAGCAAATATCTAGCAGAAATGGGTAGGGAAAACTTTAATTGAACTGTATTTGCAGTATAACTCACAAGAGTTAGGGGAGCTGCCACAAGGCGCCCCTCTTACAGTTGCTGATCCAGAGGCAATGTCACATGCATACTCTGGAGACCTGGAACAACACTGGAAAAGAGGGTGCACAGAGCTGGTGTTCAGGAAAGATACATGATTCAAGAACTACAGGAGCTGGGTTGCAGAGTGGTGATTACTTGAATCTGAGGCTCCCGTTATAGACAGCTGGAGTTAGGTCAGATCACCTATGCCTCCTCATAGATGAGGCTATTATTTGTAGCCTGAAGGTGGGATAAACCTGCTACTCCAGTAACTGAATAACAGCTGAATGCTTTCACTAATTAGAATTTAGAACCTGGATCTTAACGTAGCAAGCAAGTACGCAGGGTAAGGATGTGTACTGGAAAAGCAAAGAGAACAGGTCTGGCCAATGGCCCTGTGTCAATAAAATCCATACCTAGTGCTGCTTCTAGTGCTCAAATAAGTTTACAGGTGGAGACTGTTATGAGACTATTCAAGATATTAGGCTGAAGAACTGGCCTTGAAGGGGGATCACTGGTGGGTCCCCACACCAACTCTCTTACCTGCAGAACAATAAGAAATTTGATACCTGACATTCACTGGCGGTGACATTTCAATGCCTACTCTCTGGGCTCCTTTCTACACATTAGCCCCTGCTAGTGCCAGTTGTTGGCCACCTGAACAGGGAGAAAGGTAGTGATTTCAAAATTCATCCCTAATACAACCTGCAAAAACTACAAATGAAGAGACAGAAGAGCATGACAAGTGTTAGTACACACACAAAAAAAACCCAGGCCTCAATCCAGCAGGATTGTGGTATATGCCTGAAAAGGAGTTAAAGGTAACAGAACAATGCTTGCTGAGATAAAATAAAAAAAAATAGGATGACACAGAACTGGAAAAGGACCCAAAAATATGAACTAATGAATCTATAAAGTATTCGACTGAATTTTAAATACAATGGAGTACCTGAAAAGCAGATAAATGCAGGTAATAGAGAGGACTAGTGAGTTCAAAAGCACAATGTTGGAAAACACAAGTACCACCTCAAAAATAAAAAGACAAACATTTAAGAGCTCTTTGAGGTAAGCTAAAGAAAAATAACATCTGTATGAGGGTCCTGAAAGAGAAAGAGAAAGAAAAAGACACAGTCACAGAAAATGCATTGAATGATTGCTGGTAACCATCTCAATGTAGGCAATGAACCTTTTATTCTAAGTGGACCAAAGAATTCCAAACAAAACAATGGCAAACAAACTCCAAGACATATTATAAAAAGCTACTGAAAATCAATGACAAGGGCAATATATTAAAAGCATAAAGGTAAGAGACAATAACCTATCAGGATAGTAGAGTTGTCTGTGGATCTTTCAATACAAATGCTGGCAATAAGGGAAAATATGAGGAGATATTTTAAGTACTTATAGGAAAAAATTCCAGCCTAAAATATTTTACATTGCAAGACTAACACTGAAGATAGAAAGGAGGATAAAGAACTCCCCTAAAATGCAAAAATGGAAATAATTTATCAACACCAATTTGCACATGAAAGAAGTGCCAAAGGGTTATTATGAAGCAACAGCACAACAGATACAGAGGAGGAGGAGCTAGTGAGTAACAAAGTGGCTATCAAAACAAGTTTGCAATCAGACCATTCAATGGGCCACAAAAATGATCCATCATATGCCAAGCTCTGGAGAACCTTTAAACAAAAATCAATAGAACACATAAAACAACAGAAATGGAATCTAAATAAAACAAAAATGGAAGGAAAAAAAGACATACTAAACATACAAACTAGAACAATGGCAACAAAATGGCAATGAGCACTAGTGTGCCCACCAATTAAGAGCGATTGAATGGATTTCCAAAACAGTCTAGTCTGCTGTTTTATAGAAAATTCATCTTATGAAAAAGACAAGCACAGACTTAAAGGCTAGAAGCAAATCCTACAAAAATAGTTTTTGAATTTAAAAAATGTATTGAGACAAGCATTACATTATAATACAAGAAGTAACACTCAAAAATATAAATGCACCAAATGATGTCACACAAAGATACATAAAATAATTAACAGAACTAAAGAGACTGACAACAACACAATACCAAGGGATTTTAACACTCCACTAATACCTATGGACAAATTATTAAGACAGGTTAGCAAGCAAACAATAGCCTCAAATGATGAGGTAAAGTAAGTCAGATTAACAGGTATCTACTGAACACTATTCAAAAGCCATTGAATACACATTTCCCCCCAAGTCCAGAGGGCACAAAACTACAAAGATTAAAATTCTAGGTACCATAATGCCAAAAAGCTAGAAACCAACTACTAAAAAAAAACAAAAAAAAAAAACAAGATCAAGCAAAGTTCTGTTGAACAAATGATGGCTAAAACAGGAAGTTAAAATAGATTATCAAAGAAACCTTGATACTAATGAAAATATGGGCACAAACAATCTATGGAACAGTACATGCACTCTTTTTTTTAAATTTATTTTTATTTATGCATATGCATACAAGAACTGGGGTGATGCATACAAGAACTGGGGTGTAGGCCAGAGATGTGGGGGAGGGGCAAGATGATTCACCAGACAAGAGTAGGGAGCAGGACAGGTGGATCTACTGAACTACACTGCTGAAGAGGGCAGTTGGGCGGGTCAGGAGAGGTCTGCTGCACCATGTTGTGAGCGCTCTGGCTGGGGATCTAACTCATGTGGTGGAGCATGCAGTGGCTGGCAATAGCTTGATAGTGCTGAGACTTTAACCCCTGTACCACCAGAGAGGCCCAGCACATACAATCTTAAGAATAAAGTTAATTGCAATATGGTTCACATTGAGAGCATTTACAGTGACAGATGAGATAAAATGCTTATAATCATCATAATAAATTATAAATGTGAAGTTTTTGAGGCTAAGGAGGAAGAAAGGTCAAGACGATATTAAGTAGGGTTGTTGGGGGGGGGGAATGGGAAGAGAGGACCAAGGAGGAGCTGGGGAGCAACAGCATAATTAAAGGGGAAAGCAAAGGGAGAAGGGAGGGAAGGAGGGAGGAAAGGAGGGGGTGAAATTATCAAAACGAGAAGTTGGAATGTGGAAATGGTTGCATATTCTCTGAATATACTAAAAAATTATTCCACTGGACAAGTAAATTTTATGGTAAATGAAAGATCTTGAGTTGTACAAATGTTTATTTACACATGCAATTTAACTGAAATACATGTTGGATTATGAAGACTAATTTGGAGGAAAAAAGCTTGTAATTCTCACCTACTATATTACCAAATCAGAGAGATAAGAACAATTAATTGTAGGTGACCAATGGCATCATATTTATAGAATTAAGAGCAGACAGTCCTAACAATGTGGGCACTGGGCGCTGTAGATCTGATACAGCACTACGTACACTCGATAGCTAGAACCAAATGAAAACTGTCAAAATCACACATTCATGTTCCCACAATAATCATAATGTACAGGCCTGCACTGTGTCTGACAAAAGTTTATGAAGAACAGACGTGGGATTGAACATCATTTTGCTAAATACCTTTACAATGCCATTGTGTAAACCACACAACTTCCTTAGTCAACAGCAGTCTCAGACATCTTTAAAGATCTCCTTCACCCCTCGTGGTCAAGGTTCAGCACACTCAGTTCTTTGTCATATAAAGACTTATGTGACTAGAAAACTGACACTATCATCTATCATGGTTTAAGCTTTCTGTTATAGCCCAAAAAAGGGATAAGTGTTGATTGGTTGCTTCTATGTTAGTTTCTATGACAGCAAACTCACTATTTTGAAATAAAGATTTCACACTGATAAAAGTGACTGCTATCATCTCATTTCAAGTTTTATTGTACTACTTTTTAAAGTACAGAAAACTTTTTAATTACATTTTAGCTAGAAACAACTTCAGAAACCTAGCAAAACAGCTATGTTTCTTATATGACCATAGTTATTCTTCATATAGAAAGAATGCTACTGCTGATCTTCCAGACATGTGTCTTGCTGGGAGATGTTTTTCTTTCAGAGGGATGGGTTTATACTAATTAATTTATAACCACTCAAATTTAGGATCAGACATATACACTGACAGTCAAAATTAGAAATTGTTTGTCGCACCACAGGACAAACTTGTGAAAAGTTTTTAGATATGTGCAGATCAAACTGGCAATTGTAGTTTCAATAAAAAACTTCTGGTACAAGGTGACACAATCAGTGTTAGAAAATAATTTTAATGCATATTTTATTCCTAGAAAAAAATTAAAGCATACAAAAGCAGAAACTTAAGCTGTTAACTATTTAGCCTTTTGAAACCTTTTGAAAGGTTAAATAACCTTTTGAAAAACCTGGTCAATTATTTCTGCAAACATGATAGATTAAAACTATGAAAAATCCTTCCCAGCAAATGCAAATGTGTTGTTTACATAATAGGTCTTCAGGAAATGTCTTTTGGTACATGAGTGAATATGGACTGCAGATGAAACAATTTTGGATGATTCACTGGATTGATAAAATGTAACTTCTGGTAACTAGAAGTGAAGTTAAGAAACTTTAGGGGATAGTAAATTTTCCCAGATAATTGCAGGGGTTGTGGAAAAAAAGATGATGATTTTAAGACTTGAAGTCCTCAATGAACATTTAGAAAAAACCAGGTGGTTACCAAATCCAAATGATCATGAAAGTCATATAGAGGATGGTAGAGCCAGAAGATGTGAGTCCCAAAGGATTTTTCTATCAGGTTTGAAAAATTATGGTCTGGAAGTGACCTAATTTTTTTCTTTCCAGTTTCTTAAATGTTTTTCTTTTTGGCTTTGAGGATTACGATCACCTTTACATAGGATGACTAAAGACTTTAACCCACTCATAAACATACTCTGGTGATCAGATATATCTATTTCTGTTGAGGTGTTTTCACTTGGGGAAAAAAAGGCATTTCTCACTTGGGGTTTTTCATTTCAAATTTAACAAATACACTACATAATTTGGGCAAAATGTTTCTTCTTTAGCTTTTTCCACATGAAAATGTGTTTTCATATTATTTCACTTGTTTTCAGTAGACATTTCCAAAGAACTTGGCTATTACCAAGTCCGTCTGATTAGAGTCCAGCTTAACAAAATAGTGAAATTTTCTAACAATTTGAGTATTACTTATTTTAAAATTTTTATTGACAATTGGCTGAACAAAATTATATCTACACACAATGGCAACTCCTGACACATAGTATTTAAAAAAATTGCAATGTAAAGTTTTTCTACAAAGTAGCAAACATTAAAAAGACTGATACTGGTTAAGAAGGGAATGAAGAAACATACTTTTTGGTGGCATTACACATTTCTGGAGGGTAGTTAGTTTGGGTTAGGGAATTATGGATTATTGACATTATTATTATTGTTGGTGACCTACTTGGGTTTTCAAATGTATTGGTCAAGTTTTGTAATTAATATTTTCTTAGAAAATATTCTATTTAATGTAGATTTAAAATACAGCAAGTGTAAAGTTGCACCATATAACCTTTTAAGAATGGCTTGCTTGTGGTTATATACTTCCACATCACTATGTCTGACATCATCCTTTTCTTCTGCAGTCAAATAACCAGAGCATGGTCAATTTTTTTTAAATAATCAGATTTTGGTTGCATTGATTAACTTTGAGTATTAACTTACATTTTTCTATTTTGTTGCTAGTAACATCGTGCTTTCTTTGCTAATTTTGTTAAGCTTCCTAGACTAGAATGCTTTTCTCAGTTATTTCTTAAGAGCTTGTTAAACAAAAATGTTACTTAAAGCTATACAGATTTGGTTACAATCCAATAAGGATTTGGATATATGCTTTCACTGGTCTTCTTTAACCCACAAGTTTAAAATGTTTAAATTTTTTTAATTAAAAAAAATTAGAATTGTTAAATCCTAACTATTGTGTTGTTAAGAGAACAGGAACTAGTTATAAATGTACTTTTGGGACTTTAACACTTTCCTAATGTACAGTTAATTTTTGTAAAGATTCCACGAGCATTAGGAATTACTGTGGATGTTGAGTTTGGGAAATGAAGTGTTATAGATTAATATTTTAGCAGTTCATTGCCTTAGCCACGTTTCTACCTAATTCTATTACGTAACTATTTTAGATCAAACTTGGTAATACTGTTACTAAACTCTTCCATATCTTACCTAAGTTAAAATTTGAGAAAAGTAGTTGAAGTAGCCCACTCTGTACAAGTTGTTATATACTATACTATAATAATATCTGGACAAATGAACAAATGAATACATTCTAGTTGAAAGGAGTAATTTTCTTAAGTCTCAAGGATCTCCTTCCTTGGAATTTCCAGAGTGGAATGAGGGTGGATTTTTAAGACAAATAACATTTAATTAAGAAAGAAAACCATACTTTCCCATGGTGGAGAAACCTATATTTCTAATCTTCTGGGAAAATTAGAAATTATTGATACAGAAGCAGAAACAGGACTTTTCACAATGAAGGTCTGAATATTGACTGGAAAGCAATTTGGTACTAATGTAGGAGATTATATATACATTATCATCTAGGACCCAAGAGTTCCATTTCTGGGGATATATGCCACAGAGAATATAACATAGTTCTGTAAGGTTATATGAACAAGGAAGTGCATGCCATCTTTTGTGGTATCAGAGTTTACAGTAATTTGGGAGTTTGTTATAGGGAAAGTACCTAAGTAAAATGGTAGTTGCGCTTAAGGAATATTATGCAGAAACTAAAAACATGGATTAGAAGTGCAGTAGTATAGATGGAGTACATTAAATTCAACCCTCACATTTGGAGTTATAAGCAAATTTTACATAGAGTGAACTATTTTAAGTTCACATCACCCCCATTTTTTTACTTTGTGAATTTAACCTACCAATTACTACAAATTTTGCAGTTAAAAGCACAAACATGTTTTAGCAATTTTGAAGTTGAATTGCACACAAAATAATCATAAAAAAATTTAGGCCCTCCCTGGTGGCACAGCAGGTTAAAGCACAGCACTGAGAATCTAAAGCCGCTTCGGCATGAGTTCGATTCCTACCTGCCCCAGAGGTGACCACATGGTGTGGCAGACCTCTCCTGACCTGCCCGCTGCTCCCCTCAGCAGTGTACTTCGTCAGTCGGCCTGTCCTGCTCCCCACTCTGTCTCTGGTGAATACTCTCACCTTCCACATCTCTGGCCTGTACCCCAGTTCTATATGAATAAAAAAAATAAATCTTAAAAAAAAATTAAAAATTACTTTATTTTGGCATAGAAACTATTTAAAACTTCTCCAATTTTATTCTTTCACTGTCAGTGATGAATGTATTGGAAGTCCACAATGATATATGGCGGGAATGAAAATATAATGAGGAGCTTGAGAATTCTCTTTTTCAGCTTTTGTGTTTCATCAGCTTGACTTACCTTCCTTTCCAAATAAATGTTAAACAAAAAGAACTACAATGACATCTTATTTGATAATGCATGCCTCAAAAAAACATAAGAAAATCATAAAAAAAACTACAAATCTCTAATTTTACAATAACTTGTTAAAATAATTTGTTCCAGAAAAAGCAACTCTCCTGCACCGCTGGTGGGAATGCAAACTAGTACAACCACTATGGAAAACTGTTTGGAGGTTCCTCAAACTGCTAAACATGGAGCTTCCATATGACCCAGCAATCCCACTCCTAGGTATCTACCCAAAAGACACAAAAACACTGATTGAAAAAGAATCGTGTACCCCCATGTTTATTGCTGCTTTATTTACAATTAGAAAACATGGAAGCAGTGCATATACATAATGGAATATTACTCAGCAACCAAAAAAAGAAACATATGTCTTTCGCAGCAACATGGATGGAGCTGGAAAAGATCATGCTTAGTGAGGTAAACTAGAAAGAAAAAGAAAAATACCAGATGGTTTCACTCATAGCAGGAGTATAATGGACCAGGAGAGAAAATAAAAATAATGAACAGCTATATACCAGAGACATTTTATGAGGGTGGAGTGAGGAATGGGATCAAAAATGGTGGGGGGAGGGAAGTGCACTGGACTATGGTGATGGCACATGGGTGACTTGGTGATGGGAAACACATGGGGATTACAATTGAGATGAAAAAAAATATATACAAAATGATGTAAAAATAAACTATTATATTATTTAAAAAAATAATAATTTGTTCCAGGTATATATACTTGGATTTTCTCTCTCTCTCTCTCTCTCTATATATATATATTTATCTACCTTGCTTCTATATATATATATATATCTACCTTGCTTTTAATCTTTAAGTATAATAATAAAGTCTATCCTTTGGATTCCAAGACACATGCTCTTGACTACGATTTCTCTTTTAAATAAATTGATAATAAAACCTATTGTATAACAACACAGGGAACACTGGTAAACATTTTAACTGAACATTACTAAAGCCTCATTTTATTCTGATGATCATGGAGTTTTCTTTGGTAGTTTGTACTTACCATTAACCCAACTCCTGGAAACAAATGCAATAGGAAATGAGAAATCTAAACTATAGAGAATTCATTCACGTTTTTCTCCATAAACAAAAGATAATAAACTTGATTTTTCATTTTTTGTACTAACAAGTATAAACTATAAACTTTTGGCATAGAAATTGTTTAAAACTTCTCCAATTCTATTCTTTCACTGTCAGTGATGACTATATTGGAAGTCCACAATGATATATGGCAGAAATGAAAATATAATGAGGAGCTCGAGAACACAACCAGATAACAAGAAAAATGATGAATAAGGGAAGGATAAAGAAAGGGGTGTGTGTGTGTGGGGGGGGCAGGTAGAGACAAAAATATCAAGGACATGAGAGAAAGGGAGAAGAGCAGTAGTAAGTAAACACAAAGCAGAGAAGGGGAGACAAAATCCAGAGTGTGGGTGAGGATGTGGAGTCCCAATACTAAGTGAGTACACAGAGGCAACAAGAAAGAAGTGAGGAGACTGAATGTAAAGACAGAGTAATGAGAAAGAAGTAGGAATTACACAGATGGGGGAGGACTATATAGACACAGCAGTAGAGGCACAGAAAGACCAAAGAGTACGAATCATCACAGAAGTGGGGGGAACAAGCAGGTAGCTGCAGTTATTCCCTTATATTGACCTTTACCTGTGAACTGTACAAAGAAGTAAAGAAGTCTTAATCACCTATGTTCAGAGAAGAAAGGCATTAACAAACCTGAGGAAACCTAGGCTAAAGGCAAGACATGCAGTTCATAGATAACGATAAACTAAGTCAATGAACAAAAAAGAAAAAAAAGCATATATGGTTAAAGGACTGTGAATCAGAATAGTACCATATTTCTGGCTTAGCTGAAAGGTAAGTAATAACAAAAATACTATTCTGACAGCTAAGTCTTCCATAACCTATAATAAGCAAAAACACAATTATGGTTCTAGGAAAGGGGGAAGGTTAGGGGAGGTAAAAGCAGGTAGCTGCAGATATTCCCTTAGAAATAAAATATTCCCAAGAAATCAAATGTAAAAGAAAGAAAAAACACTGAAAAAAGACTGGATTTTAGAAAACATAGCATCACAGAGACAGGCTTAATAAATTTCTTTTTTTATAACTGAATGATACAAACAAAAAGGAACAAAAAGTGAAAACAATATTCAAGAATGCAGAGATGGGCTCAACTTATACCACAAACTCCCAGCAATAATGTCTAGAGAATACATGGAGACCAAACTTAAAGAGTCTTCATATAGTTCTTCCTATGCAAAGGATCATATAGAAAGGTATAAATTAAACCCCAACATCCTACTGATATCTCAGGAAAAAGGACTGAGGTAATAAGTGGCCCAGGACAAAGAGGCAAATGTCTTATAAGACATGTTCCCAGTGAAAAAACAGTATCTCCTGTTCTAGCCAAAATAAATATTTGTCATATATCCTCTTCTGATCAGGAAGAAACCAGGAAAAAAGCCTGGAAAGTTATCTCTTAAATTTAAAAATCTTAGTTGCAATTCTAAGATTCACTTAGGGGGAAAAAAAAGACCTCTCATTCACATCATTGCCCACATGAAAATTCCACTAAAGTAGTCATCAGGCTGTGCTTAAAGTAATACAGTGACAAAACCCTAATGCATGCCTCACAGAACTAGGTAATTTACCTCATCCCGATACTTGCAATGTGGCCACCAGTTTACAAGTTTTAAAACAATGGCAGTAAACAAGGTCACCTACTGTAGTTGTCCAAAAAATTTTAATTTAGAATCATCTACTATCTCTCTAACTTTCCCAAGTCCTGAGGGGAAAGAGAAATACAAGCCATATGCAGTTAGACTTCAAGTTCTGGGAAGGAGATTCAACCAGTGTCTTCTAAATAGGCAATTACTCAGTCATGGACTGTTCAGGCTGGAACCTGACCTTAAACCATACACAAAAATTTCCTCAGAATAGATTAAAGAACTAAACTTAACACCTAACTCCATAAATCTCTTAGGAGAAAACTTCTGACAATGGTTTTGGAAATGATTCTTGGATATGACATCAAAAGCACAGGTCACAAAAACAATTGAGACTGAATTATTAAAAATTTCTGTGTGGGCCCTCCCTGGTGGCACAGCAGGTTAAAGCACAGCACTAAGAAGCTTAACCCACTTCCGCATGAGTTCAATCCCCGCCTGCCCCGGAGGAGATCCACATGGCGCGGCAGACCTCTCCTGACCCGCCGGCTGCTCCCCTCAGCAGTGTATCTCATCTATCTGCCTGTTCTGCTCCCCACTCTGTCCCTGGTGAATCCTCTCACCCTCCGCATCTCTTGCCTGTACCCCAATTCTGTATGAATAAATAAAAACTCTTAAAAAAAAATTCTGTGCATCCAACATCCACCTCAGTAACATCTTTGAAGCTATAGCACCCAATGCAAGGATAAACAGATGGGACTACATCAAGTTAAAGAGCCTCTGTACAGCAAAAGAGACATTATAAAGGACAAACAGACATCCCACTGATTGAAAAAAAAAATTTCTCACACAAAACTAGCAATAAAGGATTGATCACAAAGATATACAAAGAACTAATGAAACTCAACAAAAATAAACCCCATCAAAAAATGGGCAAAAGAGCTAAAAGCTAAAAAGACACTTCTCCAAAGAGGAAAATGCAGATGGACAAGCATATGAAAAAATGTTCAAAATCAAAACCACAGTGAGATACCATCTTACACCAATGAGAATGGCACATCTTAAAACAACTAGCAACAACATATGTTGGTGAGGATGTGGAGAAAAAGCAACTCCCTGCAGTGCTGGTGGGAATGCAAACTGGTACAACCACTATGGAAAACTGCTAAACTAGAGGTTTCTCAAGCTGCTAAAAATGGAGCTTTCATAGGACCCAGCAATCCCACTCCTAGGTATCTATCCAAAAGACAGAAAACATTGATTTAAAAAGACACCTGCACCCCCATGTTTACTGCTGCTTTATTTACAATAGGAAAGACATGGAATCAACTCAAATGCCCAAAAGTAGATAACTGGATTAAAAAGATGTGTCACACATACACAATGGACTATTATTTACTCAGCAATCAAAAAAAAAAAATAAACACATGCAGTTTGTAGCAACGTGGATGGAGCTAGAAGAGGTCTTGCTTAGTGAAATAAGCCAGAAAGGAAAGGGAAAATACCGGATGTTTTCAATCATAGTAGGAGTATAAAGGACCAGGAGAGAAAATAATAATAATAATGAACAACTATATACCAGAGACATTTTACAGGGGTGGAGTGGGGAATGGGATCAAAATTGGGGTAGGGGAAAGTGCACTGGACTGTGTTGATGGAACATGGGTGATGTGGTGATGGGAAGCCCACAGGAATTACAACTGAAATGGAAAAAAAGGCACAAAATGATGTAAAAATAAACCATTATTAAAAAAAATTTCTGTGCATCAAAAGTCATAATCAACAGAATTAAAAGGGAACCCAGTGATTATGAGAAAAAACCATTTCAAGTTTAAAACCTGTTACAAAGCTAGATAATCAAAAGTTAAGTAACGACATACAGATAGGCATGCAGATCAGCCTGAGAACTGGAACAGAAATAAATCTTCATATTCTATTGTCAATTGATTTTTGACAAGGGTAGCAAGACCATTCTTTGGAGAATGACCAATCTCTAACAATTGCTTCTGGGATAACTAGGCATTAAAGTGGAAAAAAAAATGGTTTGACCCTTACTTCACACCACGTACAAAAATTAACTCAATATACATCATAGATACAAATGAAAAGAGTTAAAAGTATATAATTCTTTAAAGAAAATACAGAAGCATATTTTCATTTAGATTTGGTAATGGTTTCTTAGATAACGATGAAAAGCACAAACAAAGTAGGCTGGGACTCCATCAGAGTCAAATTATTGTGCATCAACAGAGGGAAACAAATGAGTAAAGAGAACAAAGATAGTGGGGAGCAAATATTTACAAACACATCGGATAAGGGTCTACAGTCTTAAAAACAAAGAAGACAAACCAATTAAAAAGCAAGTAAAGATTTCAATAGATAGTACTCCAAAGAAGATATTTAAATGGCCAAACAAATAAAAGAAAGATGTTTAACATCCTTAGGGAAAACTAAGCAAATATCAAAACCACAATCTAAATGGCAATGAAATACAGGATAGGAATATTTTTGAAAAGTGTAAAAACACAGTACTAGTAAATGTGGAGAAATCAGAACCCTCAAACTGGTGGGAATGTAAAATGATGTAGGCAACTGTGGAAAACTGGCAGTTTCCTTCAATAATCTAAACATAGAATTACCATATGACTCAGCACTTCCGTTTAAAAGTATATCCCCAAAAGAACTGCATTTAGGCGTTCAAATAAAAATATGTGCACAAAAGTTTGTATCAGTTCTATTCATAGCAGCCAAAACATGGAAACAATCTAAATGCCCATTAATGGATCAACGAAACACAGTTAACGCTTATTTAATGGGCTATGTTCTAAACAATATGCTGTTAGGCAATTTCCCATTGTGTAAGTGCTGTCCAGTGTACCTGATTACATAAACCTAGACAGTATAGCTGAGTAAATACCTAGGCAATGCAGTATAGCCTATTGGGACCACTGTCATCTCTGTCACTGGCTGAAAAGTCATTAATTGACACGATATACTAATATATGCTAGGTAATGGGAGACCTTCAAAAACAGTATGCTAAAGAGAAAGATGCCTGACATGAAAGCCACATATTATATAATTTCAAGAAATAAACCAGAAAAGGCAAATTCTGAGACAGAAAGTAGATTAATGGTTGTGAATGGGAAGGTGAAATATCTTTAAAGGATATGTGGTTTCTACTAAGATAATTAAAAAGTTCTAGAATTAGAATAGTGGTTAATAGTTACAAAATACTTGCATTATCAGTGCCACTGAATTGTATACTTTTAAATGAATTAAGCTTTATGTTGTGTTATACTTTACTCTGCATACACAAAAACCTCTTCCTGGTTCCTTTCCCCAGTGCTCCCTATGGAACAAGTGTCTTAATCTGGGTATTCCTAAATCTTCACTTATTTTAAAAATAAGGTATATCACATTATTTATATACACATTCATTGTCATTTGATAGCTAAAAATTTCAATTATGAGGAATAATATTTATGGTAAATTGTCTAAATATCCTCCCTTTAGAAAAGATGTCCAATTATTTCTTGATTGTGTGGTGCTACTGATGAAGTATTTTTCAATACAAATTACCAGGGAAGGTATTTATTTATAAAGCATATAGTACTACTGTATGCATATAAAGTATATATTAAACTTTTTAAGAGATTGAGAAAAATGAATTCTAATAATTTTCTATAATAGAAGCAGCTCTAAATTTTGTTTTTGCGTTAAAGTAATGGTCTACTTTTACTGGCCCCTGGAGATCTGGCATTACTGAACTCCTTAAAATTAAACCATATTAATCATACAGGTGTTTCTGAATCTACTATAAAGATGTTATTGAAGAGTTTGTTACATAATGGTGCCTTCTTTATGAGAACAGATGAAATTTTTCTTAGAACTTAGCACCAGAAATATTAATCCTTCTTATCCTCATGCAATTTTATCACAACATTCTAACAACACTAACTGCTAGAAATAGTGAAATTTGTGGTTTACTTCCAGCAACCATATCCACAGGTATATTTCTTCTCTGGCTTCCACTTGTCTTGCCCTCACAATTCTTCATTTTCTTATTTTAAATTATGCTGTAGCTCACCCCTTTCTGATTTCAACTTAACTTATCATCATCCCAGTTCTTCCTTTACTTAAAAAAATCATATTGTATCATTTATGTGTGTGTTTGTGTGTATGTTTAAAAACACATTAAAGTTCTTGAAAGACAGGGAGGAATAAACAAAAACAAAATCCCCATGCAATACTGTTCGGAATGGAGGTCACTCTGAGCTTGCAGCTCCCCTGTGGCAGTTACACTTTGCGGATTATGCAGCATTTAGCAGCAAAGCCCTCATTCAAAGGGTAATTCGTAAATGAGTGTTGATGAAAAGAATGACAACTCACAATAGCAGTGTACTACACTTTCTCACTATTTTCCAGTTGGTAAGAAATGTTATAGTGAGGGAAGGGTAATTGGGTTTTTTTTTCACCTGTGTGCAAAGCTTAACTAAAAAGTCCATGAAAAAGGCAGTCACATTGCCAGATGGAATTTGTAGCCATGTACCTGGATGTGTTTCCTTCTGGTGTGCTCAGAGGTCATTTGGGGATGACCTATATTCAGTGCTCTCTTGTTCTTGCTCCGCTTCTCAAGGTATCTTCTCTGATGGTCAGTAATGCTGCTGTATAATTTAATTTGCCTGGGTGACAGACAAACTCTTTCATGTCCAAAAGCTTGAATCAATCGGGCAGTGTCAATGGTAGAAATAGAGCTGCTCCTTTCATATGTCACTTCTTTATCTGTTTGAGTCAATATATCTGAATCCACAGAAGTGGTGGGGGAAAGGATGTTGGTGGGAGTATCTGTGAGCAAATCACTCTCCTCTGAAGGCCTAGAATCTGAAGAAGTGTTGTTTGTATAATGACACCCTGGCTGTCTTCTCAGAATATATTTATCAAATTTAATTTGCTCAATTTTAATCTGATTGGATCTCCCAATTTGACGAGTAGGAAACACCTTGTTTTTTTTAAGATCTGTAGTTTTATAGCATTTCTCTAGACCTTTATATCGCTTTTTTTTTTGAAGCTTGTTTTTCTGCTGTTGCTGTTTACCACTCCCTTCTTTAACATCTTGTTCCTCTTTGCTATCATCTTGTGTGCTTTCTGCAGCCTGAAGAGTATGTGTAATGGGATTCTGAAGAAGTTTAGCCAAACGATCAAGTCGCTCCACCAAGGATAATTCTTTCCTGTCTGTGAACTCAGAAGGCTTCTGTTGCCTCTGTCTCTCCTGATACTTGTTCCAGAGTTCATTCAAGCTTGCAGTGTGTTGAGTTGTTTGTTCTGGGATGATCTTATGATCCCTTTTTGGATCATTAATTTTCTGGTCAAGTTTTAAATAATCTCTAGTCTGGTTATGCACTGCGTCTTTGTTTTCCAAATTCACATTGATACTGAGGCTCTCTATTTTGGTATAGTCTGTTGTTCTCTTTTCTGCATCTTGATTAGGGGGAGGAAGAGAAGTCTGTTCTCTATGGTTGTCTGGATGATGCTGAAAGAAATCTTTCCAAGCATGCCCCATGAAAACAGTCCTTCCTAAAGATTCATGACTAAAATCTTGATCATTTGACAGGTGTACTGGATGATGAAAGTAAAATTTGGCTGACCTGAAGACAGAATGGGTTGTATTTTCAAATCCAGGTCCTAAAAAGGAGAGGAGAAAGAGATCATGAAATACTTTAAAAACTTTCATTCCTGGGCCCTCCCTGGTGGCATAGCGGGTTGGAGCGCAGCACTGCAAAGCTGGCCGTGGCCGCTTTAGTGTGAGTTCAATCCTCAGCCCTGGAGGTGATCCACATGGCATGGCAGATCTCTCCAGACTTGCCTGTTCTGCTTCCCACTCTGTCTCTGGTGAATTCTCTCACACCCATGCACCTCTGGCCTGCACCCCGGTTCTGTATGCATAAATAAAATCTTAAAAAACTTTCATTCCTTTTGTAAATACTATTCACCCATAATTATTTAAACAGAGAGCAGTTAAGACTAAAAGAAAAGTATATCTAAAGTATCAGAAAATTCACTGCTTGTCCAGTTACTAATCTTTTCCTAAAAACAGTACTTTTATAAGCTAACATGTATTCTCTCTCTCTCTCTCCATTACCTGCAATATCTATCTGTAAGGATGTTTTATTTTCTGACCAGGCTTCCTTTGTCACTGGCATCTCAGTATGGGCTTCCTCTATTTGCTTAATTTCTTTAGTGTCTGGTAAATTTTCAGTTTTTGTGTCTGGTAGTTGAGCTAAGCTCCCTGTAGCAGCAGCATCACTGGAACCTAAAAAAGGGAAATTAACACAGTATCCAGAAAGGAAGTTGACAAAAATATTTAAACTACCTTTTAAGCATCTACTAGGCGTAAGGCATTGTCAGATGTTAAAATAAAAAGATCAATCAGAAATGTTCAGAAATTGGAGATCTTAAACTGCAGTTTAAAAACATATCTCATGAAAGGTAAAACAATGAAAAGAAAGAGAAATAAAAAGTTTAAGTACTCAGAGCAAGAGAAAGTACTTCCAGTTAGGAGAATCAATGGAGAACTCTGGAATAAGTACAGCTGATACAAGTATTTAAAGGTATCTAAGGTGGGTTACATCCTGAGATGGAAAGAGACATTTTAGCAAAGGTCACTACATAAAAAATAAGGCTGGACTCAGAAAAGCAATGCACATCTATGAAATAAAGTGAGCATATGGTTTATTTGATTATAGAATCTGTAAGGAATAAAAGTAAAAAGTAGAATTATAAAAGTTTCAGGGTCAATTCTGTTTTGAAAGACTATGCTAAAAAGTTTAGATCTTATTTTAAAATGAAAACATTCTGAGTAGAAGACTAATACGATTCCAACCGTTCCTGGAATATTGAGAAACAGCAAAAAGTAAGGGTAAAATTTTGAAGTGCTGTCCAAGTTACAATATGCCTTATGAAAACAAAGATAAGTCTCTAATTATGCTTCAGAATGCTTCCATTTATAAATGTGGGAGAGATTACCCACTACCTGTAGCAGCAGCATCACTGGAAAGCAATTTCCCTTTTCTTCTAAAACACAATGACTTAACAAAGTATAATGGTTACCAGAATAAAGATTGTATTTCCTAACCTCCCCAGAAATGTAGACAGGAGTGACCATTAAGTTTGCCCAATTGAATGGAAGGAGAATGGTACATAAGACTGCCAAGAATTACTTAAAGGAATGGATATGATTCTTTCCCCTTCTTCCTTTTTACTGGTTAGCATATAGACCTGAGATTACAGCATGAGAATGGAGGCTGAAAATGTGATACTAGGAGAGAATGAGTTTTGTTTCTTGATACTCTGTAATACCATAACAACACTGGATGCCTACCTCTGTATTTATACAAGGAAGAGAAACAAATTCTTGTTTTTAAAGACAATGCTATATCATTTTTGTTTATATCTCTTAGAGCCAAAACTAAGCCAAATTTAAATCCATTAGAAACATTAATTAGAATAGTTCTACTGATGTAAATGGATGGGTAATTAGGAAAGAAGCTGAATTTCTAATGAGCAAAAGTTTATATGTATAACAATGACATTAGAGTCAGCATCTTAATACACAGATCTTTTTATCAGTGGTTTTCTTAAGTTTATAATGTGAATTTCTGACAATAACATTATTTTGTGTATTACATTCACTAAATTCTCCAGAAATACATGATAGGGCTTTAAAGATGGTAATTTTACATGACAATATATACACAAAAATGCAGCTAATCTACCATTTTAAATATGAACAAGACAGATGGTTTAGAGAGTAAGAGGATACTTTCCTGTTTATACTAATTAGATGGCTACAAGAAAATAGCAATAGATAACCTAGCTTAGTTACCTGTAGTGTCTTTCTGCAAGGATTCTTTCTCTTCAGATTGTGCGTCCACAGTCACTCCCCACTTACTGTGAATTTCCTCTTTCTGGTTTTTGTCTAAGAGTCTCTCATCCTTAGTGGTGGTAACCTGAACTTGAGCATCTGTAATAATGACATGATTTGCTCTCATAGAGAAGGAAAAGATAACAAACACAATGAAGAAACCCCTTCCCATTCCCCAAGCATCTTTATATATTATGAAATAAATTCCTCTTAGATCCCACTATATAAAAGCTGTGACAGTTATGATGGACTTATAACACAAATTGGAAGTTTTGCATATTGTTTTTGTATGACAGTAGTTTGGATAAAATACCACTTTAAATAATATCTGGTTTTTGATGGTATTATGCAGGTTTTTAAAAAAGCTCACAAATATCTTTTTCAAAGTAAAAAGGTAAATTTAAACTCTTTCAGGTTCTTTGGCACTGAAGTATTTGTGACTATGAATCCACTTTTGTTACTTCATACAATCCTAGAGATGCACCTATATCATATCTAGATTATATATATGGCAATCATTTAATTTTAAAAATCTTCTGAAGTTATATCATCTTAAGCTTGATTAATTTTTCTATTTTCTTTGTCTGGAATTTATATTTTGTCAATACTGCATTGCTCACTAGCATTTATTTCATTATTCATTTCATTATAACAATTCATTAGTATTTGTGAAGTATATAACTTTTAAAATTTTTACTTTTTAGAGGGAAGGACAAATAAATTATAATTTAACCAAAGTGTCACACACTAGGTAAAACTTTTTGAAAGTTAAATAATTTCATGAGAGTTATTACAAAGGCCATTAGTTAGTTCCCTTACATATATCATCCCAACTCCCTATTTTCTAAAGGTTACCAACTCATTTAGCCACTTATTCTAGTGTTAATGGAATAAACTAATTTCTTCTAGAATCAGCTAGTATAATACTGCTATACTTATATATTTATATTATATTTTATTATACTGCTATATTCTTTTTAGTTCCAGGAAAAAATCTGATTTCCTTCTGATAAATATTTTTACAAAACCTATCAAAAACAAATCCTCTCATCCTATCTTCTGCATAGTTTTAGCTATTAATGTTCAGTGTTTATACTCTTTTTTAAAAAAGGTTTATTTATTATACATACAGAAGTAGGGTATAGGTAAAAGGTGTGGGGGTTGAGAGAATTCACAGAGAGAGAGAGTGGTGAGCAGAACAGGAAGATCCACTGAAATACACTACTGAGGGGAGTAGTGGACAGGTCAGGAGAGGTCTGCTACGCCATGTGGTTTGCCTCCCTTGCCAGGGATTGAACTTGTGCTGCAGTAGCTGTGATAGCTTCATAGTGCTGTGCTTTAGCCAGCTGCACCGCTAGGGAGGGCCCCAATGTTTATATTATTATGTAAATAGCAGCCATAGTGATTAAATCCATATGCAGGTAAGAGTTCAGTATTTAATAAGTTATTTATTATTTACACTTTAAGGCAATTATATACTACAATCACATGTATTTCTTTTATAAGTTTCCATATTTCCTGAAGAGTTCATGATGGCCTTGTTTTTACACTTGTTAAGTTTCTAAATATAGTCTCTACTTCATCCTTATAAGTAGAACTGAAAATCTCTTTTAAATATAGTCAACTATATGTGATAGTTTAACGATCTGACTTTTTTCTTACAGTTCTCAATCTGAACTTCTAGATCTTCTGTACCAGTGCCACAATGGAAATTCCTTTCCCTTCTTCTCCTGTTAGTCATTTCTTCTATCCTATGTCTTCCTTTAAAAAAATAATTAAACCTACACCTTTGTTTTAGTGAAGTAATTTCCCCTCAAAAATTTAAAGCATTACTCTTTTGGTTTCTAGCTCAACTGATTGCTTTTGAAAAATCTGATGTCAGACTGATTTTCATTTGTTTGTATGTTACTTATGTATCTTATCTGGGAGCTTTTGGCATCTTTTGTTCCAAGGTTTTGAAATTCAAGTTCATGTGACTTAGTATGGACCTTTTACATATGTGAGAGTTCCCTGTAACATGAAAAGTCATATCCTTCAATTTTGGGATATATCCATACTAATCCTTTGGATTCCTTAATTTTTACGATTTTTGTTGTCTTGATACAACATTTTTTTTTTGGTGTTGAACCTTTTGGACCAATTTTTCCTCTATTCTCATGTTTTATTTTCTGAGTTTCTCTCATTTTTACATTCTAATCCTTGACTGATATTTTTATTTCTGGTATACTTTAAGGGTTCTCCAATATGTAGCCCCAAACAGGCATTGTCCCCTCTATTCTTAATGCTTCCACAGTGAAATTACTGCATAGTCATAAAATAAGCCAAGAGGAAGCTCTTTCGTTGGATTTGGAAGTTAACAGTAACAGTTAACAGTAAACCTCCATAACAGGCAGGAAGTTATATAAAACTGCGGCAGTTAACAGAGTCTGATTTTTTCAAAGGTACCATCCATACCAAATGAAGCCTGGGGATGAGTTATTTGGTGAATTCTTCGTTCTGACTTCTATTGAAGTTACCTTAGTCTATCAGTTTGTTCCCTTCCCATTTTTCCATATTCACTTCCTTCTCAAGTGTCTGACAGAAGGTTCATAAGTTCATCTATGTCATCAAATTGCTACTAGTATATAGCAAGTAACAAGCTGGTAAGGGATTCCCTAGGACATGGGAATTTTCCTTTAGGAACTACATTTTGTAAATAAATTTCCTTCTTATTTACTTGGCAACCTTAGCATTAGCTGGTAAATGTGCTTCTTTTTGCTCATTCAAAATTCATTTACAAGCAGATTTCAAAATGCTTTTGAGTGCAACAAAAAATTATCTAGAAGAAAAAATACTTGTGTTAGTAGTCTCTCATTCATTTTCCTCATAAAGGTTTTACTATCATCACATGAAATAAGTGACATTATGCAAAAACTGGAACACAGAGGTAACATTGTTTGAAAATTATCCTGGGATTGGTAGTACCTATTTGACTAATATCTATGCACAAAAATGAAAAACAATAAATGCAACAAAATCAAACACCAGGTAATTACACATGTGGGATTTTCTATGGAATTTTTACCTAATAAATATGATCATATATCAATTAAGGCCATAAAATGTCAGCAATGCAAAGGAAAATATCAAGTGAATAACAAAATAATAAAAGTTTTTCTAAAAAATGGGGGATCATTAATGAAGATATAGTTAAAATGTAAATATCCATAATGATCAGAGATAAAGCAGATGAATGAACAAATATGGGTTGAGAATTTCAGTAACTGAAATAAACAGAAGAATGTATGCCTTCCCTATGAAGGACAACTGCACTTTAAGGGCAGTTGACTATGTCATGGAGGAATAAATGCAAACTGAGTGCGATCGGTTTTTGCCATGGGAGCCTAAAGTCTTATTTTTAAATGCTGACAGCAAAAATAAGTAAATAAATTAGTAAATAAACCAGATACCACTAAGTTATATGTTTTCTTACAGAATCTATAAAGTATTAACTTGCAGCATGACAGATAAATTCATAAAGCAATTAATCAAGATTTTCTATGGACCTTAATCTCCAAAACATAGTAGAAACAATTTACAGTTTTTTAAATTTTGTGGTACAACTTAAAATATTTTATAAATATTTTAACTTCATATATAACTAATACAATTAAGTGAGAGGGAAAAAAAAGTGAGAGAAAAGCCTATATAACAAAGCAGAAAAAAAAGATATAGACTGGACAATGTTCTCATTTAGGATAAACAGTGTAGTCACAAAATACACATAGTCAAAACAATTTACCTGCATTATCTTTCTGAAAGGGTTTTTGCCCCACTGATGAGGATGCCTTGGCCACTGGCCGCTTACTGTAGATCCCCTCTTTATGTTTAATGTTAACAGTGACTGCCAGGTCATCATCCCGTGTGCCTAGCACCTGAGCAGGAAAATCTGGAGCAATGGCATCATTGGACCCTACAGAAAAATGGGGAATTGGTACACTTAGCATAAATACACATGTGAAATTGAAGACTGAAACTGTTATGTGTACAATAAACTGCAATAATACAAAATGGACAAACATGACAAATGATGATATGAGGAAGATAAACTTCTAACTCAGGAAGGCTATCAGAGGAAGGAGAAAACAGTCTGTCCCCTTAGAAATTACAGACAGGAAGAAACAGACTGTAGTCCAGGGTTACCTCAACGTAAAAGAGGCAGGAAAGCAAAGTATGTATAAGAACAGACACTGCCATAGTCAGGCTAGATTATAGAAGATATTCAAGAGAGTAGTAAGAGATAGTGCTAAGTAATTGTCGGAGACAAAATTTAGCAGGGAATGCAATTCCAAGTTAAAGAGTATAAATTTTATTATATATGAAGTCAAGATCATTAAAGATTTTTTATAAAGGGAAAACTAATCAGCTGTATTTTAGGAAGATCAATTCGATGATATTCAAAGGTGGAAACAACAAAAAGTGATAAAACAAAGAATTATTAGTGATGTGATGAAGAAGTTTTCTTTAAAAATACACTTTAATATTACTACAGACACCAGTTTGCTACAGACACTAGATAGTTGTTTGTCCACTCCACTTACAAGAGGCAAAAGAACATCTCTGGACGTATGAGTTTGTCATAACTATAGAATTATCTTCTAAAATAAAAATGTTTTTTCTTCTTCTATTCCAGAATTCTGTACTTAATGTATTTTCTAAATACCTAAAAATACGTATGGCAGTCAAGAGATGGATTAAATATCAGCCTTATCAGTACAATGTAAATAGAAATCATTAAGGGTTTTCCTGGACAGACTGTAAGGATTCTACTAAGCCTTTGGATCAAATATGCATATTATATTGGACTCTTCACAGTTTCTGTGGCATATATTTCTCTTATTTGCTTACTACTTTCCAGTAAATGTTTAATATCCTTTCTTTTAGCTAGAGTTATACAAGGGGATAGACTGAACTGGATTCTCTTTTCTTGGGTAAACTAGATCAATTACCAATGTTTGGAACTGGCAAATGCTAATGAGCCAATAAACATGTATCTCTTCCAGGAATTTCTGAGCTTCAGATTCCAGCATTCAGGATGATTAGTTCTAAATATGTTTTCTGGTGGAAACTGAAGAAGATGCCCTTTGCTATATGGGCTAAAAATGGACTGCTCCCTCACTCTCAAGAGTATCAATAGATGGAGGATGTGAATAACTACAATTTCATATACACATAACTACTCTATTTCTTCTTTTATTGATGTAGTTGGTACATTATTTATAGAGAAAATACTTCTCAGAATAAAATACACCACCTTAAGCCAATAGGGTGACCAAGACACTTAAGACAGATCACATTTCTACTGATACATTCTGTCTTCAGAATTAAGAAATCTTGAAAGTAAGAGAGGGGTCAAAGATTTTCCAAATCCTTTCCAAAGGATTAAATAAGTATGCTTTATTTCTGGTAGCCAATAAGCACATTTTGAAAATCATATCCTTGTAGGTAATAAAAATGTCTTCCTAGTTTCTCACTACAAGCTTAACAAGGAATCCTTGTACTTGGTTTATCAGCATTTTTTGTGGTTATTTTTCAATAGTAAATTAGAAGCAGTTGTACCAGGGGCTTTAACTCAGTTACCACTAGATACTAGCTTGGTCCTCCTAAAATTAACAAAAAAATTTTGCGTAAGACGAAACTTCTTTCTGTGCAATTTCTACACAAACAAAAGTATCTATTGACAAATCAAAAAAAGGGGGGAACGATGTCTCTAAACTGAACCATGGCATTGTCTCAACTCAAAAATGCTGTCATCAACAACTCAGTATTCTTAAAGCCCCACAGGAAACATTTAATGATTTCCTCCAGAGGGTGCTATTTGTTTTTTAAATCCACAATTTCCCTACGGTAATCTCACAAGAGTATTATGGGATATTAAAAAATTCTAGGGAAACAACTGTGATAACTGATAACTGGTATACCCTGTATAAAAACTACTAACTAGGCTCAAGGTAATTTAAAGTTTCAAAGATAGTGCTACACTCTTTCCAATGCTGTTTTTTCTTTGCAAAGCTGGATTTTTGACAGTTTCTCTGTAGGAGTGGGAAATGAGAGTGACTGTATCCAATTTCATCTTAAGGTTGGAGAAACTATAGTGTTTGAATTTTGCATATCTAAGTTCAAGTAATAAGTGGTTATTTGTGAACAAAGATTTTGAAAAATCAAAACCCAAAAGACCTATTGTTTTCATTTATTAAGTTGTTAGCTCAAAACAAGTATTTGTCACAATAATCTGTATGTACATGTACGTACACACACACACACACACACATATTTTTAAAAGACTGATTTTATTTATGCATGCATGCAAGAGATGGGTTACAGGCTGTAAGTGCAAGGGCTGAGAGTATTTACCAGAGACTGAGTGGGGAGAAGAATAGGCAGATCTACTGAAATCCACTGCTGAGGGGAGCAGAAGGTCAGACATGAGTAGCCTGCTGCACCATGTGGGTTATACCCTGTCCAAGGATCGAGCTCATGCTGCAGTGGCTGTGGACAGCTTCACAGCACTGTGACTTAACCACCTGCCCCAGCAGGAAGGCCCCAATAACTCGTGTATTTGCATTCCACATAGTAATGAAGGGGTAAAATCACTGCAACACTAAAGGCATTGTGAAGAGAAAATCTATAAACATTTGTCTTAAATGGAATCTATTAACCCAAACAAACAATAATTGTCTAATAGAATTTTCTTTTTCAAATATTTAGTAGATGCCTAAATATACATAATACTTCTGACCAAATGACTCATATAGTTACTTGGTCTCTTACTTTCAGATCTCTTAATTACTTATAGTAAACCAGAGACTGAAGCATGAAACTCCATATTGCACTGCAAGATAAAATAGACTGAGCTTTCCAATGTCATTCCAGAATTAACCAGACAATGCACAAGTAAAATTGAAAAAGGAAAATTTTAAAAATAATTTCTGCATGATACCTGAGTGTGAGCTTTCAATAGTGGTGTCTGATTTGGAATCCATAGATGAAGGAATTTGTTTTAATTGTGGAACATAGTACATCTTCATCTCCCCAGAAGGTTTATATGGCAACAATGAAGGCTGGGCTAAGGAAATAAAGATCAGAACAATTGATAAGAAAACACTTATTAATTCATTAAACAAACATGGAGTACTTCCAATGTACCAGGCAGTGCTCAAAATTCTTAGAATACATCAATAAACTAAACAGAAAAGTACCTATACCTTTAAGAAAAAAATATTGTAACACTCTTGGGAAGGAAAATATTAATTATCTAGTATTTTAATAGATCATAAGGGATATGAAAGAAAATGTAAAGATGCTGAGGGAAATTATGAGTATTGGGAAAATTGAAACAGAATGAAGTTTAAATAGGGTGGTTTGGGTAGGTTTCACTGAGGAATTTTTAGCAATCTAGTCCGCATAGACTACTCTAAAAATAAAAGCATAGTATCTTATTGAACCCAAACTTGGTAACTGTTAATCCCTACTAGTGGGTCTAAGCCAGTGAGAAGTTGGTTTGTTAAGAACAACACCATGGGGATTACAATTGAGATTAAAAAAAAATGTACAAAATGATGTAAAAATAAACTGTTATGAAAAAATGAACAACAACAAAAAATGTATGGAGGAGAGAATAATTTAAACAACAGAAAAGAGTGTCACCATCTCCACTTCTGTAGTCATTATTGCTAGAATATTGATGAATAAGTTTTCTTCCTCTATGTATAAAAAGCTTGACAGTAATGGTAAAATTTACCATCTAGTTCAAAAGTTGCAGAAAATGAACAACTGTGCAGAATAACAAGGGACCTAGAGAAGTATGGCTATCAGGTAGAGATGGAGAATTCTGAGACAATCATTAACTTTTTGAATTACCAATAACTTTATATTTGGATGCAATAATTTTTTTTCAATAATTTTTTTTCAAATATAAATAAATATTTATTTATTTATACAGACAGAAGTGGGGTACAGGTCAAAGGTATAGGGGGTGAGAGGATTCACCAGAGACAGACTGGGGAGCAGAATAGGCAGATGTACTGAAATACACTGCTGAAGGGAGCAGCAGGTGGGTCAGCTCCCTGGCTGGGGTTGAACTTGTGCTGCAGTGGCTGCAATAACTTCATAGTGCTGTGCTTTAACCAGCTGCGCCACAGGGAAGGCCCTGGATACAATAATCTTAAAAGTTATTTTGGTCAACCTGCCTTTGGGGTAAGAAGCAACTAGACAATAAACAGTGGTTACTTCTGTAAAAGACTGTAAATACAGGAGAGGGGTGGTAAAGAAGAAAGGTCAATAGTAAAAATTTACTTCTCCAAAATATTGCAATATGTAACTAAGACGGGATTAATATCCAAGATATGTTCATTATCACTTCCAATGAGAGGCAGATGAAGCCTGTAATTAAAGACCATCTCATACCCATGAGAAAGGCACACATTAGAAAGACCCCCCCCACACACACAAGTATTGGAAAAAATGAAGAGAAAAAGGAACCCCATTACACTGCTAGAAATGTGAATTCATGTAAACATTATAGAAAGCAATCTGTATTTATCTTAAAAAACTAAAAATGGCAAAACATATTGATGGGCAATCCCATTCTTGGGCATATGCCCACAGAATTTGAAATCATCAACAAACAACCTAAATATTCCACATTATTCAAAACAGCATTATTTACAATAGCTTAAGACACGGAACAGCCCATTGACAGAAGATGGAATCAAGATGTGGTATGTATATAACAGGAAGTTTTATACAACCACAAGAAAGAATGAAATGCACCTATTTTTAAGAAAATGAAGGGAATTTGAAAGAATTTTGTACAGCAAAGTAAGTCAGAAAGATAAAAACAAACACTGGACATTTACATAGCAGAAAATTCACTAAAACATTTTCAATAAACATCCTGAGGGCTCTGAAGGTAAAGGTGGGGAGAGGAAAAAATAAGGGAATACAAAAGATGGAGGTAGGGGAAAATATTAAAGATACTAATACAAATATTTTCTTCAAATTAAATATATAAGCATATAACATTACTCTGAATCTTAATTCAGAGTAGTAGGTACATAGTCATATGTTTAACATACCATTCTTTGTATTTTAGAATGTTTTCATAAAAAAAAATTGTACTTTTGAATCCGCAGTATTATTAAGCAAATAATCCTTTAAAAGGAGTCCTTTTTCTCAGGGACTTATATGTAAAGGTAAAACCTTTACTAACATAAATTATGGCCTTTTTAGATAGATCCATTTGATGTGAGTAGAGATTTCAGATACACCTTCACAGGTATGTTTCCCTTCTTGTGTCTCTGCCAGAACACCACCATATCCCGGGCCCATCAATCTGGGCCTTAGATTGCATCATGTGGAATAAATCCAAACCATTTCTACAATGGAACAAGCTTAGCCAAACTCTAATTGACCCACAAGCTCGTTAGTAAGAATAGCAAGTATTTCCTGTTATTAAGTACTGAGATTTTTTTTTAGGCTATTTGTTATATGATACCACTGTAGTAATACATAACTGACAAAAGCGTTCCTTGTGATATCAAACTACATTTTTGGGGTATACTGTTATTTCACAATAAAGGTGTATAAGAAATATAACCATATTAATATATATACTTATTCAACTTAAATTTAATGCAATTTAAATGCCAAACCACACAATTTTCTTTATCATTTAGGCATATCCCATCTGTATCTACAGATAAAAGGTTTTTGTATACGTAGGAAAATCTTTAATATATTTTGAAGAAATTTATATAAGGCATTAAGTAGCAATTTAAAGTTTCCACCTTCATTTGGCAAAAAATGGAAACTTAATCATCAACTTTGCTGTTATTTGGTCTGAAAAAGAAAATAATAATCTAACTCTCAATTTTACACAAGCACTATTGAAATGTCATTGTCTTTATAGCATACAAACATTCTAATATAATTATAGTAGAGACTTACAGCTGTTATCAAAATCCATTTCTTCTAATCCTGGAAAACATAAGTAAACTATTTCTAATCTGTGACTGATATACTTCCAGGTCTAGTCCATTAAAATCTCCCGCATATACTTCTCCAAGCTTTTTGTCCCTATCAGTTGACTGTGCTGATAAACACAGGTAAGGTCATCATGAGTATCATGTTTTAAGAACAACAGGTCACAGTCAACCTGGGTCCTTGGTTATTGTTATAAATAATAAATAAACTGTATTGTTTTTGCACTATGTTATCTTGCTAGTTAGTTGTAATTACTATAATACAAAATGCCAATAGTTTACCTACCCACCTAAAATTGAACCTCAGTCATTTGTAAGTTTTTATGATTTGCATTCTTATTACAAGTATCATGACATGAAAATACGCCAATGCGAAGCAGAATGAGCTCCATATATGGTGTTAACTCCACTAGAAGATTAAAACATAGTAAGTCATATTCTCTTCAATTATGTAAGTAATGTGTGTAATCACAAGGATCTTAATACTTAAAATTAGAATTCTGACAAGGAAGATCCAAATAACAATTTTCAAAGATAATTACACCAACAAGTTGGTAATCCACCCTAAAATGTAATGATATTCTCTTACCATCTGTGCCACGAGAAACAGTAATCTGTTGGATTGATGATGAGGAAGCAAGTTTTATGGGAACTTTGCTGAGGATCTTTTGGGTTTTGGGTTCTGGAATTGCCTGTGTAAGATCTTGATCAGTAATAAAAATCTCAGATGAAAGCAAAGTTTTATCTGGACTTTCTGTTGTTATCTGAGTGACTGCATCAGATGATAATTTTCCAGAAAAGGCTGAAAATGGTGTCTTAATCTCTTCTGAAGGTCTGAACAAAATAGACAAAAGGACATAGCAGGTCATATCCTTGACTTATCAAGTATAAGAGTCATTTTCCAAAATTTCAAGGAATATTTAAATAATTTCAAGGAATGTTTTATGGAGACACATCAATCTCAAAAAGTTATTTTTGTAATACTCTTAACTTTCTTATATACTTTCTACTTGTGATTATGCATGAGCTTACTTTTATTTATTTTAGAAGCTTTTAATTTCAATATAGAAACTATTATATAATTTAGCTAAGGAAAAGGTATTCGTCAGTGAAAATATGTACATTCCGTTTTTAAAAATTGCTAGAAGTTCACTATAAGTAAGCATGTACAAAAATAAACAAAACCCAACATTTTCTTTAAAGGAATTTGTTTCAGGGTGGGGGAAACAGGTTTTTTTTTAGGTTGCAATTACATATTAAAACAGAATGGAATAAATGATAAATAATAGGTAGGGGAGACAAATACTTCCAAATGATAAGTGTGTATTTTATAACCTTAGGATATAAAGTTTAAATTCTCTCTCCCCACTTGAAAATGGGCAGCACTTAGGGGCTGGATTCCAAACAGAAGAGTGAAAAAGGAGTAGTAACTTAATAATGGAAAAAGAAACCTGGCAAACACAAACATCACAACTCCAGTGATGATAGTTCACCTCAAGAGTGGTACCATGTATAGTCTCTGCTATGATGTGAAAAGATAGTTTGCTCCTGTGATATTCTTTGCTAAAATCCACAACTCCTGTCTAATCATGAAAAAAATATCAGCCAAACCAACACTGAGGAATATTCTAAAAAATATCAAACCGGTACTTCTCAACATTGCTAAAATCATGAAAAACAAGGAAGGAATGAAGAACTATCTAATCCAGAGAGGACCAATAGCTACCAGATATGATAACTAATTGAAAAGAATGTGATACATTGGACCCTGAAACAAAAAGGTCATCAATGAAAAAACTGGTGAAATTCACACAATAGCTAACAGTAATGTCAAATGGGTTTCTCAATTTTTGATAAAAGTACCATGGTAATGTAAAGTGTAAAAAGTAGGAAAAACTGGGAGAGTAGTATACTGTTTGCATCTTTTCTGTAAATCTAAAATTGTTCAAGAAATAAGTTATCTTTTTTAAAAAATGGAGAAACATGGATTTGTAATGTTTATATCACAAAAACAGAAGAACTTTTGGATTATACCTTACATACTATTCACTAACTGAAAATGACAATTACGAGAAAGAAAACAGACCATTTTCTCTTACAAATTTAGGAGAAAAACCCTAAACAAAATATTGGACACCAAATGTTACATGCACACAGTATATTCTGTGGGCTACCTTTCTTTATAACAAATACATACATTAATGCTTGTGTGAATATCTACCAAGGTCATTTAGTCCAGGAGCAAAGGTGAGCACTCAAAAATCAATGAAAAATCAAGCAAAATTTATTCACTACATAAAGGGAGGAAAAAAGCATATAATCATATTCATATAATCAGAACATGCATTTGATAAAATTCAGTAATTATGTATGATTAAAAATAAAGGGATAACAAAGGAAAAACCATCATATTTATAGTGAAATGTGGAGAATACTCACTGTAAGATTAGGTATAAAATAAAGAGTGCCAACTCAATCATTCCTATTTAGGGACTTCTCATGCTTATGATATGGTTTTTCAAATCATCTGTTTCTTCCTTGAAATATCAAATCACAAGCATGGAAAGTAAAAGGGCAATAAAGGCTTCTAAAAAACAAAAGCCCAAGTTTCTAGGTAGGTTACAAATGAATTTCATTAAACCTCTGAAGAACTAATGCCCATTTTGCATTAGTTGCATTATTGTATCTTGTACTTTTTAAAAATACAACACTGAGTGGCCATGTGAGTTGGAGCAAAATGTTTTAATTTCTTCAAATCTTAGGTTTTATGTATCTGTAACTCTAATAAGTATACTAAGTATAAAGTGAAGTAGGCATCTACCACAGTGGCTGGTATGTATTCAGAACAAAGGGCAGTTATCATTATTCATATTTATTTTCTTCTCATTCAAGGAATTCAGCTCTAAAACTTGGCATTTTATAAATGGAAAATTAAGCACTGCATATAAATTTGTCAATTCTAACATTAAAAAAATTCTAATATTAGAAAAATGTACCAATACTGATTTCTATAACACCCTCTTATTGGTCACACTAAAACCAGATTGATCTTGTGGTTTTTTTCCCCCAATGCAATTCTCAACTAAATTTTAAAGCTACACAGAACATTTAAGCATTCCAACTGTTTTCTTCTACCTTTCCACATCATCTCACATGTGAATGTCAAAGATTAAAAAATAGCTTTGTCTAAGGTAATAGTTCACAGAGGAGTTAGAAGCAAACTTCAAGATTTGAGGCTATAATTGTACATGTTGAACAAACTCTTGTTTGATTCAACAGACTACATTTGAATGTCCATTGTGCTGATTATACAAGAAGCACTATCAGTGTTTCACTTTTCCAGAGGGTATGAAAGGTTACCACCTGACACAAGCTATGCAACCTCTGTCTACAGACACGGTAGCGATGGAGGGGAAATGCTCTGAAAAATCACTTTCCATCTGAAAAATCACTTTCCACGCTAACTTATGTTATGACCTCCCTTTTTTGTATAATCGTAATATCAAAATATTCTGAGCAACCTTCAGTTTACAATTGGATTGCCTCAGCCTCAGAAGGCACTACCTGGCCCTGACAAGCAAGCACTGCATCAGGGTAAGAAATTCCTCTTGAAGTCAAAAGTCATTAAATAACTAGCTGATTAATAAAAACAAATGGCTGTTACAGCAAAGTCTTTCTCACTGCCAGACTGAAGAAAACCCAATCTTAACACTCTATCTCACATAGCCTTCTTTTCAGTTTCTAAATAACCACTCAAGCTTTCTACTATCTAGTCTTTAGATAAGGAAATTCACCCAAGTCACCTATTATACAGAACTAATCAGGTTTTCTACCATCTAGACTTCAAGAAAACTCATTTAAACTTACTAACAAGTTTTTCAAAGAACCTTACCTTACTTTGATTTCCTCTTCCTGCCCTCACTTTACTTCACCCCCCTAGGATGTCTCTATGAGAATGAAAGCCCTTAAGTAATAGATTTATGTTTAAGGGACTTTATTTTGGTCAATCTTCACTGTTGTAGATACAGTAATATTAGTCTTAAACTTTGTGAATCTATGTACCTGTTTTAACCCTGATAGATTGATTTTAAAAATATTATAATCTCAACTAAAGGTCAAAACGACCCCAGACTATTCTTAGCAAAAAGGTGATTGTGATCTCAGCCCATTTCATATGCTAATGTCATCCCTCAGCCTACTTGAAGTGTATAAAATAAACCTCTGCTAAAAGCAGAGCAGGAAGACTTGCACCCAACTCCCATTCCCGTGTCTTCCTCATGCCTGCTCCCCTTTTTTCCCTTTTTCCCCTTTTTCTAGGAAATCTCCGCTCACCGACGCCATTTCCACCTTGAGACCCTGCCTGTTCTGCCCCCCAGTAATCCGTGATTGGGGACAAAGAGTCTCCGACAACCACCCACTTACCTTGTGGTGTTAACATGAATATTAAATGACATAACATAGGAAAGTGCCTCACATCATGACTACCACATGTGCACGCTGAATAAACATTTTTCCCTTCCTCCTTTCCAAGCCCAGTGTTCTCTACTGGGAAGAGGTACAAACATTAAAGTAGAAACATTAAATACACAGGGTAATCATGTTTAGCCATATTGTAAGAGACTTGTTAATATCAAATCAAACTGAAAAAAAAAATCTTGAAATTAGATGTAACAGTAAAAAGCTAACACATTTATGCCTGAACTGGATTTCCTTTGCTACAATATGCTGTGCAATGGAACAGCACATCAGAGTATGGCAATAATGTTGATATACATTACTGGCAATGTTCATCTTGATAAACTGGCTAAAGAGATGTCTGCTGGGATTCTCTACTAGCAAGTAATGTTTTTATTGTTGAAGAAATTATAGAGTGTGGGGAGAAGGCAAGGGCAAGACAGAGTGAGAATGACAGAAAACAAGGGCAAATACATGCATGCATCCCTCTCAAAGCCTGGTCTTCAGCACAGATATGTCCAACACTGTAAATAAGGAATTAGTAAATTGTACCATTGGGAGATTAAAGATTCTTCTCATATTTAAAAATATTGTGGTCAAGTCTTGTCAAAAGCTTCTTTGAAAGAACATACCACTTTCAAACATGTTCTCTCTTAAATATTTACCCCATAATTAGTTAGCTACAACTTCCCTGAAGAAAAAAAACTACTGCCCTTTCCCAAGAACTTCTATTTGTGGGAGCATTTAGATCCTTTATCAAAAATTCCATCAGCGTGCTTGATATCACAACGAGACTCACCTATCTGCAGATACTGGAGTACCTTCTGGATTGGAATATCCTTCCAAATCTGAAATGTTCACTTGTGTTTGCCTTGAAGTTACTGACTGACTATTTTGAAAAGGTGTAATTTTCAAGTCCTGAGTATTACTCTCTGGAAGAGGAGACTGTACAACTTGTAAATCCGGTGAAGATTTTGGTCCTAGAAAATCTAGAAATTCTTGACCTCGCACTATAGGTTTACTGGTCAATAATTTGGAGGCCGGTTCCAATGATCTTGAAGATATAGTTTGTGGGTCAGAGTTAAGCTCACTATTCATCCTTGTTTTAGCAGCAGGATCCAGTGAATGAAATGTCGTATCTAAGGTTCCACTATCCAACTTGGAAGGAGTCTTGGGACCAAAAGTTATACGAACACAAGAAATTGCTTTTCTATTTGAAGGTGGAGTAGATGCAGATGTTACTGATGTATACTGATTTGGGGTTGACTGGGAGACCACATTATTGGAGTTGGGTTCAATATTTATCACATTACTAATGTGTGATTTATATTTATGTTGATTCTTCTTTTCTACTATACAATCCTTATCTTGAGGAAGGGGAGAAGGGTGTTTTCTTATGTGGTAATCTTTATTTGGGGCTTTGCTTTGTTCAAAGAGTTTACGTTGCTCAAGAAAAATGGAATAAGGAGTGTCTGAAGCAACACTATCCTGACCTTGAGGGGAGGGTAATTCATTTTCTTTCATCTGATGATCTACATGTGGTGCTTTACTTTGTTCAGAGAGTTCTCGTTTTTCAAGAAAAATGCAACAAGGTAGGTTTGGAGCCACATAATCCTGACGCTGAGGAGGGGGAGAATGTTTTCCCACATGATGACCTGTAAGTGGTAATTTGTACCGCTCGAAGAGCTCTCGCTGTTCAAGGAAAATTTGCGAAGGAAAATCTGGAGTTATAGTTACATTCTTCTCTTTTACAGATTGTGTGGAACTTGGCCTGTCCATGCTAATGAAGGTATGGTCATCAGAAAAGTGAACTTCCTTAAAATTGCTAGAATTTGCATGAGTACTGGGCTCAAAATGACTACTTTTAAAATGTGACCTTTCTAAGGGTTTTTCTTCTTGGTGAGAAAGCTCAACAGGTGATTTTTGGTTTTGTCTACTACTTTCTGCTAAAATAGTCACAGCTTTATCTGGTGAGTGACCAATAATTTTAAATGATGAAGGAGAACAGGTTTTCTGTTTTAGATCTCTAGAAAGATTTTCCTCTTCAGTGAAATGAGAATTAAATACCCCCACAGATGCTCCAGTACATTGGCTACCTTCAGTAACACCAACCTTAAAAACAGAGGAATCTGAAATGCATTTAGAGTGCCGGTGAGATGAAAAAGTGATGGAGGTCGTAAACTTTTTCATGGATTCTGGGGGTGGCAATTGTGATGAACAACGTGATGGAAAATGACAATCTATTTCTTCAGGTGGAAGCATATAAGCAGGATCTACTAATTCTGACAGCCAAGGATCCATCTTTTCATGGAAAGGCATTTGAAGACCCTCACTAATTTTGAAATCATCAGCTGTAAAGTTTTCAAATGGGGAATGACTTTGAAACTGCAAGGAATTCCAAACTTTGAAATGGGGCTTGCTATGGTCTAGTGATTTACAAAGATTAATGTGCCTGCTCCTCCATGACGATGGGCTTCGTTGTCCTCTGATCATTTCTGAGGGTTCAGCAGATCTGAAAATACAAGGGTGTGTATCCAGTTGTGGTTGTTGTTCAGCAGTTAGAGTCCTGAAACATCCTTTCTCATGGCTCTCAATTATAATGTGACTACATAGAGCTTCAGGTTTGCATCCTATTCCCTGTGGACTCTGTAAACCCTAAAAGATAAAAACAAATAATTATTTAGAGTATTACAAATAGTTATGTTTTAAAAATCAGTTTTATATCCAGGCTACAATTTGACCATGAAAGTCATGTTGAACAACAAAACAAGTAAGACAACAATAAGAAAAAGTCAGTTAAAGGACAGACATTTATTACACAGAATAAAATGGTTCACAACTAAAGTTATTTTCTCCTAAAATTTTTTGCTGAAGCAATGAAAGAAAAGACTATTGCCTTTATTTTATTTTAGTAATGGAGATTCCTGTTCCCAACTGGAGACACTTCCAGTTCCTTCTGCAGCTATTGTGAGCATATGACTAGGTTTAGCATATACCCTACTACTTAACAACCAAGAATAGGAGAAAGAACTTCTCCTATACTTCTTCCTAGGGTACAGGAAGCTAACATAAGTATACATTTGAGATTTGTTTTACATATAAAGTCATAACTTGGCATTCTTTTTGATCTAGTCACATTTGGTGCCCTAAAAAGTATTTTAAATTATGCTGCCACTTCCCATGTAATACAATAGATGTACTTTTACATGTTCCAACTACTAAATAAAACTAAAAATCATGAACATTATTTATAAAACAAACTTTCTGATGTAAAACAGGCAGACTGATTAAGGACCTTGGGACCTGAGAAACAGCATGGTGTGAGATTCCTGGGTTTTCTTTTTACCTTATACATCTCACACCTGGAACTGAAGAAGCTAGCCATCCAGGAACAAAGACAGAGTTCTAACAAAACCTTATCTTGCTCGGGCCCTCCCTGGTGGTGCAGCAGGTTAAAACACAGCACTAAGAAGCTAAAGCCACTTCAGCATAAGTTCGATTCCCACTTCGGAGCTGACCCACATGGAGTGGCAGACCTCTCCTTACCCTCCTATTACTCCCCTCAGCAGTGTACTTCATCGGTTGGCCTGTTCTGTTCCCCACTCTGCCTCTAGTGAATCCTCACCACCCCTGCACTTCTGGCTTGCACCCTAGCTCTGTATGCATAAATAAATCTTTAAAACAAAACAAAAACCTTATCTCATTACCTTAGAAAAGTTAATGTGAAGTCCAGCCAGACAGAAAACTTTTAGATAGTAACTGCTCAATTCCAGTCAAACCACATAAGAAACCTGTGACCTCACCTTCCCCCACCAGTTAGGGTAAAATAAGGAACCTAGGCTTCCACTGTTAATAAGACATCCTCAACACTCAAGCCAAGGTGGTATGCAGATAGCCAAGCAGGAGCCCAGAACTTATTTTCTTCCTTGCAGAGCTACCTCTGTGAAGTCAGTAGAGACCACCTGGGGAAATCAGATGTTCATACTCTCTCATCAATAATGAAATACTTTGTTACTTCCTTCCTTTCATAAGTACAAGCTAGAAGAAAAATACTTACAAATTTCATATCCAGTAAAAGGCCTATATACACATATATAAAGAACTCTAAAACGAACAGTTAAAAAAAATCCAATCAGAAAAATCACCATAAAACATAAGACATTTTAGTAAAATAGGACAGAAACAGGAAATAAGGGTATGAAAGATGTTCAGCATTAACCATTAAAGATTCAAATTAAAAACACAATGAAATCAGAGGCCTTTCCTCGTGGCACAACGGGTGAGGAGGCAACATTGCAAGCTAGCTGCCTCCACTTCAGTGCGAGTTAAATCCCCAGCCCCGGAGGTGACCCCGGAGGTCACCCACTGCTGCTACCTTCAGCAGTGTACCTCGTCAGTCTGCCTGTTCTGCTCCCCACTCTGTGCCTCGTGAATCTTCTCACCACCCCTGCACCTCTGGCTGATACCCCAGTTTAAAATGCATAAATAAATCTTAAAAAAAAAAAAAAGAAATCTCATTACACACACCTATTAAGATGGTCAAAATAAACAATATTTAGGAAGCAGGAAGAACCCCGGGGGTGGGGGGGGCCGCTTCAGGAAGCGCCCCAGAGGAGCCCATGGCCAAATTCCCAGCCTAAGGATCTTTGCCTGAATCAAAACCCGCACATCAGAGTCAAGACCGCCGTCATAGGAAGTTGGAGCCCCGCCCCCTAGCGTCAGGGGCCAGAAATGCAGGGGGCACGAAAGCCACCGTGACCGCAGGAGAGATTACTTGGATTCAGCTCCTTCATTTATATAACAAGGAAGAAACTTACATCCTGGTTCCTAAAAAGCTCTTATAACGCCATGAAATAAAGCAACAAGACCTGCAGGTAATTATATTATTACCAGCAGAAAGATTCATTGGGGTGTATAAATTGACTACTTAGTGCTTCAATGACCAACTGGATTGCCTAAATGAGTTATATCTCCGACTTTGATGACAAAAGTTGTATTGATTGACAAAAGCAGTATTGTCAAAAAAAGGAAGCCTGGACAAGATACTCTAGCTGAGAGCATGTAGCTGTGCCTACCTGAGATAAAGACTGGGGTAAAGGTTTGTGGGAACAGACCAGGACCCTATTTGTCTGGGGTATTGCCAATTACTGGCCAACATGAGCTCTTCAGGCAACATGCTTCAGCATGCACATACCCATATCTCTAGTGTTACATTTTGTCATGGGGGAGAGGCAAGATAATGTTTTTCTGTTTGTTTTTAAGTGACTATACTACAGGATGGTCAAGCTGTGCAATTAACAGGATCACTTAAAATTCTCTGGTACAGTAACCCTGGGAAATGATGTGTTAGTCTTTCAGTAAACTAAATATACAATTACCATACCACCCAGTAATTGCACTTCTGGGCATTTATCCCAGAGAAAGACATGAAAACCCCTAAACATGAATGACACAAGCTATGCAACGTCCATCGTCTGACAGATTCCGGGTGGATCGGGATAAGCTCTGAAAAATCAGACTGTCCACTGCTAACTTATGTTATGACCTCCCTTTTTTGTATAAACATAATATCAAAATATTCTGAGCAACATTCAGTTTACAACTGGTTTGTCTTAGCCACACAGGCGGCTGCTGGTTCAGGCAAGCTGCCCCAGGGTGAGAAATTCCTGTCTCCTGAGACAAAAGCCAAGCCCCAGGAGCAATAAGACCCCAGGACATAAAAAACTCCTGGGAAGCTTCCTTGGTTTCTTTGAATAAAAAATAAGCTTCAGATAAGGCTCCCAGGGCATAAGGACTCAGGGATAAATTTTAACCTTGACTACACAGGTGTTGTTTGATATACAACTATATAACTTTCTCTTAATTTACTCCTTTTTAAAACAAGCACTAACTACTCTCTGCTAGCCTTAAATTAGCCACTAGCTTTTCTTTGGACAATCACTGATAACACTACTAACACAATTTATTACTACCCCAAGACCCCTAACAACCTTTTGTTAACAAGCTCACCCTTTTCCAGACCCCTCTTCCTTTAATGATAAGTAGACAGCTGTATAGATAACTGTCACAAAAACGTATAACTTAGCATACCATAAATTGTAAACAGAAGAATGTTTTTTCCCTTTATCCTTGAGAATGTTTTATGGAGATATCTCATTAACTTACCCTATGCATTATTACAATTAACTACTTGCTACACAGTATAAATAAAGACCTGCTGAAGGAAAAGCGGGAAGACTTGCACCCTATCCTGACTCCCGTGTCTTCCTCACATCCGTTCCCCTCTCCCCCTTTTTGGAATATCTGCTCTCCGACGCCTTCCCATCTTAGGGTCCTGTCTGTGTTGCCTCGAGACACCCCAAAGGTTGGAGCTGGTCTCCGACACATGAATATGTAATAGCCAAAAGCTGGGAAAAAAACAGCATGTCATACAATAATAAATGAATATTTAAACAAACTGTGATACACTCATACTATGGAATAGTACATAGCAATAAAAAAGCAGCTATTGCTGTAACAACCTGGATATTCTCCAGAGAATTATGTGAGTGAACAAATTTTGATACCAAAAATTTGTGTACTCCATGACTTCATTTATGTGATATTCTTAAAATGAAAAAAGCTATAGAAATGAAGAGATTTGACAGTTTATTAGTTGCTAGGGATTAAGAAAGGCAGAAAGAAGTGGATGTAACTATTGAGAAAAGGGTATAGGGCCTTCCCTGGTGGTGCAGCGGGGTTAAAGCACAGCACTAAGAAGCTAAAGCCACTTCAGCATGAGTTCGATCCCCACCTGCCCCGGAGGTGACCACATGATGTGGCAGACCTCTCCTGACCCACCCACTGCTCCCCTCAGCAGTGTACTCTGTAGATCTGCCTGTTCTGCTCCCCACTCTGTCTCTGGTGAATCCCCTCACTGCCCCTGCATCTCTGGCCTGTACCCCAGTTCTGTATGAATAAATATAAATAAATCTTTTAAAAAAAGTGGATATAACTATTATGGAGCAACATGAGCAATCCCTGTGATGTAAGTATTAAGTGTTCTAACTGCATTAATGTTAATATCCCGGTGGTGACTTGTGTTTTTTTTGCCAGAGGTTACTGTTTGGGTAAGTTGGGCAGAGTATAAGTTCTCTTTCTATATTATTTCATACTACTGTATGTGAATCTGTAAAATACTGAATATTTAAGTTAAAACACTGAATATTTTTTAAAAGTCCCAAATTAATTAGAGACTACTGGGCAAAACTAAAATCATACAAATACCACTTTCATTACGTGGCTTCTTATTATCCATACTACCTGATCCATACTAATAAATAAATACCCCAAATTTGAGAAACAATCCAGATTCTTAGAATTAGGCATGATTATATTTACACTCATCTATAAAAATATTTCTTCTTCATTTCCAGCAATTATATCTTATCAATTTTGAATATAGTAAATCCTGCCTACTCCCATCACCTCTTTCAAATTTTGTATTAAGTATAAACATCTTTCATAATAACATAATCATGAATTTCTTAATTCCATTTTGAATTTTTTTTACAACATGGTGTTTGGCAAATACAGATTTTGTCATATAAACCAACAAAATATGTAATGGACTCTTAAATGTTACGTGTAGTTCAACAAAATCCACTTTGTATTAGGAAAGTATCTACAACAGATACCCAGCAAACTAAATGGTGAAAAAAGAAATACTTTTGGGGCCTCCCTGATGAAGGAGTTACAATCTCAGTGCTATCAAGTTATCACCAGCCACTGCAGCATCAGCTCAATCCCTGGCTAGGAAGCTGGCCCACATGGGACAGCAGACCTCTCCCCTCAGTAGATCTACCTGTTATGCTCCCCAGTGTCTCTGGGGAATCCTCTCACCCCTTGCACATCTGGCCTACATCCCATTTCTTGTATGCATAAATCAATAAAAATAAATCTTAAAAAAAAAAAAAGATACTTTTTTCCTCTTACAACTAACCAGGGTAATAAGGAAAGCAATTAAAGTAATCCAGATGTAAAAGGAAGATATAAGTCTATACTTGTGACAGATGGCAGGCTCTCCTAAATAGAAAATCCCAAGAAAACACACAAAACCAACAAGGACTAACAAGTTCAGCAAAGTTGAAGGATGCCAGTTCAGCATACAAAAGTTAAATATGTATTAATACACAGTGAACAATTCCACTAACAACAGCACAAAAAAGAATAAAATACTTAATATATGTAACAAAATAGAGACAATATAAAACACCATTGAAAAAATTATAGAAAGCTGAAATAAACTGAAAACCGGCTTAAAGGGCTAGAAGACTTAAATATTGTTATGGTGGCAATGTTTTCCATATTGACCTACAGATTCAATGAAATTCCTATCAAAATTCCCAGCTAGCTTTTTTTTTTTTTTTGTAAAAACTGACAAACATCTTAAAATTCATGTGAATATTCAAGGGACCCAAAGTAACCACAACAATCTTGAAAATAATGAACAAAGTTGGAGAAATCACTCTCTGGTTTCAATACTTAATAGACAGCTACATTAGTTTGAGGCAAGAGTGATACACACAGGGACAAATATGTAGACCAAGGGAACAGAAATGACAGCAAAGAAATAAACACCAACATTTATGACAAATAGGCCAAGAAATTCATGAAAAAGGAAATCTTTTTAAAAAACAGTGCTGGGGACCCTCCCTGGTGGCACAACGGGTTAAAGCACAGCACTAAGAAGTGATTCACAGCCAATGCAGCATGAGTTCAATCCCTGGGCATGGAGGTGACCCACACAGTGTGGCAGACTTTTGCTTCTCGCCCGCTCGTCCCCTCAGCAGTGTATTTCAGTTCCTCTGCCTGTTCTGCTCCACACTCTGGCTCTGGTGAATCCTCTCACCCCCTACACCTCTGGCCTGTACCCCAGTCCTGTATACATGGATAAATAAATCTTTAAAAAAAAAAGTTATTTCTGAAGGACATGCAACAAAAGTATATTGTCTTTATGTTTATATCTGTGATTTCTTTTGGAAGAACCATGTTTTACAGAAAGAAAACATTTCAGCTTACTGGGTTTACAACAATGAGAATACATCTGTGCCATATATAATCTGGACTGCCTCAAATTAAAACATCTATATATAAAAGTACACAACAGAGTAAAAAGGCAATCTACAGAATGGGAGAAAATATTTGCAAATCATCTATCTGATAAGGGGTTATAATCTAGAATGCACAAACAAGTCTTTCTACTTAAAACAAAAACAAAAAAAAAAAAAAAAATCAAAATGGGTAAAGGGGGCCCTCCCTAGTGGTGCAGTGGGTTAAAGCACAGCACTAAGAAGCTAAAGTCACTTCAGCATGAGTTCAATCCCCACCTCGGAAGGTGGCCCACATGGCACTGTAGACCTCTCCTGACCCACGTGCTGCTCCCCTCAGCAGTGTACTTCATCCATCTGCCTGTTCTGCTCTCTGCTCTGTCTCTGGTGATCCCTCTCACCGCCCCTGCACCTCTGGCCTATATTCCAGTTCTGTATGCATAAATAAATAAATCTTTTTAAAAAATGGATAAAGGGCTTGAATAGACATTTTGATAAAAAAAAAAGACACATAATTAGACAAGTACATAAGACCAATATTCAACATCACTAACTGGGAAATGCAAATTAAAACCACAGTAAGTTATCATTTCACACCTATATGATGACCACTATCCCCACAAAATAAACCAAGAAATAGCCAGTGGTACTGACAATGTGGACAAATTAAATCCTTGTGCACATTTAATGGTAATGTAAAATGGTATTGTCATGAAGGAACACAGCATAACAGTTCTACAAAAACTTAAAAATAGAATGAGCACATGATCCAGCCCTTCCATTTCTGGACTTATACTCAAAACTTCAAACAGGATACAAAAAGACATTTCTATAGCATTATTTCTATAGCATTATTCACAATAAACAAAGTGAAAGTAACTCTATCCACTGATGAATGAAGGGATAAATATAGTTTACACATAACAATGCTACTAGTTGTCCTTTAGAAGGAAAGAAACTCTGACAAGTGCTACAACATGGATGAACCTTTATAATCTAACACTAATGAATGAAAAACAATTTCAAAGACGAGTAACTTGATTGACCCTCTTTTCAGAGGCACCAAAAAATCAAATTCACAGAAATTAGAATGGCAGTTGTCAAGGGTTGCAGAAGGGAGGGTGGAGAGCTATAATTTAATGGATAAACTTTTCAGTTTTACAGAAAGCAAACATTTCAGGTTCCTGGGTTTACAACAATGAGAATAGTTAAGACTACTGTACTGCACACTCAAAAGTAATCAGGAAAGTAAATTTTTTGTTTATGTATATTTAACCACAATTTTATAAAGTAAAACAGTTTAATTGCCTCAAAAGAAATCAAAGTTCTAAATGTAAAAACTTAAATATATGAAGAAAATAGTCTTTGTGATTTCTTAATATGAAACATAAATCATAGAAAATTAAGGTCTAATAATTAGATTTTCATCAAAATAAAAACTTTTGGGCCCTCCCTGGTGGTGCAATGGGTTAGGACACTGCACTGCAAGCTGGCCACAGCCGCTTCAGTCTGAGTTCCATACAACCCCAGGTGATTCACATGGTGTGGCAGACCTCTCCTGACCCACCCTGCTGCTCCTTTCAGCAGTGTACTTCATTGATCTGCCTGTTCTGCTGTTCTTATCTAATGAAGAAAAAAATCAAGCACATGAAAAGACGATCAATATCATTAATCATTAGTGAAATGAATCAAAAACACAATGAAGTATGACTGCTCTTCCATCAGAATAGTTATAAGCAAGAAATAAGTAACATGTTGGGAGGGACCTGGAGTAAAAGAAAAACCCAATTCTCAGAAGAGTACGTATCATGCTGCCTCCATCTACTATAGAGTCAAAAACCATACTAAACATCAAGAAAACAACACATTCAGGGAAAGAGATAGACACAACTTCAGTGGCATTTGAATTAATTCTATTTCTCTGGCTGGAGGGCCAAAATGCAGACATTTTTACTTTATTTTTTATAACTGTTTCACATGTTCTTTTTTATGAATTAAAGTTAACAGTGGAAGGGTATTATTAAAAAGAATGTCAAATATACGCAAACAGGAAAATATTCTTATTCTTTTTTTAATAATATAATAGTTTATTTTTACATCATTTTGTACATTTTTTTTTTTCATTTCAACTGTAATCCCTGTGGGTTTCCCATCACCGAGTCACCCGTGTGCCATCACCATAGTCCCGTGCACTTCCTTCCCCCCTGCCCCCATTTTTGATCCCATTCCCCACTCCACCCCCACAAAATGTCTCTGGTATATGGCTGTTCATTATTCTTATTATTTTCTCGCCTGGTCCATTATACTCCTGCTATGAGTAAAACCATCCGGTATTTTTCTTTCTCTTTCTGGCTAATCTCACTAAGCATGATCTTTCCCAGCTCCATCCAAGTTGCTGCAAAAGACATGTGTTTCTTTTTGGTTGCTGAGTAATATTCCATTGTATATATGTACCACATCTTTTTAACCCAATCATCTACTTTTGGGCATTTGGGAGGAAAATATTCTTAACCAGGGAAAATACAGAGAGAATAGCTAGACTTCATCTGCATCTCAGGCTATCACCCTCAAGGGAAAATAAGAATAATACCAACATATTGATAAAACAAATTCATTCTAATTTTCCTAGAGATTCTTTTCTCAGTAGAAAATTTGGAATCAGTAAAAACCTAATCCTTAAATCTTAATTTTTGAAGAATTAAGACAAAGACTAGCAATGACTCAACTGGAATCCTCAATGCCCAGGTTAATAGATGCAAATTACAATACACTTCTTTCCAACATCTAGATTTATTTCCTACCTTGGACAAAGCAGTTGTTCCCTCATGATGAAACAATTTTGCTTTGATCTCTTCTACTTTTCTCCGGTCATCTTCATTTAATTCTGAAATTGAGTAGCCACACTCATATTCATGAGCCAAGTTAAACTTCAGGTTCCAGGCTGGAGAGAAAGCATAAAAACACTTGAGATAACACACATCATTAGTATAGCTAATTTAATGTCTACCATAATACTTAGCAACGGTGTGTACTTTCAGTTATATGTATTTTTAAAAGTTTCTGAGAGATATCACCTCATTGAAATAATTTTTAAGCCATATTCTACAGATATTTTTCCAGATGTGGATGTAAATACAGTATTCAATGATTGTTATTTTAATCATGCTTCCAAAATAGACAGTTCCTTTGCCTCCCTTATTAGTTCCTACTTCATTTTCTGCCAATATTATAAAATAATAAATAAAACTTGAGAGTTTTCTGGGGGAAAAAATATACATAATTGATAGATGGAATGGTATAAGCAGTTAATCTCAAGGGAAGATTCCCAGGCAGGCCTGAATTATTTATAAATTGTCCTCTAAAATATACTCTATTAGAGATCACTGGGATCAGTAAATAAACCTTTAACTCACGTTTTAGTGTGAAATACCTTGATTAGTTTTTTCTAATGTCTAAGAACAGCTCCAAGAGTTTTATTAGAAAAGGGTATGAGAAAGACTATAGCTTTATGAGACAGAGTGATACAGAGAAGAGCAAATTAGTTATTTTGGTTTGTTGTTTTGTTTCTGCCTACAAACTAAGAATAACTATAATGAGAGGACTAGGGGAACATAAGACTTTAGCTTGGGAATCCAAGGTTACCGCCATATTCTTTCAATCATCAAAACCTAAGCTCCCAAGACCTTAAACAAATTAGCTCTACTAATACCACAACTTAGCTACATTAATGGTCAAATGAACTTTAGATTGCAGTAGCAATCAAAAATAAATAAATACAAATTCAGGATTACAAGAAAAAAAAAAAGTAGAACTTTGGACTACAGGAAAATAAATTTAGAATTCCAAACACTCCACTTCAATTATTAAGCAGTGTTTATAAACTTTTGCCTGCCTTTGGAACAAATGATCATTTCCTACCTCGTGCTCGTACCCGACATTCTTCTTCCTCTGCATTTTTGAGTATTTGTTTAGCATGATTCAATGAGGATTCACATTTTAGTAGATTTTTCACATGTGCAGCCAGTGAATCTACACTGCTGCCAGCGTCATCACTCTCTGACACACCCTCTTCCTCTCTGCTATCTGTCATGCTTGTCTTTGGTGAAGCATATGGAAAGAAGTTCAGAAGAACATCAGAAACTGACTCCAAGGAATTACTGTCCCATGAACAGGAACTTGCATCACTGCTTGAATCACTTTTTATGATGGTCATCATGGGGATTACAAGTTTATTCCCAATGGTTCTACTATACCCTTCAGGTTCAGATCTCATTACAGATCGGGCTGCTTTATATTGCCTAAGGGTTTCATCTAAAGTCACTCTGGCTTTACTTTCTGCTTCCTCTAGAGGACTTCTAACTGTTGTTGAACTAATAAACTCCCAATTTTCAATGCCTTTCTGGCATTTCAGATTCGCCTGTGTGCTAATGTCTTTCTGGATGTCCTGGTTGGCTGGGTTTTCCTCTGTGAACGACTGTCTGTAAGGCAAGTCACCATGAGAGTTATCAGTTGTTGGGGGTTCTTTAAAGCAAACCACCTTCTTAGATTGTACAAATGAAATATCACTAACATCTCGGAAAGGAACAAGGGGAGAAGGAAAATTACAACGTTTCAGTGCTATATTTTCTGCCTCCATTAAAAGTGTCCGAATCTCTTTAAGGGTTTTGGAACCACTGCCTATGTCCCGGACATCTTCAGAGCCAACATCTTCAAAACCTGATAATTCTGGTTTATTTATTACAATTCTACCCTCAGCCTGAGAATTTAAAGGCATACTGTTTGAAATAAAACTAGAATTAGAAGAATCCAAATTATCTATTAACTTTTGGACATGGTCTGAAACAAGTTTGTTTTTCTCACTATGTGAATAAATATCAGGGGGAACTGTTGAGAACCCAGTAATCTTTTCAGCTTGCTCAAGACCATTTGAGAATGTTAGAGCATTTTCAGCCAAGTGTCTATTTGGCAAATCATTTTGATAGAATATATCTGGTTTCTCTCTGTGTGAAAAGGAATTAGGAAGAGCTGTTGCCATCAGAGTCTTTTGATCAGCTTGTCTAGGAATAATTGAAACCTTTAGTGCATTTTTAGTTAGATGTTTATCTGGCAATTCCTGGGAGTAGAAAATACTCGATTTCTCTCTTTGTGAATAGGAACTAGAAAGAGGTACTGGTATTTCAGAATCCACGTCAGTGGGTTCAGGAACAGCTGAAATGTTCAAAATATCTTCACTTTTATGCTTCTCTGTCAACTGTTGCTGAGAGAAAATATTGGGCTTTACTCTCTGAGAATAAGAATCATGAACTGCCAATGACGGAGTCTTCTGGTCTTCTGGTCCAATCACAGTTGAATCCTTAAGCTTCTCTCTTCGTAAATAGGAACTTGGGGAAGTTGTTGATGACTCAGTCTTCTGTTCAGCTGCTCCAGGAAGAGCAAAAACTTTTAAAGTTTCTTTAGGAAGATTTGGCAACTCCTGTGGGTAAAAAATACCAGTCTTCTCTCTATATGAAGAGGAACTAGAAGGGATTATCCGTATCCCAGTCTTCTGGTCAGCTGGCCTAGGAATAGCTGAAACTTTCAAATTTTCTTCAGTACTGTCTGGCAAGTCCTTCTGATAAGAAAAGATAGGGCCCTCTCTAAGGGGAGTAGAGGACACAATCCGTATCCCAGTCTTCTGGTCAGCTACCCCAGGAGTAGCTGAAACTTTCAAAGTTTCTTCAGTTATAGCTGGCAAGTCCTTCTGGTAAGAAAAGATAGGGCCTTCTCTAAGAGAAGTAGAGGATACAATTCTTTTACCAGTCTGTGGCTCAGCTGGCCCTGGAACAGGTGAAACTTTCAAAGCTTCTTCAGTAGTATCTGGCAAATCCTTCTCATATGAAAAGGTAGGGCTCTCTCTAAGAAGCGTAGTAGGGACAATTTGTATACCAGTTTTCTTGTCAACTGATTCAGAAACCCCTAAGAGTTTTAAAACCTCTTCATTAGTTTCTAATAACTCTTGCTGGTAAGAGACAATGGGCTTCTCTCTATGTGAGTAAGAAGTTACTGTTGATATCCCAGTCTTCTGGTCAATTGCTCCAGGACTCCCTAAAGCCTTAAAAGCCTGTTCCGTAACATATGGCAACTCGTGCTGGTAAAAAATGGCAGGCTCTTCTCTGTATAAATAAGAACTAGACGGCTCTGTAGATATGCCAATCTTCTGGTCAGCTGATCCAGAAACACTTGAAATTTTCAGACCCTCTTCAGTTAGATGACTTCCTGACAAATCCTGCTGGTAAGAAATAATAGGATTCTCTCTGTGTGAGTAAGAAACAGAAGTTTCTACTGGTATTCCGGTTCTCTGGTCACCTGATCCAGGTGGTGAAACTTTTTGAACTTCTTCAGTTAGAGGACTGTTTGTCAAGGTCTGGTGGTAAAATATAACAGACTTCTCTCTATGTGAGTAAGGAGGAGAGGCCACTAATATCCCAGTCTTCTGGTCAGCTGACCCAGGAGCAGCTGAAACTTTTGAAGCCTCTTCTGTGAGTTGTCTCTCTGGTAAGGTCTGTGGATAGAAGATAATGGGTTTCCCTTCCAATGAGGAACTTGAAGATATTGTTGATAGCCCAGTCCTCTGGTCAGCTGATCCTGGAGCAGGTGAAACTCTCTGAGCCTGTTCAGTTAGAACTCTGTTTGGAAATTCTTGTGGATAAAAAAGAACAGGTTTATCTCTGTGTGAGTAGGAAGTGAGAGGTTCTGATGGCAACCCTCGCTTCTGGTCTGCTGGCCCAGGAACAACAGAAGTGTTTTGACCCTCTTCAGTTAGATGACTTTCTGGGAACTTCTGATGGTAAATTATAAAGGATTGAGCCCTATGTGAATAAGGAGTAGCAGTTACCACTGATATCCCAGTCCTCTGGTTGACTAATCCAGGAGCAGATGAAACTTCTGATGCCTCTTCTGTGAGATTTCTCTCTGGTAAGGCCTGTGGATAGAAAATAACAGGTTTCCCTTCCAGTGAGGAGGAACTTGAAGATACTGTTGATATCCCAGTCTTTTGGTCAGCTGACCCAGGAGCAGCTGAAACTTCTGGAGCCTGTTCAGTTAGAGAACTCTCTTGCAGCTCCTGCTGGTAAAATATAAAGGGCTGATCTCTATGTGAATAAGGTATAGAGGTTACTGCTGAAATCCCAGTCCTCTGGTCAGCTGACCCAGGAACAGCTGAAACTTTTGAAGCCTCTTCTGTGAGATGTCTCTCTGGTAAGGCCTGTGTATAGAAAATAACAGGTTTCCCTTCCAATGAGGAGGAACTTGAAGATACTGTTGGTATCCCAGTCCTCTGGTCAGCTGAACCAGGAGCAGATGAAACTCTCTGAGCCTGTTCAGTTAGAGGACTGTCTGGAAATTCTTGTTGATAAAAAACAGGTTTGAGAGGTTCTGATGGCAACCCACGCTTCTTCTGGTCTGCTGGCCCAGGAAAAGCAGAAGTGTTTTGACCCTCTTCAGTTAGATGACTCTCTGGGAACTTCTGATGGTAAATTATAAAGTTCTGATCTCTATGT
>NW_004567132.1:16383580-16384662 GCF_000260355.1 Condylura cristata | reverse complement strand
ATGACTCTCTGGGAACTTCTGATGGTAAATTATAAAGTTCTGATCTCTATGTGAGTAAGGAGTAGAGGTTACTGCTGATATCCCAGTCCTCTGGTCGACTAATGCAGGGGTAGGTGAAACTCTCTGAGCCTTTTCGGTTAGAGGACTGTCTGGAAATTCTTGTTGATAAAAAACAATAGGTTTATCTCTGTATGAGTAAGAAGAAGTAAGAGGTTCTGATGGCAATCCTGGCTTCTGGTCTGTTGTCCCAGGAATAGCCGAAGTGCCTTGAGCCTCTTCAGTTAGCTGACCCTCTGGCAACTTCTGATGGTAAAAAATAAAAGGCTGTTGTCTATGTGCATAAGGAATAGAGGTTACTGTTGATATCTCAATCCTCTGATCAGCTGTTCCAGGAGCAGTTGAAACTTTCTGAGCCTGTTCAGTTAGAGGACTCTCTTGCAACTCCTGTTGGGAAAATATAAAGGGATGATCCCGACTTAAGTAAGGAGCAGAGGTTACTGTTGATTTCCCAGTCCTCTGGTCGGGTGACCCAGGAACAGCTGAAACTTTCTGAGCCTGTTCAGCTAGATTATCTGGCAATTCCTGTTGGTAAAAAACAACAGGTTTATCTCTGTGTGAGTAGGAAGTAAGAGGTTCTGCTGGCAACCCTGGCTTCTGGTCTAAAGTTGCAGGAACAGCAGAAGTGTTTTGAGCCTCTTCAGTTAGATGACTCTCTGGCAACTTCTGTTGGTAAAAAATAAAGGGCTGCTCTCTATGTACGTAAGGAGTAGAGGTGACTGTTGATATCCCAGTGCTCTGGTCGGCTGGTCCCAGAACAGTTGAAACTTTCTGAGCCTGTCTAGTTAGAGGACTCTCTTGCAACTCCTGCTGGTAAAAAATAAAGGGCTGCTGTCTATGTGCATAAGGAATAGTGGTAACTGTTGATTTCCCAGTCCTCTGGACAGCTGATCCAGGAGCAGCTGAAACTTTCTGAGCCTGTTCAGTTAAAGGACTCTCTTGCAACTCCTGTTGGGAAAATATAAAAGGCTGGTCTCTATGTGAGTAAAGAGCAGAGGTTACTGTTGATTTCCCAGTCCTCTGGT
>NW_004567132.1:16373747-16382191 GCF_000260355.1 Condylura cristata | reverse complement strand
TGGGAAAATATAAAAGGCTGATCTCTACGTGAGTAAGGAGCAGAGGTTACTGTTGATATCCCAGTCCTCTGGTCAGTTGATCCAGGAGCAGCTGAAACTTTTTGAGCCTGTTCTGCTAGAAGATTATCTGGCAATTCCTGTTGGTAAAAAACAACAGGTTTATCTCTGTGAGAGTAAGTAAAAGGTTCGGATGGCAACCCCGGCTTCTGGTCAGCTGATCCAGGAACAGCTGAAACTCTCTGAGTCTGTTCAGTTAGAGGAGTCTCTGGGAACTCATGTTGGTAAAAAGTAACAGACTTCGCAATATGTGAAAATGAAGTGTAGGGTTCTGATGGTAACCCAGGCTTTTGGTCTATTGGTCCTGGAAAAGCAGAAACCTTTTGACCCTCTTCAGTTAGTTGACCCTCTGGCAACTTCTGTCGGTAAAAAATAAATGGCTGCTCTCTATGTGCGTAAGGAGTAGAGGTGACTGTTGATACCCCAGTCCTCTGGTCAGCTGACCCAGGAGCAGTTGAAACTCTCTGAGTCTGTTCAGTTAGAAGACTATCTGGAAACTCCTGTTGGTAAAAAACCACGGGCCTTTCTCTGTGTGAGTATGAAGTAAATGGCTCTGATGGCAACCCAGTCTTTTTTTCAGTTGATCCAAGAGCAACTGAGATTTTCTGAGCCTCTTCAGGTAGATGACTGCCTGGAAAAGCCTGGTGGTAGGAAATACTGGGCTTTTCTCCAAATAAATAGGACCTAGAGGACCCTGTTTGTATCTCAGCTCCGTAGTCCACAGGTCCAGGAACAGCTGAATTTCTCAGAGTCTCTTCAGGTAGATTACTATCTGGCAACTTCTGTTGGTAAAAAATAAAGGGCTGATCTCTATGCAAGTAAGAAGGAGAGGTTACTGCTGATATCCCAGCCCTCTGGTCAGCTGATCCAGCTAAAACTCTCTGAGCCTGTTCAGTTAGAGGACTGTCTGGAAACTCCTGTTGGTAAAAAACAACAGGCTTATCTCTGTGTGAGTAGGAAGTAAAAGGTTCTGATGGCAACCCAGTCTTCTGGTCTACTGGTCCAAGAATGGCAGACACTTTCAGAGCCTCTTCAGTTAAAGGAGAGTTTGGCAACTCATGCTGATAGAAATTACTATGTATCCCTCTATGTGAGTAAGAAGTAGGGGGTGCTAATGGTACCCCAGATTTCTGGTGAGCTATTCTAGGAACAGCATGCACCTCTTTAATTAGCTGACTTTCTGGTAGCTCCTGTTGGTAGAAAAAGTTGGGCTTCTCTGTGGGTGAGTAAGAAGGAGAGGTTACTATTGATATCCCAGGCCTCTTGTCAGTGAATCCAGGAGAAGCTGAAACTTTCTGGGCCTGTTCAGTTAGATGACTGTCTGGCAAGGCCTGTGGATAGAAAATATGGATATTTTCTCCATGTGAATAGGACGTAGAGGACCCTGCAGGTATCCCAGTCTTCTGGTCAGCTGTTCCAAAAGAAGCTGAAACTTTCAAATTCTCTTCAGGTAAATGACTGACTGGCAACTGTTGCTGTGAGAAAATAATGTGCTTCTCTCTATGAGGATCCAAACTAAAAGTTACTGTTGTTTTCTCAGTTTTTTGGTCACCTGGTCCAGAAACAGCTAAAACTTTCAGAGTCTCTTCAGTAGGATGACTACCTGGCAATGTCTGCTGGTAGAAAATATTGTGTTTCTCTCCAACTGAGTAGGAAGTTGGAAGAATGTTAGGTATGACAGCCTTCTGGTCAGCAGGTCCAGAGGCAGCTGAAACTTTTAAAGTCTCTTCAGGAAGATGATTATCTGGCAACTCTTGTCTATAAAAAATATCAGGCTGCTCTTTATGTGAGCAAGCAGTAGAGGTTACTGTTGGTATTGCAGTCTCCTGCTTAGGCAATCCAGGAGCAGCTGAAATATTTGGAGCCTGTTCAGTTAAAGAACTGCCTGGCAGGACCTGTGGATAGAATATATGGGGTTTTCCTCTTTGTGAGTAGGAACTAGAGGGGACCGTTGATATGCCAGTCTTCTGGTCAGCTAGCTCAAGAACAGTTGGAACTTTCAGAGTCTCTTCAGTTAGATGACTATCTGGCAATGCCTGTTGATTGAGACTATCAGTATGTTGACCAATAATGTTATCCTGAGGAGACCTTACAGCCAAGTGAGAAAACTCCTCAGGGGACAAGGATAAATGAGATTCAGTGTCTGAAACTCCAGGAGTGGTAGTGATGTCAGGTCTCAAGTTAGAATGTATAATATCAGTTATGCCTCTTTTAGAAGTAACTCCTAAAGAAAAAGAGATTTATTAATATTGTTAATAGTCTCAATGATTATGGAATTAAAATGACTTTTAATGCACTGAAATAAAAAAAGCAACTTTTGCCTTCTTGGGGTTTTATGCTTTTAGAAAGGAAATCCTAAGTTAATAGTCAAAGGAAGCAAATATTTACATATGGAAGTATCAATTACAAAATCATTCTAAAAACAAACTAATGTAGACATTGAACATTTAACAAGAGCAATGGTTTTGGGTTCTCCCTGGCAGCGCAACAGTTTAAGGCACAACACTATGAAGCTATCAACGCCACTGCAACACAAGTTTGATCCCTGGCCAGTATTACCAATTATTAAATCCTCCAGAAAAGAGAGAGAAGAATGTAACCTGCACAGTAACTTGAAAAAGACAGTATGTAAGAAGATGACGACAGAATGGAAACACCAAAGAGAGTACATCAAAGCTCACACAGGAATATAAGACTAAAAATGGACTGTAGATTTACATACTACAAGTTTCAACCCAAATGAGAGCATCTGGACTCACTAGAAGGAAGATAACTGAGGGAGACTCAGCTATTGGGGAGCTCTGGTAGGGGAGCTCTGCTCCTGAAGCGCCCAGGCGTCCAGGCAATAGAAAGTACCTTAGACGGGAGGCTTGTTGCTCTTCAGCACTGCTAAAGCCCTGGAGATAAAAAGAGAAAACTCAGCTATGAGTGGAACCCAAGCTGTGGGGAAAAGACTGTTTGGAGTGGGCACAAAAAGCCCTGGAGATGGGGAACTGGCAATTGGGGCAGCTGGGAGGCTTGCAGCCCTTCTAGCACTGCCTGCATCCCTCGTTCCCACAGCAGAGATCTGGAGACTTGTGCACCATTAAGGCATGGCCCAGTAAGGCTCACAAAGCCTGGGAGGTAAAAGGGGGGAAAAAACTGGTTAGACAAATCAACCACAGGCCCAGACACTGGGAAACTACAACATTTCTAGCACTTCCCCAACTCCCACAGGCACGTCCAAGCATAGAGAGGCCCTAGAAAGTGCTTCAGATGGGAGGCTTGCCTGCTTACTGCATCTACCCACAAAACCTGTGGTAAAGCACTAGAGGTAAAGAGAGACAATTTAGCTCCAGAGTGGACCCCAAGTGGTGGGGAAAGACTGCTCCGGGAAAGACTACTCTGGGTGGGCAGAAAGAGCTTTGGAGGGTCAGAGGGAAGACTGGCAGCCTGCACAGCTTGGAGGATTTCAGCCCTTCTAGCATTCCCTATATTCCTACATCCCCCACCCCCACAGCAGAGGCTTTTGAGCCATTAAGGCACTGCCCTGCAAGGTGCACAGTGCTCAGAAAGTAAACAAAACCAGTGACTGACTCCAGGATAGGCCTAACTGCATGGAGACCTATCCACTTCTATCATGTCACACCTCCCACCCCACCACCCGATGGGCACTCCAAGCACAGAGGGAACCTGGGACATCTGAAGGCTACAAAGATAAACAGAAGAAGCTAGAAATTCAACTGAGAAAGCTAGCCCATCCAGGCACTTCTTGCAGGCACCTCCCAGAGACTAGAAATCAGCGTGTTACTGGAAGAAACTGAATATCACAAGAGACCCCTGACTTACTAGCTGAGACAACAGACACGGTTCCACACAATGGGGGCTGGAAAGACAGGAGATATTGAAACAAAGCACAGCTCAGAAAATCCTCCACAACTGAAATGTCTGGGAGTCCCTTGGTCATCCCAGAAAGAACATCTAGAAAGAATGTCAGCCAACAACAGTAATACTGTCTTGATGAATAGAAAGTATTAGAAAATACACGACAGGGAAAAGAAGACTAACAAATACCCAAGCAAGTCCACAGGGGAAAACTCATCACAAAAAGATCAGTCACCAGATATCACCAAAGAAATAGAAGAATTGCTCAGCCTACCAGGTAGAGAATTCAAAATCATCATGATAAACAAACAAAAAGAAGATGAGAAGGGAAAAAATTATATAAGGCAAACCATTAAGGAATTGAAGAATGCAAATAATGAAATGAAAAAGAAAAAAAACTATATGAGACAAGCAATCAACAAACTGAAGAAAGAAAATGAGACATTAATAAAGGAAATAGAAGAAATGCAGGAGATGAAAAGACCACTAGAGGAGATAAAGAATGCTGGGAAAGGTAATGAAAACAGAATAGATGAAATGTAAAAATGAATCAGTACTCTCAAAGACACAGAAATAAAGAGAATTAAAGCAGAAAAAAAAAAAGAGAAGTAAAAGGGAAAAGGAATGAAGAAACACTTCCAAGAGCTATCTGAAACCATGAGGAAAGAAAATATCAGAGTTATAGGTATCCCAGAAGGTGAAGAGAAAGGCCAAGGAATTGAGAAAATATTCAGAGATAGTAGAAGAGAACTTCCCTAATATGAACTAGATGAAAGTAGACATCCAAGAAGCAAGTACACCAAACTACCACGACAACAGGAGAAATACAAGACACATGATAGTAAAACTACCAAGAATACAAGACAAGGAAAAGACAGTGAGAAGGACAAGAGGGAAGAAACAAATAACCTATAAAGGGAAACTGATCAGACTGACATCAGACTTCTCTGAAGAAACATAGGCAAGGAGAATGTGGAAGGACATACTCAACAAAATGAAGAGCATCATATGCCAACCAAGAATACTCTATCCTGTGAAGCTCTCCTTCCTCCACAAAGAAAGAATAAGGACATTTTCAGACAAATAGAAACTCCACAATTTTGTCATGACTAAACCCCCACTCCAAAAAATACTACACAAAGTCCTCAAACCAAATCAGACAGAAGAATAAACAAGAACAGTTCAAAACAAGGAGTAAAAACACAAAAGGACCCCCCCCAAAAAAGGCAAATATAGGTGCCAGTATGTCAATATTATCTCTAAATGTAAAAGGCTTAAACTCATCAATAAAAAGACCCAGAGTTGCAGGATGGATTAAAAAACAGAACCTAACATTCTACTGTCTAAGGAAACACAACTAACTACAAAAGATAAAAACAGATTGAAAATAAAAGGATGGGAAACAATCCTACAAGCAAATAGGCCAAAAAAGAAGGCAGGATCAGCTATATTTATATCAGACAAAATAGACTTCAAACTAAAAAAATGTTAAAAGAGACACAGAAGGCCACTACATTGTAATTAAAGGGACAATACAAGAAGACATAACAATAATCAACATATATGCACCAAATGAAGGAGCACCAAAATAAATCAGGAAACTGTCATCTATGAAAATGTGTATCAGAGAAAATACATACATAGTAGGAAACTTCAACACACTACTCTCAACAATGGACAGATCAACAAGACAAAAAATAAGCAAAGACATTAGAGCGCTGAACAAGGACCTTGACAACAGGAATCTAACAGACTCATCTCTAGGATATTACACCCCCCAAAAATCTGAGTACACATTTTTCTCAAATCCACATGGATCATTCTCTAGGACTGACCACATACTGGGTCACAAGATAAATATCACTAGATACACTAAGATCAGAATCATACCAACCAGAATCATTTCTCTGACCATGAAGGAATCAAACTAGAAATAAACCATGTGAAGAAGGCAAGAAGCCCACTGACTGCATGGAGACTGAAACCCACACTACTGGAGGACCACTGGACCAATGAGGAGATCAAAGAAAAAAATCAAAAAATACCGTGAGAAGAATGACAATGATGACACAACTCTCTAAAACTTATGGGACACATTAAAAGCAGTTATAAGAGGAAAATATATAGCAATAAAGGCTCACATAAAGAAACAAGAAATAAACAAACAACCTAATCTCCCACCTTAAAGAACTGAAAAAGGAACAACAAAATAACCCAAAAGCCAGAAAAAGACAAGAAATAATAAGTCAAATCAGAAATAAATGAAAGGGAAGTTAGGAAAACAATCCAAAAAAATCAATGAAACCAAAAATTGGTTTTTTGAAAAAGACAGTATGCAAACTTTTATAAGGAAAGAAACACTCAACAACAACAAAATGAATGAAAAGACTGGCAAACCAGACAACCAATGCATCAAAAGAGAAATCAAAAATTACCTTGATGCAAACTAAAATGAAAATACAGTATACCAATATGTATGGGTAAAAAAAACAAAAGCAATTCTAAGAGGGCAGTTAAACAGCACTAAATGCTTACATTAAAAAATACCCAAAAGTCTCAAACAACCTAACTTCCTATCTCAAGAAATTAAAAAAAAAAATGAATTAAGGCCAAAGTTAGTGGAAAGAAGGAACAGAGATTAGAACAGAAATAAATAAGAGATTAAAAAGACAACAGAGATCAATGACATAACAGCTGGTTCTTCAAAAAGACCAAAAAAATGGACAAAACTTTAGCCGACTCAATGAGCACTCAAACAAATAAAATCATAAATGATGACACATAAATGCATAAAAAACATGTGGCATATATACATACTGGAATACTACTCAGCTATTAAAAAAAAGGTGAAATTGGGGCCCTCTCTCTCTCTGGTGGTGCAAGGGGATAAAGCACAACCCTATGTGACTGTCCACAGCTATTGCAGCGTTGAGTTTGATCCTTGGCCAGGGAGTTGACCCATAGAGTATAGCAGACCTCTCTTGTCTTGCCTGCTGTTCTCCTCAGCAGTGTATTTCAGTCAGTCTGCCTGTTCTGCTCCCCACTTTGACTATGGTGAATCCTCTCAGCCTCCACCCCACCTCTGGCCTGAACCTCAGGTTCTTGTATGCATAAATAAATAAATCTTTAAAAGAAAAAAGGTGAAATTTTGTCATTTGCAAAAATATAGATAAAAGAGGACAGGATTACACTAAGCAGAATAAGTCAGAAGATAACAAATACCAGAGATTTCATTCATGTGTGGCATATCAAGAAACATAAAAAAGAAAACCCAAAAAACAAAAACTCTAGAAATCTGACTGAAGAATTAAGGCTACTAGAGGGAGTAGATGAATGAAGAGTGAAGTACCAATGAACTATGGTAAAAGATTATGGGTGCTTTGGTGATGGGTGTGGTGTAGTAACATACACCTGAATAGGTATGAATCTACACACCTAGATCATATATAGAGCTATAAACTAATGTTACTACAATAAACAAACACAGTTTACAAAAATTAAGTTAAAAAAAAGTAAATCAGAGATGTTGCAACTGATACCACAGAAATGAGACTAAACAATTATATACTAAGTCGGAAAATTCAGAAGAAAAGGTTAAGTTCCTAGCAATATACAACCTACCAAGACTGAATCAGTCACAAAGAATTACTACTAGAATGAAACTAAATCAGTTATCAAAAACCTCCCAACAAATAAAAAGTTCTGAACCAGGTGGCTTCACTTGTCAAATTTATGAAATACTTAAAGAGGAATTAGTTTGAACCTTCACAACTCTTCCCAAAAATGAGGAAGGAATACATTCAAGCTCATTGTACAAGACCAGCATCATCTGATACCAAAACCAGACAAGAATGCCCTAAGATAAAATTACAGGCCAAAATCACTCATGAACATAAATGGAACCTTTCCCAAACAAATATTAGCAAACCAAATTCAATAATACATTAGCAATGGTATATGGAAGTATAGAACTGGATTTTAGCAATGAACTTAATTAACAAACATATAGACGGACTCTCATATAACATGTTATTTCAACTTAGATTTTTTTGATATTCATGCAAAAGTTTTATAAACCCAACACACTATACAATTATATATATATATAAAACAAATATATATATAAATTATCACATACAGTGGCTACTTATCTGTTAGAAAATAACAATAAAAATCTATATTATAAGGAGTATACATCATAAGCAGGTGTAATTTACTCCACAGATGCAAGGATAGTTATAGCCACCAATCAATAAATGTTGTAACACATTAAATAAATGAATAAAAATCTTAGGAACATCTCAATAAATGCAGTAAAAGCATTCAACAAATCAATATCCATTTTTAAAAAACTGGGCACACAAATGCCCAAAAGAAGACGACTGGATAAAAAGAGGAGGTACAGGATCTCCCTGGTGGCACAGTGGGTTAAAACACTACACTAAGAAGCTAAAGCAACTTCAACATGAGTTTGATCCCCGCCTGCCCTGGAGGCGACCACATGGCGTGGCAGACCTCTCCTG
>NW_004567132.1:16372383-16373592 GCF_000260355.1 Condylura cristata | reverse complement strand
AGTGGAATATTACTCAGCAACCAAAAAAAATAAACGCATGCCTTTTGCAGCAACATGGAGTGGGGAATGGGGTCAAAAACGGTGGGGGAGGGAAGTGCACGGGACTATGGTGATGGTACACGGGTGACTTGATGATGGGAAACCCACAGGGATTACAACTGAGATGAAAAAAAATGTACAAAATGATGTAAAAATAAACTATTTATTTTATATATATATATGAAAATTGGGCGCTCCCTGGTGGCCCAACTGGTTAAAGTGCAACACCATGAAGTTTGTGCAGCAGCTTCAGCGATGGCTTACAGACCTCTCCAGACCTACCCAACTGCTCCCCCTCAGCAGTGTATTGTCGGTCTGCCTATTTTGCTCCCGTTGTGCTCCTCTCACTGTTCCTGCACCTCTGGCCTATACCCCAGTTCTGTTCAGTTCATAAGTAACTGCATCTTTTTTAAAAATAAATAAGCACTCAACGGAATAGGTACTGAAGGAGCATACCTCAAGCACACATGACAAATCCACAACACAATACTCAACAAACATATATAGACGGACTCTCATATAACATGTTATTTCAACTTAGATTTTTTTTGATATTCATGCAAAACTTTTCTCTAAGTTCAGACATAAAACATAATGATCACCTTTACCACTTTTAGTCAACAGAGTAATGGAAGGCTTACTCTAGCAATTAGGCACAAAAAAGAAAAAGGACACAAACACAAGAAAATTAAATCAGAAAAGAAACAGTAAAACAATCACTATCTGTAGATGTCATAATATATATAAGAAAACCTGAAGACTGTACCAAAACCCCATTCAAACTAAAAAATGAACTCAGTAAAGCTGCAGGTTATGAAATCAATGTACAAAAATCTGTTGCAATCTCTATACAGTAATAACAAGCTTACTAAAAAACATTATGAAAGTAATCCCATTTATAGTTACATCAAAAAAATACAAAATTTAGGAATATATTTATCCAAGGGAGGTAAAAGACCTGTATACAGTGAAAATTCAACATTCTGATAAAAGAAGTTGAAGACACAAATAAAATGAAAGATAATCTGTGGCTCATAAACTGGAATTAATAATTAAAATATCTGTACCATCCAGGTTTCACTCATAGCAGGAGTATAATGGACCAGGCGAGAAAATAACAAAAATAATGAACAACCATATACCAGAGACATTTTGTGGGGGTGGAGTGGG
>NW_004567132.1:16325725-16372283 GCF_000260355.1 Condylura cristata | reverse complement strand
CAGGCGAGAAAATAACAAAAATAATGAACAACCATATACCAGAGACATTTTGTGGGGGTGGAGTGGGGAATGGGATCAAAAATGGGGGGGGGGGGGAGAGGAGGGAAATGCACAGGACTATGGTGGTGGCACACGGGTGATTTGGTGATGGGAAACCCACGGGGATTACAATCGAGATGGAAAAAAAAATGTGCAAAATGTTGTAAAAATAAACTTTTGTAATAATTAAAAAAAAAAAGAAATCTTTTTTTAAAAAATAAATATCTGTACCATCCAAACAACCTACAGATTCAATGCAACTCTTATCAAAATTTCAATGTCATTTTGATAGAAATACAAAAAACAATATACGGACCACAAAAGATCCTGAAGAGTTAAAGCAATCTTAAAAAGAAGAAAAAACCCAGAGGTCTACCCCCTAATTCAAACTGTTATTACAATGCTGTAGTAATCACAACAGTATGGTATTGGCATAAAACACATAGGTATATGGAACAGAATAGAGTGCCTAGGAAAAGATAACACAGATTAAAAATTATGCACCTCTGGCCTGTACCCTAGTTCTGTATGCATAAATAAATAAATCTTTAAAACAAAGTATCCTCAGAAAAAAATACTTACAGCACTTAAGACCAGATTAAGAACATTTAATCACATATTTATAAAAAGAAAAAAAATTATGACAACATAGGTAAGAACATAAATGGGGAAAGAAAGTCTAACAAATGGTGTGGGAAAACTATATAGCCACATACAAAAGAACTGAAACTACACCATAATCACACCATACACAAAAAATAAATTCACTTCCATATTAAGACCTAAAACCTCAAAAATTTTAGAAGTAAACATAGGTGGATAAGCTCCTTGACAGTGGCATTGGTCATGTTTTTTGGGCTTGACAAGAAAAGCACAAGCAACAAAAAGCAAAAATGAGTAGGATCACATTAAACTAAAAGGCTTGTGAACAGCAAAAGAAACTATCAAAAAAAAGGTACTCTACCAGAGAGAAGAAAATATTTGCAAATTATTTATCAGGTAAAGGGTTAATGCCCAAAGTATAAAAAGAACTTACACCAAGAGCAAAAAGAACCTAATTTAAAAATGAGCATGGGAGAATGAGTTAGCTAAATTGGGACAAAAGGGATAATGGTATGGTAAAGGACAGAACTGGACTTCTAACAGTGTGCACTTAATGCAATATATATGCATGCTGATTCTCAATGTTACATACCAAAGCTTACATAGTGTTATAATGGAGTATAACTTTAATTAAAAATAAATGGGCAGATGATCTGTACATTTTTTTCCAAAAATATGCAATCAGCTACATGAAATCAGCTACATGAAAATAATAGCTACATGAAAAGGGTTCAACATGACTAAATATGAAAGAAACACAAATCAAGACCACAATGACAAATCAATTCACACTTGACTGGCTACTATCAGAGAACAGAAGAAACAAGTATTGGGTGAGAACGTGGAAAAGAGGGAACCCTTGTACCTGTTGGTGAGAATGTAAATTTGTACAGGCACTACAGAAAACACTATGGAAGTCCCTCAAAAAATTAAAACACTAATTTTAAAGATATATGTACTACCATGTTGAATGCAACTTTATTTACAATAGCCAAGATATGGATGCAACCTAAGCGTCCTAACAATAAATAAATGGAAAAAGAAACTGTAGTAAACAGTCATTCATCACTTTGTCAACAGACAGCATATGTGACGGTGCTTGTAGTATATTATACCATAAAGCCTAGATAGGTAGTAGGCCATAACAACAAGGTTTGTGTAATAGCTATCTATGATGTTCACACAATGATGAAATTGGAACAGACTCCAGTAACTCAGACACACATGCCTGAACACATATGGTACAATGAATTATTTTGCTATTAAAAAAAGGAGGAAAACAAACCCGTGGGGATTACAATTGAGATGAAAAAAAAATGTGCAAAATGATGTAAAAATAAACTTTTTAATAAAAAAAAAGGAAATGGCATACCATTTTCAAGCGTTAAAAGAAAAAAATATATATAAAAAAGGAGGAAAACAGTATTTTCGATAAGATGTATAAACCTTGAGAGCCTTATGCTAAGTAAAATATTACTTATATGTAGAATCTTAAAAAAAATTAAGTTCAAAACTTAAAAAAGAAAACTTAGTTCATAGGTATAGACAACAGACAGTGTTTGCCAGAGATGTAACAGGTGGGCAGAATGTGCAACAAGGTGCAAAGTTTCACACTTTTAGTTAGCAAATAAGTAAGTATGGAGATGCAACTGAAGCATGGTGACCGTAGTTAATAACAGTATTTGGCATATTTGAAAGTTATTATATAGAAAGGTTTCATCTCACACACACCAAAAAATTGTAACCACATGGTGAAAATGGCTAACTAGACTCTATGTTGTAATCATTTCAGAATATTTACAAATGTCAAATCATTATGTTTTACACCTTTAAACTAATATACACCAAATTTACCTCATTTAAAAGAATGAAAACAAAATATTAACCAAACACCCTTTGTTTTCTCTACTAAAAATGGAGCTTCCATAAGATGCAGCAATTCAAATCCTAGGAATCTACCCAAAGGACAAAAAACATTAATTACAAAGGACACCTGCACCCCTATGTATAATGCAGTACAATTTACAACAGATAAGCTGTAGAAGCAATCCAAATGCTCAAAACTAGATAACTATATCAAGAAGTGGCATATTTACACAATGGAATATTACTCAGCAATAAATAAGGATAAGCTTGTGCCTTTTGCAGCAACATGGATGGAGCTGGAGGGGATCATGCTCAGTAAGATAAGCCAGAAAGGAAAAGAAAAATATCAAATGGTCTCACATATAGGAGAAATGCAGGGGACCCAAAAAAGGGATCAAGAAAAAAGAAAATAACTATAATAAAGGAAAAATCAAAAGCATCAGGCAACTAGATCAGAGATATCCTGTAAGGATATCTGTACCCCAGTTCGATATGCATAAATAAATTAATTAAAAAAATAAAACTGAAAAAGCAACTAAAAGTTAAACAGGAGGAAACTTGTGATTTAAAGAAGTGATTTCTAAAATGAACAATGAAATTAATTAATTAATTAGTAAGGGCCAGCACAGGAGTGGGAGCACAAGGAACTATAGTGATGGTCCATGAGTGATCTGGTGGTAGGCGTTCTAAATATTCCTAATTTTTCAAAAAATGTACATGCTTTTGGATCATTATAAATTACGAGTGACATCTAGAAGGGGAGAAATGAGTCAAAATATATATAATCCAATTGAGAGATCCATATATTTATACAAGATAGTAAGACCTTACTTAGGAAAACCTCAGTAAGAAGGAAAACATTTGCAAAGAAAAGATGAAAAACAAAAACAAACAAACAAATAAACAACAAAAAAAAACGAGCCCTCCCTAGTGGTGCAGTGAGTTGGAGCACAGCACTGCAAGCGAGCTGTAGCCACTTGAGTGTGAGTTCAACCCTTGGCACTGGAGATGACCACATGATGCAGCAGACCTCTCCTGTCTGGCCCACTTCTTCCCTCAGCAGTGTAGTTCATAGATCTGCCTGTTCTGCTCCCCACTCTGTCTCTGGTGAATCTTCTCACTGCACCTCTGGCCTGTACCCCAGTTCTGTATGCATAAATAAATAAAAAAAAAATGAAAATGCAACTAAAAGTTAAACAAAACTTGTGATTTAAAGAAGTGATTTCTAAAATGAACAATGAAATTAATTAATTAATTAGTAAGGGCAAAAAGAAGCAATTTATTACAATTTCATATAAGTTTAAGGACATATATTTCAAACTGTTAGAAGTTACAATAACATAAATCCACTATCATTTTTGAAATATATTTGTATAAGTAAAGAAAACATGATGATGATGATGGCAAAATTTTATAGTATTTACTCTCAGTCCTGGTAAAGAGTAAATAAATACACAGCATGAGTGCTACATTACCGTATGCCTAGTGAATCTTAGAGCATCCATTTTCAGAACTAGGGGGTTAGACCTGAAAAAAGATTTGACTATGAAAAGGAAGAGAGTTGCCCAGAAAAAGACTATCAAAATTGTGTATCAGTACCTCTTATTAAAGAGGAGACTCGGTTAGGATTGGCTGAAGAACTCTTTAATTTTACAAGTCAAGTGCTAGGCCCTCCCTGGTGGTACATGGGGTTAAAGCACAGTGCTATGAAGCCAGCTGCAGTGCTTTAGCCAGTTCAATCCCTGGCTAGGGAGGTAACCCACATGGCTTGGCAGCCCTGTCCTGTCTCACCTGCTGCTCCCCTTTGCAGTGTATTTCAGTCCATCTGCAAGTTCTTCTCCCCACTCTGTCTCTGGTGAATCCTCTCACCACCCCTGAACTCCTGTATTCCAGTTCTATATGTATAAATAACTCTTTAAAAAAAAATCAAGTGTTTACTAATATAGAGGGTTTTCTTAGGAGACAAAGCATGGTTTTATTTCCTAAAATATAATCTAAAGAAATCCTCTATGACCTAATTTAATAAGAACAGCAATCAAGACCTTTATTTCTCACAGGGCTTTATATTAAGCATTCAAAGTGAATTTATTATATATTAATAATAATAGCACATAAAACCAAATCAGCACATTTCTAGATCTTGAGAATTCAAACTCTTATCTACTAAGGTCTTGCTGCCCCGAAAGTCCCTATCCTGTGTACTCAAGTAGAATGAAATTCCTATAGTTTCAAAAAAGGATGTTAGTAATACTTTTAAGTTAGTATTTATTTTCATTGCTGTTATTCTTGCTTCCTAATTATGAAGTACTGTAAGTTTCTTGTTCTTTCAATTCCCTAGTTATTAATTATTGACAATTATATAATTATACACAATTTTGCTGTGGCTTAATTTCTGAGTAAATGATAGCTATATGCATCAACACTATTTTAAATATAAATTCTTTCAAACTATAGTATCCTAATATAGTGTTACAGTTCAAATAGCAATTCTTGACACCTTTATTAACAAAGTAGATGTAAATTTAATACCTCTACTTGTCTTGTTAAAAACATATATGCCAGGGACTCCCTGGTGGCGCAAGGGACTAAAGTGCAGCACTATGAAGTTATTTGCAGCCACTGCAATATAAGTTTGATCCCCAGCCAGGGAAATGACCCCCATAGCACAGCAGACCTCTCCTGTCTTTTCTGCAGCTCCCCTCAGCAGTGTATTTCAGTAGATCTGCCTGTTCTGCTCCCCACTCTGTCTCTGTTGAATCCTCTCATTTCCTCCACCCTCCCACACCTCTGGCCTCAGTTCTTACAAACATAAATAAAGCTTTTAAAACATGTGTGTGTGTGTGTGTGTGTGTGTGTGCCATTTACATATACCATTTGAATAACTTTTAACACATTGTAAAGTTACTTTGCTGAGTTTTAAAAGCTTTACAGTTTTATAACAAAAAGTCATGATACACAGGTAGGTAGATAGGTAGATAGGTAGGTAGGATAGATAGGATAGATTAGAAAGATAGATAGATAGATAGACAAGACAGACAGATAGGTAGGTAGATAGGTAGATAGATAGTTAAAACTAATTTTTTGGTTGCTATACAAACAGGACTGGTAAGGCACGACCAAAGGAACCTCTTCTGCATTCCTACTAAGATAGTGGTTTCAAAAAGCTAAAGAACAGCTCCTGTTGTTTATGAACCATCACTTAGACATAAATTTTAACCTAAAATACATCTTTTCCTAATACTGTTGTGAAGATTATGATATAAAATACCTAAAGTATATGGCAAATAGAAGGTACACCCTGATTGACAGAAAGGGGGCAGGAAGAAGATGTATCTTGTTTTCAAGTCCCTAATCCTTAAAGAACCCTCCCAAAGATCTGCCCCAAAGTCTTCACTTTGAGCCACAACCAGATAGCAACTCCAAGGAAGAGAGCAACCAAACAAATAGCATCCTAAAGTACTAAGGTTAAACTAAAGAATAGGCTTTAGTCATAAAGTAAAGTAAGAATACTAAAGAAAGGCACGTAAGTTATATAAATCATAGGGTTGGTTCCATAACAATGAGCTCAATAAAAGCCTTAAAATAATGCAAAAAATGAATCCACAGTTTTGTTAAAAATTCATATCTGGTTAAATTACTCTTTCAGTTGAAATTCGGATATGAATTTTACTTTCATTTGGTCCTCATTCTTGAGAACTTATCTCTCCCCCCCCAAAAAAGCAAAGTCTAGTTCCTTTTTTCACCCATCTCTACTGACTCTACCTGGACATTTAATTCACTTAATATTAAAAAAATAAGTAAGCGATTCCTTATGAAGGGCTCAAAAATACAACAAAATATTAACAAAGACCCAGTCCAGTCCTCAAAACACTTAACTATTAAAATTTAATTGTACATGGATTATTGATGTCCTCCAAATAATTTCCCATTTTCACTTTTTTCAACTGACTTTGAGGACACTCCAAACTAAAAAATCTCCTAAATATTAAATTCAGTATGTCCAAAACTAAATCCACTTCCCCACTTGCTAATAGTGTCATCAGTTCTCAATAATCCAGACTCAAGTTTGTCATGTTATATCCCATCTCTTCTGTATTCTGAACTCCTCAAATCTTACTGAGTTTTTTCACACTATTTGAAAATTATGTTGATTCATACTTTGGACCCTGGTAGATCCAAAATGACTCAGCAGTTACTTTCTGCACAGCATGACATGGAGCCCAGGATATATGCCAATGAAAAAATAAGGAATCAAGGCAGTTTATATCAAGGGCGCATTTCAATGCAATATTTAGTGAAAATAAAAACAATTGTTTCATTCATCACCTCTTCACAGGGAGCAATACTTGTATTGAGTGTTATAGGGATGGTCAAACACATGACATCTGACACTGGACAGATGAGACTGACAGCAGCTCATTAATCATTATTACTCACACCCAGGAGAGTGGACCACCATGGAAGGACCCTGCATTTAAGAACAAGATGAACAAGCAGGAACCATGGGAGGCAGGCTTTGTAGCAGAGAAAGGACAGGGCAAACCTTGGTTCCCAGAGAAGGATATAACCTACTACTTTGAATAACTTCACAAGCTTGCAGGGGAATGAAACTCATCAGATTGACAGGTAGAAAGCAGTTGGTCTGTTTAATGGGGGGACTGGATAGGCAAGGAGGCTTCCCACTGAATTAAAGACCTCCTACTTTCAGATGTGTCACAGCAGTGTATATTGCTTAATCTTAATTTTAGCCTTTTACACAAACAAAAGAGAGAGTAATTACATAGGATTAACTTTTCTGCATCATACTAGAATTAAGTTAGTAAAAAATCAGTATAATCTGAAGTAAATTTTGCTTAAATCCTAGAGTAGTGACCAATAACTTAAAAATTAGAAAATCATTAAAGAAATTAAAATATCACAACAGAAAATATCTATTTAATGCAATGATAGTACAGAGGGAACAGGATAACAAAGACATGAGACATATGGATAATAAACTAGCAAATTTAAACTCAATCATATCAACAACAGTAAATGTAAAAGGGACTGAACAATCACATGGAAAGGCAAAGATTGTCAGCCTGGATTAAAAACAAAAACAAGGGCTCTCCTTGGTGGCACAGCGGGTTAAAGCACAGCATTGAGAATCTAAAGCCGCTTCGGCATGAGTTTGATTCCCGCCTGCCCCAGAGGTGACCACATGGCGAGGCAGACCTCTCCTAACCCACCCGCTGTTCCCCTCAGCAGTGTACTTCATCGATCTGCCTGTTTTGCTCCCCACTCTGTCTCTGGTGAAGCCTCTCACTGCCCCTGAGCCTCTGGCCTGTACCCCAGCTCTGTATGCACAAACAAATAAATCTTAAACAAAACAAAACAGAACAAAAACAAGACTAAATTAAATGCTGTCTACCAGAGAAATACTTTTGATTAACAAAAATATTAACAAGTTGACCGGGAAGGGATGAAAAAGGATATTCCATACTGTTTACCTGCAGCAACTATCAAATACTGGTGAAATGCAAAATAAAACAAACAAAAAAAATTGCTGGACAATTTATAACAAAAATGTTAATTCAACAGAAATACACAACAATTATAAACATGAATGAACTTAATATCATAGTCTCAAAATATATGACGCACTCTGATACAAAAGAACGAAAAAACAGACAATTAGGCAATAATAGAGACTTCAATACCCTACTTTCAAAGATGGAGGTAACAACTAGGCAGAAGATCGACAAGGATATAGAAGTCTTGAAACACTATAAATACACTGGAACTAAGAGACATCTATAGAACACACCACTTGACAACAGCAGAATGCCTATTCTTCTCTAGCATAAATCGTACATTCTAAAGAATAAGCTGTATACTAGGACATAAAGCAAGTCTTGATAAAATTTAAAAGAACTGAAAGCATACAAAGTATATGACTCCAGGTAAAATGGAATCCAACGTGATGAATAAGAAAAGGAAATTCATGAATATATGGATATTAAACAACACACTCCATAATCAAGGATAATGAAAAATTATTATATAAGAAATACTTTAGACCAACTAAAACAACAAGACGACAAACCAAACTTTAGGGAATGCATGTAAAATAAAATAATGCTTAGAAGTTCACTGATTTTTAGAAAATTAACAAAATGTAGTCATCTATAATGAAAAGATCTCAAGTCAATAATCTGATCTTTCACTTTAAGAAACACAAAAAACAGAAGGTAAAGCCAAAGCAAATGGAAGGAAATAAAGATCAAAATAAATGAAGTAGAAATATAAAAATCAAGAAAGCAGAATTAAAGTGTAGTTAATCCAAAGTTTATACCTTTGAAACAAAATTGATAAAATATGGTTAGACACAAGATGGAAAGAAAACTCAAAATACTAAAATTAGAAATGAATGGCACCAGTACTACCAACCCTGGAAAAACAGTAAGGCGCAGCTTCTCGCCAGTGGGTGGTGCTCACAGCAAACTCCATGCAAGAAGGTAGAGCTTTCCAAACCCCACCCCTGAATCCTGGGAAGGGAAGAGCTGGGGTTTGAGCAGTTAAACCTGGGAGGGTAGTAGGACATGGGGCAGAACTAGTGCTTTGCTAGTTAAACCACTAAGGTTTAAACAGTAAAACTAAGGGCACTTGGGCAGTTAAAACTGCTATGGAGGAAGGATGTTGTCACAAAAGTGCCAGCTTGCCACTTGTGAGTTAGGCTTGAACCCTGGTTTCTACTGAGCAACATTCTAGCCAATAATCTTTCTTTCTTTCTGCTCTCCCTTTTCTCACTCCTTTTATAATAAATTCGATTATCATTGTTTCTCCCCATGTGTGTGCTTTTGATTTACATCCTGCACTCATAAGTACACAGGCAAGGAAGGACCTGGGTCACCCAGGTTTGTCCCATTTCAACTTTACAAAAATAAAAAGGATTATGAGGAACACCACGAACAGTCAGTCATGTGCCAATAAATTAACCTGGCTGGAATGAACTATTCCATGAAAAACATAAATAACGATAAGTATAAAATCTAAACAGAAAGTAAAGAACTAGAATTTGTAAAATTTGAACTTTTAACAAAAAACAGCCCAGGAGCTATATAGTGAGTTCTATCCAAGAAAAACTAATACCAATTCTTTACAAACTTCTAAAAATTAGGAGTGTTTCCCTACTTAAACTATGACACTAGCATTACCCTTGTACCAAACTCCAACAACAAAAAAAAATCATAAAAAACCTACACACCAGTACCTATTATAAATATAAAATTCCTCAAAAAAAAAAATATTAGGAAGCCAAATCTATACTGGCTGACATTATAAAACCATCTCGTGCCTCAGCTAACTTTCAAAACAACCTGCCAATATTTTTGTTGCCCCTGTTTTGTTCCATCTCCTATTTTACTTCAACAAAAATTCTGAGCCTTCACCATTCTTCTCAAATCCCATTCTTCTCAAATCCCATAACCCTCCCCTCTACTACTCTTATTAAGTAATCTTACTTTCTACCTCAAGAATTCTCTCAATTTCTCAATTTTACAAACATCTTCATATCTACTTTTGTCCTCTTGTGACCAATTAATTTCTTTTCCCCTTCAAAACAAAGAATACAGAAACAAACTGACTAATATCAGTCTCCTTCATGTAATTCAGTTCTGAACATTATAAAATACAATGAAAATTCAAATAGTTTTATCATATAAAAGACCTGGGGACTTGTAAACACACTAATCCAAAGTATTATCGCAGTAGTTCATAAGAGAAAGTCAGTTAACAACAGCAAGACAGAAAAATAAACTTTAGAGGATACCAACAGAAATATTTAACATCTCCTTTTCTATGTACCTGTTAAGTGCTTGAAAGTCTTTGACATAGTGTCAGGAGATATTCTCAACATTCTGAGATCTGCAGGGTGGTAATTCAACTTTCGGATTGGCTCATGAGTAACAAGTGAAGGCAATATAGATGAAAAAGGTTGTTTAATGTCCACATTAGAGTGATCGACCTATGAAAAGAGATTTTAAAATGAAGAAAATAAAATTAATTTTAGACTTCACCTGCTTTAAAAAATATTTATGAAAAGCAGTTATAGCAGTTCCTTAAGGTCATGTTCTCAAGCCTCCTGAATACACATATGTCAGATTTTATTTGGTCAATTCTAGAACGGTTTTACAAATTATTTTGAGGATCTGGAAGTTAATCTGTACAGAATGTTGCAGATAAAAGGCCTAGGAGAGTTCTATTTCTCAGAAATTTATTGCTTAATAACAGTTTGATTAGTGCAGAATTTGAACTATGGTATTATTCTTGGCAAGCTCAAAGATTTTTAAGGAGAGATATAAGAAAAAGAGAAAGCAAATATTTTCAAGAAATCTACAAATATTAAGAAGAAAAATAAAAGCATCCAACAACTTACTGATCAACTACCAAAAAAACATACTTCACCAAATTTCTTGAAACAATAGTGGGAAATATAAACTGACAGAAGTCAAAAGTTAAAAAAGAAGTTTCATTAGACTCCAAGTCCCAGCTAGAAAAGAAAGCAGAAACTACTACTAATGATGGTTAGTACAGAAATATATACCAGATGCATAGTATACCCTCATTCATATACATAAATATACTACTTCTAAGTTTATTTTCCTAAAAAAAAAAAAAATCTAGCCTTGCCCTTTGCAGGTAGAGGAGTAAACCTAAAAATGTACATTAGTATTAATTTTTCCATCCTCTTTTATTGAGATTTTTTTTACTAGGTAATAAATATCCTGAAGAAGTTAGCAGCACATGTAAATGAATATATTATTTATTTCTACTGCCTGTAATGGTTTCTCTAGACAGTATTTATCCACTAGGGGAGATTTCTGCACGCATGAATCTTTCTCTGGCTAAGGAACATTTGGTAAATGTCTAGAGATATTTTCCACTGTCCTAAGTTTTGAGGAAAAAGAAGAATGCAACTGGCATGCAGAGTAGAAAACAAAGATGCTGATAAACATCAATGCAAAACTACATGGAACAGACGCCCACAACAAAGAATTATCTAATATATAGTGACAATCATACACAGAAACCCTGCTCTAAACACAGCACAAGAGCCTTTTCAAAGTGCAGTTCATCAACATATATATGACATTAAGTAACATGATGTACACTTACACATGTACAAGTTTTTCCCAAGAACTTCCAAATGCAGGTGAAAAAGTTCTATTCCAACATGGCCCAATAAAATTTTGTTATATCAACACTTCAAAATATACAAAGTAATACAAAGAAAATGTAAAATTAAAAATTAAGTAAGAGATTTACTTAAATATTCTACTCCCTCTTATCTCTACTCAACTATCTTGACAGCTGCTTTGGCTGGGGACTGTCCCACCCCTAAAGCAGAAAGATGGTGGCTACAAAGACACTAAAATCAATAAACTGTAGACTCCAACTCATTATGAAAAGTGGCAATTATGTGTTGGGTACAAGCAGACACTGAAAATGATCAGATAAGGCAAAGCAACACTGAAATGTACCAGCCATGTTGGTCAAAATTAGCGTCTATGACTATAATGGCAATATAAGAGGGCCCAGGATGTGGAAAATACTAGAGTATACATACTGCCTGCCATTAATAACCCAGATGATCCTGATATCATCAGAAATGTCAAAACAGATTGATGAGAAGTAGTTTTTTTTTAATGAAATTGGTTAGAGCTTATTTTTAAAAAATCCTATTCCAATATTGAGCTCACTAAAATTTAATTATAACAAAACTCCAGAATATACAAATATTAGACACAGGTAAAACAAAAGAAAATATAAAATGAAAACAAGAAGTATTTATTTAAAAGATCCTTATATGAAAATGGGAAGACCCAGGCCCTCCCTGGTGGCGCAGCAGGTTAAAGTGCAGCACTGCATGCCAGCCTCAGTCAATTCAGTATGAGTTAGATTGCTGCCCTGGAGGTGACCCACATGGCACGGCAGATGACTCCTGACCTGCCCACTGCTCCCCTCAGCAGCCACTGCTCCCCTCAGCAGTGTACTTTGTAGGTATGCCTGTTCTGCTTCCCTCTGTCTCTGGTAAATCCTCTCACAGCCGCTGCACCTCTGGCCTGTACCCCAGTTCTGTATGCATAAATAAATAAATCTTTTAAAAAAATGTATCTAAAAAAAAAAAAGATTTATTTATGCATACAAAACTTGGAGAGCAAACAGGCATACTGACAAAGTACACTGCTGAGGCGAGCAGCTGGCGGGTCAGGAGAGGTCTGCCATGCCATGTAGGTCACCTCCAGGGAAGGGATCGAACTCATACTGAGGTGGCTTTAGCTTCTTAGTGCTGTGCTTTAACCCACTCCGCCACCAGGGAGGGCCTAAATAAAATCTTTTAAAAAAGTAAAATGGGGCCCTCCCTGTTGGCGCAGCGGGTTAAAGCACAGCACTAAGAAGTTAAAGTCACTTCCACATGAGTTGATTCCCGCCTGCCCAGGAGGTGACCACATGGCGAGGCAGAACTCTCCTGACCCGCCCGCCCGCTGCAGACCTCTCCTGACTCGCCCGCTGCTCCCCTCAGCAGTGTACTTCGTCCATCTGCCTGTTCTGCTCCCCACTCTGTCTCTGGTGAATCCTCTCACCTTCCGCATCTCTGGCCTCTACCCCAATTCTGTATGAATAAATAAAATAAATCTTAAAAATAATAATAATAATAAAATAATAAAATGGAAGAACCAGGAGAGGGGAAAGAAAAAAAAATCAAAGATTGGCTTATTTCCTAGTTTTCAATTAATAATGGAAGAAAGTGAAAGGTGATTAATAAACTAAGAAATGCTAACATATCTGTAAAAAGTTCAGGTCTATAAGTCAGTCTGATTTTAGGGAAAAGATAAGTTATTTTAATATAAAGCAAGCTGAATTTCAAGTAATGGGAATGTTTACAAGAAAATTTCATGCAAGTTAGCATGTGGGTCTACCTCAAGGGAAATGCTAACATCTAAGAACACAGCTGATAATTACACATACAGAGAAAAGCATTTAACCCCTTGAAAGAAAGCTAGGTGTTTGGGAGCAGAACAGGTGGGAAAAACAAAAAGAAATCTAAGGAGTAAGCCTTAAATAATAATTAGTTACATGACTAGAATAAGGGATAGTAAAACAGTATTTTATCAAGAAGCTAAAAGAATGCAATATGCTGCTGCCAGAAATTAGAGAAAGAACAAAATAACCAAGAGAGTGGGAAAATCATTGGTGAGAATCTAGTAGTCTAGTTTTCAATAAAGTGAAGGAAACTAACAACCAGCATCCAAGCAAATGAGCCACTGTATAAAAGATTGACACACAATTTTCATAACATCCCAAGATTGCCACATTCTGGCATACACAAATAATAATAATGAAATAAACAGAGAGCAAAGGAATATGTATGTATGTATCCATTCTCTTTGGGGACAAGAACTTTGGACATTAAGCACATCTCAGTATCCTTCCAGGGAAACAATAGTTCTTCTAATTTCAAGATACAGATACCTCTGAAGTTAAATGTTTTAGGAGTTTCGAAGAAATGCTTAAATATTTCAGAGTCTTTCCAAGGCCATACATTGAAAGCCAGAGGAAAAAAAGCATGACTGAATGTCTCTCCATGAATGAGTCTAACATTAATACTGTCCTAAAGGTTCTTGCTGGTACAACTTGGAAAAATAAGGATGTCTTGAAATATAAGCCTGGGCATTTCAAAGGATGGTCTTTTCTAAAACAATAGTGAACTCATTAAGTCTTTCAAGACTTTGAAACGTTTTTTCTGTACTAACCTCTAACAAATTAATGGAGCATATATCTGGATATCAGATGAAGACCAGTTTACAAATCACAAGTTGGCATCAAGTAACAAACAGAAACCTTTATTCTTTTATATCCTTAAAGTATTTCTTTCCCTATCCTGTAATAAATGTCAAAAAAATAAATAAATAAAACTTACAGATTCTTCAAAACTGCTCTCTTCCTTAGATGGCAATTTTAAAGATTTCCAGTGTAGGGAGCTTTCACCAATGTCTCGATCAAGCACATTTTTAAAACCTACCAGCTCAATGCTCTCATTAGTCAAGTCACCTTGGTCACATATCTGGGAAGTAGTAGAAAGTAAAATAAAAGCTAGTAACAATACCATTTCATGAACTAATACCAGAAAAGATCAAGTTTCCCCAAACTATCATTTTATTATGCCTCACCTCTCTTTGTACTTCAGCAACTCTGTCACTGCATACAACAGCATTTTCATCTAGGCTACAGGATTCAATATCATCATCCAGAGTACAGATGTCAGACTCAGCCTTCCCCTGCAGGCCCTCTATAAAATAGGAGTCATTTTGCATAATAGTATGTATAGTAAAATTGTACTTGGCTCCCACAAGCTGACGAATTTCACCTTGGCCTGTGTCAGCTTTCAGCAAGATCTCTTGGCTAACTGCAATCAGTGATACATTACTAGTCAGCGGTAAAGCACCCTGTGACCCCAGATCACATGATGCCAAGCTTGCTGAAAAGCTGCTTCCTACAGCTGAAGGTGGCCCTTCAGTAATGTCAGTTTACATTCTTACCCAAAATACAGTTTGAGGAATCTGTAACTTCTTCAAAGGTATGCTGGTTTAAGTCTTGTGAAACCAAAGAATCTGAAGTCGACTCTTTCACTGGAAAAAAAATATTTGAAGAGCCTACCTTCACTGCAAGATCAAGAGCAGAAACAGACTTTATCTTCCCAATGGGAAGAAAAGGTTCATTGTTTGTATCACACAGAAATAACGGCGACTGCATTTTGCCAAGACCAAGAACCTTTTCACTTAAAGATGACTTAAGTTCTGAAGCAACAGAAAATGGGTTAATAAACATTTCCTGAGAAGTAATGGGGAGTGATTTTAAATTGGGAAGATGCCAGTACAGGAAGCTATCACCACTATGTTTTTTATGTAACAATGATCTTGAAGGAGCTTGTTCAAAAACCCCAGGAGCAGATTGATAACATGAATGACTATGCTTATCAAAGAAAAAGTTTTCATCACAACTTACTAGGGAAAGATCTGAAATTTGTGGTTCACTTTTTTGGCTGTTATTTGTCAAAGACTTAGTAATGTCAATCTGGTTTTCATTTATTATACTTTCTTTCTTGGAAGGCTCAATAGCAGCAATAACTGCCTCAAACGCTGTATTTTCAGAAGCATCAACATTTTCCCCACCAAAAGCAAAAGTTGCCTTTTGGTTTCTTTCCTCTTGAAAATACAGTTGTTCTGTTTCATCTAAGTTGGATATAACAGTCTGAAGAAGGCCACTTGAAGTCTCTATGTTAAAAGTATCATGCACTTTTGAAAGTTTTACAGTTATCAGGGACTATATTCTCAATATACTGTATTTCTGAAGATGTGGGATGCACCTCTGAAAATATTAAAGTATTTCTATCCTCCTTTAGTTTAAAACATTGAGATAATTCTTTCTCCAGACAGCCTTCATTTCTTTCATAACCGTGCAATGAATCCATTTTTTGTTTCATCTTATTCTCAGCTGGAGCCCCTAAATAAACACTCTCAAAGTAATGACTATCAGCTATTAAGGGAAACTCTTTTCCTCGTCTTCCCAACAAACAATGCAAGAAAGAACATGAAATTTCATTATAAAAATGAGGAACAACTTCATGTGGAAAAGAATCATAATCCTTACCGATTGGACAATGTGGTACTTCTGGATAATGTGAAGCTCCCTGCTTGTTCCATTGCATATATGAAAAAGGGTCACTAAAACTGTCATTCCCCTTAGGAATTTTATTGTTATCAACTGTGTCAGATGAATCTGAAAAAGAATCATGGTCCTTCCTGGTTAAACATTTTTCTGACTGCTGTAAAGCTTTCTGATTCCAATATTGAACATATAAACAAGAAGCATCAAAATGCTCACTTCCTTTAGGAGTTATGTATTCATCACTTATATCAGTTGAAGTTGAAATAGAGGCTTGATCTTTATCAGCCAGACTGGTTTCTGGCTCCCGTACAACTTCTTGTGTCTTCCATGACATATATGAACAAAGAGCATCATAACTCTCAGAGTCTTTGGGGGTTTTCAGTTCATCAGCTGTTTGAGATGTAATAGTCTCTTTAGTCCCTTGTTCAGGAGGTAAAAAAGAGCACTGAGACTCAACAGTTGTACTACCTGTATGTGGGTGCTGAGATACACTAAAGCAACTGTTAACTAAATCTGAAGCTACTTTTGAGGCTGCCTGGAATAGAGCTTCACTAACTTCCGAAGGTCGAGAAAACCATTCAGTGTCTTCAGACTTACCAGGAATTCCCCTGAAAATATACAATTAAAAATAATTAACATTAAAAACATTTTTAATCCATCATAAAAGAAAAAAGCTGGTTAAATCACCAAAATCAGGTTATTTGAAAAGTATATTGAAAACCAAAGTTCTAATTTCAAATTTCTTAGATGGCTAATGACTAAACAAGGCAAATTTTTGTTGACCAGAAGCTAATAATGTCCTTGTTATTTAGTGAGGATCCTCCTAAAACAGCATTTAAAAAAAAAAAAACAGAGTATTTTTCATATCGCCTTAAGTTTTTAATGGAAAATTTTGAACTTTACTACTTAAAATGTTACCATAATGTAATACTCAGTGTTTTACATGAATTCTTCTACCAGTCATATATTATACTCTGAAAAAACACTTCAGAAATTACCTACTCTCAAAATTACAAGAGTAACCTAATCATTGATTAATATATACCGAGCACTTTGCATTAAAAAGTAATTACAAAGTAATATCCAACAGAAAAGCTGAGGTTTTCACTCTCTATATATCCAGTTTTTAACATAAGCCTTGGGTTTTATTATTATTATTACTGTTGTTGTTGCTGTTGTTGTTAACTCTAGAAGAGGAAGACATATTCTTGGAAAATTCCATACATGTTTTAAAGAACTCCAGAATTTTCTTATTATGACTATTCTAAGGAACATTAATTTGGGGAAATTGTTAGCTTGGAAATATGAATTTGTTATTTCATACTCACATCTAAGGAGAGATAATGTAACTAGGTTCATGCAATAACAGCTGTGCCAAACAAGTTAGTGACCACAAAATGAATGTTTTTAAATGGTAGTGGACTGATAAGACAGAAAAGGGAGAGGTTTCTAAGGAGGAAAATCCAGGTGCCTTCTAGATTAAACTATGCCTGAGATGCAGTTATTTCTTATTCTATACAGTAGATACAAGTAATTTCTACCACACATTACTATAACCAAATTAATATGCATTATGCCTTGTTACCTTTGTATAGTATGCTGAGAATATCTAACCCTCACAGCAAAATCTTAACCTTAGCTTGAAGTCATTAATATTACTAACAATGTAGAAAAAGAAAACAAAGAATAGAAAGATTCCTTACAAGTAAAAAAGAGAACATCCTACCTCAGAGGTGCAAAATCTAGTTCACTTCGCTGAAAAAAGGAATCAGGCCCAAACTCTTGATCTTGTTTCAAACATGTGAGCAAAGGCAAATCAGGAGAAGCAAAGTTGTCTTGTATGACTGCAAAGTTTCAAATATAGAAATGCTGGGAATGCTACAAATTGTTTAGCTTACTTTCCTAATGCTCTAAAAAGCCTAAATATACTGACACCTGAAAGTTTCTGCAAGCATGAAAATGATAATGAAACAAACAGCAGCTGGAACTACCATTTAATGATCCCTGACAAAGCCCAAATATTTGATAGATTTCACTTAATTCTCATGACAACCTTGAAAGGATAGGAATTATTATATCCACTGTCAGTTATCATATGGTTACAAGACTTCAGAAATATTAGTTTGTCTACGTTCAGTTTAAGATCTGAATATAAGTATCATAACTTTTTATAGTAAGTGTTCTTAACCATTATGAGTGTTTCTTTCCAACTTACATGTGCTTAAGAACATGCCTAAAACACTCTCAGGTATTTAAGCATCAAGGTTATATTCAAAACAATATTAAAATGTCATTTGCCTTCCTCATTTTCATTCTCTCACAAAGATACAGGGGAATTTTCCAGAAACTATACCATATATGATACAAGAACACAATAAATACAAAAGCAGGTATCAGAATCTATCTTTTTATTACGTCAGAAATTACAGATTTCTTTTTTCTAAGTAAAATTATGCTACTCTTTAAATATTCCTATTTTGACAATGGAAAGCTTGTTTTTTTCTATAAAACTAATTTATGTTAATACATCATGAATTTATTTCTTAATGAATCAATAGATACATATATTTTAATTTCTCCACATTAATTTCTATTATGGGAAAATACTAGTCATTCACATAAATAAAAGTCCTCTGGAATACATTTTAAAGTATGTAAGGGAGTCCTATGACCAAAAAGTTTGAGAATTGCTTATTTAAAGGAAAAATAATTCTTGTAGATTCCTAAATGCTGACTTAAATAATTCTCATTCTAATGTCCTTAAATATGTACAAATTAGTTATAAAATCCTTATTTCTGACAATGTATACAACTACAAAACAAAATATTAAATATTAGTAGAAACAAAACTATAAACCAAACAGCATTCTATTTTTTTATCTAAGTGAGTTGGTGAGTGGTACACTTTTGATTATAGAATCTCTGTAACACTGCACATATTCCCTATCATAACTACTACACTCTTGTCTTTGGTCAGTTTCCCATTAAACCGTCAATTTCATGTATGCTTTATTCACAGTTGTATCCTCAGTACCTAGCAAAACATATATTAGGTATTCAAGAAAAATTATTTATTTTCTAAATTAATTAAAGGTGAGAAACTAAAAGATAACACCTTTATCTTCAAAGACTAATTGGTATGACTCTTCTTTGGACCTGACTTAGAGACTTAGTCTTAAACCACTGTAATAGAAGTCCTTTATCCTTCTTCAAGTCAGTCTTTTTTTTTAAGAGTACGAATTTTATTTTCATTTTCTTTGTTTTTGTTTTTGTTTTGAGTAGTTGCAACAGCTCAAAAAGAAAAATCATGAGTTATCTGTTGTGTCACCAGCCATCATGGTCAGCCTCCCATCTAAGCTACCTGAGACCTACCCATGGTGTTCAAGGTTTTTTAACAAGACCCTCACATTTCCTCACAACTGGACAGCTGTTGTGGTTTAGATTACTCTTAGATCAAAAGTGAGATATCTAACCATTGTGGTAGCACTCATTGTCATGAAAACTGCCAATGTGAAACTAATATACCCTACAATTACTTTTTCATGCATTATAAAACAGCAATAAAAATTTTCCCTTGCCATCAGATCCAGGAACAACTGTTCTTATAAATTAAGATGTTCTATTTTATCATAGCGATGGCACATGGGTGACTTGGTGATGGGAAACCCACAGGGATTACAACTGAGATGGAAAAAAAAAATGTACAAAATCATGTAAGAATAAACTATTATATTATAAAAAAAAGATGTTCTATTTTATCTATAGTAAATGAGAAGCTGAAGTTGTAAAACTCATTAGAAAACATTTTAGAAGCCACTATCCCAAATCCAATGCTGAAATTCTTCTATTACAGTATTTTGCTTGAAATTTTGCAATGACATAAAACTCACTTTTTTGTTAGCTTTTTTCTTTAGTCCTTTGATTGTTAAATGGCTCTATTGGTAAATTTTCTCTTTTATCAAGTTGAAAACAGCCACCCTATATATGTTCTCATTTTACCTACCAGACTGGCAGTTAGCAAGCTTTTTAATAAAAGTACATTTAGTAAATGATTAAGACTTTGATGGTCACATATGGTCATTTTCTTTTATTGGTTTCTACAAACCTTTTTAAAAATACAAAATTCATACTTAGCTCAAAAAAGTACAAAACCAGGTTTGGCCAATAGCCTGTAGTCATAGTCATCTATCCTCACATAGGAAATCTTATGCTATCAACATCTTTATGAAAATATGAAACCAAAATTGATGTTGATGATCCACATCAGAAAATACATTGGCATTAATAGATATTTTTATTTGGATAGCATTAGCTTAAATTCGAAAAAAACTGACTGAGTTAACTCCAATTCATGTACTTGTACTAAACTCTGACAAGACAACTTGGATTGAATCCTATTCCCCTGACAAAAACTAATTCTAAAATATGTGAATATTGCATTTTCAACTTCATAGTTCAGGCATAAAAAAATTAAAATTAACTACTGGTTAAGCACTCATATATATCCATCACAATGATGTGGAGTATAATTCTATCTCCTACTTTTGTGATTAAAAGGCATTTAGTTTACCTTTTGTGAAGAGCTACTAAATTAGTTTTAGTAATTAGCTCTGTTTTGCTGAACAGAGCAAGCAGTAAAGTCTACCAGGCCTAAGTCATTTAACATCTTATTTTTAAAGATTGATTTATTTATGCATTCAAGAGCCGAGATGTAGGCTAGAGGTGTGGGGGCAGGGAGGTTTAAGAGGATTTACCAGAGACAAGAGTAGGGAGCAGAACAGGAAGATCTACCAAAATACACTGGTGAGCGGAAGCAGTGGACAAGAAAGTAGAGGTCTGTTGCACATAGCTGGGGATCAAATTCCTGTGGCAGTGGCTGTGGATAGCTTCATAGTGCTGACACTTAAACCCTTGTGCCCTAGGGAGCCCATTTAACCTCTTTATCTAACTTTTGGGTCTAAAACTTAAAAATAATAACATATGTCTTAGTTAATTCTGAGTATCTAATGATATAAATATAAACATTTGTTTTTGTGTTTAAGAATCATGGTATCATATAGTTTACCCTAAGAAAAACTGCTAACTCACAACTAAGAAGGCACCTCCTACAAGAGAGGAAGTTATAATTTTTTCTGTCTTCTTGAGGGCATGGTAAAATGAGACAACTACACATTTAACATATCTAGATCTTCTGGCTAGTACAGCTCTACTGAACTCCTCAACTCAAGAGGCTCCTCAACAGCAAGGGCTTGCTGTTGCCCAAAATATTTTACAAATGTGAGAGGTATTACTGCTAGTTAAAATAAAGAGGCATTACCAAGCAACGGAGAACATAGGAGATCTCTGTTGGAATCCTTTACATGATTTTCTGATTGGGTCAATACACCTTCCTCCAGAGAGGGGCAATCTGTCACTTCGGTCTCTTCCTCTCTCACATTAAACTTGGTCTGAGGTGTAGTCACAGTTTGGGAAGAGTCCATTACTTGAGGAAGACAATGCCAAGATTCTGTTCTCTGAAACAATATTTTAAAAGAAACATGCTAAGTCATTACTGAATTAAGAAACATATTTAGATTAAAATGTCCATTCAACAAGCATACAGTTTCTAATTTGATGACAATCAAATGAAGCTGAATCAAAATGGTTTGGAAAAAGTAAAGCTTTTTTTGGGTTTTGTTTCTTATAATATTAAGTACCTGTTAATCTCTTCCTAGTACTACCCACCTTTTAAAATCACTGTTATACTACTTTGATTATTAAAACAACGAATTTGGTTGTACATGATTAAATTTTATGACTTGAGAACATTGAGAGAAAAAATACTTTCCAAATCTAAAGCTAAAATAGTCTAATTTTGCCAAATTCTTACTAACTATGCTAGTTTCAAATGGACGCTTGGCTTTTCTTAGTATATAAAGTGATCATATCACCCATTAATAGTGATCTATTTGTCTCTTTCAAATGTTTATTCCTTATATTAATGCATGATTCAGAGCAATACTTCTCAACTTATGGAAAGAATGTTTTTCTTCCAATTCACCCTAGACTCACATTTTATTAAATTAAGCAAATAATAATAAGTAATAAAAACTAGCAGAAATATTTAGAAAAATATTTCTCCAAATACTTAAAAGCTTTATTGTTGAAATAAGAAAGACATGGAATCGACCCAAATGCCCAAAAGTAGATGACTGGATTAAAAAGATGTGGTACACACACACACACACACACACACACACACACACACACATGTACCAGGAACATTTTATGGGGGTGGAGTTGGGAATGGGATCAAAAAGGGGAGGGAGAGTGCATGGGATATGGTGATGGCACACAGGTGAATTGGTAATGGGAAGTCCATGGGGATTACAACTGGGATAGAAAAAGGCACAAAATTATGTAAAAAAAACTATAATAATAATAATAATTATTATTTTTTAAAGCTTTATTGTTGAATTTCCATCTCAAAGAATTGTCTCAAGAAATTCTGTCCCACAGAATGAATAGCACAGATGATCCTGGTAAATAACATGGAATCTATATTTCTATGTTGTTACAATGTCTCTGTGCCCTTTTCAGTAATACATTGTAAAGCAGATTTGAATATAAGAAGAGAATAAGAAAAAAAAATTGGAAAAAATAAATTTTAAAGATATATATGCAAAACACAGGCCCAAAATTTGACTTCTAATTTTGCAAAATAAAAAGTTACCACCAAACTGCTGTGAGAGTCACAAAAAATACTTCCTCTCCATTTTTGTACTAGTCTTTTGATAAACCAGTAACAAATAATTCATGGACTGGTACCAATATGCAGACCGCACTATATAGCAAAGCTGAATTAAATACTAATGATAATTAATTTTATAGGCATTTTCCTTATAAATTTGGTATTAATAGGTAAGAGTTCTTCTTAACATGCTATAAAAGTATCTTTTATATTCATATTTAAATAATTTGTACGAATAAACAATTTGATTGTTATAAAATTTTCACAATTAAATCTAATAAAGTATATCAATAAACTTATTTATATTACATCTCACACTTCTTATAAGGTAGTTGAGATTTTTAATATTTGCTAACATTGTGCTTAGCATTTTCACACCAATAGTCATACGGCTAATCAGGATTTTAGACTGCCTTGTCTTGTTTTCTAACCTTGTTCCATAACTTGGTTCTATGTTTATTATTTATAAGGAAACTGAATTTTCCTTAAAAATTATGAAAAACTTCACAGGTGAATCCATTAGGTCCAGAAACCATTTTGATAGCTGGTACTATTCTTTCTCAACTTCCTCCTCAGTAGTAGTGGTCCACCTCTCTAAGCTTTTGTATGTTTGTATAAAATCTTTCAATAAAGCTTTTTTTCTTGACTAAATTAAAAATGTATTCATTCTCTAGAATTTTCTAAGATTTCCATTTTTCTTTACCATGCTTCCTGTCTGCAGTTTTTTATTATGTATCTAAAATTTTCATTAAATAATGAATTCATGTGATTACACATTTACTTACTTAAATAAAAAAATGACATATTCATGGTAACCTGTATGCTTGGATTTAAATGTACTTATTTTCATTGTTTTTAAGTAGTCCACTACTAGACTATTCTTTGATCTACTCAAATATTTTATAATTTACAAAGATTTTCAGACATCTTGAAACAAACTTTTTTTGAAGCATTAAAATTCATTAATCAAGAACTTTTTCACTAAGTTCAAAAACAAAAACACACAACTATATTACCTAATACCCATTATATAAACATATAAATTCATAAAGAAAAAAATTTTGAAGAAACATCCTAAAACTTAATGCTACTTACAGCTATGGCTTGTGAGATTATGGAACATTACAAAATGTTTCAATCTCTTCTAGTTAATAAATAAATCAAATTCATATCATTAATATTCTATCAAAATATGCTTTGTTCATTTTTGATATTAGAATAAAATATGAAAATTATGAATTTTCAATTTTTTCTTTTGAGAGCACTTCGTTCTACAGAGAAGAGTGGGACAATGAGGGGTTTTAAAGCCACAGAACTCTAATCCTGCTGTGATTCTATAGGAAACTCTCTAGATCTGACTCATCTCTCAATCCCTTTGATTTTTGACCAAGGTTTGAATCTGGTCCCTAATTTATTCCTCACTGTTGATAAGGACCTACCCATTTGTCCTCCTGTCATTCTTTGGCTTCCACAGACCACTTACTCTACCCTAACTCCTCAACTGCAATAATTCTTTAACTTTATAAATCCTATCACATTTATACTTTCCATCATTCCTTTCTTTTCCGTATTTCCCTCTTTATCTATCTGAGTTCAAAGCTACCTATACAATCAATGCTTTACAAACATCCTTAACTCTTGTTCTTTTCTCCCACTATCTTACTTACTTGGCAAGCTGAGTTCTGGTTAAACCTTGTCCTTGTCTACATCTATTTATATCTAAGCATACAGTAGCAGATTTCAGAAGGAAGTAGACATTTCCCCATTATCTACCTTGCTTTTTATCTTAACATCAAAAAAAAATCTCAACCTATCAAAGTTTTCCCACCAAATTTCAATTTTACCCACTGTAATTCTTCCATTTTCCTTCAATCATTTCCCCCTTTTTACTGAATCTTTCCTCTCCCCATGGAAACATACTCTTATAATTCACCATGATAACATAAATTTTAGGAAAATCCCTACTCAGCCATCTTTTCTTTCTGCATATTTTGTTGTATTTCTATCATACAATGTCTCTGTGTTACATATGTCTTTTAAGTCAACATTACAAAAGCCCTTGAAATTCTGAATATTTTTGCCAGATGTCAGCAGAGATGACAAATAAGGCAAGTGAAAACCAAATTTTGAGAAAGAAATAAAGGTTGGAGATACAATGGGACTTTTAGGTAAAGATCTAAAGTTCTGGATCTAGAAAAGGCTAAAAGAGTCTTTTCAAGCAGAAATCAAAAACACAAATGAGTATAGGGTCAGGGAGATAACAGAAATGAGTAACACTGCCTGGAATTAGAGAGCTATAGGAGCTGTGACAAAATACACACTGTACATTTACTTTAAAGTATCTTTAGACATTTTTAAAACATTGTGCTAAAATAATTTTTTGTATAAACCACATTTGAGTGACATTAAAAGGTCTAAAACGTCCTATTTTGCAAATTTTGATTTTGAGATTTGAAAAAATAATAATAAAGCAGCAAAAGAATAGTCAGAGGAAATCACATATTGAACAAAAATGAAGGATGATGTAATAAATATATTTTTAAAAATTTTTTTAAAAGAATAGTCAGAGGAGCAGAAAAACCATAAGAACACAAGAAAAACATGAGTTTAAGAACTTATGCAATGGATTCCCTTCATCTCCCCTAAGTGCAAATATAAAAAAACTAAATTTTGATCATGGGAAAAATCAATTCAATGCCAGAACAGGGAAATGAACTTTGCTCCAAAGTTCATTGATTCTTTAGTGATGTTGAGTAGCTAACCACCACCAAATTAACATAAGCAAGGATACAGGGCCCAAGCTTGAATAAACAATTAAGGCAAAACAAGGAACATGTAAACACAACATGGAAAAATGGAAAGAACAGAAGCCCAGAAAACTATAGAAAGAACAGAATTAGAAGACCCAACAGGAAATATTTAGAATAACAATTTCTTAAAATTTCAGTGAAATTCTAGGACAAGAAAACACAGAAATGCATATGTAAGAGCTCTGAAGAGACTAAGGATCAAAAATAATTCCTCATTAAAGAACATAAAAAGAGACACATAAATGAAGTTCAAATAAATTTGGAAAGCTGGTGAGAACCTCATAGATACAAATGACCCAAGCGGGAGAGGGATAAAGATTTAGAAGAAATAAAGAAACTCTACAAGAAATATAAGAAACTCCACTAGAGGGAAAATGTAAGGATAATGGGTATTCCAGAAGGTTAAGAAAGAGAAGTAAACTGAAACTGACTTCAAAGAAATAGTTGCTGAGATGTTCCCAGTTAGAAGTAGTTCCTCTACATGAAAGAAAAAAAAAGACAAACCCTTGAATGGTAACACAAAAACAAAGAAGAAGTAAAGCAAGAATAAGAGAAAACAACAACACTTTAAAGAGGAAAAACTGTAAAAAGACAGAATCTGTACAAATAGCGAAGAGTCATTATCAAAATATAAAGGACTATTTTAGATGAGATAGTTTGATAGTAAAAACCCAGAATAGTGAGGGACTAAGGGAAACACCAAGGAAAGCCACCTCATGAAAGAGACAGAAACACATGGGAAAAGAAACAACAGAAAGATAAAACACGAGAAAATGAGAGAATAGCAGTAAGTAAACCTCACACATCAATAACCACCTTAAATGTAAATGGTTTGACCCAGCTTGGATAAAAAGATATGAGCCAGAAATATATGTATCAAAAGCACACCTTAGAGTTAAAAACAACACTTTCAAAGTAAGACTAGAGCAAAATATTTCAGTAATAACAGAAAATCAGGGACTGTTATTTTCATATATAATTAATTGGACATTCAACCAAAGATAATTAGGGACAAAGATGGGCACTATATGATTAAGGTGAAATCCATCAAAAAGATACAACTCATCCATATTTATGCAACTACCACAAATACAACAAAAAATATAGAGAAGCATTAAAAGAACTAAAGAACATTGACAGCAACACAATCACAGCAGGGCATTTCAATGCACCACTAATATCAAGAGATTTATCAGTCAGATAGAAAGTAAATAAGAACTAAAACCATTCAATGCAGTTATGGATCAGCTAGACTTAAAAAAACATCTACAGAGCCTTACATCCCAAAAAGATATGACTACATATTCTCACCAAGTATGCACAGAACTTAAGGACAGACCACATGCTGAGGCACAAAACATACCTCAAAAGAAGTGCCAAAGTTTGACACAAACTATGCAACGTCCATCGTCTGATTCCGGGTGGACCGGGATAAGTTCTGAAAAATCAGACTGTCCACTGCTAACTTATGTTATGACCTCCCTTTTTTGTATAAATATAATATCAAAATATTCTGAGCAACATTCAGTTTATAACTGGTTTGTCTTAGCCCCAGGAGGAGAAATTCCTCTGTCTTCCTGAGACAAAAGCCAAGCCCCAGGAGAAATAAGACCCCAGGACATAAAAACTCCTGGGAAGCTTCCTTGGTTTCTTTAAATAAAAAAGCAAACCTCAGATAAGGCTCCCAGGGCATAATGGACAAATTTTAACCTTGACTACACAGGTGTTGTTTGATATACAACTGTACAACTTTCTCTTAATTTACTCCTTTTTAAAACAAGCACTAACTACTCTCTGCTAGCCTTAAATTAACCATTAGCTTTTCTTTAAACAATCACTGATAACACTGCTAACACAATTTATTACTACCCCAAGACCCCTAAAACCTTTTGCTAACAAGCTCACTCTTTCCCAGACCCCTCTTCCTTTGAGTGATAACTAGACAGCTGTATACATGATAACTATCACAAAACGTATAATCTATTATACCATAAATTGTTAAGAATGCTTTTTCCCCTTGTCTTGAGAATGTTTTAAGGAGATATCTCATTAACTTACCCTATGCATTATTACAATTAACTACTTGCTACACAGTATAAATAAAGACCTGCTGAAGGAATGGCAGGAAGACTTGCACCCTATCCTGACTCCCGTGTCTTCCTCACACCGGCTCCAGTCTCCCCTTTTGGAATCTCTGCTCCTTCCTTCCCATCTTAGGGTTCTGCCTGTGCTGCCTCCAGACACCTCAAAAGTTGAAGCTAGTCTCCGACAAAAGTTGAAATTATATCAAACATCTTTTCTGCTCACAACATGCTACAACTAAAAATTAACAACAGTAAAAAACAACCAAACACATGGAAACTAAACAAATGCTTTTGAATAACCCTTTGATCAATGACAAAATCAAAAGAACAATTTTAAAAGTACCTGGAGACCAATGTAAATAAGAGAAGCTACCAGAATTTATGCAAGTAATGAAGTAGAAATTTTTTTAAAATCCCATTTTAAAAAGATGAAATACCTGGCTATAAACTTAAAGGAAGTAAAGGAACTATAGGTTGTAAACTATAAGACACTGTTGAAGGAAATTAGACACAAAGAAAAGGAGTAACCCTGATGGGAAACCAAAGGGGATTGCATAGAGAACTAGGGTTAAGTCAGAGGTGCAGGGGGGTGAGAGGATTCACCAGAGACAGAGTGGGGAGCAACAGGCAGATCAGTGAAGTACACTGCTAAGGAGAGCAGCCCGCAGGCCAGGAGAGGTCTGCTGTGCCGCATGGATCACCCCGGGGTCAGAGGATTGAACTTACACTGAAGTGGCTGCAGCCAGCTTGCCATGCTGCATCCTAACCCGTTGCACCACCAGGGAGGTTCTCTAATGACATTTTTCAAGGAAATAGAACAATTATAAATTTTCTATAGAATCACAGGAAATACTGAATAACATAATCAATCATAATCAAAAAAAGAAAAATCACTTCTAACTACAGAAGCAATAGTAATCAAAACTACAGAGCAATAGTACTACAGAGCAATAGTAATCAAAACTACATTGCACTGGCACAAAAAATGAAATGCAGATAAATGTAATAGAATACAGAGCCCAGAAATAAACCCACATCTGTACGGACAGTTAACCTTTGACAGTCACAACCCCACATTGGAAAAAAAAGAAAGCCTCTTCAACAATGTCAACTGTTTTATGGGACAGTCACATTAAAAAAAAATCAACCATTACTTAACTTCAAACAGTTCTGAATTAACTTAGTAGTTAACAGATTAATAAACATGGATAAACAGGTTAAAAACTTAGGATTATAAAATACATAAAGGAAAATATAGATAATACACTTCTGGATATCACCACAAAGATATATTTGGGGAAGCATCTACAAAGGTAAAAGAAGCAAAAGCAAAAATAAATAAATGGGATCATATTCAAACTAAGAAGCTTTTATACCTCAAAAAAAAAAATGACCCCCAAACAAAAAGGCAGCCTAGACTGGGAATACATATTAGGACATCACACATCCGACAAAAGGATTAATTTCCAAAATGTATAAAATAGTATTCCATTCAGTATGTATAGATACAAAAATGAATAAAGAACTCATACAACTCAACAAAAATAAACGACTTTCCAAAGACCTCCAGATGGCCTACAGGCACATGAAAAAATGACTAAACACTGTTTATAACGGAAATGCAAATTAATAATCACGAGTTATCACTTTACCCATGAATGGCCTTTAACAGAAAGACTGAAAAAAACAAATGCTGGCAAGGATGTGGAGAAAAATACCATCTACTGTTGGTGGGATTATAATTTAGAACAGAAACTATGGAAAATGAGGTGGAGAGTCCTCAAAAAATAAAAATGTAAATACCAAGTGATCTGGTACTAACACTGCTAGGTATTTATATAAATAATATGAAAACAATATTATGAAAAGATTTATGCAGTTCTATATTCATAGCAGCATTATTCACAATAGCTGACATGGAACTACGTGTCCTTGAAAAGATTGGATAAAAAAAATATTGGGGAATACATACTGAATGGAATACTACGCAGATTAGAAAAAAACATGAAATATAGTAGTATTAAGAATCAAGGAAGATCTCAAATCAACAAGCAACATGAAATAGAGGAATAAGTAAGACCAAAAGTTACAGCCTCTTTGGTGGAACAAGGGGTAAAGTCTCAGCACTCTGCAGCCACTGCAGCAGGAGTTCAATCCCCAACCAGGGAAATGACCTACATGGCTCAGTAGACCTCGCCAGTTTGACAGTGAATTTCAGTCATCTGCCTGTTCTGCTGCCACACTAGCTAAGCTAACAGTGAACTGAGAAAATACTAATAAACTGAACCACAAATGAAAGAGAAATCACAAGGGCAAAAAAAAAAAAAGATCATAAGATATTACTATGAACACCTATATGCCAATAAACTTAATAATCTTAAAGAAATGGGCAATTTCTAGATAAATACAGTCTGCCAAGACCAACTCAGGAAGAAACAGACAAGGCCAACAAAGTGCTTACAAACATGGAAAGTGAAATGGAAATTTTAAGAAACCTTCCCTCAAAACAAAAACCCCAGGATCATACAGCTTTTCTAAAGAATGTTAGCAAACCATTAAAGAACTAACGTTCAGATCGCTGAAATTATTTTTATAAACACAAGAGGGAATGCTCCCTAATACATTTTATGGTATCAATATTACCCTAACACTGAAATTAGATAAAAATAGCAAAAGAAAATTATAGACCAATATCCTTGATGAACAACAATGAGAAAGTCTTCAACAAAATACTAGCAAATCAAATTCAACATTGTATCACAAGGATCATGCACCATGATCAAGTGATTTATCTCAGAATGTATGGATAGTTTCATATATGTAAATCAATGTAATGCATCATATAAACAAAAGGAAAAGGAAAGGTCACATGTAATATTAATAGATGCAGAGAAAGAATCTGATAAGATTCAGCACCCATTTGATAAAAACTCTAAATGAGATAGCAATAGGAGGAACCTACTTTAGTATAATAAAGGCTGTGTGCATCAGAGGCCAAGTCAAAATAATACTCATTGGTGAAAAACTGAAACTTTCCCCTTAATGTCAGGGTCAATACAGAATGTCCATTACTACCACTCAGTTTAACTCAGTATTAGAAGTTTGGGCTAGAGCTATCAAACAAAACCAGAAAATAAAGTGAATTAAGGTGTAAAAGAAGTGAAAACTACCTCTATTTACAGATGATATCTACAGAAACTCCTAAAGACGCCATTAAAAAGTTATTAGGGCCCTCCCTGGTGGCGCAGAGGGTTAAAGCACTGCACTAAGAAACTAAAGCCACTTCCGCAAGAGTTCGATCCCCGCCTGCCCCGGAGGCGACCACATGGCGAGGCAGACCTCTCCTGACCCGCCCGCTGCTCCCCTCAGCAGTGTACTTCGTCGATCTGCCTGTTCTGCTCCCCGCTCTGTCTCTGGTGAATCCTCTCACCCTCCGCATCTCTGGCCTGTACCCCAGTTCTGTCTGAATAAATAAATAAATCTTAAAAAAAAAAAAAGTTATTAGGGGCCCTCCCTGGTGGTGCAAGGGGTTAAAGTGCAGCACTATGAAGATATCTGTCCTCTGCACCACAAGTTCAATCCCAGACCAGGGAGGTGACCCATGTGGCAGAGCAGACGTCTCCTGTCTCGCCGGCAGGTTATAAAATCAACAAGTAAAAATCCATATCCTTTTTATATACAAAAAAAATGAAGAAAAAAGTTAAGAAAATGACTCCATTTATCAAGAATCAAATACTTCAGAACCAACCTTACAAAGGAAGTAAAAGACCTATACAATGAGAATGAGACCTATGTATGTATTAAAGGACATAGGTAACCAAAGGATATCCCACACTCATGGATGGGGAGAATAAACATAATCAAAATGACTATCTTGCTTAAAATGATATATAAATTTAATGTAATTCCCCATCAAAATACCAACAATATTTTTCAAAGAAATTGAACAAAAATCATTGAAATTTATATGAACAAAAACAGGCTTCAAATTGCAAAAGCAGCCCTAGTTACCTGATTTCAAACATTAACACAACAGTATCAAAACAGTATCAATGGAATAAAAGTGAAAGCCCAGAAATAAAGCCATGTACATTTATCAATGGCTAATCTATAACACAGCTATGACCACACAATGGAGAAAAGGCAGTCTCTTTAATAAATGGTGCTTGGAAAATTGAAGTTTCATATAAAATAATGAAATTGGATCACTCACTAACCACACATATACAAATAAACTCCAAATGGATTAGAGATTTAGATATAAGATCTACAACAATAAAATATACAGAAAGAAAACATTGATAATACATTCCATGACATCAAATATAAAGATGTTTTTGGTTACTCAAGCCCTAAGGCAAGGGAAATAAAAGCAAAAATTAAAATTTTTTTTCTACAGAATTTTTCCATAAAGCTTTTCTATGGAAAAATATAAGATTAAAAAGATACCTTGTTAAATGAGAACATACTCAAATAATATATATCCAATAAGAGGTTAAATCCAGGATATAGCTAAAAACACAAATTAACAACAAAATAAACAACCCAATTAATAAACAGGCAGTCACCAAAGAGGATATTCGGAAGGCTAATAAATATTTCCATAGAAAAAATGTTTATCATCACTTCCAATGAGATGCAAGTAAAAACACAATGAGATACTTCCTTACACCAGAGAGAATGGCACATATGAGGAAGACCTCTGAAAAGAAGTGCTAATGAGAATGCAGGAAAAAGGGGAATCGTACTATACTGTTCGTAGGAGTGTAAACTGGTGAAACTAATAAGGAAAGCAAATTTGATTTATCTTAAAAAACTGAAAATGTAAATACTGTACAACCTAGCAATCCTCCTCTTGAACATCGAGTCAAAGAATATGAAACCATCCACATACCACATACCAGAAAAAGTACATTCTAAAGTGTTCACAGCAGCATTATTTACAATAAACAGAACACGGAATAATAGATGACCCAGCAATTCCAAACTTGGGCATCTACCCAAAAGAATGTGAAACCAATTTAAAAACTATAATCTTTACAATGTTTACTACAGCACTATTTATAACAGCAAGTAAGTAACCTAAATGTCTATATATAAAAGAGTAGATAAAGATGTGATCTATACAGACTACAGAATACTATAGAAAAAATGTTTCTATTTACAAAAATGGAAGGAGTTGAGTGAATTATGTGTGGTAAGCAAGTCCAAATGACAAATAATGTATATTTACATAGTAGATACTTGACAAAGTAAAATATTTATAAACACCAGAGGTCATTAATACATGAATGAGGTTTCTTAGGTTAAGATGGAGAAAAATGGAAGAATCAAATGACTATAAGAAACAGTGGTGAAAACAAACTAGTAAGCCAATTAAGCATTCAACACATGAAATAAAAGGGAAACAGTAAAAGATGAAAATTAAAATTAATTATATGATGAAAAGCAAAAGAAATAAACTGCAATCCAAGAGGTGTTTTCTTGGATTAAAAAAACAAGTAAATAAATCTCTAATCAGATGAAGAGAAAACAGAACAAAATTATACAAAATCAGGGATAAGAAATGAAAATAACCAGTTTCAATAGAATATGTGTGTGTGTGTAGCACTCCAATATAATAAAGAAACCCTTGCTAAAATGATTTTCTAGAAAAATACCAAAATTATAATCCTGAAGGGAATCAGGTGGCATTAACAGTATCACTAGAGATATTTTTCAAACATACAAGAAAGTTTTATACATTGGGCCCTCAGCGGGTTAAAAGGTAGCACTGCCAATGAGAAACCACCTCACCCCAGTGAGAATGGCACATCTTCAAACAACTAGCAACAACAAATGTTGGTGAGGATGTGGAGAAAAAGGAACTCTCCTGCACTGCTGGTGGGAATGCAAACTAGTACAACCACTATGGAAAACTGTTTGGAGGTTCCTCAAACTGCTAAACATGGAGCTTCCCTACGACCCAGCAATCCCACTCCTAGGTATCTACCCAAAAGACACAAAAACACTGATTGAAAAAGATACCTGTACCCCCATGTTTATTGCTGTTTTATTTACAATTGGAAAAACATGGAAGCAGCCCAAATGCCCAAAAGTAGATGACTGGATTAAAAAGATGTGGTATATATATAATAGAATATTACTCAGCAACCAAAAAAGAGAAACACATGTCTTTTGCAGCAACTTGGATGGAGCTGGAAAAGATCATGCTTAGTGAGATAAGCCAGAAAGAGAAAGAAAAATACCGGATGGTTTCACTCATAGCAGGAGTATAATGGACCAGGCGAGAAAATAACAAAAATAGTGAACAACCATATACCAGAGACATTTTGCGGGGGTGGAGTGGGGAATGGGATCAAAAAGGGGGAAGGGGGAGGGAAATGCACGGGACTATGGTGGTGGCACATGGGTGACTTGGTGATGGGAAACCCGCGGGGATTACAATTGAGATGGAAAAAAAAATGTACAAAATGATGTAAAAATAAAATGTTGTTTAAAAAAAAGATAAAATAAAAATAAATAAATAAATAAATGCAGCACTGCAAGGAACCACAGTCACTTCAGTGCGAGTTCAATCCCTGGCCCCGGAGGTGACCCACATGGTGCAGCAGCCCTCTCCTGTCTGGCCTGCTGCTCGCCTCAGCAGTGTACTTCATCCATCTGCCCATTCTGCTCTCCATTCTGTAGCTGGTGAATCCTCTCACCACCCCTGCACCTCTACCTGTACCTGTATGCATAAATAAATCTTTAAAAAAAATTCTGTACATTACTTAAATTATTTCTAGGTGTAAACAATAAGAATCTTCACAGTATCTTATGTGAAAATGGCATAATACTAATACCAAACTTGACAATAACAGATCAAGAAAACAATTACTTAAAACCATTATCACTTAAAAAATATCTGCATACAAAATCCATCAGCTGCTTAAGAGAAAAGCGTAACTGGCTAACAGTTTTTATCCAAGGAGCATAACAAAGAATTAGGATTAAGAATAAAATATATATAATCAAAAAGATTAAGAATTACACAGTATAAGTAAATTGGGATATGAGAAGTAGGGAGGTGAAGGTCATGGGCCTGTTATTCTTTCTATGAAATGGTAACCTGTTGATGAGAATATACTGGACACTGGACAAGGACTAAAGGACTAAGAGTAAAGATGTGTTAGAAGTTGCTGGACGAAACTACAATTTCCAGTCATTGTTGATGACCCAGTTAAAGTTAGAAACCAAGAGTTTCTAGTGATACTAAACCACAGAACTAGTCTCAATAGGACAACACAGAAATTCAGGTTTAGAAATTATGAGGAGAGGTGTTTGAATGATGGGTGTCGAATGGTCTGGAACCAGAGGAAGACAACACAGCAAAGGCCCTTCTTGATCACTCTTTTTCCTGAACCTTAAAAGGACTTGGTTTTAAGGCCTATCACATCCCACTTTGGATTTAAACAGCTTCATATCTTACAGCTTCAATCTTACTAACAAGAATTATAAGCTTAATCATTCTTACACATCATCATGTAGAGTATTTCTTACTACATAGGGGTAGTTACATGAGAAAGTGAATCACACATTAGTTGTCATTTGAGATTAGACTGTATAAAATTAACTAGTTCATAAATTTCTAGCAGGAAACATTATTTCCTTCAACAACTTAGAAAGCCTTTAATTAAAAAAAGAAAGCTTTTAATATGTCAGTGAAATAAAATTTAAAAAAATAGCCTTACTATTCATTATATCACCTTAAAACTACCTTTAATACAACATACAGTTTACAACTTCATATATTCTGGTTTCTTTTTTAAAAAAATCTCTGAGAAAAAACCACTCAGGTTACAGCCCCTGTTGTAAGAAGCAAGATTACGTATTACACACAGCTTACTGTTAAATAATTTCTTTTATAATGGCAGTAAGAAGAGTTAAAGTGGTTTAATTAAACCATTCTTCCACTAGACTTGAAGACAGAAATTTAAATAGCTGTAGTCAATAAAAACTCACACAGCAAAATCAAAGTTAAGAGACTTCATCCACAAGTGTGGTTTGAATTATGATCTATAAGTAGATGACACAAGTTGAAATCCTCTGCTCTTGAACTCAAACCCATAATCTTAACACCCATTCCAAACAATCCTGTCATCCTACAACCCCCACACCCACCCTAAACCTGCCATATCTTAGTATTTGCTACAACCATTTCAGTAACCTAACACCTGAAAAGTGGCTCTGCTATGATGGAATGTGATATTCCATTTAATCCTTATTAGTGTGACAATAAAGTAAAAAATGAGTGTAGACATGTAGTGATTTTGCTTATTAAATGTTTTCAGAATTAGTCCACTTTTCAGTATCCACTCAAAAATTTCCCTATCCCAAAATAACACCATCTTTTGCCTGGTAGTATTGCAATGGCCTCTTAACTAGCATTCCTGACCTATCTTTGCACCTCCTCCCCTTTGCCCCTGCTATCAAAACTGTTTTCTACTTTGCTGCAGAATGATCTTTCCGAAACATAAAACTTACTATAAACCCACTTATTTAAAATCTCTTCCTTGATTTCTCAAAGCTCCAAGGATAAAGCCCCCCCACAGAGCACTGACTCTAACCCACAGTATCTCTCCAAGTGTTTTTCCCTCAATGAAGGAAGGTTCTTTCCTTTTCTTTTGCCTAATTTGTTTTCAGATCTCAGCTGTCATCACTGCTGTAAGGAAGCTTTCCCCAACCTCCCGACATGGTCAGATTCCTTAGACTATCCTTTCCAAACACATTAGCAAGTACCAATTTTACTTTTATTTATGTGACCATTAGAATGGTCTGCCTCATGCTCTAGACTGCAAATACTAGAAAGACAGACAAAAATATGTTTGGGTTTACCTAGCTTCCTTAGCATCTAGGAACAATAACATGTTCAACGAATTAAGTCCTCTCTGGAATGTATACCAGGCAAAACAATAACTATTGCTCTTTCCTGATCAATAGTCTATAACATCATTGTCTAAGAGAACTTTCTGTAACGATGGGATTATTCTGTGTCTACATTGTCCAAAAGGGTGTTGCAATTGAACATTGAAGTGTTCCGTACAACAGAGGCACTGAATTTTAACTCTCACTTGTAAAGACCACACGGGCTTATATGACTACTGTATAGAACAGCACAGGCGTACAGTCTTGTCTAAGTCGTCTCAATTTTTGTACTTTGTTGTTTCATACTGCAAAGTTTCTATCATGTCTCAAGAAGCAGTAAAATCTAGGTTTCTTTTTTGTTCCCACAGTGTTCCTTGCAAAGACTAGAAACTTAATGAACGTCTAATCATCTAATCACTTGGTAACTATAGCTGAGTAATAGAGCACGCCTCTTTTTCTCCCTGAAATTTTTTTTTTCAAAAGCTGTAAATTAGAAGCGCTTATTTTCAAATTGGTCTTCAGGAGCCAACCCTAAAATCAGCTCTTTCTCCTTATGCTTTCTAGTTTTCCAGACTGCTGTTTGAACTGCAGCGTGAGCTTTCGGCAATCTAAGACCCTCCAACCCGCAAAAAAAAAACACTTGAACGTTACACAAGGGTTCAGAGAAGCACAAACCGCGAGAAGCCTCAGGAGACTAATCACGCAGCTACCTAATCCACACAGTTCCCTCAGGGAGCAACCAGCGCTTCGGGCAAACTAAACTCTTAATTGTCTCAGCAACCCGACCGCCCCGGGCGACCACTTTCTCCACCCCTAAACTACCCTTTCGGCGCACTTCAAGCTCCACCTCCTCCCCAAAGCGGTGCAAACGCGCGCAGCACTTTTGAGGTAATTCAAAAGATCCGCGGACTGAGGGGGAGTAAGGGGAAGCCTTTGCAAAAAGAAAAAGGGAGAGACTGGAAGCAGACAGGCAGGGCAAGAGCCGGGTCCCAAGGTGGCTGGGTCGTCCAGAGACGCGCCCTTCCAGCCCTTTAAAGTGCAAAAGCAAAGTCAGGCGCCGCGACGCGCGGCGAGGTGAGGAGCCGGCGCGGGGAGCGAGCTGGGCGCCCAGGGAGTCCGGCCACACCACCCAGACCTCCCCCCGCCAGGCTCACCTTCTCCAAGCCGGCCCGTTCGTCCAAGGCGTAGCGGTGCCTCGGGAGCGTGTGCGGAGTCAAAGTGCCGCTGGGTTGCGCCTGCAGCCAGGCCTGGGCCTCCTCGTCATACTCGTCGTCCGTACTCTCCCGAGGCTGGTTTTCGTAGTCACAGTCAGCACCCAGCTCCCGGCCCTCCTCTTCCTCCAGGTCCTCCACCATCACCACCTCGTCCTCTTCCAAGTTCCCCGCCTCCGCCCCCTCCTCCTCCGCCGCCTCTGCCTCCTCCTCCTCCTCCTCCTCCAGCTCGCTGGGCGACGGTAAGTCCTCAGGCTCCATGTTGGTGTCTCGTTCTAGGAGGCTGAGGAGGAGGAGGAGGAAGAGAAGGGAGGGGGAGGGAGGGGAAGAGAGCCGGCCGGGCGGTTGTTCCCGCGCGCAAGCGCAAAGGCTGCCGCGGCCAGGCGCCCCGCGCGAGACACCGCGGACGGGGCGGGGCCGAGATCGAGCGCGCGCGTTGCTAAGGACGCCCCGCTGGGGCGGGCAGGAAGGCGGGAGATGGGGGGGGGGGTGGCGACGGGCGACGCCACCACTTTGGTCCCGTCACCGGGTGGGATCGTACTCGCCGTACTGTAAGCTCACAATAACCCGGACTGGGCTCCCCTCAGGGAGGGGAGAATTTAGACCTCGGCGGCATTGGGCCAAAACTGTAATTTACCCTTTCACCGAGGAAATATCAGACCCTAGAACAAACCCATGATAATCGAATTTGCAAATTATAATGTTTTTAAAAGCAAGTGCCTTCTATGTGACAGAATGTAGACTCTAACAGCTGAAAAGTCTCAGGGACAGAGGGTCAGGTAAGAACTGAACTCTGGTGTCAATATTAAGATGGTGGTTGGATAACTACATGGCCATATACCATGGTGTGACTGAGCTATAAAACACAGACCACCGCAGAAGAGACTGTAACAATTAAAGGTTAGAGCCAAAGTGAAGGATTTCAAGGTAGGTATGATCCATTGATTATTGTTACAGTAACATACTTACAGTTCTGTGAACAAGTATTATTGTCATTTCATATTTGAAGAGCCAAAGACTCAGAAAAATAACTTGCCCCAAGGCTCTTGGTTAAGTGATGGGCTGAGTCAGTGTCATCTGAGATCTAATGTAAGTGCAGTGATTGCCCTGACCCAGACCTAGCAGTTAATAAAGGATAAAAGAGCAAAAATCAGCCAATAAGATGTATTTATACTGATAGTACATATGTTTTGGGGCTGGTCAATGACTTTAAAGTGCTTTACAGATAGATATCCTGACCCCTTCACAAACTCCTAAAAAATGAATGTCAAGGTAAAGAATCTTGAATTGCTTAAGGAAATAGTCATAATTAAATTGGAATCAAGCAAAAATTTGTCACCGTATTACACACAATAGAAGAGAAATATTGGCAATGATAAACGTTGGTAGAATTTTAGGGGTAGTGCCCAGGACATTCACCCTATCTGCCAATGACTAGAATCTGGCAAACTAGCAAGGCAAAACATGAACTGGAGCCCAAAACCTCAGGTCTCCTTTGAACACCTCCAAATGGACCAGGAATACATTCAAGTACAACTCTTTAAAGTAGATTGAGACTTTTCCCACTACAGAGGGCCTACATCATGAGGGTCAGGAGGTTGCTTAATTTGCATCTCTGACTGAAGTCCCAGTGGCCCTTCCTTGTGGCACAATGGGTTAAAGCACAGCAATATGAAGCTCTCCACAGCCACTGAAACGCTAGTTCAATTCCCGGCCAGGGAGCTGACCCACATGGCACAGCAGACCTCTCCTGTCTCCCCCACTACACTCAGCAGTGTATTTCAGTCACCTTTTCTGCTCCCCACTCTGACTCTGGTGAATCACACACCCCTGCCCCGGCACCTCTGACCTGTACCCCAGTATGCATAAATAAGTCTTAAATAAAAAGAGTCTCAATGAATCCCTGAAGTAATAAGCACAGACATTTCACTGATGCTGTGATTAGGTAATAATATAAAGCTTTACTGTTTATTAAGAAACCCCACTATCTTAACAATCCAAAAACTTTCAGGAAAAATAAGAGACCTAATGAAATTATAAAACTATCAAAATTCTCAGAAACTTGAACTTTCAAGTTCAAAATACTTCCATTTGCACTCAAAATCTTTCCACTTCCTTGATAGCAATAGAATCCCTTTTAAGGGTCAACCCACAAGTTATCTCCTGAGTTGATAGCAAGATATCATGTATTTAGAAACTATTTCTAGTACTAGAGTCTTCCTCAGTACAGGTTGTTGCAGGGGATCCATACATAAAGTCCTATAAATTAGGTAGAACCTGCATCCCAAAGCACTCATTTAAACAACCTCTCCATGGTCTGATATCTAGAAATTAGGTCTTCTGACAAAATATCATTAAAACTTTTCACTTGCACCTCAGTCAAAAAGACCTTATCAGGCACTGTTAACAACTGGCTCAGCAGTGAAATTCAGGCCCTCCCTGGTGGGGCAAGGCATTAAAATGCAGCACTATGAAGCTGTCCAAGCCACTACAGCACTAGTTCTATCTGTGACCAGGGAGGTGACCTACATGGCATGACCTGCCTGCTGCTCCCCTCTGCAGTATATTTCAGTCATTCTGCCTATTTTGCTCCCCACTCTGTTTCTGGTGAATCCTCTCACCCTCTACCCCACACCTCTGGCCTGTAACCCAGTTCCTGTATGCATAAATAAATCTTTAAAGAAAAAAACAGTGAAATTCCAAGGCATTGATCCTCGGATTCATATTATCCAACTAAATGTACACACATATATATGTACATACATACATATATAAATATACATATATCATCTTTTCCTGGGTACTCCATTTAGTTGGAAAATCCCAAGCTGAAGATTCTTGGGAATTCTCCAGAAGTTGCTAACTATAGATGTAGGCAACATATGCCCATCACAACAAAGCAGAAATAGTTTCTTCAGCATCCTCTATCCTATCATTAACCATACCTATTATTGTACTTTGACACCCTTTATTAACTAAGTCCATGATTTCTCAATATGCTCTCCTTTATCTTCATCCTGTTGCTTTTGATTCCCTGGGCTCTCTGGCACTTAAGAAAAACAGTACTCCCAAACTACTGCTACAGCTCTTAATTTAACTGGTTATTGATAAAATTTACTAGTTGTGTTTTTAAACACTCCATAAGGTAGACTTCCTTCTACTGATCCCTTCTGGTACGTAACCTTTCCTCACAAAATTAACACCAAACTTCAGTCTTACAAAAATTGGACCTTGATCCACACCTCACAAAGTGTTTTTCTGAGGTTATTACAACCTTATCTGAAAAACCTATCGCTTCAAAGATTGAAACTAAATTGGGGCTATTCTTGCAAAATAGTCTATGTGTTCTCTTCAGAAACACTCCAGCTCCTCTGGCAGCTGTTTTAGTCTTTAAGAAGTCTGTCCATCTTGGGCCCTCCCTGGTGGTACAACAGGTTAAAGCACAACACTATGCAGTGAGCCTCAGCCACTGTGGCACTAGTTCAATTCCCAGACAGGAAGCTGACCCACATGGTGAGGCAGACCTCGCCTGACCCACCTGCTGCCCGCCTCAGCAGTGTATTTCAGTCAATCTGCCTTTTCTGCTCCCCACTCTGCTCACTCCCTGCATCTCTGGCCTGTACCCCAGTTGTATGCATAAATGAAAAAATATTTTAAAAAAGAAATACTTCCGGCCCTCCCTGGTGGCGCAGCGGGTTAAAGCACAGCACTGAGAATCTAAAGCCGTTTCCTCATGAGTTCGATCCCCGCCTGCCCCGGAGGTGACCACATGGCTCAGCAGACCTCTCCTGACCCGCCCGCTGTTCCCCTCAGCAGTGTACTTCGTAGATCTGCCTGTTCTGCTCCCCACTCTGTCTCTGGTGAAGCCTCTCACCACCCCTGAGCCTCTGGCCTGTACCCCAGTTCTGTATGCACAAATAAACAAATCTAAAAAAAAAAAAAGAAAAAAAAATACTTCCATCTTCAGGGATAAAATATTGGCTTGCTCCTGATGTACTATATAATACTTCTCCCAATATCATCTGTACCCACTAGAATACTACTTGCCTTGTGAACACTAGCCTTACACCCTACCACACACTAATATCCTGTGTCTCAATGCTAATTGTTAAAGACTCTTAGGTGTTTAAAATTACCACCCCTGCAAAGAATACCCGGAAACCAATAAAACGAAGCAAACACAACCTCGCAGACTTCTCGGGAGAACTCCTACGTGGGATAATTAACTTCCTTTGCATGTGCACTCTGGAAATAAAATGCCCACGAAAAATATAGCACTAATAATACAACTCAAAAAGGTGGCCCAAGAGTTGTCTCTAACCTTAGTAGATATCATGAATAACCCAACTTTCGCTTTAGAAGTTCAACAAACCAGGTAAATTTGAATTCACTTCAGAGTTTTTATGGACAGACCATAAAAAAAAAGCCAACTGACTCAAAAACTGACCCAGCTAGGTTCTGGGGTTTATTTTTATTGTCAGAGTGTTATAATCTGGGTCTCTTGCTTTAAAACTTACTACAAAAATAAAGTTTCTGGCAATTGTAGTATGTTTTTTTTTTTTTGGTGGGGGAGAGAGGGTTTGTGTGTTTTGCAGTTGATCAATGTATCCTGTCCAGAGTCCTAAATGTTACTGCACAACCATTGTTATACCATATGACTTAACAACTCAAGAAAGAAGGATTAACTCTAGTTCAATTAGAACCAAACTAGTCTGTGTTCTCTGGAGTGGCTGGATCTCATCAATAGTGAAAATCTATGGCCCTCCCAGGTGGCGCTGTGCATTAAAGCACAGCATTGAGAGGCTATCCTCAGCCACTGCTGCATGAGTTTGCTCCCTGGCCAGGAGAGGTGTAGTACACCTCTCCTGTCCCGCCTGCTGCTCCCCTCAGTAGTGTACTTCAGTACATCTGCCTGTTCTGCTCCCCACTCTTGTCTCTGGTGGATCCTCTAACCCCTGCAACTCTGGCCTCTATCCTAGTTCTTGAATGCATAAATAAAAAATAAATTTAAAAAATAATGAAAATGTAAATATTATGAATTAATGTTCATGGCCTCAATTTTTCTACCTTTGACTAAAATGGTTGTGTTGGGTCAAGGGTGAGGGGAACTAAGAAAATAAACCTCTGGCATTTGGGAAGAAGTATGACATTAATAACTAAACCTGACTATGGGAGCTGGCTTAGCATTTCACAGGTATACAGGAAGAGCTGCCCTGAAAGGGACAGTTTTACTGAGAGAAGCCTGCATGGTCACAGGCGGGCTGCTCTGAGGAGAGCTGCCTCTGCTGAGGGAGGTCAGTGAAGAGAAGCCCCAGCATGGTACAGGTCACAGGCAGGAGGCTGCTGCCCTGCAGAGGGAGAGAGCTGGAGGAAAGAAGCACCGGCATAGGCACAGGTGGGCAGAAAGACTGCTGCCTAAAATAACTTTTCAATAAAAAAAAAAAAAACTTCATAATCTTGTCTAAACACAGACAAAATCAGTGTTACCATGCAAACCATAAACATACAAAACATCTCCCTCTTCCAACTAATTTGAGCAACTGCTTCCTTTTTGCCAGTTATGGCTCTAGCATCATTCAATTCTTTCTTTCTAGTTAAGATTAATTAACATGCACAGAGAATTACCCCTCATTCTAATATCACTCCATTCACAGTTAAAGTCCTGATTCTTTGATCCTTTTCCCAAATAACCAATCTTATTGTGATATTTTGGGATTCTCTGTGACCGGTGTTCCCCCTGGTTACAAAAAATAATAAAGTCAACTTTGCTTAGTTGTGTATGTGTTCCCTATGATCATTGACTGGAGAGCACTAACATGTGAACCTAAAAAAAGCTATGTACGTTTTATGCCAATTTTAAATTTACTCTGGGGTGCCTTCCCACTTACTAAAATTCTGGTTTCTGCTCTGAAGCACAGTAGCTACAGATCAAAGGTGTACGGAATGCTTTCTGGGTTCAAGGTATGTGCTGGAAAGTAGGAATGCCACCTCCTGGCACCAATCTCCATAGCCAAGCAAACACACCTATTGATGCCTCTACTACTACTCACCCCTGCTTCGAGTAGCTGGTATTAAAGCTGGCACTGCCAGGGTACATATACACAATGGAATATTACTCAGCAACCAAAAAAATAAACACATGCCTTTTGCAGCAACATGGATGGAGCTGGAAAAGATCATACTTAGTGAAATAAGCCAGAAAGAAAAGGAAAAATACCATATGGTTTCACTCAAAGCAGGTGTATAATGGACCAGACAAGAAAATAATAATAATAATGAACAGCCATATACCAGAGACATTTCAGGGGGTGGAGTGGGGAATGGGATCAAAAACAGTAGGGGGAGGGAAATGCACTGGACTATGGTGATGGCACATGGGTGATTTGGTGATGGGAAGCCCAAGGGATTGCAACTGAGATGGAAAAAAGCACAAAATGATGTAAAAATAAACATTATTTAAAAAAAAAAGATGGCACTGCCACAAAGAGATAGGACAAGACAAAGAATCCCTTTCCCTTGAGAGCAGGGAGAGCCCTGTCCACTTACTATAGTATAGTAATATCAAAACCTTAGCAATTAGACTCTTCTTATACCCTGTGTTCTCCATACTATTTCCCTGCTATTATGCCTTGGGGAGTTCAGCTTTTGCCCAAATCAAAGTTCAGACATACCTAGAAAGCTGACATTCATCTGATATACTGGGGTAAAAATCATATCTGTAGGGCCTGTGTGAGTGTATTTTGCCATGACCTTTCAGCACAGGTGACCTAATAACATGTAGCCTGCATGTACAGAAAGCAGTAAATAGTCAGCAAACTTGGTGTATAGTTCTCATGTGTGAAAGCACATGAAAGCTTAAACTCGGCCCTGTCCCGGCTTTGTCTATAAGTCGTATAAAAGTAGATAGGGCTCCTGGGGGACGGAGGGGCCCCCCACTGGTGGGTTAGGGGCCACATCTTTGATGGGAGCCCAGGGGAATGCCCCTGCTGTATGGGGCCACTGTTGCTACTGCTGCTGCTATTGCTGCCTTTGCTGCTGATGATGCCAGGAATGAGGAGCCTTGGAAGCCCAAGAAAGATAAAGGGGGGCCCACAGGGCCTGAGAGGCCTGCCACCATCCCGGGCTAGCACAAGACTACCACTGAAGTTCCTGGGTCAAGCTGTTCTCACCCAGACAGATGATGCTGTTGCTATCCCTGTTTCCCCGGCTGCCTCATAAGAAAGACTTGTTCCTGCACCCCATATATAGGCTTCATGACCTGCTTTTTTGTCCGCCGCTATGTAGAACCTGGAAAACTTGTAGCTAAAGCCCAATATATGGTAATGAGGATAAGGTGGCATGCAGACAAATATGAGGGCCAACAATACCACTTGTGAAATTGTTGAGATACTTGTATATATTCACTGGTAATTAGCCAAAGCTCCAAGCACATTTCCCTGTTCCGTTCTTTACCTTCTGCTGCCTCACCCTGTCTCCAGAGGATCCAAAACTAAAGGATTAATGCCTGCTACAGTTTGAGCTTCTCATTTGCTTAGCTTATGCCTTTGTTTTTAAAAGATTTTTTCATATCACCATGACCTGGGGACAAAGAAGAGATGAGGTGCTATTTGAAGAAAGGACCAGAACTAATGAATTAGGAAATTACCATTAACTTGAAGCCAGAGCTGATGAAGCTCTCAGTTTGGAAATCTGCTGGAGCTGTCCTCATGGAAACCAAGGGAAAGAACAGAGCCCCTGTGAACCTTGAGCCAGCCCATTCTAAGTGTAGGGGCCAGTGTGGCAGTTGGCAGAAGCCAGCGAAGTAAGCCCACTGCCTGTGACAGACGACACTAGAGAGAAGGACTGGGGAGAGGGGAGGCCCGTTGGAACAGCAGGGTCAGCCAAAAGAGCAAAATATCCTCCTTGCAAATCCCAGACTTTGAAAGTCCAGGTTTTCATTTTAGATAGGAATGGGGAGCGTGGGAAGACAAATAACCTCAGATAAGATCTGGCTACAAATAACCTCAGATATGATCTGGCTACATGATCTGGTTCTTATCCAGACATGTCTAGATCGATGCATTTGCCATCCTTCTTGCTCATCCAACTCATCATGTCACACTTCCCCCCGACTGTTCCTCAACATGTAAAGTCAGTCCCACCTCAGCCCTTACACCTGCTGTTCCACTCGCTAGAAACCACTTTCAGATTCACTGCTTAATTTAGCACTTTATCTCCCTCATAACCCAACACACCCGTATCCATGCTCTATTAATCTTTTTAGCACTAACATCTATTTGTTTGATTTCTGTCTCCTCCCAACAGGATGCAATCTCCATGAGAAAAGGGATTTTTGTCTGTTTTGTATACCACTAAATGCCCAGTGCCTAGAACAGTGTCTGGCTTAAGAAGGTGTTTGGTAAACATTGTTTCATGAAATGGATGGAGACTGACTTGAATTGACTGGCCAAAAGCTCCTGACTAGAACTTCAGGATAAATTTGGTTACACTGGTGCTAATAAAAATGTCCATCTACTGTGGAGAAGGCTTTCGACAAAGTTCAACACCCATTTATGTTTAAGGCCCTTGAAGTCCTCGGAATAGAAGGAACATACCTCA
>NW_004567132.1:16286714-16323725 GCF_000260355.1 Condylura cristata | reverse complement strand
GGGAGGGAAATGCACGGGACTATGGTGGTGGCACATGGGTGATTTGGTGATGGGAAACCCGCGGGGATTACAATCGAGATGGAAAAAAAAATGTGCAAAATGATGTAAAAATAAACTTTGTAATAAAAAAAAATGTCCATCTACTTTTAAATTCCTTTCCCAGCTGACTTCTGGGGGCTTTAGGTGGTAAGAAAGTGAAGTGCATCTCCAGGTGTTTGAGTGGGCGAATGGGGAGCTGATTATAACCTGCAGTTGACTCTTGGTGGTAAACTTTACCTTGATGAGTCATTTCCACTGATGGCTAAAATAATCCATTAAGAGCTTCATTCTTATAATGCTCTTATAGCAACCAGAAAAAAATTATGAAATACAATCTGTGACATTTGTACAGAGAAATTTTGTTTTATATGTGTCTGTGTGCCTGCATATATGATAAACTTAGTATATGATAAACCACTAAAGACAACATAAGTTTAATTCTGTAAATATAAAACTGTCTCAACTCACTGATACCCTGATGGCTGCTACCATACTAATGGTTCAGCTAGATGCTACTGTCAGCAGTTGGGGATTTAACAGCGGTAGTAGCCAGGCCAAACTTATTGAAAGAAAATATTTACTGTTGAATTCACACACTGTATCCATCCCTGCAATCAGCTGCCTATCTTAGCACAGAACTTCGCTGTTACACCACTAGGTTTAATGAATCATTAGATTTATTTCCTTGATTACTAATTAGAATCTTACTTTTGCCTTACCTTGGGATGATAATCAATTCCAAATACTCCATACTTCTTCAAAGATCTTTTGCTTAGGACACTCTGGGGTACCAATTTCTGTTCTACGTAGTATTCTTAGGTTATAAGCAATACAAATGACTCTGGTCAACTTATTTAAAAGAGAGTTACTGGAAAGATATAATCTAGTCTACATACCACTGAGGATATCTGCTAATTCTTAATCTCCAGCCCTATTAAAATGAATATCACCAATTTATGAAGTCAAAGCCATAAGGACTAACTTATGACCTGATGCTTTTTCTTTGAATTTTTTTCTTTAAATTATGATCTAGGGCCCTCCTTGATGGCGCAACGGGTTAGAACGCGGCACTGCAGGCTGACCACAGCCGCTTCAGTGTGAGTGGATCCCCCGCCCCGGAGGTGACCACATGGCTTGGCAGACCTGGTCAATCTACCTGTTCTGCTCCCACTCTCTCTCTGGTGAAGCCTCTCACCGCCCCTGAACCTCTGGCTTTTACCCCAGCTCTGTATGAATAAATCTTTAAAAATAAATAAATTATGATGTAATGCTAAACTGAAGTAGCCCTAATCTAGAAGAACAGTTTTACAACTGACCTTCCATGCAATTGTCTTTTCTGTGCATTGCTTATTGGGAGAGAGGGGAAAAAAAGAAATTTCAAGATCAGTAGCAGCATACCAGACACCAGGTGATTTTTCTCTAGTAATTTATTACATTTGAATCAGTAATTATAATTGAACTTACCACACGATGACCTAGTAAAATTTTCCAAGACACACATTAAACAGGTGAATGATATGGTGATAAGAATCATCACTTAAAAATATTTCCAGTTTTTGATGGTGCCCTGATCACCCAATGTAGAAAGAAGAATCACCAAGAAGTTTCATTGGGTCTTTTCTACCATAATAGACATGATTTCAGAGGTCAGAAAGCAATGTATATTTTTCACCTTTTAACTGAATGTCTATGCTCCAACTTTAAGTTAGAGAATAAAGAAAATAAATTCAGGATGGATTTATAGATCCACTGGACAACAGTGAGAATAGTAACCAAAACTTCACCACCTCCCTGGTGGCGCAAGGGGTTAAGTCTCAGTGGTATCAAGCTATCCACAGCCACTGCAAACACAAGTTCAGTGCATACCTAGGGAACTATCCACATGCAGACCACTCCACATGTCTCACCCACTGCTCCCTTCTACAGTATAGATCCATTTGTTCTGCTCTCCACTCTATCTCTGGTGAATCCTCTCACCACCCACCACCCCCCGCACCTCTTGCCTATAAATACATAAATCTTTTTTAAAAAGAAAGAAAACTTCACCACCAAGCTCTCATATTTATATACATTTAACTAAATTTGACTCAGTCAGTAACTAATAATTCCAGAGAGTTCTTGGTGTTTTTTTCCCCTGGGGCTCAGTTACCATGGTAACTCTCCTTTGGAGGACTAGGAATAGGAGTTATTATAGGTATCTAAATTATCTGAGTCCTTGGTCTAAGGTTCCTGATCTCTCCTTTACTTGTGGGGTTCGTGGCCACTGAACTGACTCAGAGATGGAAGCAAGGTAAGAGGTAATGGCTCTTAATTGTGATGGCTTCAGTCATGACTTTTTTGTAAGTCATGTTTCCCCTCCTGAATTAATACAGTGTAGTAGAACCTAATGGACTAGCTATTTGACCCTGAGTGCACCATGTTAGCCACCATCAAGTTTCTTATGGTTTGAACTAGTCTTATTACTCCTCTGGTCCTGCTGGTTATTATGATAGCCATGCTTACTTTTTTTCTACTTACTTTTTTTATATACTACTCTGTGTCCTCTGTCATTCTGGAATATGATGTTCTCCATTGAAATCAAGGCACATATTTCAGTCAAACTCTCACCTCATTCCCAATCTACAGAGAACAGCTACTATGGTTCTTTTTTTTTTTTTTTAAAGATTTATTTATTTATTCATACAGAACTGGGGTACAGGCCAGAGATGCGGAGGTTGAGAGGATTCACCAGAGACAGAGTGGGGAGCAGAACAGGCAGATGGACGAAGTACACTGCTGAGGGGAGCAGCGGGCGGGTCAGGAGAGGTCTGCCACGCCATGTGGTCACCTCCGGGGCAGGCGGGAATCGAACTCATGCGGAAGCGGCTTTAGATTCTCAGTGCTGTGCTTTAACCCGCTGCGCCACCAGGGAGGGCCGCTACTATGGTTCTTTTTAAAGATACAGAGGCTTTCTCATCAGTATACTTTTTGTGTTATAATCAAGCCTTCCTAGAGTCTTCTAAATCTCTGAGACACCACAGGTTATTTAATTAAGATGGATGAGTATAAATTCACATCTATAAATTCACTCCAAAATACCACTCTAGGCCTCCCAAGTGGCGTTAGTACAATGAAACTATTGGCAGCCACTGCAGCATAAGTTTAATCCTCAGCCAGGGAGTTGACCCCACATGGCACAGCAGACCTCTCCTGCCTTGCCTGCTCTCCCATCAGCAGCGTATTTCAGTTCTGCCTGTTCTGCTCCCTACTCTGTCTCTGGTGAATCCTCTTGCATTCCCCACCACCACACACACACATACCTGTGGCCTTACCCTAGTTCTTGTATGCCTAGATAAAATAAATGCTTTTTTAAATTAAGAAAAAATACCAATGTCTGGTGACCACACTTGAGGGGGAGAACTTCTATACTGTCAAAAAATTAACAGGATTGTAAAATAATGGCACTTAATTAAAGAGAATACTAAATTCTTTGGATTTCTCTGTATCATATCAGAGTTTTGGGTATCCCAACTTCATGTAGCACAAGTCACATCAGATTTCAATCAACTAAGCAAGCAGTTCAACTCTAAAATTAAATAAATTTAGGCCAATATAAAATTCTGTTTCTAATCTCTTGAACTTCATGTCCACATATATTACTCACATCTTGTTGAAATAAATTAGCAAGACCTTGAGATTTTTTGCCAAACAATAATTAACTTTGTAATTGATCCCCTGGGACATGAGACAAATGACTTTACTTATAAATCTGGGTATAATGACAGAGGACAAGAAGGGCATCAGAATAATTGGCAACTACTAGGAAGAAACAATCTCATGTAAGGTTATGTGAAGGGCTTCAAGCTTAGCAGGAATAGGCACATCAGATAAAGGGAAGCAGGGAGCTCCTTTTACTATAAAAATAGGCTCAGTGGAACTTGAGGTATTTGATGTCAACCAGATCCTTCCAATTTTCCCCATTACAGTTCTCATGGAACCTCATTTTTTTAGTCACTGCCCTAACTTTTAGATCAGACAAGACTATAGGTTCAATTTATATTAATCCAGCAACCTAGTTAGCCTCAGTTTTATGGAACTACATAAAAAGATACCTCAAGGTAGCCATAGGAACTCCCCAATTCTCTAATCACACTTTGAAACCCTAAGACTTTCATTTCTTACTTGAGACATAGATTAGAAATAACTCATGCAAGCAATAGCCTTTATATCCTTACACTCCTCACAGCTCTATTTCAGCATTATTTTTATCATTGAGGCATTATCTTTAATATGACTTCATTCCAGATAACCACAGGTGATAGATGAAGTAATTGTTCATTACTGTGCATGATGCACCATGCCAGCAACCATTCTATGATGTCAAACAGCTATTAAGAGCTTTCAACTGTAACCAGATCAGGTAATTAATCTCATCTTCTCATTTAATTGCTATACTATTGCCTATAATCACAACCAGCCTTGGTTAGAATTATTTGATTTAAACAACAGGATCTATATTGTTCATTTTAATAGAGAAAAAAATATTACAGAATATTGCCATAAGAATTTCCAGGAAGAGTCCTCCCTGGTGGTGCAACTGGTTAGGACGCAGCACTGCAAGCTGGCCCCAGCTGCTTCAATGTGAGTTTGATCCTGGCCACAGAAGTCATCCACATGGCAGGGGCAGACCTCTCCTGACCTGCCCCCTGCACCCCTCAGCAGTGTACTTCCTCAGTTGGCCTGTTCTGCACCCCAACAGTGTCTCTGGGGAAGCCTCTTACCACCCCTGCCGCTCTGGCTTGTACCCCATTTCTGTATGAATAAATAATTCTCTTTTTTTTTTGAATAAATAATTCTTAAAAAAAAAAAAAAGAATTCCCAGGAAGTCAGGCATGATAATGTAGTTAAACCTCACAAAGGAAGGTCCCAATGAAAACCCCCACTGCTACCACTACCTTTTATGGACATGTAGAGGTCAGGCACAAAACAGTAGGAAGGAAGCCCTACACTACTTTCCCCAAAGTAATCAAATATATCCACCAAGTGATATGTACCTAACCCCTCTCACATAGCTCACTTATAGCCTCTAACCCTGCATATGTGTATTTACTTGGATTAGCTAATAAGAGTCTATACTGTTGTTTTAGTTTTCCATTCTGTTTTATCATGCTAAAAGGCAGGTGCAAAGGATATTGAATGACCCAATCTTCATATCCGCAGAAATCAGAAACATCCCAGCCCCCACAGTGGAAACAAAAGTACTCAAATGTAAGGATCTAAGTAAGGGTATTTATTATAGATCATTTGTAGCAGCAAAAATCTGTAAACAAAGTAAACTCAAAATAACTATAATGAATTATAGTCCACATACACCTTTAAGTGCTGTTGTTAAAATGAAGGAAATGGAGGAATTTCTTCAGGATGTTATTGACTTGAAGGAAAAAAGAAAAATGTGTATTATGTGATATTGTTTTGTTTAAAAAATAAAAGAAAACCATGTATAATGCATATGTGTGTATGGCTATGTGAATGTAATAAAAATAGAAAAAAGCATTTTCTATTTTTGGGATATCCAAAAAAAAAAAAAAAACTGGTCATACTCCAGACCAATTAAATTGAGGTCTCTGCTCTCATGACCTGATCACTTCCCTGAAGCTCCCTCTCCTAAAACCACTACATTGAAAGTTAGGATTTCAACATATGAATTTTGGAGATGTAGAATGATAAATGTGTGAGGGGAGGAAGAACTATACCAAGGGGTATGAGAAGAGGAGAAAGAAATATATTTCAAATATATTTGAAAACTGCATGATGGATTCAGGGAAGATGGAAATGGCAGCACATCATAGTTTTTCAGTCTTTACCAATCTTCATGTAAAAACAAGACAAATAGATAGCAAAAGCACATGGAAAATAATTACAACTAGGGTTGCCCAATACCACAAATATAAATACAGGATGTCCAGTTAAATTTTAATTTCAAAGAGCAATAAATACTTTTTTTTTTAAAGATTTATTTATTCATCGAGAACTGGGGTACAGGCCAGAGATGCGGAGGGTGAGAGGATTCACCAGAGACAGAGTGGGGAGCAGAACAGGCAGATGGACGAAGTACACTGCTGAGGGGAGCAGCGGGCGGGTCAGGAGAGGTCTGCCTCGCCATGTGGATCTCCTCCAGGGCAGGCAGGGCTCGAACTCATGCAGAAGTGGCTTAAGCTTCTTAGTGTAGTGCTTTAACCTGCTGTGCCACCAGGGAGGGCCAATAAATACTTTTTAATGTAGTTATATAACCAATATTGCATGGAACTAGAAAGGCTAGATCTAAATAAGCGAGGAGAATTGTGCCAAAAAATCCCAGAAAGCAAACGACCTTGTTGAACACTATACAAAATCAACAGGAGAGGGAGCTCTATGAAATGAGAAAAGCTTCCCTGAACTTGATCTTATTTTAAGCCCAGGAAAACTGATTTCACACATAAAAAAACAGAAGAGCATCAAAATCAAATCCCATACAAAATTATTATAAGAAAAAATAGGGAATAAGGAGCAGAACAATACCCCAAAAGACAACAAGAGCAGAGGAACACACTGAACTACACCAAGTATTCAAGTAACAAAATGAGGAAAACAATACACCAAAGGCCTGCAAGCAAAAGAAAGGATGGAGGGGCTACCTACATTTCTAGAGATACTTGCAAGATATATTTTTTTAAGTGGGCAAGTGTAAACTACAATCTCTAGGAATGCACTTTGGGTGATAAAACTAAATGAAAATGCAAAGGAGTGGTCACTAAAAATTCAGGTTATTTATTAAGAAGGGACAGGCTTGTAGTTGTGTTACAGGGCAGGGAGAGGGACCCCCCTGAACCCCCAAACCTGCCTGCTCTAAATAGATTCTGCCATCCATCACATCAAGACAAAACATGTAAGACCTTTAAAACTTTAATACAATTAGTGTTCAATACAGAAAAGATAAAGAATATAGTTTCTGAATCAAACACGCAGAGTTACCCTCCTTCATGGGTATAAGTCTACCCAAAAGGGGTTGGTCCAGAGCAAGGCCTGAAAGCCCGCCATAAGTCTAAAGCACCTTCTGGAGGGGACCCATAGAAAAGGGCCAGAAATGGCCAGACAATTTTGGGAAGAAAAGAGCAAAATCAAAATCAAGATAAATGCTGCCATAGTCAACCTCCCCACAGGTGTCTCACCCAGGCCTGTTTCACCTAGTCCAGGGCCAAGAAACAAGAGCCGCTTCTTCCCATGTCTCTCTGCTCCATTTGCCTCCCTCAGGTCTCCTTCTGGCTCTCCATCCTGCTTCCATACTTCTTAGTCTCCTCTCCAGATTCTTCTCTTCTTTGCTCAGCTCCACCCTCCTTTTGGGTAGGACACAGAACCTGGAATCGCCCCTTTCCTGGGAACTACCGTGTTACAGTTGGGTTGAGGGGCATGGAATGGGACTTCTGGAATGGCTGGAAAAGTTGTATTTTTGTAATCTGAATGGTGCTCATCTTAAAATGCATTACATTATATATTTTATTTGTATAATGTTCTGCAAAGAAAGCTTCCTGCAAAAATTTAAAAATTCCTATCCCTCAGTCATACCCCACACCAATTAAATTGAGGTCTCTTCCTTCATGATCTAATCACCTCCCAGAAGTCTCGTATCTAATACCACTAAACTGAGGGTTAGGGATTTCAACATATGAATTTTAGGTAAAAACAACATTCAAATGATACACACATATAACTGACAAAGAACTGTCAACCTGATTACAGAAAGAACTCTTAGAATGATAAACATGACAACCCAAAGGAAAAATTATCAAAAAACTTCAATAGACACTATAGAGAATATAAAGAACATCCAAAGTCAATAAACATTAAAAAGGCACACACTCATGTAAAATAAAAGAGATACCATCTCACCGCCACTTAGAATGGACAAAATTTAAGTGACTGACAATATAGTTGAAGAGAATGAGGAGAAATGAGAATGAGGAGAACACAAATAAATTGATACAAATTCTTTGAAAGTAAATATAAATTATACTATGAGTTGGCAGTTCTATTCCTAGCTTCTTGAAATATACATACATGTGCTTCATAAGATACATGGAAATATGTTCATAAATAATACTTTTTCTTTTTAAAAAAGATTTATTTATGCATACAGAACTGGGGTATAGGCCAGAGGTGCAGGGGGTAGGAGGATTCACCAGAGACAGAGTGGGGAGCAGAATAGTCAGATTGACTGAAATACACTACTGAGGGGAACAGGAGGCGGGTCAGGAAAGGTCACCCACTCCATGTGGGTCACCCCCTCGGCCAGGGATCGAACTTGTGCTGCAATTACTATAATAGCTTCATAGTGCTGTACTTTACCCCTTTGTGCCACCAGGGAGGGCCCAATAACATTTTTTCTTAATGATCAAGAATGGAAACAAATATCCATCAACAATAAAATCAGTCAGTAAGTTATGGTATACCTATGCACAAAATAATATATAGCAATGAATATGAATAAATCAGTCTCACAAAATGTAATTAATATTATTGAATCCATGCATATAACATTACAAAAAAAAATAATAATAGGGTCTCCCTGGTGGCTCAAGAGTTTAAGTCTCAGCACTCTGAAGCTACCAGTAGCCACTTCAGCATGAGTTCCTCCTGGGCCAGGGAAGTGACCCACAAGGCACAGCAGACCTCTCCTGTCTTGCCCACTGCTCCCCTCAGCAGTGCATATCAGTCATTCCACCTGTTCTGCTCCCCACTCTGTCTCTGGTGAAATGTCTTACCCATCGTACCTCTGGCCTACACCCCAGTTCTTGTATGCATAAACAAATAAAATAAATCTTTTGAAAAGTGAGAAAATCCATTGAGGGTTTTCTCTTTAATTTAATGGCGTTTCATTAAAAATTCTTATATATTCTGCAATTCTGTCAAAGTAGTCTTTTATTCTTCCCATGCTATCTGAATCAGGAAATGGAAATGGAAAAATCAATCTGCTATGTAAAACATTAAGCTAAAAAGTCAGACATTACTTCAGTTCCCAGCTTTCCTGTTGTGTAATCTTGTTCCTCCCATCTGATCTCTTGCAAACTAATATTCCCTTCCCAGTGTCCTGCTGGAACATATTTTCTCAGTGTTTGGGTTTCTTTGTCCTGTCTACAAGAGACACGGCTACAAAATCTCCAGACATAAACCAGGGTACGTGGTTTGCTTTTTTTTAAAAAATGAGAGTAATTGTGTAGATTTCATGTATGAAGTGCCTCCTATTTGTCAGAGTGCTAAATGCATAATGTTAGTTAATCCTTACTGTCCTAAAAAGTAGGTGTTTGCATCTAATACAGATGAAGTAACTGAAGCTCAAGTAGGTTAGGCAAATTAGCCAAGATCACCTGATTAGTAAGTGGCAAAGCCAAGATTAAAGGCAGGGGAAAGGGTAGACTTGTGAACCTGCCCAGGAGAGAGACTCATAAATCCACACCACCTACAAACTGAATCCAGATCTTCAGCACTGATGGATCCCTTTCTAAGGAAATCCCATTTTGGGGCAGAGTGAAAATTTTGCAAAGAATTCTCAGGAGAATCTGGCAGTCTCAGAAGTCTCTGTTGTCTTTGACAGGGAGGCCCCACTCCACATCCAAGGCCTCCTTTTTGGTAGTGTATCCACTCTTGACTGGACAGAATAAGACTCTGGAAACTTTACGTTGAACTACCATTCCCCCACTTCCCCAAGTTGGTCAAGAGGAAGTGTTACAAGGCAGGGAAACCCCCAACCCTGCCTGTTCCAAATAAGTTCTGCCATCCACTGCATCAAGACAAAACATATAAGACTTTCATGAAAAGGAACTTTAATACAGTGAGTATACAACACAGAAGACAAAGAATATAAAGACAGCTGAAGTTACTCATCCCCTCATGGGCAAAAGTCAACCCAAAAGGGGTTGGCCCAAAGCAAGGCCTGAAAGCCCACGACGAGCCTAAAGCACCTTCTGGCTGGGACCCATAGAAAAGGATCAGAAATGGCCAACAAAGTCTGGGAGGAAAAGAGCAAAATCAAAATCAAAATAAACTCTGCCATAGTCAACCTCCTTATGGGTCTCTCACCCACATCTCTTTCAACCAGTCCAGGGCCAAGAAATAAGCATAGTTTCTTCATATGTCTCCCTTTGCTCCATGTGGCTTCCTCAGGTCTCCTTCTGGCTCTCCATCCTGCATCTTTCCTTCAGATTCCTTCTCTTCTTTTTCTCTGCTCATCCTTCCTCTGGGTGGGGCAGGGATCCTGGAACTTCCCCCTTTTCCTTCCACCCTGTTATATCCCCAGTGGCACAACGGGTTCAAATGCCACACTATCAAGCTCTCTGCAGCATGAGTTCGATTGACCCCAAGCCTCAGAGGTGACCCACATGGCACAGAAGACCTCTCCTGACCAGCCCACTGCTCCCCTCAGCAGGTACTTCGTCAATCTGCCTGTTCTGCTCTCCACTCTGTCTCTGATGAATCTTCTACCGCCACTGTACCTCTGGCCTATACCCCAGTTCTGTATGCATAAATAAATCTTTTTTGTTGTTGTTAAAAAGAGGGTTCAGTTTATAGGAAGTGGGTAAGAAGTTGAAAGAGTTCTTGCCTGATTGCCTAATTTTTCAAGTATAAGGTAGAGTAAGGGGTGCTCCCAGGCCCCCCAAATCTGCCTTCTCTAAATAGGTTCTGCCATCCACCTCATCAATACAAAACAAACTCTAGTGTGTAAGACCTTTAATGGAAAGGAACTTTAATACAATTAGTGTGCAATAAAGGGAAAGGAAAGAATATAGTTTCCAAATCAAGCACCCAAAGTTCCCCATCCTCTCATGGGTAAATGTCCAGCCAAACAGGGTTGGCTCAAAGTGGGGCCACTGAGATCCAAAAGCTTGCCACATGTCCTACTGGGGACCCATAGGGAAGGGACAGAAGGGGCAGCAGGTCTGGGACAGAAGGAGAGAAAAAAAAAAAAGGTAAACGCTGCCATTGTTAACCTCCCCATGGGTCTCTCGCCCATTATCTGTTTCAACCAGTCCAAGATCAAGAAGCAAGTGCACACCAGGTGAGTCACCTCCTTGACCTCTCCTGACCCACCTGCTGCTCCCCTCAGCAGTGTATTTCACTCGTTCTGCCTGTTGTGCTCCGTACTCTGTCTCTGGTGAGTCTTCTCACCTCCCATACCTGTGGCCTGTGCCTCAATTCTTGTATGCATAAATAAATAAATTAAAAAAAAAAGAAGTGCAGTTTCTTCACATATCTCTCTGCATATGTCTCCATGTGACTCCTCCAGGTCTCCTCTCCTTCTGGGTCTCCAACCTTCTTCCTTTCTTCTCCAATCTCCTCTCTAGTTTCTCCTCCTCCCTGCTAAGTTCCACCCTTCCTTTGTTTGGGCAGAGAATGTGGAATCTCCCCTTTCCCTGGGACCACCCTATTACAGAACCACAACTAATGTAGCCAAAGAGAGAGATAATGGGGAAAGGGATTGGAAGAAAGACCAGAGATTACATTAACTGCTGGAGAGCTGGGAAAAGGCATAACTTCTGATATACAGAGGGACTAATGAACAGGTATGAGAGTGAAATCACTCCGTGTAAATTCTGAATGCAGCACTAAATTTAGAGATCAAATGTTTGGATTAACTGAGACTTGAGTTCTAGCAGTCAAGTACCCTGGCGGGACAAAGGGCAAGGAGGTCTAGAGAAATGGAAAGAATGAAGGGGAGGGTTCTGGGTACTAATTCAATAGGAAATAAGTGATCGCATGAAGAAGATGATTTTATTGGGAGAAAATGAAGCAAACAAGAGGACCAGAGTCAGAAGGTGACCAAGATGGGAACAGAGTAGAGCCCCGTCACAGGAGGGCCTCAATTCTGAGGTCAGCACTAGGAGCATATATTCATGAGGTCAAATTTACCTTTGGAAATGCCTTATAGCACCCTTAAAATAGAGCTTGCACTGACATCCTGACATGTTTTTCAGCTAGAATTACATAGCCACCATTAGCCTTGAGTTCTGTGTTTGGCTGAGCTGCATTTGAAGTAGCTAGCATGTAGTAGGAGGCCACGTTGACAAAAAGAAGGCATGTTCTTTAAACACTAGAATCACAGCAAAGGCAACAGGATGTGCCTGGTAAAAGGAACAAGGAAACAGGTTAACCCGTGAGACAGCTGAGCCCTGATTCCCTCCTCACCCCCACTCCTCAGCACTGAAGCACCTGTGCTATTTAAATTATTCTTTCCTTTTTTTCCCCCAGCCATAGAACAAAACTTAAATCAGTTAAAAACATGAATGATGTGATTCCACTATTTTGGGAGTAAGAGAAAAAGTGAATTAAACAATTGAAAGTTGTGGTCCATATGAATCATAAAAGTTTAAGATTTCAAGGGTTCTGGAGGTTGATAAAGCTGAAGGATAGGCATCTAAATAGCTCTCACTGTCTGTTGTTATGCTGTCTCCTGAAGATCTCAGTTTCAAGCACCTGTTTCCCTGATCACCATCCGTCCTGTTAGTTTGTCACCCTCTATCTTTGATGATTCTTGGACCTAAAGAGACCTCCAGTTCAGTGACTCTGCCTTTCATTCTTCCTTTGCCTTCTCTTACTCTTCACAGACCCAGATTCCTTCCCAATGTCCTTCAAAACACAGGCCCATTTGTAAGGAACCTCAGTCTGTTGATCTGCTCTTTTACTGGACTTACCTGGTCAAACTCAATTCTCTGCCTTCTTATATACCTTAGGAGCCCAAAACTATTGTTCATCCATTTCTCCTCAGTGTTTCCTGTCTTGCTATTTGGACTGGTTTTACTTTAAATTCGTGATTGCAAATTTAAAGTGGGATTGCAAATTCACACTGCTTGGCAATCCTATTGCCTGGCATCTCTACTGAGATGAGTGTGTTTCTCCTAACCAAGTCTGTTTGAAGCTTCTTCTGTCTCTTCAAACCTCCACCCCTTTCTCAGCTGAAGACCTAATATCAACTGTCACTAGTCACCATGGCAGTCCAACTGGAACATCCTTGCTTTTTTACCATCCTTGTTGCCTTCTATCTATAGCCATACACTGTCACCCCTTGCTGTCACCAATGACAGACCTCCAAGGCCTATATAAGTCCAAACCTTCTGTTGATGCTTTGAATCCCACTACGTTTATTCTTAAGATCTTGTTCCTATAGCTATCTTTCTGTTCTATTCCATCATTACCTGCTCCTTCTCTACTAAATCATTTCCATAGACTTAGAAGCTTTTCCTAGGGTCTCCCACTGTTGAAAAGGTCACTCTTTGTCCAGTTATTGTCTCATTTCTCTGTCTTCACTGAAAAACTTTTCAATTTGATGGAGGAAAGAATGCAGGGGAGACATCACAAGATTGATTCTTACAGGGAGATGGGAAGAAGGGGCCAGCATAGCCATTAACACAGCCATAAAAATCAAGGTCCTTCAAAGAACAAGAGATAAGGCACATAGTAGGGTATATGAGACTGGGACTCAAGGTTCTTCAGAGGAACATGAATATGAAGTGGGGAGACTTGTTGGGAAATGAGGCTAAAACTGCAGTGACCTTAAATAATTTTGAACAAATAGTTTTGTAGACGTAAATTTCAGTTTCTATACACATGAGTGTTGATTATCAAGGGATTTATCACAGTCTACATTGCAAAGTTTTGTCATGCTTTTAATTTTTTACAGTGCATTTTTTTAAGTGGCACTCAATTAACATTGATGTTTACTAATATGTTGCATAAGGCTTCTCAATGTCAATATTAATGTAATTTTTGGTCCAGGTAATTCTCTATTACTAACTTTCTATGCATTTTCAGATGCTTAACAACACCTCTGGCCTCAACCTAGAAATCCCTGTAGCACCCAGTAACTGAGTTGTAACATCATAACATACGCCTAGATGTTGTCATCTGTCCTCTGTTAGACAAAACCATCTCCAATTTAGAATCATTATACCAAGTTAAAAAATAGAAATAAAAAAATAGGATGAAAAAAAAAATCAAGTTCCTTGACACAGCCATGAAATCAGGATCCTCAGCTGCCAATGCTGGATAATGCCGGTGGGAGGTCCAAGCAGAGGACAGACTGCTGGAGTGGTGTGTAGAGCTCAGACCCAAAAGGTAAAGGAGATGGAGATGGGGCCTGTGGGGGAGTCTCTCTCCTTGGGGAGTCTCTGGTCCTTTTGGATTCTGTTCAAAATCAACAAACCTAGGCTCAAGTAGAGAGCCCCTCCCAGAGAGAAGCTGCCTATATCAATCAGTGCAGTCTCTGCACCAGCACGGGGCAGCAGTCTTCTGCCCACCTGTAACTACTCAGGTGCTTCTTTCCACCACTCTCTCCCTCCGCAGGGCAGCAGCCTCCTGCCTGCCCGTGACCTGTACCATGCTGGGACCTCTCTGCACTGACCTCCCTCAGGGGAGGCCACTCTCCTAAGGCCCCCTGTCTGCAACTATTCAGGTCTCTCTCTGCAAACCTGTCACTTCCAGGGCATGTCTCCCTGCCCACTTGTGCCTATGCAAGCGTCCAATACGCCTGTCCTTTTCCCTAATAAACCTGTTCTTTAAATATAACCGAGTCTTTGTCTCGTGGAGTAACTCATCACCTGCCACCTAAGGGGAGCTCTGGTGAAACATTTCCCAGAATGAACCCAAGGACCCCCAAATCCAAAAAACAACATCAAATGTACCTATTTCCCCCTCCTTACCAGCTGCTTACCTCCTATTCCTTCCTTATACCTCCTATATTTGACTCTTATCTCATTCCTTCATTTACTGAAACTGATTTTATCAAGGTCACCAATGATTTCTGTGAGCCAAATCCAAAGGCCACTTTAACCTTATCTTATTCAACCTAGTAGTGATATTCAACACACATCATCATCTCTCCCTTCTGAGTTATCAGGACACTGAAGTCTTTTGGTTTCCTGTCAATCTGTCTCTTTTGATTGTTCCTTCTCCTCTGTCCAACTATTACAGGGTACCCCAATGTGAATTGGGTTGCCTGCCTGTAGGTCTTCACCCGTGCGCTTATGATACAATCGTATTATGGACACACTCAAAAGGTTAAATAATGGATTTATTTATAAGGAGAAACGTAAAGGAATAACCCAGGGAAAGAGGGAAAGAAACACAGGTTAACTAGGATGTCCTACCAGTTCTGCTGACTTGGACTCCACCGGCACGCTGAAAACTGATTGAGCGCCAAAATGATCAGCTGCGAACCACCAGGTCCCAACCCAGAGCCCACATGTCCGGTTTTATCCCAACCTGGCTGCTCAGCTCCGCCCTCACGTCCCGGCATGCTTCTTCTTGGTACTGATGGGATTTGGAGTTCCAGCATCTGGAGTAGGGGCGGAGTCCATGAAACCTGTACCTGTTACACAACAACAAACATTGGCGCTCCAGTTTCCCTGCTATCTGAAAGTAGATATTCCAATCTGATAGGTGATTTTCAGGGTTGGAGAATGCTAAAAATATTTCATATAAGTTGATGGTGATAGCATTTCCAGACCCAAAACAATACCCTTCAAATCATGCCAAACAGGAATGTTTTACTTTAGGGAAACAGGGAGTCATATACTCTCATGCTCAATCCAGACACTACTTTTATTCTCCCTCTTCAAATTTTCCTTAAAGTGCTTGTTCAGTTTCATAATTTTAAATGTCATTTTCTGATAAGTCCCAAAATTATATTGTGCTTCTGCTGTCTATTAAGCTCTGGACTTATAGATCTAACTGCCTGCTTGCCCTCTCATTGGGAAATCTAACAGGAAGCTAAACTTTAATGTGATTAACAAAATTTTTGATTCTATACTATGTCTCCAATCTGTTTCACCCCTGCATAGTCTATTTCCAAAAAGGCTACCACCATGAAGACTGTACCAGTTTTCTATTGCACCATAATATATTACCACTAACAGTAATATGTGGTATATTATTACCACATAGTTTCTGCAGCTCAGAAGTTTGGCCACAACTAAGTGGGTTCTATAGCTCAGAGTATTATCAGGTTGATATCAGAGATATCAGCTGAGACTGTGGCTTCATTAGAGGCCTGGCTGGGGGAAGGGTCCACAGTCAAGTACTCTTAAGCTATTGGAGGAATTAACTTCCTTGCATAACTAAGGGCATCAATTACTTGCTGATGGTTACCCTCAGCTCTAAGAGGTTACCTATAACTCCTTGTCATATAAGGACAGTTAACTCACAGCAGCCTGTGTCTCTAAAGTCAGTGAGGCTCTCCTTGTGTGAATCAGATAGTAAGATGGAATTCGATATAATACCATTTAAACATGACAGTGGTGTCCCATCATCTCTGGTGTGTTCTGTTAATTAAAAACAAGTCAAGGCCCTCCCTGGTGGCGCAACAGGTTAGGACATAGCACCGCAAGCTAGCCACAGCCACTTCAGTGTGAGTTCTATCCCTGGCCAGGGAGCTGATCCACATGGAGCGCCAGACCTCTCCTGACCGGCCTACTGCTCCCCTCAGCAGTGTACTTCGTCGATCTGCCTGTTTTACTCCCCACTCTGTCTCTGGTGAAGCCTCTCACCACTCTCACCACATCTGGCTTGTATCCAGTTCTGTATGAATAAATAAATAAATCTTAAAAACAACAACAACAATAACAAGTCATAGGTCCTATACAACCCCAAGGGGAGAAAGAACATTACAAAAAGCATGGGTTCCAGGAGGAGGAAATCATGGGAACCTTCTTCAAGTCACTTCAACACATGGAGTGAGTTGTAACTATTGTTTTTTTGTCCTGATGCCCAAAAGGTAATTATCAACACCCCCCCACACACACACACACATTCATTCACACACTCACATATATTTCCTAAGGACAATTACTAATTTCTTGAACATAGCACAATCTAAATTTATATTGCAAAATAAAAGATCTTTCCTAGAGATACATAAATTTGATGACAGCCCCTAGTCACAAGGAAGAGTCTCTGACGTTACATAAAACAGTGTGAGTTCTTCTTACTCATCTTACTCCCTCAACCTTTCTTCCTTCCCTTCAAACTTCTAGTGCTCTGGGTTTAATATCAGGAACCATTATTAAACTACCTGCTGCTTAATAATTACTGCTTAGCAAGATGGGATTGTCCTTTCTCTTAACCTTCAGCCAAATTAAATTATAGCCAAAGCCTATCCTCCCTCAACTCTGACAGTGAAAGGAAGGGTGAGAAAGAGTCTTTCCAATTACATACACAATTTTGTCTTGATTTCAAATGATTTTTATTTCCTTTTCTAAATCTGCACTCTGTCATAAGTTTTCTATTTCAATCCATCTTAAGCTGATTTTGGAAGTAGGTGAGCTATAAAGGGATCAACTAGAAATAAATAAACATCTTGATTCTAAACTTCCCTAAGCCTGATGTGCTCAGCCTGGCGTAAGAATTGAAGTGAGATCATGAAGGGGTCCATCAAAAGTGAGAAATCAAGGGATTTTAGGTCTCAGGGTAGTTAAGAATTTCTGGGATGGATTACTAAAACAATATACTCTAAGGAAAAGAGATGCTTAAAATCAAGATATTAGAGGTAATGAATGGTACAGGAAATAATGGTGACAGGGATTTAGATATTTGTCCTTTGACCTGACACAAGTTACAAACTTTAATCATTCCTGTGGCAACAGATGTTTCCCCAAGTCTGCTCAACACACTTTTGGTCATACTGATTATCTTCATCTTGTTGCTGATACCTGGTGATGAAGGGCAAGTTTTCTCTGAGAAAGCAATGTTTTCAAAGACAGTGTTTAGGGGAGAATCCGTGGGTCTTCCCAATTCACCTTTTGCAGAGGAAGAACTGGGACCCAAGCCTAAGGCCACGCAGCTGCTTTTCTGCTGTAGCACCTTGTGTCTTCCCACTTCCCACACATCAGCTCTATAGTGGCACTGAAAATGTTTAGAGCCATTATCGTGGTTTTATAAGCACCTCTCATTGGGTCCATTGGACGATTCAGGAAAAAGTGCCAGGAGGAAAATTAGAGTTCTAATTATGGGTTAGCCTGCTGAGATAATGTTTGCAAGCACACTTTTCTGTGATTAAACCAGAGGTACAGCATGGAAAGGAGATATTTCTGTTCTTGCTTCTTTCAAGGTGCCTTTTCTGTCCCAACACATCATCTTTGGGTTCAGTAAAATTGCACCCTAAGTTTTTTTTGAAAATTAGTCAGCTATGGAGAACATAAAAATGAAGTTACGTTATTAATTGTAATCATACTAATGATTACAGAAACACAACAGGTAACAGGCAGTGGAAAAAGATTTTCTCTTCAAAATGTACTTTTCTTGCCAATGAATAGTTCTTCTCCTTCCATTAGTTCATAGGCCTTGACTATCTGCATTCACTTGGCCCAAACTTCCTTGAAAACAATGACTTTTTTTTATAAAAATGAAGGAATATTACCTATTTGGGGGGACAATTTCTACTGATCTGAGTTCAATTTAATTAATTTTCTTTGTGATATGTTTTTTTGTTCCTAGCCCATCCAATGAAGTCCTTATTTCAGATATTGTGTTTTTTTTTCACTGTAAAATTCTCATTTGGTTCTTTCTTACAGTTTTTATTTCTGAGAATAACTCTTATGATTCATTTAAAGTGTGTTTTTCTTTACCTCATGCTTATAATAGTTATAAAATAGTGCTTATGCATACACCTTTAAAATTATAATTATATATAATATACAATATGTATTATTTATATTATAATAGCTGCTTTGAAAATTCTGTCTTATAATTTTACATGTGGGTTATCTTGAGGCTGACTGTATTTATGACTATATTTCCTCTTAAGAATAATTCCCCAATTTTTTTGGTGTTGATTAATTTTGTATTGTATCTGGAGCATTGTGAATGTTGTGTTGAATAGGCTGGATTTTGTTCAAATTCCCTGGAAAATGTTTGTTTGTATTTTAGCAGGCAATCAACTTCCTTAACTTCAGATTGTAACTTCTACCTTGCCTTTTGAGGTAGTTTTAAATCTCAGTTTGGTTCTCTAAGTCTTTGTTATGCTGCTTTTGGATGTCCTGTTCATGTTCATTTGGGGGAGGTTATTCTGACTGTTGTTCTGGTAGTGCAAGTCCTGCTTCAGTACTCTAAGCTTTTGCCACTTTTACTCAAGAATATTTTGCACTTGTGTTTTTCACTCTGATGTGATTGCACAGTTCAAATGTTTGCTTCTTCATGCATTCATAGATCATAGATCCATGCATTCATAGATTAGAGCTTGTGCTGAGATAGATGTTGGTGCATATACAGAGTTAATAGACTTCTTTCTCTGGCTGTCTCCCCCAGAGATTTCTATCCCTCACACTCAGACTTTTCCTATTTGTTTTGCTATAAATACTGGGTTTGTGTTCATGGAAGCAGCCCAAATGCCCAAAAGTAGATGACTGGATAAAAAAGATGTGGTACATATATACAATGGAATATTACTCAGCAACTAAAAAAAAGAAACACATGTCTTTTGCAGCAACTTGGATGGAGCTGGAAAAGATCATGCTTAGTGAGATAAGCCAGAAAGAGAAAGAAAAATACCGATGGTTTCGCTCATAGCAGGAGTATAATGGACCAGGCGAGAAAATAACAAAAATAATGAACAACCATATACCAGAGACATTTTGTGGGGGTGGAGTGGGGAATGAGATCAAAAAGGGGGGCGGGGGAGGAAATGCACGGGATTATGGTGATGGCACATGGGTGACTTGGTGATGGGAAACCCGCGGGGATTACAATTGAGATGGAAAAAAAATGTACAAAATGATGTAAAAATAAATTTTTGTAATAAAAAAAAATACTGGGTTTGTGTTTAGCCTAAGTGCCTCTGTATTTCTATACCTCAAAGCCACAGAACAAGGTCAAAAGACAAAATAGGAGAGGGAAAGAGAAGCTTGGTCCCAGTTGGTGGCCTCATCAATTTCTGATTCTCCTCAAAGATTAATCTCATTTTTTTAATCTTTAAATTTTTGTTTTTCAGAGTCCAGGCTTACTTTTGTTTTCTTTATTTTAAAGATGTACTTATTTATGCATACAGAACTGGGATACAGGCAAGAGGTATGGGGGGCGAGAGAATTCACCACAGACAGATTGGGGAGCAGGACAGGTAGATTGATGAAATAACTGCTGAGGGAACAGTAGGTGAGACAGGAGAGGTCTGCTGCACCATGTGGGTCACCTCCCTGGCCAGGGAATGAACTTGTGCTGAAGCAGCTGTGGCTAATTTCATAGTGCTGTGCTTTAACCCGTTGTGCCACCAGAGAGGGCCCCCTTGCATAGTTTAAAAAAATTTTTTTTTGTCTAACAATTTTTGTTGAGAAAGGAGAAATGGACTGGGGGGTGGGCTTAAGCCACCAGCTGGAATTCTAACTCTGTCATAACCTTTTAAATCTAGATTATTGATATATAATGCATATTATTTTTCAGTTTGGATTCTAACAGTTCCATTTCTAGCTATACAACCTTGGAAAAATTCCTTGATTTATTGACTCCTTTTAGTTTATTTAATTCATCTACATATTACCCTTCAAGCAAGTAATAACTTTAATATATTTTCATGTCTTTCGTAATTATGACCATTTGCTATCATAGAAAATTACCTCCAAATTGTTATAAATACAATTTTTTCCCCTTTGGTGTCACATTTTTAAGCAATGATAACATTTACTGCATTAACCACCCTTACATGTCCCACTTATTTTGTGGTATCCTCTTGGTTCATGTTTCTTTGTACTGGACACTTTCCCTTAAAACATTTCCAACGTGTTCTTTCATGCAGTAAACTAAAGTCTCTGCTGCCTGAGAATATCTTTATTGTGGTCTGCCACTTAGACTATAACTTGGATACATAAAAATTCTGGAATTAAAGTTACTTTTCTTTAATGCTTAAAATGATTATTCCACCAACTTCTTGGCTCCACTTTCTCTGTGGGGAAAATGATGTCACTTTCACTCTCTCTCACTTGTAGGTCACCAACTCTGCAGACCCTTCATTCTAGATGTTTGCTGGAAGATTTTAGAAATTTCTAGTTCTCCTTAATGTTCTAAATCATTTAAAAATGTATAAATGAGGTAAGTGTGATTTTTCTGTTACATATCCAACTTGATATATGATTGAAATTTTCAGTTCTGGAAACTTAATCATAATAATTATTTCTAACTCAACTCTCCAATAATTATTGAGGCTCCTGTTGTCTGGATGTCCAATTCCCACTTCTACACGTTATACATTTTAGTTTGTATTTTATGTTACATTCCCTGCTACATTCTGAATGTCTTAATGTGATCTTCTGACTCAATAATTTGTTCTTTAGGTGAATCTACCCTGCTATTTGTCCCATCTATTATTTCAACTCTTTGCTTTTCATACCTAATATTTTCATTTTATTCTTTTAAAATTCATTTCTTTATTCATAATATTCATAATCTCTTATTTGTGTGTTTTTCTTTTCTCATCTCTTCTTTTTCTCTCCTTGAGAATAATATCTTGGGCCCTCCCTGATAGTGCAGCGAGTTAAAGCACAGCACTGCAAGCTAGCCACAGCCACTTCAGTACTACTTCAAACCCGGCCCTGGAGGTGACCTGCCCCTGGGTGCACCAGACCTCTTTTGACCCTCCCACTGCTCCCCTCAGCAGTGTACTTCATCAATCTGCCTGTTCTCTGTGAATCCTCTCACCGCTCCTGTGCCTCTGGCCTGTACCCCAGTTCTGTATCATAAATAAAAAAATCTTTCCCCAAAAATAATATCTTTACTATCATTAAAAATAATGATGTCACTGCAACTTTTTAAATGCTTAAGACTAAGACAGTGAAGAATCACAAAAGTTTCACAGAAAATAAATATGATCTTTTTTAAAAAATATGATCTTTTTTTTTTTTTTAAAGATTTATTTATTTGTTCATACAGAACTGGGGTACAGGCCAGAGGCTCAGGGGCGGTGAGAGGCTTCACCAGAGACAGAGTGGGGAGCAGAACAGGCAGATCGACGAAGTACACTGCTGAGGGAAGCAGCGGGCGGGCCAGGAGAGGTCTGGCTCGCCATGTGGTCTCCTCCGGGGCAGGCAGCAGGCGGGAATCGAACTCATGCGGAAGTGGCTTCAGATTCTCAGTGCTGCGCTTTAACCCGCTGCGCCACCAGGGAGGGCCCAAAAATATGATCTTTTAATCCAAGTCATCTATCATTTAAGTACATAGGCAACAACACAGAAATAGCTTCAAACATAGAAGAATCTGAGAATTCATATGAATTCAAGGATTCTATTAAAGGATAAACTTAGCTGCATAAAGAAATGACTGGGAAAGCTGCAACAAGTGGCAGAGAGCATCGGATGTGTATATATGTATAGTCCAGGACAAAACACATGCAGTTACTATGATGGAAGAACAACTTAGAAATGACCTAGGAATGACATAATGGACTAAAATTCAAAAGGGGAGGGGGAACAAGAAGGGATAAGTTATCAACACATGGCAGCATAAATGGATTTCTTTCTCTTTAATAGTTTGGGCTGCCACATCAAGTGAGAGATGTACATTGAGCAAGGTAACGTTAAACTCTAAGAAAATTAAAATTAAATGGGGGAGGAGGAGAATCAAAGGAAAAGAGAAGAAAGTAGAAAATTTCTAATCTCATCAATGGTCATAGTAGAAAATCAATCTACTCTATCTAAAGAAAGAGAAGACTGGAAACCGAACTTAAAAACCAACCCTGGAAAACGGAATCCAGAGCTAGGAAGGAAGACACAGCAGGTGGGGAGGGGCATGGCGGAGGAGGGCAGGGGACCCTGGCTGTGTGGGTGGTGAGTGCACTAGAGCAGTAACACTTGAAGAGGGGGCAGGTTCTGTACCCTCAAAATACAAATGATGATGTAAACCAACATTGCCTCAATTAAAAACATATATAAAGAAAAATTAGGGCTGTCCCTGGTGGCGCAAGGTGTTACAGCGCAGCGTTCTGAAGACATGGTCCGCCACTGTAGCACGAGTTTGACTCCCGGCCAGGGAACCAGCCAGCAGTGCACAGCAGAGCAGACCGCTCCTGTCCTGCCCGCTGCTCCCCTCTGCAGTGTACTTCATCCATCTGCCTCTTCTGCTCCCCGCCCTGTCTCTGGTGAATCCCCTCACCCTTGCACCTCTGGCCCATGCCTCAGTTCTTGTATGTATAAATAAATAAATCTTTTTTTTTTTAAAAGAAAAATTAATTCTGAGTGAAACATTATTAATAAAAGGTGAGACTCACACCAAAAAGAAACAGAAAATTGATAATAACATTAAAATCACCAGGCTAAAAACTAGAAGAAAAATAGAACACTTAAAAATAATAGAAGAAACACACTCAAAACAAAGCAAACACGACGGGAATGCTGAATGAGATTGATGGTTGATTCAATGACAGTGTCCTGGCTGTAATTTGCTATTAGGTTTTACATTACTGTCAGGGAGCCTGAGTAAAGGGTACTTGAGATTTCTCTGTATTGTTTCTTACAAGTCACTAGGAATGTACAACTATCTCACTAAAAATTTCAATGAAAAGAAAAGCAAACACCCAGCAAAATATTTTTAAAATCTATTTTATTTATTTATGCATCCAAGAACTGGGGTACAGGCCAGAACTGTGGGAGGATTCACAGGAGACAGAGTAGGGAACGGGAACAGGCAGATTGACTGAAATACACTGCTGAGAGGAACAGGGGGCGGGACAGGAATCTGCTGTGCCATCTGGCTGAGCTCCCTGGGTGGGGATTGGACTCATGCTACAGTGGGTGGCAATAGCTTGATAGCACTGAGACTTAACCCCTCTATTTTGCCTCTAAACAAAATAGTTAAAGTTAAAAAACAGACTTAATATAACAAAATACTACAGTAATAAAAGCAAACACTTATTAATGAAATGTAAATGAGAAAAATTTAGGCATTGAGGCAAAAAACTTTTAGATTGGCTCACAAAACAAACCCCCACTTTGCTATATTCTGGAGAATTAGCTAAAAAAAATTAGCACTCAGATTTCTTCCCATTCCCTGACTTTTAGTACATTATTTTATTTTTTGCCAACATTGAAAACATTCATTCTATAACCTTAGTTTCTTTAGTGTTTATTCCTCACCATATGTTTTCTGTTTGTTTTTCATTGAGGTACATTGATTTGCAACACTGTATGTGATAAGAGGCCCTAGTATCCACATATCCTCAGATGTGGGCACCACACCACAGCAACCCCCAGAACACCCATTGTCCTCCATTGGAGTCAGTCAGGTCCCTGCACCCCTTCGTTCTTCCCTCCCCACTCTCCCTCTTATAACTTCATTTCTACAGTCATGTTTTAGAGTTATATTATTGGTTCAGTTTTTGTCTGACCCTTTGTTTTGTTTCTCTACTCTGCACATTTTAAAGATGTATTTATTTATGTATATAAAACTAGGGTACAGGCCAGAGGTGTGTGTGGAGGGGTGAGAGGATTCACCAGAAACAGATTGGGAAGTAGAACAGGCAAATTGATGAAGTACACTGCTGAGGGGAGCAGTAGGTGAGACAGGAGAGGTCTGCTGCACCATGTGGGTCATCTCCCTGGCCAGGGATAGAACGAGTGGCTGCCAATAGCTTCATGGTGCTGGGCTTTAACCTGTGGGCCTCCAGGGAGGGCCCTGTTTTCTCTTTTTGATTCTATCTCTATCATTAGCATATTATTTCCAAGAAAGACATATATAACAACAGCAGCAGCTACAAGAATAAGAGCTGTGCAAAACATTTTAGCATTGATTCAGCCTTTGTTATGTGCTCAGAACTGTGCCCAAATACTTAAATGATCTCATTTAGCCCTCAAGACAACCCTCTGCCTCGAGATGATTTTTATTTCTATGTTATAGTTCTTTATTCCTTAAACACAGTAATTTTGTGTGCCTAGCTTCTTTTAAAATTGCCTATCCTCTCTCTCTCTCTACCTCTCATTCTCTCTCATTTTCTCTCTCTCTCTCTCTCACACACACACAATTTAAATTCTATCTTCAAGTATGTAGAAGCATAGTCTGCTGAGGATGATGATTTTATTTGGACTTAACAAATAGGAGATACCACTATCTTAGACAGCAGTGGAGGGAATGAGTTTAAAAATAATACAACTTTTTGTTTCAACACATTTGGGAATTCTGCAAAAGAAGTCCTGAAAATTTGACTGCAGGGGCTGTCCATTTACTGACCAGTGAAAGTAGCTGAGAAGGCAGCTCAGGACTGGACAGATGGTCATTCTTACAGGGTAGGACCTAAGTGAACCTAAAGGAAGAACCACAACTCTAAGGTCTGAAAGGCTGTTTGATAAATGAAAAAGAGGAAATGCTTTATCTGTTTCATAATTCTTTTTTTGTTTGTTTGCTTCATAATTCTTAAGAAAAATTCTGGGAAGTGGCTTGGAAGCCACTTGCCTGGGGCTCAAAAGTTGGCTCTCCCTGTACCCAGGGTGCCCTTGTGAGGATTACACAAGTTAATACATACAAACTACTTAGAAAAATGTCTGGCACACAACACATGCTCAAGAAAAGAATTTAATGGTCCCATGCTGTCATCTCAAATTGTTAACATCTTATTGGTTCCCAGGGAGCATTTTGCTTTCTCCAATTAGTGTATGGAGCAGACACTTAAAAAATGTTATTATGCTGCCTCCAAAATTCAAGGATGTCTTTGAAACACAGGTCTTTTTAGTGATGAGGCACGTGGTGCCTTTCACTGCAGAAAGAATATTCCAACATACCTTGAATTTCTTTTTTAAAAATTTTATTTATTGGGCCTCCTTGGTGGTACAAGGGGTTAAGTCACAGCACTATGAAGTTATTGCAGCCTCTGCAGCACAAGTTTGATCGCCAGCCAGGGAGGTGACCCACATGGCACAGCAGACCTCTCCTATTTCGACTGCTGCTTCAGAGTGACTGAAATACACTGCCTGTTCTGCTCCCCACTCTGTCTCTGGTGAGTCCTCTCACCTCTCTCCCACCCCCCAGCACCTCTGGCCTACGCCCGAGCTTTTGTATGCATCAATCAATCAATATTTTAAAAAATATTTATCTATGCATGTAAGAGCTGCGGTGTAAGCCAGAGGTGGGGGTGAGGGAAGAGGATTCACCACAGACAGAATAGGCAGCTCTAAAGATACACTGCTGAGGGGAGCAGCAGACCAGACAGGAGAGGTCTGCTGTGCCATGCAGGTCTGCACCCTGACTGGGGATGCACTTGTGCTGCAGTGGCTTGTAACAGCCTCATAGTGCTGAGACTGACTCCTTGCACTACCAGGGAGGTCTCATAGCTCCCGTTGCGTTTCTGCACTCCATCTACCTCATCACTTCTCTGCAGTGGAAGAGTACTGTGTTTTCACAGGATGTATCCCTTTACTCCCTTCATACAAATCTTAACAAAATACCCAGTGTACTTGTGACTTTTAGTTCTCCAGAGCCTTTAGCATGATGCCATCATTCTTGCAAAGCAGCAAGCTGTCCTTTGGAATATAGATGGAATCAGGGACACTGCAGATTTCCAGAGTCCCATTTGGTTGTGGGGGTTCCTGGGTTCTGTTCCTGAATCATCAGCCATTTGAATTAGTCTCTTGTGTAGTTTTTCTGTTTGTGAAGTTGAACAAAATTGGTATATGAGGAGGGGGGTGTAAAGAAAAAAAGTTGGGGAAAGACCTGGAATGGGTGGAGAATCACAACCATATAGTATATCCAGTGGTGGCCAAGAATGACAAAAGCCTTGGACGACAGCTGCAGCACAGACAAAGTCCATGTCGTACTTAAAAATTGGCATTTCCTGCAGATTGAAATGCGTTTTAAAAAGTGGCAGAGAGGGTGGAGGAAGTAAGGAACAACCAAATAGACTAAAAAGGAAACCATCTTACTCCTTTTTTTATGCAGCTTCTGGAACCCACTCAAGAGCCAAGACATCCTATTCTAAAGAGGAGAAATGCTTTTCATTATTTGGCCGTAAACTGGATTAGAAATTTATTAGCATCTATTTCAACATCCCAGGCATCGCATGTAATGACAGCACAACTGCTCAACATTTATGGAGAAACATGTAAGAATATCCATACATTTGTGCTTCCTGTACAAAGCACTGACAATCCAGAGATGTAATGACGATTTTGAAATCTGGGTTTAGGAATTCCTTTGAAATCCGTCCAGGCTTATCAGTGTCTTTGAAAAACATATGGCTAAAAGCAACAATAATAATAAAAACCCAAGGAGGCACAGCTCAATCACTCAGTTGCTTCCCCCACACCCTTGTTGCTATCAGTCCATTATATGCTCTCTGGGCCATTTGGCAGCAAATTTGTAAATGTCAGTGTGAGGAGATTCTGGTGCATTGTTATAGCAGGCAACATTATTGCTTTTTTTTTTTTTCCTTTGAAAAATATTTTGGCAAGGTACCTGAGACTCTGGAGTGGGTCGCCAAATCTCAGTAGGATTCCAGATGGTTGAGATTCCGGCTCCTGATTCCCTCATATCTCCCCTCCCTCCTCGCTTAGATATTTTCATTTGTATTCTCCTTGGAGATAAATATTTTTATGTCAACTAGTTGAGTAGGGGTCATTATTGAATATTTCTGAAATACCCTGGAGGGAGGTGAAGGAGCGCAATCACAAATTCTTGCGAAGAGCAAACTTCACCTCACCCCTCCCCACTCTCTTCCTCATCTCAGCATCCTCCTCCCTCTCTCTCCCACTGAGACATCCTGTGCAGACCTGACCTACTAATGTTCCCTCTTTCTTCCCCATTTAACTGACTGGTCCCTAATAGATGCTCAAGCAATTACAAATAATGTGAGAGCTCCTCTCTGGTCCTCCCCTAACCTCTGTATTCTGGGGACTGTCCTTGTCTGGGCTCCTGGAGTTTGGGTTGTTCTATATTGTAGAAATATAATGTGGTGGTTATCCACAGAGACTTTAATCAGAAGTCTTGGCGCAACTCCTATGTCTGCCTCTTGTTATCTATGTGATAAGCGTGTAAATACCTATACATTGTAATTGTTTCACAAACATTAACCTATGAGCATTATTATTATGATGGACCTTTATTTCAAGATTTTAAGTTCCTTGAAAACAGGAACTGCAACTTTGTCATCTCTTAGTCCCAATTCTAACACATTGAAGCTCAATATATTCTGCTCCAAAGGGTATTTGTATGTTTAAGTGGGTCCACTGAAAAGATCATCCTCTAAATAAAAAAATATCAGTATGATAGGGGGAAACTTCAGTTACATATAAGACAGGGATATTTCTGCTACTTTACTCCTTAAAGTTCATTTGCCTCTAAGGGAGCGAATACCTATATGTCTTTTCTGAGGCTTATAATTGTTCAAAGCCTAGCACAAGCCTGAGTTGTGTGTTACTCACAGGCTGTATTTAAGGAGAGGTGAGAATTTGAGTTCCATTCTTTTTCTCACTCTTTGCCACCATGCACTGAGCAGAGGAAGTAGGACCATCCTTCTGGTCAACTCACCTGTTCCATCTTCTCTGGTTAAACTTAGAGAGGGCAGAGGGTGAGTAGGCCGGGCAGGGGGTGAATAGGCTCTGTAGGTTCAATTAGCCACCATTTGGAGTAGGAGCCCTCCTAGGCTTTCTGAGCCAAGTCTTGTGCTCCAGCCCAATGAGATGCTGCTTCTGGAAGGGGCCTCTACTTAGAAACTGTTAACAACAATACTGCATCTACCACTTTCCTGAGGAGCTAAGGGGACTCCAACACAGATGGGGGGCATATGCCATAATCCAGACACAAAATTCTCACCCTAAATTGAAAGAGGAACTATGTGGAGATACATCACCAGTCTCACAACATTGTAAGAGTACGTGACCCCTGCCAAGGGGCACAGAAAGAATGGCAACACTGATTCAGGTTTTCTTGAGATATTCTGAAAGTGTGCTTGAGAAGGACCAGAGCAGATGAATTTTTCAAAGTACTCTATCTTTTTGTTTCAATTAAATCATTTATGATGTTCTTTTATGGCTTCTATAGTAAGAAGACTGTGGTTGAAAGAAAACAGACACATTAGTCTGGTTTGATAGTAGCGAGGAGGAACTGGGGAAGGAAAGCACCTCTTCATTCCCTTCCCTTTGAGACAACTTCCAGTCTCCCCCTACATCCTTCCCCCCAAAAAACTGAATCACAGTATCTTCTCCCAACTGTTCTCTATTTGTAAGTAAATAGTCCTTGACTGGAAGTCAGGTGACATGGATTCTTGTCCCACTTGATCCTAACTCACCCACCTTGGAAACTTGAGTCCTTCTCTAAGAGAAAATTTCTTCTGTGAAAAGTGGCTGTAAATACTGAGCTCTTAGGAGACTATCAGGTTCTGATTAGAATATTTGTAATTGTTGGGCCCTCCCTCGTGGCGCAGCAGGCTGGAGCACAGCACTGTGAAGCTAGCTGCAGCCATTTCACTGAGAGTTCAATCCCTGGCCCAGAGGTGATCCACATGGACAGCAGACCTCACCTCGCTCGCCCGCTGCTCCCCTCAGCAGTGTACTTTGTTGATCTGCCTGTTCTGCCCCCAACTCTGTCTCTGGTGAATCCTTTCACTGCCCCTACACTTCTGGCCTGTACCCCAGTTCTGTATGCATCAGTAAATAAAAGTTAAAAAAAAATAGAATATATACAGTTTCTTTCCAAAGTACACAATGCTACACGAAGGGTAAGCTGAGGGACAAAAGAGAAGCAGAACATATGCTCTGTGGGAGTTAAAGAAAGAGAGGAGGTGACAAAGGCTGAAAGGGTCCTGGAAGGTGTAGACATGGAGAGGAGACTGGGGTTGAAGGTTATGTCTTCAAAAGTAGAAAAATTAACAGCAATCACCTAGTTCCTTGAATAATCCAACCTGCTACTGGAGGCCCTCCCACCCAGTTCCCCATCACCTCCTACAGAGAGATAAGGTAGAAGGCCTGGCAAGTAGGCATTATCCTGCCCATTTTACAGTGTGGCATCGGAGACTTCAAGTGGTTGGCTGCCAACTTCCCAGAGATTCACCACAAGTAAAAGGACAGAATCATAATGGAAACCCATGAGGTGCAACTCCAATTTCACATCTATTTCCCTTTCTCTGCATGTGGAATGACTACCTAACCTTCTGTGAAAATATCATCTGGATCCAGCACAGAATATCAGAGCTGGCACCTCCCCCCCAAACTATATTTCACTATATTTGCAAAATGCCTGGGACTTGGATTTGGCTTGAAGAGCATGTAGTTCCAGAGTACTGCAACTTTGGCCTGCTTCATAAAATTACTAAAAAAATATGCAAAGCGAAATATATAAAAACATACACCTGGCATTTTGAGTCATGTAGATACTAACTGACCATTCTAGGAAATATTATTAATATATTCATTCAAAACAGTCACAGAACATGTCTTCAAGTTAGGAAGATAGTGAACAAACCTGTCTCAGCAGCTCCTTGGGGGAAAGGAAAGAAAAGAAGGGTGAACCCAGGTGATTCTAACCGCATTTGAGTTTGAGAACCACTGCTCTATAGAAAGTCATCCTCTTATGGACAAAACCTCCATCAGCAACAGTCACATTAAGAGCTAAATACCTTCCAGGCAGCTGAAAGACTATCACTTGGGCCATAGGATTAAAAACCAACTACAGAAAATGTCCCCTCTCTCTAACAAACCACCACGTCCATAAAACAACAAACCACACATCTTGGTGCCTCAAAAGCTTTCCTATTTCCTATGATTATTTTGTTCCTTCACATCCACTCTTGGGATTTTATTTATTAATGTTTCTGACCATTGTACCAGGTGCCTAAATTTCTGAGGCTGCACCTCTCCAAACCAAAGACTCACCCAAGGGGCAAATGCCTTTTCTATATAAAACTTGTGTTATGTGTGAGAGCACTGAAGCACTGTTTTTCTGCCGACAGCTGACTCCCAAGAGAAAACAAAACAAAACAAGAAAAACAAGTACACTCAGCTTATTCTACCTAGCTTCACTAAGCAGAGAAATTATTTTATTTTCCAAAGAGAATATATAGGAATTATACTAATGGATATAACTGCTAGTGGAAGGAAAAAAGCAGGAGTGTAAAAAATTCCCTAAAAACTAAGGATGGTAGGGAAGAAAGATAAAAGGAGATAAAATGATATAAAAGGTATTATATCATTTGTTGCTTATGGCATCATATAGCTGCCACACCAGCCCCAAGACCACCTACTTCCAGACTTCTTGACATGCAAACATTTGTTATGGGTTGACTTGTACACTCAATAAAAAGATATGTTGGAGTTTTATATGGGAAGCGGACTTGCCCATTGGGTGGGTTTTCATTCTGAAGTCTAACTCCCAGTGTTTCTGAGTGCAATCTTCTTTGGGTCTTTACTGGGGTAATCAAATTACAATGAGGTCATCATGATGTCCCCTAATCCAGCATGACTGTTAGAAGAAAAGAAACAGAGAGAGAGAGACAGGCAGGCAGGCACAGAACAATACAATATGAAGAGACACAGGGGAAAAATAGCTTTCTACAAACCAGGACTGTCTGAGGCCATCAGGAGAGGGCCCTCCCTAGTGGCACAACAGGTTAGGACGCAGCACTGCAAGCTTGCTGCAGCTTATTCAGTGTGAGTTCGATCCCTGGCCCTGGAGGTGGCAGCAGGGCCCTGCAGACCTCTCCTGTCTCATCCGCTGCTCCCTCTTAGTGTACTTCCTCGACCTGCTTGTTCTGCTCCCCACTGTCTCTGGTGAATCCTCTCACCATACCCCAGTTCTGTATGCATAAATAGATCATTAAAAAGAAAACAGGAGAAAGATGTGAACAGTTCATTCAGAGGGACTGTGACTTTGCTGACAGCTTGACTTCAGCCTCACAGAATTGTGAGACAATAAATTACTCTTATTCTGAGCTGCTGTGTTTGTGAAGCTTTGTTATGGCAGCCCTCAGAAACAAAACTAATCCAGCATTAATCGCCCTCAAGATTTAAGACTGGGATCAGATTACTTGCTGCCAAAAATACTCTTAATTGATACATCTCAAATGGACATGTATTTCTGCATTAGTTATTTATCACTGTATATCAAGTCACCCCAAAATTTAGCAGCTTAAAACAACACAAAACATTTCATGGTTTCTATGGCTCAGAAATTCAGGAACAGCTTGAGTGGGTGTTCCAGCTCCAGTGAGTATCTCATGAGGTTAAAGTCAAGATGCTGGCCTGAAAGCCTGATTAAGCTGGAGGATCCCTCTTCCTTCGGAAACACCATCATTAGTGTGTCCCCTCTAGGGGCTCCCAATCTGTGTGTTTCTCTATTCCATTTTCTAGACCTTCCCAGAACAGATTGTCATTGGCCCTACCTGCACCAGGTCTCCATCTCTGCACCAATCACCTGCCTCAGGGAAGATTCAAAGAATGCAGATCTGTCTGCTGGGAGCCTGGTGTTATGAACTGGGAGCAACTGTCAAGCAAGGAGCAATTGCTGGCTCCTTGAGCGCTCCTGAGCACAGGACCCATCATAAATCATACCCCTTGGGCCACTACCTTAACAGAGCTTTGGCCCAAAGAGGCCAACCCAAACCTTTGCTCATTCATATAATCTATCTCATGTTACTTGTCTTTATGCCTGGCAATGTTCGGTGACCAGTTGTGATGACACTGACTCCAGAGGATGATGCTAACACAACCTTACTTTGGGCTTAATATAGCTCTTCGGTGCAGAATGAATCAGCCTAGGTGGGAAGTCCCAAGTCCCCTCCTCCCCTGGTTCTCTTCCTCATCTCATTTCTCTTCCTCTACCCCCACCTGACTCACCCAGGGCTTTAGATGTCAGGTTCTATTCTGACAGCGTACCTTGAGGTCAATATCTTAGAGATCACATTTTTTTTTGATGGCAGATGGAGCTTCCTTATAGCACTTCAAATCTAAATAACGTTAAGTTTTACAGATTCACTAGTGCCAAATATCTATATGACAAAGAAATGGGTTTTTGTCCTGCTGATCACTCAGAACTCATTTTTTTATACTGAGAGAACCTCAGCCCAAAAAGGGTCAAGATGTACTAAAGGGGTTCCACAACATGAATCATTCTTTTATTCCGCTTTAAGTCTGGATGAGTATTCTTGTGACTCCCACTTGCTGTCTGTAGCTGTGAGACACAAACCCCATGCTGGAGGTGTGATTAGCGGCAGCATGTGTCACTCCAGGCAGCAGTCTCTGACTTACAAAGTTAGAAGGAGAAAGTCACTCAACAGCCTTTATGTCCCAGGGCCGAAGCTGAGGGAAAAGCACTAATCAGTATTGGAGAGGAGGTGGGTAGGGAGTGTGGGGCGAGAATCTCTTAGTCAGCTGTCCTGGTCCTAACCTAGAAGAAAGAATTTCTGGAATACGACAAAGGAAGTCATACCCAAATTGGTGGGCGATGGCTTTAAGATGAATAATATCTATATTTGAGTTCCTCTTAAACATAGAAAATTATGCTACAAGAAGCAGCATTTAATCTGATCTTTATTCCCTGCCAAGTGAGGCCATTTAAGGATTTTTTAAATGTTAAGCTTGCCAAAGCAGATTTGCCCTATTGGTGACAAGGGGAACAGATGAAAAGATGATATCTCAAGGCAGGTCCCCAACTCCAAATCTTACTTGAATTAAGCATAGAAAGTTATCCTGGGTAAGGGAAGATGAAGGTGTGGGATAGGGGACCCCAAGTTAGATGTGAGTTACTGCCAAGGACCTAGTTTTGTTTTAATCGTAAGCTTTGAGTTTTTATTGCAATACTAAAATTAACTAGATAAAAGAAAACTATAAATGAGGATGAGGGGTAGGATGGAAGAGTCACCAAATCCTCAGAAACTCCAAGTTCCCTATATTTTAAATGGGATTTTGGAAAAAATGTTTAGAAAATATTATCTTCACAAAGGAGTGAATGCCTTTACAATTTTATCATATTTTAGATGTGGAAGTTTTAACCATCTCTCTTGTCACCCCTGAAACTCCAGGCGGTAACCTTGTTAAGCTTGAAATGGGCAATAATATAAAATAAAATAGGGAGATAGGCCTCTTCCACTAACTCAAAATCAACCGGGGGGAAAAATCCCTGTAAATGTCTTTTTAAGAGTTTATACACAATACTTGTGGCGATGTGGCAAAAATGATGGTCAAAGTCCTGTGAACAGGGCCCTTCCCGGTAGCACAATGGGTTAAAACACAGCTCTATGGAGATATATCAGCTGCTGCAGCACGAGTTCGATCTCCTGTCCACCCTGCCGCTCCCCCAGCAGTGTATTTCAGTACATCTGCTCCCCATTCTATCTCTGGTGAATCCTCTCAACCTCTACACCTCTGGCCTATATCTTAGTTCTGTATGTATAAATAAATATTTAAAAAAAAAAAAAAACAAACAAAGTCCAGTGAACAGACCAAGATCCTGGCACTGCCTGGCCTTAGAATTAGGAATGATTAGGAGAGACTGGAATACCGGTTGTTAAATAAAAGTTTTAAAAGTCACTTACATTTGGCTAAAAAAAAAAAAAAAAACCAGAAAAACAAAGACCACTGAATGAGTGGTGACTGAACTGAGGGGCCAGTAATAATCTGCCACCCTCTGGCAAGTCATCTGGACAAGGGCACATTGTGTCTCATGTGTACCAACCCCAGCCAGAGCTGAAAAGGCTGCAGAGAGGAATAAGGAACAGTGTGCGCCCTCAAGGAGTTTGGGAAGATACCTAGCTACACAGCTGTTTTATACAAAACCAGAGAACTTGTCCAGGACTTAAAAAGGAAGGAGGCTGGGCAATAAATGAACAGTGAGAAAAGGAAAAACTAGTTTAAGATTTTAAATCATCTTGTGTTGGGGTATGAAGCAAAGCCCAGAAGACCCTCATTGGAGAAGTCTTTGAGTTTGGAAAGACTGGAGACAGGCACTTGAAGGCTTTGCAAGGATGGCTGAGAAGCAGCTAGGATAAGGGACATGCAGTGGGGTGACCAGTAAGCCGGAATCACAGTCCCAGGCTTTCTGGAAGGCCCAAGAGTTCCTAAGGATGAGGTTGACATGGTCAAAGTGATAGGAGGGCTGGGCACAGATGCTGGGCAGCTTCAGGGAATGATGAGCGGCTGCCTCAGCCCTGAGACCTGCCTCTTAGGAGGCTTGTCTTTGGGAGGGCAGGTTTGGTGTAGGAGGCTCCCTGCCTAGCCAGTCAGACCAGGGCTGGGTCAGGACAGTGGTAGGAAGGCTCTGTGTAGGGCTTGAGAATCATAGACAGCAGAGTGCATTGGTTAGGAACAGGGGTCTGGAGCACACCTTCAGCATTCATCCCAGGCCTCCCACTTCCTCCCTCCTTAGTCTTGGCTTGAAACAAACTCTCTTCCTTAAAATCCTCATCTGCCAAATGTGGACCATAAAAGCACTTATTGGTTAGAGCTCTGGATGAGCAGGAAATGTGTTGGCAAATTATAAAGTACTAGCACAGAGTAGTCACTGATGTTAGTTAAGGTCATTCTATAGTTAAGATCTATCTATCTCCACTGATTTTTTTTTCTTTCAAAAATCCACTCTATTTTTGCTTTATTTATTGAGGTAACATTGGCTTACAACACGGATGTGGTCTAGAGAATTCAGTCTATTTTAATCCACAGCCAAGTCATTTAGTTGGTCAAAATATGCACTACTGAGGCCCGTGGTTTGGGGCCATGTGTTTAAATGAACGCATGAAAGCTGCTGGTTCTACATCAAAGATGAAACACATTCCCAGCACAGAGCCAAACCTGGAGGGTGGGCAGTCACTGGAAAGCTGGTGTTCTGGGTCATGAGAGGACCCTGAAGGAAGGCAGGGGTGGGCAGGAGCCCAGCCCCTAAGGAATGATCACTTTGTTCCCCATCACTCCCACCATTCTCTAATTTTCAAAAATAAGGAGAGAGGCTAAATATTTTCAATCACAGGCTTCAACCCCTCTTCTTCCCTCCCACCCTCCCATTTCCTCCACCCCCTTCCACAAAGCTAACAGCCCAAAGGAGAGTCTTGACACTCCTGCTGTTTTGGAGAAAAGCTCAGCTTCTGATAACATAAGAGATGTGAGGCTCTTGAAGGCAGCAGAACTGCCAGGCAGCTTGGGAGCAGGGAGACAAAGGTGCTGGCAGCAGGCAGCCCGCAGCCTATATATGGAGTTGCCAGAAAAGTGCCTGTTTCCAGGGTGAGCTGCCACAGCCATTCAGGAAACTCAGCAACTCAGAACTTAGCAACGTAATTGAAGCCTGCCATGCTCACCTCTCACACCTCCGCCCCCAGCCCAGCTCCTGCTCCGTGCAAAGGACTTACTGCCAGCGCCCAACAGCTGGGTGAATTCTGCTCAAATGTGTTTCCAAAACAGCCTGGGGAAAATCTAGGTCTTCCACAGTAGTAGGGGCTAGGAGCTTAACAATGGGGCTCCTGTAGTGGAAACAGCAGCCCTGGGAATGGAACTGAATGGAGAGACTGCAGAGTCAAAGGATCTGGTATTAAAGTACTGTCCAGGGAACTGAATCAGTCCAGACTCTCCCATTTGGAAATGGACAGTGCGTGCTTGATGACTAATTGTTCTCTTAATCACTATCATTAAAACAAACAAAACAACCTTAAGGGCGATGGCAGATTAAACAAGAAAAAATAAGAAATCCAAGTATTGAGAGGCTGCATGGATAAAGCTCTAGCAGGTTCCTGGGTCCTAACAACCACTTGCCCTCACCAATTCCCAGACCACCTTACACTGCATGGTGGCCGATGACCACTCAGAAAGTAGCTCAAAAGGACTCTGTTCTCCAGCTCTCTCGTGTGGCCACAAAGACCAGGAAAGACCGTGGCTATAAGGAGCAACGTGCAAGGAGAATCACTTTGGCAGGAGTCTGAAATTATCATGGATAAGAAATGGTTAAGGGTGGGGAGAAAGAGAAAGGGAAGAAAAGAAAGGCAGCAGGAGGGAGAGAGAGAGAGAGAGAGAGAGAGAGAGAGAGAGAGAGAGA
>NW_004567132.1:16284509-16286160 GCF_000260355.1 Condylura cristata | reverse complement strand
TGCTCCCCTCAGCAGTGTACTTCGTCGATCTGCCTGTTCTGCTCCCCACTCTGTCTCTGGTGAATCCTCTCACCGTCCCTGCACCTCTGGCCTGTAACCTGGTTCTGTATGCATAAATAAATAAATACTAAAAAAAAATTATTTGCCTTCTCTTCTATGTTCCTGTATATTCTTTTAAATATTACTTGTTGAGATACTTAAAGATTTAATGCTCTCCATTGTGTTTAGTTTTAGCTCAACTGTCTTGTTATTAACTGTATCAGTTATGTTTCAGAGCAGGAATGTGACAGATTGTACTTCCTAAAATGGCCACAATATTTTCATCCCACATGCTCTTCCAGCACTTTGTCTCTTTTCCCTGAAGAGGTGGTGTCTGAGTCCCCTCGCCTTGAGCATGGATGAGTCTTTTTGACTGTTGTGACTACTGGAGTAGGGCAGAAGTAATGATAGAAAGTCTGAAGATAAGTAATAAAGGTGATCATTCATGCATGTGCACAAACACACACACACACAAACACACGCCCCTTTGGAGTCTAGCCACTGAACTGTGAGGAGAAGCCCATGGACAGAAACCAAGACCCAGCCTCAGTTTGCCTGTGTCTGAGTAAGTCCTCCCTAAAGGTGACCATCGGCCTTTAGGAGAGCCCCCTTCAACCTAAGTGGTGTGGAATAAAGAGGAACACTTGTAAATCCTGCCCAAATGGCAGATTTGTGAGCAAAGTAAACGATTGTTGCTATTTTAAATCACTAATTTTGGGGTGATTAGTTATACAGCAATAAGAAAACAGACAAGGAGATAGAAACTATATTAGGTATTTTAAGAGAACAAGTTTATTAAAAAATATAGAGTATACAAGATCTTCGAATGGGCTGTTATGAATCTCAGGATGTAAAATTTGCTAAGGATAAAAAACACACTGAAGTAGATATAATCCAGGAATAAGGAAGAACCTATTGGTGGACACAACAACTTTTCAATACCTAAGAAGCCAAGGAGTGGATGCTGGTGCTCTGGAGTTGGGGTGGGGGGAGCCTCATGTCTCCTTGACATGACTTCACAGAGGGAAAACAACCAAAAGAAGCAGGAAGATGACTTCTGTCCCATGCCTGCCTTGCAAATTTCACATATTTCTACTTGGGATTACCTGATTTGCATTCAGAATTCTAGCAACAAAAGAGCTGAGAATTGCAGTTTTTAGTTCCTGGTCTCTGCAATTCATGGAGATTCTTAGTAGCAAATTGAGGTAGAGATTAAGCAAGTCAGCAAAAGTATCAGCATCTGCCTTCTGCCCCATCGATTACATTAAGTTTTATCATTTCAAACTCTGTTTTGATATCATTTCCATCTCCATTTCTTCTTTGCTTTATTCTCTTGTTTTTAATTATTTGTTTATACGCTGATCAGTGGAATTAACGTAATAATGATTGAAAGCTTTGGCCCCCAACAGCCGCCATACATGGGCCTCTCCTGAGAGATGTGCGGCCCGCAGGGCGGCTTCCCAGGTGTGTCAGTAGCGCAAAAGTAGCTCCAGCCCCGCTGGAAAAGATCATGCTTAGTGAGATAAGCCAGAGAGAGAAAGAAAAATACCGGATGGTTTCACTCATAGCAGGAGTATAATGGACCAGGCGAGAAAATAACAAAAATAATGAA
>NW_004567132.1:16259829-16284394 GCF_000260355.1 Condylura cristata | reverse complement strand
TTACAATCGAGATGGGGAAAAAAATGTGCAAAATGATGTAAAAATAAACTTTTGTAATAATTAAAAAAAAGTAGCTCCAGCCCCACCGTCCATAGATTACCACTGTTAGTAGTGGCACGTGCGTCAGTATCCTTCCCACCATTTTTCTACACATAAATATTTTTTACTCATAGAAACTTGGACTCTAAATATTTACAGCTCTGCAATTAATTTTTCTGTTACAAAACATCAAAACACCTTCCTAGCAGTGTATATGGATGTAGCTAGTAGCTTTTAATGGCATGAATTACTCTATTTGATGGATCCTTGATGGACATGCAGTTTGGTTCTAATGTTTTTCTATTACAATAAACAACGAATCTTCGTGCACATATACACTGCTGGGAATTTTTTTTGTTTGCAATAGATTTCTAGAAATGTAGCTGTTGAATCAATGGGAATTCATATTGTTTATTTATTGTCAAAAAATTGAAACAAGGAGGTATAGAAGGTAAAATGTAAGAACTCTGTCACATACACTTCCCCAGAATTGAACTTGATACAGAGTATGTATGACTTTAAAGCTTTTAATCTACACACATATATGCATACATATACACACACATACAGAGAGAAATAACTACATATAAATATAATTGTTTTTCAAAAGGGAGTCATATTATGCATATTCTATTATTTTACACTTAATATAATGAAATAAATTGTAAAATAAGCATTATCATAAATATAATTTTAGTTTTAAATATACCTTATTCTTTTTTAATGTTGATGTTGAATATTACTAACCTTTTAAATTTTCATTCATCTGAGGGATAAAAATTCTCATACCTTACATCTCATTCTCTGATTTGCACTTATCTTTCAGCAGTGAAGTTGAAGATATTTTCACCTCTTTATTATCTGTATTACCTGTCATATCCTTTGGCTATTTCCTTATGAGTAGGCATTCTTTCAATATTAAGCCATGTCTATTACATATATAAATATAGATATAAATATTTTTCTCTAAGACTGCCCTTTGTTTGAAATTTTATTTATAATGACTTTCATCAAATGCAGTTTTCACACAAACACAGTCTTCTCCAACATGGCTTCTGAGTTTCATTTCATGTTTGCAAAACTTATTCATTTTATTTTGTAATTTTAAGTTCATTATTATTTTTTGTACATCTGATATCTACTTTTGAATATCTAATAAATTATAGATGTTTTCCATAAAGGTCTACCCAGTTCTTCAAATATAGTTATTCAATAATCAAAATTTTGCCATTACTGTGAAATTCGACTTTTTTCATATTCTCAATTCTTTATGAATGTTAAATGACTGTTTTTTTCCATGTCCATTTGGGAATCCATTGCTCTAACACTACATTATTTTATAGGTTTTGATACTTAACAGCATAAATCATCATTTTAAGAAAAGTTCTAGAATATTCTTTCAAACATACTTTAGAATTAATTTGTCAAATTGGGGCCCAATTCCTCCAAGATGCTTATTGGTACTTTTATTAGAATTGCATTAAACCTCCATATTGTTTGGCAGGCTACAGAAGTACAGCCCTTCAAGAAAGAACTTGCTCTTCAGCAGCAAGGAATATAGTTGAAGCTGAGCCCCTACCTGGGCGCCCTTTCCAAGTACACCTCAACTGCCAAGTCAAGACCACCCTTTGTCTAGGGAGTTCCCTAGATGACTGCTTACAGCACCAGTACTCAGGAACTGGCCATGGTGTCCTGGAGCAACTTTCTCTAATAGCAACTTCTGCTCTGGCAATGGCCACTTGGTTGACTGAGACTTTGTGAGTAACATTACATGCCGGGGCCCTTCTGCCTAATCGTGCCAATTTCTCTTACATATGTCACACCTGACCCCCTTATTCCTAATTCCTTCTCAGTGCCTGCCTTACAGAGAATCCGCTGACATTGGCACATTGACTTACTTACAATATTCAGTATTTCTATCCAGAAAACACATCTTCCTGTTTATTTTATTTTTTAATAACCTTCAGGAAAATGTTACCATTTCCTTCATATCTGTCTTGCATGTTCTACATTTTATTATTCTACAAGTTTATTACTACATTTTAAAAAGATTTTTTCTGAATTAAATGAGATCCTTTATTCAAACATTTTATTTACACATTATAAAGCAATGTAGCAGGTCTTAGGATTTGTAATTCTTATATCATTGTATTGTCATTCCTTTCTAAATAATTTTCTCTCAGGTCTCCTCTAGCAAAAAAAAAAAAAAAAGCTTACTTTCATCAGAAGGAGGATGAATAAACAAACTGGTATATTCAAACAATGAAACAGTACTCCATAATTTTTTCAAATGCAAACATGGGAATGTTAGGTACTACAATGTGTTGAGCAAAATAATTCAGACATCATACTGTATATGCTGAATTACCCATGTATATGGAATTCAAAACCAGGCAAAATTAGCCCTTATGGCCCTCCCTGGTGGCGCAGCAGGTTAAAGCACAGCACTGAGAACCTAAGGCCACTTTCGCATGAGTTCGATTCCTGCCTGCCCCGGAGGAGACCACATGGCGTGGCAGACCTCTCCTGACCCGCCTGCTGCTCCCCTCAGCAGTGTACTTCGTCGATCTGCCTGTTCTGTTCCCCACTCTGTCTCTGGTGAAGCCTCTCACTGCCCCTGCACCTCTGGCCTTACCCCAGTTCTGTATGCATAAATAAATAAATCTTTTTTAAAAAAAAATTAGCCCTTATTAGAATCGAAAAAGTGGTTACCTAAAAGAGGGCCCTCTCAAGGTGCACAAAAGGAACTTTCTGGCAGTGCAAATGTTCTGCATTTTGATTTGGATAAAAAGCCATGAAGCTGTACTAAAGGTCTGCCCTTTTCATCATGTGTAAATTACAGCTTCACAGTGGAACACAGTGTGTCCATCACAGACAAGCTCCTAAGTGGCTACTGATCCTGAAAGTTGCATCTTCCTGCGCCACAGCCCTCAGGCTTCAGTCTTCTCTCACCTGAACCATGGCACAGTGCCCCCACCCCCACCCTCATCCCCTGCCCCCCCATCTGCCCTTCAGGTCACCTTCCATACAATAATCTTTCGAGATAAAAATCAGAACCCCTTCTTTAGTAGCAACCAGCTGTTGTGTGCTCAACAGTCCCAGCGGTCCTGAGCTTGTCCACGTCTCCAGCCTGACCTCATTTCTTTTATCTAGATTTCCCTACAACTTATACTCCAGCCATTGTGAACTTCCTTTGGTTCCCTGAACCCTTTTCTCCCCCACACTCCTCTCTTTCTCATCTCCCTGCACTTGCACAAGTTGTTCCTTTGCCTAGACAGTCTTCCCCATTCAACCTTTCCCTTCTCCTTGGATAACCTATTTTCTGCTCAATCTAGAAGGTTTTTTCTCAACTTATCACTCGCAATGGAACTATCACTTCCTTTCGAGGAGCCTTCCCTGAATTTCTTGACTAACTACCCCCTGCTCCTTCTGTGATCCCTGGCCTTTCCTGCTGCCATATGTGTCCCACTTTCCTGTAAAATTGTGTTGACTGGGTAGAGAGGTTAAATCCTCAGTCACTATTTAGATAAATGAGTGAATGAGAGAGCATGAAAGTAAATAGATGATCATAAAATTAAGGTCAGGGTGATAGCCCTGTTTCCATATGAAGGGGTATCCAGAAAACCTAAGGAACACATCTGGGGTGGGCAGATTTATCCACTGTTTCTTAATTGAATATATTGCTTTTCAAAACACCTCTCATTGCAGTAGTAAAAATTTATATTTTGGGACCTCCCTGGTGGCGCAGCGGGTTAAAGCACAGCACTGAGAAGCTAAAGCCACTTCCGCATGAGTTAGATCCCCACCTGCCCAGGAGGTGACCACATGGCACCACAGACCTCTCCTGACCCACCCGCTGCTCCCCTCAGCAGTGTACTTCGTCAGTCTGTCTGTCCTGCTCCCCACTCTGTCTCTGGTGAATCCTCTCACCGCCCCTACATCTCTGCCTGTACCCCAGTTCTGTATGCATAAATAAATAAATCTTTAAAAAAAGAGAATTTGTATTTCATCAATCTAACTTGTTCATTCTAACTCTTAATCTAGAGATTGCAGGTAAAGCAAATACTACACTCCCATTTCAGAGATGAGAAAACACAAGCACAGAAAATATTAATAAGTGTTTAAGGTCACTGAGAAAATATTAATAAGTGTTTAAGGTAACTGAGTTAATGGCAGAGCTGTGTTAGAACCAATGTCCCTAACTCCAAGGCTGGAGATCTGTGGTCTTATGTTCTGTGTTCCCAGTAGTCTTGTACAAGTGTGATATCCATAGAAAGGGTAGGTTTCATGTTCCCTGCAGCACCCAAAGGATGGAGCTGAGCTGGGAGGAGAAGCCGGGGAAGATTGGGGAGAAAGCTTCAGGTCTAAGCTCAGCAAGGAAGGGGTGGAAAAGGTAAAAACAGGAGAGTGAAGAGCACAGGGACTGTGGTGATGGATCGCAGGTGCTTTGGTGGGGGGAGAATTACAGGAACTACACCTGAGGGGAGAAACTAATTATTGCACAAAAATTAACTACAACATAAGAAAATAAAAAATAAAATATTTCTAGAAACTGTCAAAAAAAAAAAAGACAGGGAGAAAAAATTGGGAAAGAAGAAAAAAATAATGAGGAAGAAGAAGACCTGGAGGAAGCACGTGGACCAGAGAGACACATGAAGAAGGAGCCTTACAAGCCTTGGACTTGTAGCAGGGACTTGGGGGACAGAGCAGGAGACATTTGAAAGAGACAGTGATATGGGAGAGAGCCCCACAGGAAGGCTGACAACAACAGCCTTTATCTCTTTTCCTTCCATCCTAGCTTGGCCCTTTTACACCTTTGCTCTGGTTCCCCACCAGAAGGTGCCTTAGACTTGTGGCAAGATTTCAGGCCTCAAAGGCCCTGCTTTGGACCAATGCTGTTTTTCTGGGCATTTACCTACAAAAGGATGGGAAACGGGTGTTTAATTGAAAACTATTTTAACTATATTCTTTCTCTTGTCTCTATTACACATTACTGTATACTAATACTCTACTGCACACTAATTGCATTAAAGTTCTTTTTTATTGAAGGCTTTATGTGCTAGAGTATGCTTTGTCTTTATGCAGTGGATGACAGACCACTTAAAGCATGCAGTTTTAGTCCTGGGGTGCCCCTCATTCTGTCTTCTAACATTGTGTCCCTAGTTTGGCTTTCATAGGATCTGGTGCTTTGAAGTTCTGTTAAATTTTCTTTCATTTCCTACCTACCCTATAACAGAAACCTGTTGTGAAATCATTGATAAAGCCATTTCTGTTCTGGGCCCCTGCTTGCTGCTGCCTAGGCAGGGGGTCCCTGGGGTCCTCCCTGTCAAGCCCTAACCAAGTAAAGTTTCCTGCTGGAATCTGCACATGGCACATTGTATGAATGTAGAGGGGCCCACTGGTTGCCAGGCTGAATAGGGCTCCAGATTATTCTAGGAAACAAATACATTGTTTTGCTCTAGATTGCAGGAATTGCTAATTAAGAATTTTTATTTTGGGCAGTGTTCCTTGGAGCTGGCAGACAGATGGAGGAGGCGACTTGCTCCAGGGACAGTGTTAAACAGAGGGAACTATCCAGAGCCCATTCTGCGGGGCTCCTGCCTAGGGCTGGAGTCAGAGGCTTCTTGGGTGGCTTCCTGGCTCCCAGGGGTTTCCTCTTTTCTGGGAATGGTTCTCAAAAGTCAGGATCAAGTTTTTAATGCTTTTACCAGCTGTATATCACCCTAGCCAGAACAGCAGAGGTCTTTCCTGAGATTTCCTACCTGGAACTAAGAACAAGAATCCTATCACAGCAAGCTGACATGGAGAACACAGAGTAAGGTTTTTAGTCATCAGTGAAAAGAGAGGAAGAGTTGTGAGCATTGAAAAACTTTCAAACTTTTGTTCCACCAGTTCCCTACACCTAGCTATATCCCACCTCACTGCAGGTTGGTAGGATGATACTCCTTTGGATCCTGTAAAAGCTGATAAACTCTTTTGTGTGTGTATTGGAAGGGGGGGGTGGGGACAGGGATATGTGGGACAAGAGTCTAAATTAATAAACTTGCAACCAGAAGCTTAGATCAGTGGTGGTGGACAGACTCGAGGACACACAGAGGAATCAGGTTATGGGTCACGGACTCAACTATGTATAAACTGGGTATTTTGGAGCTAGGTTGTCAGATCCCAGCACATTGACCAAAAAGCTTTTTAGGAAAACTATTGTAATATGGGGGAAGAGAGAGAGAACTCATCAGTGAGATGAGCCTGAGTGGAGGCCAAGGAGAAGGGAAAATGCCAGGTAGGTTTGGCAGCCTTGTTTCTGTTTCTGATTCCAGATCTGTTTTAGATACAGACCACAAAGCCTGTTCTCTCAGCCTCCTTTTTACCTTCTCAGCACATGAATTGAAAATCAATGTTCTGAACATTATTATGTTCAAATAAATACATGTATCAAATAAAAAATATCAAAATTCAAATCTATAATTGTCCACAAAACGAGAACCAGATACAAAGGATTGGTAGTGGATCTCCCTGGTGGTACAAGGAGTTAAGTTTCAGCACATGAATCTATCCACAGCCACTTCAGCACAAGTTCAATCCCCAGCCACAGAGCTGACCCACATGGCACAGCAGACATCTCCTCTCGCCTGCTGCTCCCCTCAGCAGTGTATCTCAGTAACTCCACCTTCTCTTCTCCCTATTCTGTCTCTGGTGGATCTTCTCACACCCATTTACTTCCAGGCCCCCGTACCTCTGGCCTACACCCCAGCTCTTGTGTGCATAAATAAATGCATCCTTAAAAAAAAACAAAAAACAAAGGATAGGTGGGAGGCTGATTCCAAATCCCAGGGCAGGAAGCAGCATGGAAAAAAATAATTTTGTCCACCCCTCAACCTCCTAGAATTCATCCAGTCACACCTCTCCTCTTATCATTTACCTCTCAGTGCTGTCTGGTATTGAATGCGAGAGAATAAAAAGATAATCTCCCTTTCTCCTTAGAAAATGCCTTGGGGTCCTCCCTGGTGGTGTAGCAGGTTAAAGCACAGCATTAAGAAGCTAAAGCCACTTCAGCATGAGTGGTGACCCCAGAGGTGACTCACATGGTGCTGCAGACCTCTCCTGACCTACCTGCTGCTCCCCTCAGCAGTGTACTTGTCAGTCGGCCTGTTCTGCTCCCCACTCTGTCTCTGGTGAATCCTTTCACTGCCCTTCACCTCTGACCTGTACCCCAGCTCTGTATGCATAAATAAATAAATCTTTAAAAAAAAAGAAAAGAAAAGAAAATACCTTGGAAGAACTCAAGAAGTTTTTCCTAAATGGTTTGCAGCCACCGTGTCCTCCTCCTTTGTGTCTACCATGACACAAAGTAAAACACAAGTAAAGAGGGAGCAGAAGCCTTCATACTGCATACCTCACCCTGCCAAATCAGATTAATTTAAGCTCCATGCCCACTCTGGGGTGTGAGGAGCATGAGAAAGGCTCCCACTCAGATACCTTTGGGGGGAACATTAGACCCTAGATCTTGCAAAAGGAAATACCAAGCCCTCTGAAAAGATTCTTGCCCTCAAGGAGTCTTTTTACAACACACACTTGAAATGTCACTGGGATACCTCTTTCTGCTTACCAGTTGACTGTCAATTTTGTAAATCTTGCTATCTGGCCCCAAAATTATTAGAATATTCTAAAAGGAAGACTTGACATTATATATTACAATTTATGTGTATGTGCCTGTGATCTAGCAATTCCATATTTTGGAAACTAGGCTACAATTTTATTTTAGGTTCAAATCCTGCATCATCAATTACCTTGTAAGCTTGGGCAAATTTCTTAATCTCCTCTTGCCTCCATTTCTCCACTTGTTAAATAAAGATAGTAGTAGTACTCCTCAGGGTAGTAAAGGTTTAAGGTAAAAAGATATAAAGCTCTCAATACCTGGTAAAAAGTGCCCTTAGAAGTGGTATACTGATCCTGGTATGCTGTATTTCTATTACCCACATCAGTGCAACCAGTACAGATAAGTAGCAATGCATAGATTCTTTACAACAGTGAAAACCAGAAAGTATGAAATTAAAAAAAAATTATGCACATCTGGCCCTCCCTGGTGGCGCAATGGGTTGGGATGCAGCACAGTAAGCTAGCCACAGCCATTTCACCATGAGTTCAATCCCAGGCAGGGAGGTGACCCACATGGTGCGGAAGGCAGCCGACCTCTTCTGTCTTGTCTGTTGCTCCCCTCAGCAGTGTACTTCATCAATCTGCTTGTTCTGCTTCCCACTCTGTCTCTGATGAATCCTCTCACTGCCCCTGCACCTCTGGCCTGTACCCCAGTTCTATATGCATAAATAAATCTATCTTTTAAAAAATTATGCACATCTACATGATGGAATACTCTGGTGCAGTTGTTAACAACACTATAGATTAGTCTGTACCAAGATAGCTATAACTATTATTGATTTTATTTATTTTAACATACAAGAACTGGGGTCTAGGCCAGAGGTGTGGGGGTAGAAAGCAGTGGTGAGAGGATTCACCAGAGACAGAGTGGGGAAGCACAGCAACTTAGTTCCTATAGATGTGTCCATGCATTTGTACTCAATATTCATTATCATCATCATTTACACCGGTGCAAGCACACTATACACACCCTTGTCACTGACTTAACATTGTCTCTTGAATGCTTTCTCCCCCTCACAGTACAGACTAATCTACTGAAGTAAGTACACTGCCAAGGGGAACAGCGGGTGAGAAGGGGTCTGCTGCACCATGTGGGTCACCTCCCTGGCCGGGGATCAACATGTGCTGCAGTGGCTACTGATAGTTTCATAGTGCTGTGCTTTAATCCATTATGCCACTGGGGAGGACCCTTTCTGCATTATGAATGTTAACATCTTTGTTTTTTCCCAATGAACCTATGATACTTTTGTGGGCATTAAAAAATAGTAAGAACCCAACCAATGACTGACCAAGGGCAGGAAAGAGGAAGGGGACAGAGAAAGATCAAGACAGTGGGTCTTTAGCCTCAGGGGTAGAGGGGACTCCTTCCCTTGTGGTCAGCAAAGTGTAAGGGCACTGCAGGTTCTGGGGGAGGAGAATTAGGTGATACTGAGGCTGTATCTGGGGTCAAACTTCATCTCTGCTGCAGCTTCATTGGCCTTATTCTTTGTGTAATGACTAGACTTGCTTCTGTCCCTGTTTTCAAATAAATCTTGCAGAAAGAAAAAGAGTGGGGGAGGGGGAGAGAAGAAAGATGAGAAAGAGGGAGGAGAGGAGAGGCAGAAAGGAAAGCAAAGGGGGAGAGGCTGTGTCCTTGCTTCTCCATGGCCCCAGGAAGTGGGACGTGGAGCTGTTCCTCAGTTCTCTGTCAGGAGTCGCCATGGAGACGGAGTGCTGGCCTCTTCATGAATAATACTCAGAGGCAGCTGTCTTCTTGTAGTCTTTTAAAATACATACACTATTATTTGAACACAGTGATATTTAGAGCCAAGGTCAAGGTGAGGGGTGGGGGTGGAAGCAGTAGCGTTACCAGAAAGATGACAGGGGTTGGGTCCTTTCCAAAGAGAGAAAAGGGAGGCTGCCTTTACTGCTCCATACCCCCTCCATAGCCCCAGTTGCATCCACTGTGGATCAGCATCAGCATCTGAAGGGCCAGAGGGTGCCTGGTATAAGACTGTGCTCAACAAACATTTGATGAATGAGTCTGTTCATTCATTAATTCGTTCCGTATTTATTTGCTTGGTGCTTATCTAGAAAATTCTCCCTCCCCCACCTTTTTCCATGGAAATCATAAATTTCCTCTCACCCTCACCAAGGACACACACACACACACACACACTACCACCACGAGGAACTTCCACTCTGGCTTCTAGAGACCTTCTATGTGATTCTCCTCAGCACATCTGATGCAACTCATGGTGCTTCTACCTGTGGTAATCTCTCCAGGAAATTCTTGCAGGGATGGACACTTGCCAGATGAAATCTGCACATTTGCCTATTTGAAAAGTCAGAGGGAGATGGTTCATCTGAAGCCGTCCCATAGTGAATCCTGTTGTCAAAATGATTGTCTTTTCCTAAATTATTTTATGGAATGGATTAGCCTGGGTTTGACTCATCACTGAAGAGGGTTTGTACCATCACTGAAGAGGAGAAAGACATGTGGCCTGAGGCAAGTGATTTAACCTTCTTGAGTCTGTGTATTCATCTGTGAAATGGGTCAACTTTTTTTAATCCATAGTGCTTTTGTGATGATTAATGGTATCTTTGTAAAGTGCTTGATGTAGTGATTTCCCTTGCATAAATTGTACTTTTATGTTGAAATGTGAAATAAAGTGATCTAAGTGCCCTTCTTTTACTTCTCTTTCTAAAAACCTCTATTCTATCTGAACCTAGAATATATTTTTAAGTTATTAAAACTTGGAGGGGAAGGGAAAGAAGCACTGAACTGGAAACACAAAATGCTCATTTTCTTATATTCCTTCCTCTTCCTCAGAGAAGCAAATGCAAATGCAAATTTCCCTCCAGAGATAGCCAGCTTATGTGTGCAGGTATATATATCCAGGCCTGTTCTCTAAAAAGAAGTTGGGGTGTTTTAACACAGACCTAGCCAATGGCCCTTGGCAGAGAGCAGCAATGACCTGGGAAGTTGCCAAAGGAGTAGAGGAATTATCCATGACTAAGAAGGAGGAGGAACGCTGTGGCAGAGGGCAGAACAGCAGAAGGGATGGGGACCTGGGGCTGGCCAATCTGTCCTGACGGGGCAACATGGGGAGCCCTGGACACAGGCCTAGCCAAACCCCTCCACTCCCCTTTCCTCCCAGGCAGCAAGATGCCAGGTGGATCTGAGACATGTGTGCCCTGTATGTCTGGGGTAGGATCACCTGGTATTGGCACAGCATTTGGATTAGAATCAAACCCTCGGTCTGAAATAGAGTATAAAGGAATTAGTGCTCTGTGTCTAATCCTTATAGACATGTGCTAGGTTTCCTTATAGACATGTGCTAGGTTTCTGCACTTTCTACATGCAGAAACAGGTGTGCTACTAACACAGAACTTATCTGTGGCATTTGTTAGGACATGTTGCACATGTAGCACTCTGTATGTAAAAAACCTTTGTATAATTGCCAGACACGAAGAGAAGATTGATGCAAGAGTGTCAGCATATGTTTTGCAGGTAATTATAGTGATGACATATTCTGTGAACATGTGTGTGGAGTTGTTGGGGGTGGAGGATGAAAAGGCAGACAGCTAGAATGGAGATGCGTCCTAGTTAAATAAATAACAAAATCTACCTTATAGTCCTATTAGGCATTTAAGGAATAGTGAACATTGAGAAATTGAATGAATACATATTTGGATAATATACTTAGGGTGAAAGGCCTGAGAATTTGGTAAGGTGTGGGTGGGCATTCTTGTTACTCTGTCTTGGAAAGGTGGGTGTGAAAGGCTGAGAGATATCCTACCAGTGATACTGTAGCCCATGGCACCTGAATGGCTTTACTTCTATCTCTAGAAAAGTAGAGAGGAGGGTGTCCTAACCCTACCTTTCCTACCTCCCAGCACCCAGAGTTCCAAGAACTGATGTTTTTGTAAAGACAAACATGTTATTTCATGTATTTATTTAATCCCCAAATTTGGTTGCAGAAAGGAATTGACGTAGAAATATATAAACAACTTTTTAAGAGTATGAGAAAGGAGGGAAAAATCACAGCAGAAGAGAGATGAAATCAGGAAAACAAGCAAATTTCTTTGCTAAAGTCGACTCTGGCCTTCTGCATCAGAGTCACAGCCTCCTTAAGATTAGGGAATGGTTTATTGGGTTATTTTTAAAATAAATAAATAAATAAATAAATAAAAATCTAGGTACTGCAAGGAAATATTTCCTGCAGATTATCTGTGTATGTTGGGGGGAGGCTAGTGTAAAACTAATTTATACAAATGGGAGAGAGGTTAGACAAACATCTTACCTGTGGGTAGGGGAAATTGTCAACGTCTCTGGAGGACAAATTGCCCATTGTCTGTTAAAATTGCACATATCTTTTGACTCAGAATTATACTCAGTGGAATTGAGCTCACAGATATATTCACAGTTAAATGGTCAAGGATATTGACTACAATAACTAGTAAGAGAAAAAGGTTGAAAACTTCCTATATGCTGATGGATAGTGGGCAAACTGCCCTCCCTTAGAGCCTTAGACAAGAAAGACCAAGCTAAGTCCTTACAAGAAGCAACCTACCAGCTACTTCAAATGAGAGAGAAACAAATAAACAACTATGTTGCAGAACAATGCGATGCTTGCATATACATATATATTTTTTGAAGAATACACAAGACACTTAAATGTGGTTACCTTGGGAGCTAGGTGGATGAGGAAAAGAGAAACTTTACGATTTAGAATATGCCCTTCTATTCTGACTTTTCTCTCTCACCATTAGAGAGTAGTATGACCCTTTTTTAAATTTTAATAAGTTATTTTTCCCAAGAATAAACAACAACAAAACTTAAGAAAACGAAAAAAGAAGACAGCAAAGAGCAATTAACAATGGCGATAATTCTTACGGCTTACTGAGTACCCGGGAGCCTAAAACTTTATGCGCTCTAACACAATTACTCTTTATACTAAATTTATTAAGTCGAGAGACATATCTCCATTTCACAGATGAGGAAACTGATGTTCAAGGAGACTAAAGGACACAGTAAGTGGCAAAGAACAGATTCCAATCACAGACTGTGTAATCCCAAAGTCAGGCGCACCTTCCCTCTCACTCCCTCGGCCTCCGCCTCCAGGTGAGAAGTGCACGCACTGGACGCCAGTTTCACGCGGCGTAAGCACTCGAGTCCCGCGCACCCGCGGCCCCAGCGCGCAAGAGGCGCCACGCTCGGAGAGAGCGCGCGCACGCATTGGCGCGGGCCCGGAGGCAGCAGCGGCGGCGGCTGCGACGACGTCACTACCCGAGCTTTCCTTTTCGGGAGTCCCCGGCACACATCCTGTGTCCATGTTTGGGCATTTACGTCACGGCGGCAGGGCCGGGGCCTCCCGAAATGGCAGTGGCCCGGGGAGTCGGAAGCCCAGAGCCAGCGCCGCCGCTGCTATATAAGTGGGGGGGCCGCGGGTTGGGGGAGTCCGGCTGCGCTTTGAAGAGGAGAGGTGCGGTTGCCCGAGGCTAGTCCCGGCGAAAAAGGGAACCCTGGCCCCCGACCTCTTTCCCAGAGGTGAGCGCCAGGAGCCAGGAACCCGGGCACCTAGGTGTGTGCGGCGCGGGGCGCCTCGACTGCTGACCTCTCCACCACCCGCGCGCACCGAAGCCTAGCGGGCGAGGCCCCCAGCGCCCCGCAGCCGCGGCCGCGCCATGCTCCACCTTAGCGAGTTTTCCAACCCCGACGCGCTTCTGGTCAAGTCCCCTGAGGGCTGTTGCGCCGAACCAAGCACAGAACTGCCTCGGCTGCCCGCCAGGGACGCTCCCGCGGCCGCCGGCTATCCCGGAGGTAAGGAGCGCGGTCGGGGTGCTCAGACGGCGGCGCAGCGCGGGGGCACAGGATGCCTGAGAACCGGCAGGGACTGGAATGCAGGAACTGTGGGGGTAGGAACCGTAGGAGGCTCTGGGGTCCGGTAGTGCGCATCCCATTCCCACCCCCACAGGGCCGCCGCCTCTGCAGGAACCTTTGCGTGTATGGAGGCATCCTTTGCCTGCACGTGTGTTTTTCGTGTGCATGCTCATGTGTGCATCTCGGGGCATTTGCCGACTCCAGCTGGATTAGAATGTGCAAAAGACATTTTGTGTCATTAAGCACCAAGGGCTTCGTGGGAATGGGGTGGAACTCCGAGGCGTGCCCTCTTATTGTGCCCGCAGCTGATTCCTGCCCCCCCACCCCCCCAGCAGGCGACTTCTTGAGCTGGGCTTTGAGCAGCTGCGGCGCCGGGGGGGACTTAGTCGACTCCTGCTTCCTGGAGGGGCCTGCGCCCACGCCCCCTCCCGGCCTCAGCTACAGCGGTAGCTTCTTCATCCAGGCAGTACCCGAACATCCGCACGACCCGGAGGCACTCTTCAACCTCATGTCGGGCATCCTAGGCCTGGCTCCTTTGGCTGGCCCTGAAGCCTCAGCCTCCCGGTCTCCGCTGGACGCCTCCTTTCCTGCAGCTTCCGATACCTTGCTGCCGGTGCCGCCGGATCTTTACTCACCGGATCTGGGCGCAGCCGCTTTCTCAGAGGCGTTCTGGGAGACCTCACCCTCAGAGGGCGCTCCCTCTCAGTGCCTGTATGAGCCTCAGCTCTCCCCGCCCGACGTTAAGCCTGGCCTCCGTGCTCCACCAGTCTCCCCAGCGCTGGACGCTGCCTCCGCCTTCAAAGGTCCCTATGCTCCCTGGGAGCTGCTCTCGACCGGAGCCCCAGGGAGCTGTGGGTCACAGGGAAGCTACCAGGCCACCCCGGAGACGCGTTTCCCTCCTTTGGGGGCCAAGATTGAAGACCTACTGTCCATCAGTTGTCCCGCAGAGCTGCCGGCGGGCCCGGCTAACAGACTCTACCCCACGGGGTCCTACGACGCTTTCCTGCTCACCCCGGGTGACTTAGGGGAGGGGGCCGAAGGCCTCCCAGGGCTCCTGACCCCTCCTAGTGGGGAGGGAGGGAGTAGCGGCGACAGTGGAGAGTTTCTGCCGGGTACGCAGCCTCCGCTTTCTCCGTTGGGCCTCCACAGCGCGGCGGCGGACTTCCCCAAACCTCTGGTAGCGGACATCCCAGTGGCCAGTGGCGTGCCCGAGCCTCCGGGGCCACCTCCACCAGCTCCATTCCCGCCGGCCAAAGCTCGGCGCAAGGGGCGCCGGGGTGGCAAGTGCAGCGCGCGTTGCTTTTGCCCGCGGCCGCATGCCAAGGCCTTTGCCTGCCCGGTGGAGAGTTGTGTGCGCAGCTTTGCACGCTCCGACGAGCTCAACCGCCACCTGCGTATCCACACCGGTCACAAGCCCTTCCAGTGCCGTATCTGCCTCCGCAATTTTAGCCGCAGCGACCACCTTACCACACACGTACGCACCCATACTGGCGAAAAACCCTTTGCCTGCGACGTATGTGGCCGCCGCTTTGCGCGCAGTGATGAGAAGAAACGGCACAGCAAGGTGCACCTCAAGCAGAAGGCGCGAGCCGAGGAGCGGCTCAAGGGCCTGGGCTTTTACTCGTTGGGCCTTTCTTTCGCTGCTCTGTGAGAGCGTGGTGGGTTTGTAGATCGAGGCGCCGCCACCCGGCGCGCAAGAGAAGACTTGGCCCGCACTTTTCTCTGTCCTGTTCCCACCTGTGGTCCGGCTTCCGGCCGCCCGGGGCTGACCTCTGGTCCTGCTTCCAGTTCCCTTGAAGCACCCGCAGCATATGCCCCATTCAGCACCAGCTCCGCGGACAGCTCCCGCCGTCCGGGCGCTGTCGCCCCACCTCATTCAAGCTTTGGAGGAAGTTCTCTGGGGTTACTCACGGAGTAGGTTCTTCCTTGGGACTCAAGACAGTCTTTTGTAATTGGCGCATGCCCCACGCCTTCCCTCGTTTCCCCAGAGACAGGCTGGGGTAGCGCCGAGCCGGTCTCGTGCGGGACTTTGTACAGCAATGTCGTTTTCAGCAGCCATTGGATGTAACGTTTTGCTTTGGGGTTATTTCCTTTTAGTTGTTGTTAACTTTTTTTGTAAGCAAACGCTACTTTCAAGCAGTTGACAAAACTGTTTATTTTTGCAATTAAAATTGTTGTGCTAAAAGCTTACTGAATCTACCATCCGAGGTCCTGAGCCCTTCCCCGGCCACACCCCTAGGAGAATTTGTGCCAGAAGATAAAAGAGATATCCAGGCTCATCGAATCATTCATACCTGTCAGGCATTGTGGCACTTAGTAGGTATTCAATAAATATGTACTGAATTGATGGATAAATTTAATCACAACTGACCCAAGGGCTCAAGATATTTCTGGAACTTGAGTGGTTGAAAAGCTTAAGGTTAAACATTGTGTATATATTACTGTTCTGAACCCTTACAATCCTGAGTGAAATAGGCATTTACTCCATTTTAAAGACAAGGAAGCAGCCTAGGTCACTTGCTGGATTACCCAGCTAGGAATGGGCAGGTCAAACACAGATCTGTCTGGCTCCAAAGCCGTTGCTTCTCCCCCACTCCCACCCCAGAATGGAGGCACATCAGCTTAAGCACTATTTGGAAGTTTCCTACCAGGAGATGAGAGACAGATTCCACAGCTAGAGGGAGCCCCAGTTAGTGGTGATAGCAGAAGACTGTAGTATTTCAGTGGTGTATGTGAACACCCAGAGTGTTGGGTATCACAGAGCTTATACTCAGAGCCTTTGCATGTGTCTGCAAAACACACAGTGAGGGTCACAAGGGTCTCAGCAATCAGTCAGACCATTGGTGGGCAGAGCCAAGCCCAGCTAGGAGAGGGAGTTTGCCAGAGACTTACAGTTGCCCTAATTGCTTCCCCCTCAAGGGGTCTTTTCCATGGATCAGGGGCCCACTGACTGCCCTGCCTACCACAGCCCCTTTTCCCTAGCTCTTCTTCCATGTGAAACCTTCATGATTTTGGATGAAGCTAGAAGGATAGTAAATAAAACTTGATCCTATGATGGGGAAGGCAGAAAGTTCAGATGAAACTTGGCCCCCCTTTACTCCCTGAATTTCCAACCTGGAAATTTTTACATACTTTCTGACTTCACAAACAGATTTTGGAGAATTACAAGCCTGTTATGCACCTCATCTCTCCTCCCCAGCTACTCCTTTCTGCTAAGAACAGAAAAGGGTCTTGTCTAGGGAACTTGTTCTTTTCCCTTAGAAGTGGAACTGCTCTTGAATTAAGAGAGCCTTTCAGTCCTGTGCTGGCAAATCAACCCAGCTTCTGATCCTCTGGCTCCTTATCCATTCTCAGATGTGCTCACACTCCAGCTCCATAGTCCAGTTGATCAGAGACAAAATGATCACATCAGAGCTTTCCACCCCTTTCTCTCCCCAAGTGTTAAGTGCTTTCACATGGTTGAGTATCTTGTGTCTGATAACCTGATTTGTATTAGTTCTTGGAGAGTTAACATTTTAAGAGTAGCCTGCAGAGGGCAATATTTAACCCTATCAAGAAGGCTCAAATGATGGGTTCACAGGCTCTGTATTAGGTAGGTAAGTTGTGAGTTCATCAAGACATGAAATGATGATGACCTCATTATCTTACTATTTAAATGACCACACCTTTCAAGTATAGGTATGAATGCTTAAAGTGTTCATCTGGAGGGGGAGCTAGGGAAAAGGAGCTATGGCAAACACAGAGCAGAACACATGCTTCCTGGAGAAGATCCTTAGAGGGAAGAACAACTAAGATGACTGTGAATCTCCTTGCTGGCCTTGGCTTGTTCATCACCTACATGCAATGTAATAACTTTCCTTATCTTACTGTTTCAGTTACTGCACCTTTCATTTACAGGCATAAACATTTTTCATACAGAATAAAGTAAGAAAGAACACAAAGGCTTACATCTCCAGGAACTGATCCCAAGCTGCACAACTGGAAGAAAGGAAGGCTCATGAAAAGCCACTCTCCCTTGCTTCTTTCAGTGGCATTCCACCACGTGCTGGAAGTTCTATGGTACCGTTTCTTGTCCCCCATCTGGATTTTATTTCACTGATGAGCACGTTGAACCCCAGAGAAGTAGTGGTACCGATACTAAGGCCCTGCCTGGTTCTAGAATTCACAGACAGAAATCCCTCCTGTCTGTCTCCCCAGGGACACTACTCTGTTTACGCCATCACTTACCCTTGGGAGTGAGAGAACAGCATGATAGACAATGAAATGGAAGGGATTAAAATCAAACAATCAGAAAATCAGTGCAAGCCCAGGATGCACTAATAGAGAACTCATTTTCCTTCCTTGCTCCTCTCTTTCATGTGGTCCTCAAAATAAGGGTGTTTTCCAAGAGTTGGTTCTGAGTCCTTTCCTTCCTTATTTCAACATTCATTTCCAAGCTTTCATCTATCACTGATACACAGATGACTTCTAAGTCCGTCAGCTATGTTCTCTACCCCAGTTAAGCCTCCTAATTCTGACAATTGAGCATCCCATAATGGGGTTCCACATGGACATGCGTGTACATGTAACCTGGCTAAAGTAAAATCATCCTTCCATATACCCACTTTCTGCTAATGGCAACCATCAATTTTGGGCTACATGGATCACCTAAATAACTACAATTCTCTGATAAGATTCACCTTCACCACTTCCTCTTCCATATCCAGGTTGTCACCCAGATCTGTTGGATGTTATTGACATTCTTCAGGGTCTTATATATGCTCAGTCATGGGTCATTGTTTCTTTTTTAAGTATTATCATTTTTGGCTTGTGAGCCCATCTTTAGTGGGCATTTACCTAGCCAGTGACTTCCTGTGTTTGAAGGCATGTTTTTCCTAAGCAGTGTTTGTGTTTGCTTGCCAGGTATTCCAAGAGCATCAACTAATAGAGAATAGTTTTTATGTTAATTTCTTGGCTCGGTGTTCCTGCACCATGCAAGTGTTGTGAGTTCAAGTTATAATTCAAATGATTTTAAATGCTTAGAGGCAACTCCCTTTTTCCAACGAGGGCCCAGTTCAGGACAGATAAGCAACATGCTTATCAGTAACGTCATGCCCCCTGAAGTTACACACAGCACATCTCATGCTTACATTCTTGTTTAGGACCATATAGATATTTTTTCCTTTCTTGTAGGTTCAGTGAATCATTTAGGATGTCTGTTCTATTTTATGAATCAGCCACACGCTTTGCAACACGTCTTTGGGTCATCTATTCAACAACATTAATGAAAAACCAATGCCAGAAAATATTAATCCCTCTATTAAAATATTTCCCACATTTATCTTCTCTGTGCCTATTATCAGCACCTCAGCACCCCCCCCCATAGCTCACACACCCATTGTCTACAACAACCATAAAGAATAACAAAAAGCATGATGTAGTTGAGAGGAGCTTATAATAAGGATGTCCTTTCTGACCTCTCACCATATAGAGGTTGAAACTGAGGCCCAAGGGTTTCCTTAAAGACACACAAATGATGAGAAAGTGAAATAGTTCTCAAATGTGGCTTACCAGTTCCAAGGCCAGTGCATGTCCATATATTCATTCTTTCTATAAATATTATTGAATACCTGCCATATGCTGGGCCAGTGGTTCCCAATATTTTTTCTTTCCAGGTACTCCAACACATACACCAGTAACAAAGGCTCACTGACATCCTGATTCTTATGCTGGAGAGAGAGACAAATAATGCAAATCTTTATGAAGCATAATATGGGGGAGAGTTTGACAAAACAACTCAGAATGTCTGTTACTTGCTATCCCAACCCCTGTGCCTGATTTGAGACAAGACTACACTAAGCCAAATCAGTTCCTGTGGATCCTTTGCTTCTATACCTTTATCACTTCATTTCCTATTGCACAACAGTACTGATGTAATGTCTCTAAAACATTTATGATGGTTTATTCAAGCTGGTTAAAGTTTTCACCTTTCTACAAGAAATACACTGCACCACAAGAAATACAAATAAACCACAGATATTCTGCCCCAAATAGTAGTAAGTGCTTAAGTGCTTAATTATTATGTTGGTTGGCAAGGGAGAAAAAGGCCCCAAAAGCCTAAAGGGGGAAAGGAGAAGAAAAGGGGAAAGAATAAGGAAGGAAGGTAGATGAAGAACATGAAACTGGGAGAAAGGAGGGAGGAGGAGGGATAAGGAGAAAGAGATCAAAAGAAGCAGAACTGAGGCCCTGATGCAAACCAAGGGCTTCCATGAAGCGGATCACATATCTGGCTGGTCTGTACCTGTCCAATTCATATGGACTCCATGATTCTCTGCCTCAGATGTGGCCCCCAGATGTGTCTGTCTACTCAACTCTTTTTGTTTCTCTGACCCAAATGGAGTGGGATTCAGTATAAACATTTTTAGAACTGTGGTTCCCATAACAACCAGCAGGGATTGTTGTCTGTGAAATGTAGCAAGAGCATACAAGCTCACAGGCACACATACACACATGCACATGTGCAAATAAACACAACCCCACACATTACATGTACATGCACATCCACGTGCATGCTTACACTCATATGCATGTATGCACATGCTTATATATCTAACTTTTGTGCACACATGCACAAAAGCACACACATACCTACACAAACACTCCAAATTGTTTCTGAGTATTCACAGTAAGCACTGAGTGAAGATACAAACTTCATTACGACAAAGGTAGAACCAAGAAAATATATGGGTAGGTTTGGGTTTCTGCAAAAGCAGTGCCTATAGGGAATCTGTATTTTGGCAGGAGAAGTCTCAGTAAAGTCAGCAGAGCAAAGAAGTGACAAGAGGGCACTGGATTTAAGCACAGACTTTGGAGTTTGGCATCGTGAGCTCAAATCCTGACTGTGTCATTCATTCACTGAGCTCTGAACTGTAGTTTCTCCAGTTAGTATGGGCCCAGTTGCAAGAGGGGCTAATAATAATAGCTACTTGGTATTCATAAAAATTATGGCTATGATGCTTGCACTTGTTAATGGAGCTGTTTTAGGAGAACTGATTTCTCATTACCTCAATTGAAAAACACTTTCTCGAAGAGGAAAGAAATTCAGAAGCTAGGGGGAGGAAGAGAGAATGTGGGGAAGGGAAAGTCTGACTGATTGACCATTGTTCAGCCTCAGTCTTTCTTCAGTTTGCTTCTCCTCAAAAACCACCTGGCAGGTCTACCAATTATGCTTCCTAACATTGGATGTCCAATGCCTCACCCTCAGCAGTAGGTTGGGGTCAAGGAAAGTCCCCATCAGCCATGGGATTATGCTAGACTCCTGGTATTGTGCTGCATTTCTGCTCTGCTGCAGCTGGACTGCCTGTCAGGGCCTAGGTGCTCAACTCCGCCCAAGTCTATCTCTAACTTTGCCCAAGCACCACCTAGCCTGAAGTGCTACCTCCACTCAGCCTCATCAAAGACCCACCATAGCCCTGGTTTTGGCAATCCCAATGCCCTGCCAGATTTCTCAGGCTCCCTGCAACCCTAGGGGCCTCCCCAGGCATAGGACCACCAGATAACAGCCTGGATAGGCTTAAGCCAAGGGGCTGTGTGCTCCTTCCAGGGAAGAAGGCTTTCCTCTGACCAAGTTCAAGGTAGGGTGGGTGAGAAGGAACAAGGGCTGTGGGGGTCATTGCCCCTTATCTTCTGGGATGGGATTTGTGACTAAAACACACCTAGATGGAACCTTCAAGAGCAAGATTGGTTCCCGGGATCTGTAAGGCCCTGGCCTGGCCGCAGCCATTCTCATCTCCCTTGGGCCCCTAAGTATACCCACAGGGAACTGACCCAAGCTGTAGCGGGGATGCCTACTGCACAACCCAAACAGCGCAGTGATGTATCGGTTTAGGGACCATGGCGCCCATCCAAAGAAGAGTGCAGCGCCCTCACCCTCCTCCAGACCCATGAACCGCCCACTCCAAGACCAGAGGGAGCAGGCCCAACTGGAGTGGTAGGGTTAGGGCGGAGAGGCTTGGTTTAAAGGTGAGTTGCAGAGACCACAAGTGGAGGTGCCCCGGACAGGGTGAGTGCACAGGGCGGTGCCGGGAGCCAGGAAGATGGGACCCAGAAGAAGCGCAGCCTGCAGCCGTAGCAGTCCCTGCACACTCGGAGCAGCTTCGCGGACCCCTCCCCCTTTGAAGCCACCTTCAGCGGAAAACGTGGGGTCCCGGCGCAGCCGCTTCAGGCTGCATCTGCCGCTCCCCAGCTCGTAGAAAAGCCCGCCCCGGAGGAGGGGCCGGCTCCGCCCCACCTCCTCGCTGCCTCCCTCCCCCTTCCCTTCCTTTCCTGCAGCCTTGCGCCCCCTCCTCCCGCCTCCTCCTCCATCCTTCCCCCACCCGGTTTGTGTGCCCCTCCCGCTGCGACTGGCTGGGAGGCTCGGCCGCCCCCGCCCCGAGAGGGAGGCGGGGGCGCAAGCCGCGGCGGCCACCCGAGGTTGCAGGGGGAACGAGATCCGAGGCCCCGAGGCGGCCCTGTCTCTGAACCCGGCACGCGGGGGCTGTCCCTGCACCCCGAATCGAGGGCCGCGGGGGCCTGGCTTCGCCGCGGGCTGGAGAAGGTAAGGGAGAGTCGCGGGGCGCTGCAGGACCGCTTCTGGAAAGAAGGCAGGGAGGAACCCAGCCGCCGTCGCCGCCTCCTCTTCCTCCTACCTCATAGCCTCCTGGAGGCCCGCTAGGCTGCCAGGGAGGGATTCTGGGCAGGCCAGGCCAGAGGCGAGGAACGGGTTAATTTAAGGAATTAAAATCAGAACGATTTGAGATCTGACTTCCCATCCCCCCACTTCGTTGTGCTCTCGGAGCCAGGTTGGGGGGGCGGGGACGGACCCCAGACCCCACTGGGACTCCTGGCCAGGGAGAGCAGGGGCGAGAGGGAGGGAGGAGGGGAAGCACCCTCAAACCCCAACCCTTTCCACCTGCTTCTGAAAGAGAGTGGGGGAGGGGCCCGGTGTTGAGGCCTGGCTGGGCACCTGTGTGGTGTGAGGGTTCGGGGACCCTGTGCGTGCTGGTATGCACGTGTGATAGTCTTGAGGTGTGTATGTGTATGCACCCATGTTTCTGTCTCCTCATGCCCCAGAGCCTCTGCTGGTGCCTGTGCCCACATTAATCGAGATGTGTGCACCCCACTGCATTGCTTTGCATGTGTGTGCCAGGGTGCCTGTGTGCATTCTGTGCACTTCCCATGGTCTGCCTGTGAGGAGGAGTGGGCCTGCTCTCTCCTTTGGATATCTGCAGTGAGGGGCCCAGATGTTTTTCTGGGTGTGGGATCCAGGTGCTGGAGTCATATGCGTGTGACCTTGGGAGGTATGTGCATGTTTGCAGGAGCCAGAGAGTGAGGGGGAGATTAGAACAGAACAGGCCATGTCAGGGCTGCCCGGAAGCAGAGGACTGGCAGCACTGACCCCTGCGGGTCTTCCCCAGTCTGGAGTGACTACTCTGGGAAGCACACGTGTTCAGGCTAAGCCCCAGGTGTGGAGGGCCAGAGCCCTTGCCCTCTTGGGCCTGGCAGAGACTTAAAGATTCAGGGGGGCATTCCTTTATTTCCCTTTCCAAGGGTCACCTCCTGTTGCCTCCCCACCCTTAGGATACCTCCTCTACCTGCTGGCAGATGTCTCCTGAAGGCACTGAGCTTACAGCTTCATTTCTTTGACCTGTAAAACCACCTATTAATAAACAAATCTCCCCTATTCCCCTTTTCTTGCAATTTCCACTTTCTCAGCTTCCCTTCTGCATGTGGATTTATATGGAAAAGGGGAGAAAGAGATCTTGGTCCCAAAAAGCCAAGTGGGAGGGAGAGGAAATGCCAGGTGGGTAGCTGGGGGCAGGAAGAATGACCATCAAAATCAATACTCTGCCAACTTCTGAATTTTGCATGATCTGAATTTGACAGAGAAAGAGACAGAGGGTGGTGGGTGACATCCAAAAGTATTTCTAGATTTAGGGATGCCAAACTTGCTTTTGGCCAAAGCAAGTCGCATGGCCAAGTTCTAAGTTAGTATGGAAGGGGACCACATAGAATACTGGGAGACATATTCATTGTTCTTTACAGTTACATGTGGGCCTTGGGTAAATGATTTGGTTACTCTGAGCCTCAATTTCCTCATCTTAAACTGGAGACAAAACCATCTCGTTGGCATCAAGTTGTGAGAAAGAATTAAGAAACAAGGTGTTTGGCCAGAATAAATAGCAGGTAATTGCTCACTGTTTGAAGCACCTTGAGGGCATTACTCTTTTGTTCATTTTGTGTCCCCAGTGTCTTGTGATTGGTATCTTTTTGTTGGGTGGGTAAATAGAATGGAGCAGACAATCCTAAGGCGTGGAGCTCAGCTACATCTATAGTGCCGAGAAGACACAGCAAGTTTTTACCTCCCAGAGGGTAGCTAGCTAGCAGAGCCTAGGAGATACTTGTTACTTGTGATGGTTCTTGGATTGATTCAGTTGTCATCAAGTTCACCCATTTCTATGATGATGAGTGATGGAAATCACTTTGGTTACTGAAATCGATCAATCCACTACTCAGTCAATTCTTCTAAGAATATACTGATATCTACTGTGTGTGCGGAGGTGTAAGGATGAGTCAGTGGCATTTTCCCTGTCCTCTATTGTATGGAGAAGGCAGGATCTGAAGTGCAAACAGATGCATGACCATGTAGCATATGTCACCTGTTACCATAGGTGAAGAACTGTAGTAGGAAGTGACTCATTTGTGATGTGACTTGAGCTGGAGCAGGGGTCAAGAAAGCCTTCCTGGAAAGGGTAGCATTTGCTCCCTGATTGCAGAAGGGGGTCCTGGGAGAGGAACAGTACGTGGCCTGATGAGGCTAAAGTTAGAGAGCTCAGTGAGGATGCATGTGAGCAACAGGGGCAAAAGCTAGGGCTGACAGAGTTGAATGGTGGTCAGATTCCAGGCAGCCTTGAGCAGAAAAAGCAGGGTACACTTTACCTCTCAGAAGAGAGCCTGCCTTGAGACAATTTTTTCTTTTATTTTTTA
>NW_004567132.1:16250482-16259659 GCF_000260355.1 Condylura cristata | reverse complement strand
TCTGCTGCGCCATATGGTCACCTCCCTGGCTGGGGATTGAACTCTTGCTGCAGTGGCTGCAGATAGCTTCATAGTACTGTGTTTTAACCCCTTGTGCATTCATGGCGGGTCCAAGAGAATTTCTTTAGGAGAGTAACATGATTGGATCTTAATTTGCAGAAAATGGAAGAATCCAAAGCTGGAGTTCGATTCTAGAAATAGTACCAGTGGTCCAAATGATAAAGGATAATAAGTCTGGGGCAGTGGTTTAGGAAAAGCAAGAAATAGAATCAGATATTTAGAAGGTAATGTTGACAAAGACCAATGACTGGTGAGAACTCAGAGCTGCCTTACGAGTTCCCTCCAGGACTGAATAGATAGCGAGGATGTTAGTCAAGGTGTGAAACATGGGAAAGAAGCAGGTTTAAAGGGGAGTGTTGTGGCATTGTGAGTTCACTATTAGCCTGAATAAGCTCTGAGCCACCTACACTGAAATATTATCCATTTCATCCTTTCCCTATTTACTGTTTCTAAGAAACACACACACACACACACAAGGAATTGTTATAAATTTAAGTCCCAGGCATTGAGTTATCTATACCTCAGGCTAGCAGAAGTGATGATGTAGATTAGAATTTGGTTTTCTATAAGCAGCATGTAAATAAGTTCTGGTCTCTCCTTAAAAAGTGGATTTTACCCCCCCCCCTTATATTTTATACAGTAGTTGGTTGGTTATTCCTCTCAGGTGTAATCCCTGCAGTTGTCCCACTACCATAAACCCATGAACCATCACCTTTGCTTCTGGACTCTTCAATGCTGCCTCTCCCCTTAATATTTGAGCTTCTTGTGTCCATTCACTGTTCTACTTACATCCCTACCTCTCTCAGACTGGCTCATCATAAAAAGTCACCTGTGGACTCTTCACCTCTGCTCTGACTTGAGTTGTCATTATTTTCATTGCTGCTCTCTCCTTTCTGTGATAGACGCTCTTCCCAAGGTTTTCTGCCAGATTTCCCATTTCTGCGCTAGTTGTGAGGAACTTCTTGGTTCTCTTCCTTCCCTTGCTTCTCTTTTCTCTGTTCACCTTTTCCTCTGCATTTCTTTGTCCCCACTTTCTGCTTGATCTTGCTCTTCCATTTTTGTTTTGCCAAAACTATTTTCGGCTCCATATTGTAATTATGTACTGAATATCTGTGCTTTTCTCAAATGCATGGAGTTTACACCAAACTTGTTATGTCTCTCCCAAACTCACCCTCCTTTATGTTCCCTCCTTACAGGTCCATCCCCATCCTACTAGATGCTCAAAACCCAACCCTGAACCTGACCCTTGACTCCTCCTTTCACACCTGCCTCCGTTATTCTGTCACCAGGCTTTCTCCACACTCCTTCCTTAATTGCTCCCATATCCATCCTTCTTCCTGTTCACATTCCTTCTACCTCAGTTTCCATTTGCTTCGTTTCAACTGCTATCTTCCTGACCTTGGCCCTCTGTAGTCCATTTTTCAAACTGTATATCTGGCTAAGTCCTTGCCATTCATTCATTCCATAATCACCTACTGTGCATCCGCGCCATGCCAGCCTCTGTTGTAAGACTGGTGAGACACACACAGAAACTGCATTTTTGACCTCTGAAGGAGGTCACTTCCTTGCTTTTTGTACTCGCTGTTTTTGCTGTTCACAATGCCTTTCCTATCCTCCCCAACCTCACAGTTGCCCTTCTCACTTTTAACTTTGCTGGAAGCTTCCATCTGTGGTTCCCCAGCCCCCCCATTCCTCAGGCTAAGTTAAGTGTAGAAACCCATGACCGCTTCTTGCATAGCTGTGTTTATCTCCTGGCTGTATTGTCTGAAACCTCCACCTGGCCCAGGATATCACAAGCTCCTTGAAGACAAGTGTTGGCTCTTGTCTGAGAGGCCTCAGCATCCCTACTGCAGCACTTGGTGGGGTCAGGGCACGGGGCAGTAATTGGGGTTAAATAAATGCATGTTTGGGGAGAATGCTAGACTAGCGGTATAGATTTGGAAAATTATTAACTCTTGATCACAAATGACAGAAAACCAACCCAAACTATTTTCAGGGAAAAAAAAAAGAGAATACCAATTCATATGTTGGAATGAAGGAAGATGAGTGGTTCTTGGCCATAATGCTAGCCAGAATCTCAAAAATGTCTTGAGGACTCTGTCTCCAGCTATTGGGCCAACTGTTGAGTTTCCCACATTTTCTCTATAAGATGAACTTTCTCCATGTAGGTAGAGGCTACATAATACCAAAGACAAGCTTCATCATCTTTGTATGTGATCGCAGACAGAGGGCTCCTTATCTTTCATATAAGCTCCCAGTGGCAGACTGTTGGCTCAGCTTGAAGAAGGTGCCCATCCCTTGGCCACGAAGATGGGGGCACCATGATTAGCCACGCCTGGGGTATGGATCCATCTTACAAGGATTGGCAGCCCTGACAGACTCACAGGGCATGGGGAAGGGCAGCTCATCAAAGAAGAGATGAGATATTGCTGTTACCAGAAGGGAAAGAAGACTAATGAGCAGTATAAGTAATAATGGCTACTACAGGAATTATCAGTGGTCATTAAAATGCAAGATCACCTGTGTTTGTGGCAGAGTGAATATGTGAAAATGAGATAGACAGGAGTGAGAGACAACACACATCTTGAGATGTTAGGTCTTATTTGACGAGATGAGACTCACATACCTGAAAGGCTTTTTAAAAAAGATACCACTGGTTGGTTCTACAGTCCAAACAAAACCTTGATCTGGATGTAAAAGAAGGTCTTGATCTGGGATGGTGAGGAGGGAGGAAAAAACAAAGGAAAATCTAATGCTCCATCATGGTGCTGATGGTACAAGGTCGTGATGGAACTTGAACACTTCTGTTTTTCTTTTTCCTCTTCTTCACTCCTCTCCCCACCCCCAACTCCATCACCTGCATTTAGCAAGTTTCATGTACATGCCAAGGAAGGGTGCACACTTAGGCAAGAATCTTCCTAAGATTCATAGTCACTCCTCAGCTTCAGCAATGGAGGGAAACCATGGGGCCAGCTGGTAGCCAGACACCTCTTTCTTTCTTAATCACACATAGGCCTTCACCCCCAGACTTTCCCCTTTCCCATCTTCTCTCAGAGGCTCTCTAACAGGGTTCTATGCAAACAAAAGGTGCTTTGAAAGAGCATGGGGTGGGGATGGAGAAGGCTGGCTACTTCTGAGGTCATGAACAGGAGGGATGTACTCTTAGCTGAAATGGACAGACACACACTTGACCCGGAGTACCAGGGGAATGTCCATTCCAGAATAATCCTCTTCCTGCATAGTTCTGTGTGTGAACTGAATTCTGCTTATAACATCTCTGGTCATCTTGCCAACTCTTTCATTTTTGTCTATTGGTATTAGTATACTCAGGTTTTGTTCCTTCTTGAGTCAATTTTGATCATTTATATTTTGCCAGAAAAGCATTTAGTTCATTGAGATTTTTTAAAATGTGGGCTGTGTAGCTCTTTAATAATAACAACAACAAAAAAATGTTATCCGTGTCAGTGGTCATATCCCTTTACTCATTCATAGTGTTGCATATTTGTTCTTTCTTCCTTCCTTTTTTCTCTTTGAATAGATGTGCTGGTCTTTTCAGAGAATCATTTTTTGGGTTTACTCCTCAAGCCTACTTTTTGGATCTTAAAGGATGGTGATGTTAGAACCTTGACTAACTATTTATTTAAAAAAAGATATCTAAACCCCTGTCTTATACGTACTAAGGCATTTGGGTATGAAATAATATGATACCTAATATTTGCTCATAGTTACCCAGTGGTGCGGGTAGAGGAAATATCAAGCAAGGGGGCAGTGTATAAGTGAAATAGTTGGCCATTGGTGGATAACTGCTGAATTAGGATGATATGTTCATAGTTCACCATCATATTCCCTCTAGTTTTGAATATTTGTGAGAGTATCTTTAACAAAAAAAATTTTTTTTTAAATCTTTATCTTACCATGCATACCTCAGATTGCTGGGTTAAAAATTTAGCAATAGGCCCTCCCTGGTGGCGCAGTGGGTTAAAGCAATGCACTGAGAAGCTAAAGCCACTTCCGCATGAGTTCGATTCCCGCCTGCCCGGGAGGTGACCACATGGCGTGGCAGACCTCTCCTGACCTGCCCGCTGCTCCCCTCAGCGGTGTACTTCGTGGATCTGCCTGTTCTGCTCCCCACTCTGTCTCTGGTGAAGCCTCTCACCGCCCCGAGCCTCTGGCCTGTACCCCAGCTCTGTATGCATAAATAAATAAATCTTAAAAAAAAATTTAGCAATAACAAGAAACCACAGAGCTTAAGTACCTGGTATGTCACCAAGTCCTTCTCAGTTTATGGTACTATGATTCTTTGCTTAACATTCTTAATTAAAAAAAAAAAAAGATGGGATCACAAAGTACTAGAAGTTGAATGTAATCTTGGCATAGGGATGGGCTTCCTAAGCGTGACAACAAAATCACCTAATCATAAAGATTTTACTGAAGCAAACCTTAGCATTATCAGTAGAAACCATAAGCAAAAGTAAAAGCCACTTCACACACTTGGGGGAAAATAGTTGCAGTTATAATCTTATAGATGACAAAAGATCAATATGATAAAAAGCCTTTGCTAATCAATAAGAAAATAGGGATGTTCAGTATAAAAATGTGTGAAGTAGCACATAGACAAGTTAACAAAGCGTTATACATGGCTGCAAATGTGTGGGAAAACATGCCCACCATAGGAAATCAAAGAAATGCAGGTGAAAACACCAGGCCACTTTAACCTTCAGAGCAGGAGTGCTGTGAGGCCAAAGGGGAAGCTGAGGAGTTTGGCTGTATTTGACAGATGATAAGGAGCCCCTGAAGAAGCATGAGTGGAGTGATAGGTGGAAGAAGGAAGCTGATGCCTTCGCTGTGGGATGAGGAAGTGGGTTGGCAGTGCAGGTATGAGAACACAGGGGCACAGAGCATGAGGGGAGAATAGATGGGCGGAAGCATTGTGAAGGAAAAGTCAGCAGGTGTGGATGGTCAGCAGAGAGAGCAAAATCAAGATGGCCACTGTGTGGTGTGACCAGGAGGCAGTGCCAGCACCGAAGGAAACGGGAGTGGGTGAGGGGGATGTCAAGGTTTGTTTTTGGACACTGTTTTGTGTTAGTCTAACGTGTTATTACAAGTGACTTGTAAATGATTCAAATGACTGAGCTACAAAAAGAACTTACTGACTGACCCAGTTGACAAGTCCTGGGGCTAAAGTTTGATACATTCGGATCTAGATGCTCAAGGGACGTCATCAGGAGTTTTTTTCTTTTTTTGCCCAAAGAACGAACAGAAATGGCCACAGGCAGCTCGAGGCTCCCATTCTACCTGCTGGGGACAGGCTGTGTTGGCTGTGTTGACTTCAAGTAGGATTCACGTCCAGTACTGAGTGATCACTGGGACTGATCAATAGACAAGGGCCATGTGTGCAGTCCTGGAGCTGGGAACTATCCCTACCTGACAATCAATATTCAAAGCTGGGGGGAATGGCTCACTCTGGGAATACTGGAGGTCTATTCACAAAAGAGGACTGAAATTGAGCAGCAAATACATTTCCAGTGCATTCCAGAATCTATGTCGATCTCCCTCTCATAAAATTAATTTTTTCCTCTTTATCACAATGCAGCTGCCTCTCTCATGGAATTTAAAACCCACCTGTCACATATTTGGAAGGACATGTTCCAAGTTCTCTCCCACTTACTATATTCAGTTATAATTCCGACCTTGGTGAGAGGCTGTTTGGCAAGGTACTGAGCTAGCTCCTCATAATCTTTTAACTAATGGACAGTTTACAATGGCGAAGGCAAAATTAGAGGTCCGTAAGGACAAAAACCCTCCCGTTGAAGAGGGGAGATGAAGCAAAGCACAGGTCCCAAGCATGGTCCACATTCTCAGCCAACGGAGGACAAGCTTCCTTAGGAGAGTTTCCCATGTCCTTTGTGGGACATGCAGAAAGGCCATTGAGGGGTCACCCCTAATTGATGCAGGCTTAGGGGCTGGGGAACTTCAGGAGCTCAGTGATCCTTGCTTTTGTTTTCCTGGTTTCTTCACATTCCCTTAATTATTAAGAGGCTTTCAGTCCATTTAAATTCAGTCATCCCCAGAGCCATTAACCAAACTAGAGACCTCATTGAAAGTTATAATTCCTGAATTGAGTCCCTGGTGGTGGTGTTGGGGCAGGAGGTGTGGTTGTCTCTTAGCAACAGACCTTGATGCTCTGCCCATCGGGGAGCCCTGGCTCTGTGGCCTGAGCTTCACTTCTGCCGAAGGGCAATGCCAACCCCTAATCTCCGGTGGCAGGCAGAGCTCATTTGCTTCTTCCCACTTTAGCTGCAGCCTAGTAGAAGGCTGCTTATAATGGAAGCAACAGTGGCCTCCCTTGAGCTGGGAAGGCACAGCAGAGGGGAGTTCAGAAGAGCCTGAGGAATCAAGAGCCTATCAGGCCCCAGGTTTGTCTCCTTCTGTGTTTCGAACCTCCCTGTCTTTGCTTGAGCTGACTTTAGCTAGAAGCAGAGAACTGGCTCTTAATTATCTGATTCCCAGCCATATTGGATTACTGGCCTCAGGCAGAAAGGGCCTGCCTAGGAAGAGCAGTTTTTCCTTTCTTTGCTTTCAGAGTCTCTGACTTGTTGGACTTACTGAGGCCATGGAATATCTTGATATTTTCCAGTAAGTCCCTTAAAGTTTCAGCCTTGGTAGGAACATCATCTGAGCTCCAGAGGCAGTAGGACAATTTAATCAACTGCTTTGCTGCTGTTTAGCCTGGTTACCAATCTCTGAGTGGAGGAAGCTATCTTACTGTCTTAAGCACTTAGTTCAGCTGATTCTTAGGACTTACTACTTGGGGGAATAATTTCTGATTTTAATTTCTGGGTTAGGACTTTTTTTCATGGTGTAAATAACACTCAACTCCAACTGACTTAAGCAAAACGGGAATCTATTTATTGCACATCATTGAAGCGACCAGGATCTCAAACAGTGTCTATGAGGAATCACTCTTTTTCTGTATCTCTGCTTCTTTGTATTGGAACCCACGTTGTTCCTCCCCAAAACTGCTCCTCCCAGCTATGCTCTCCTCCCCCACATCAGCTTAGAACCCTTCTTTAAAGAGGTTTTACTTCTGCAGTTGTTCCAGAGACATCCTGGAGAAAGGACTCATTGACTCAATGAGAAAAGGCTCACCATTGTAAACAAATGGCAAGTCAAAAAAATTAGATTAAAAAAGGAAAGGTACATGGGCTTGAGCTGGGTGATCTGTGCCTACCCCAGGACCTTGTCCAAGACTATGTTACATTCTTACTCCTGGACATAGAGGTAGACCATTAATCCCTACCCACCCCTTGAGAGCTAAGAAAATAGTGAAGGAAAGATGGTTCCCCAAGGTCAACACAAGATGCTATTTATTACCTAGGGGAGGGCTGGGTTCTGGGCTGAAAAAGAGAACCAACATGCATATGTTGAGAACATATGCATATGTTTTCTCATTGATGTGGAAATGCCAGAAAGCAGATGGAACTCTAGAGCAGGTCAGGATGGAAAGGTAGAGCTGAGAGTCAGTGTTCTGAATGTGGGCATGAACTAGTCTCCCTGGGAGGTGTTGGAGGCAAAAGGGTGTGTGAAGGCAGTCCTTCTAGAAGGAGACTGGAAGATCAAGAAGGTAGCAAGAAGAGGTCAGAGAACCTAATTGGGACAGCTTCAAGGCCGCCTATAAAAATGGATGGATTGGGAGCAGCAGCCAAAGGACCACTGGGTGACGACCCTTAAAGACAGCTGGGTTGTGTGATTAGCAAGTGGCCTGTGACCCAGAGGAACATGGTGATAGCAGAGGGTGGTTGAAGTTCAACTGTAGGTAGATAGGATGAAGACAGCAGTGAGGAATGGACTCTAGATTGCAGAACAGAGTGGAGGGGTAACTGAAGGCGAGGGATATGGTGGGATGCTGAGAAAGATGGTTTGTGTCATAAGGGGTCTGAGGAGGACACATGTGGTCCTGGGAACAGAGGACAGAGCAGGGGCACTTATTGGCGACCAGCCAGCAAAGACAAAAAAAGGAACCAGATCCCTAGAGCGTCAGGGTTGGAAGGGTGTTGTACAGAAGTAGGGACTGGAGCAGTGACACACACGGAGATGTGTCACTTGATCACTACAATATGGTGCCAATAGTCTAGTCTGTCTGATTGGTGTGGTTTATATAACATGGAAATAAGCATCTTTCTTTTAATGTTTTTTTTTTTTTGAGATGCCACACATAGTCAAATATATACCATGTACTAAAGTGTACAGCTTGACTGGTTCCATAGGCATACACCTGTGTAACTACTACTCATCTCAAGATACAGAACATTGTTAGCTTTACCTAAAGTTCCCTGCTGCCCCTTCCCTGAGGTAAATGCTATCCTGACTCTGTCATCATCAACTCTGGTTTGGCTTCTTTCATGTAGCCTAACTTTGAACAGACTGATCCACGTCATTGCGGGACTCATGGATCCTTTTCTTACTGCAGGATAATAGTCCAGTACTTAATCCAATATTTATCCATTCTACTGGTGATGGGTTGAGGCTGCAACTATTGGAAATAAAACTAATGTGCTCCCCCCCTTAAAAACAAAAAAGGAATCTCATTCTTTCTCACTCACATACACATATGAACCCTTGCCCAGGTACCAGAGCAGGCCAAGCCCCTGTGGGGTCAGACCACCCATACCCCCTTGGCCCTCCATTCTGGGCTTGTGTTTCTTGGGGAGTCATTGTGCTCACAGTGGGGGACACCTGGGGAGGGAAGCAGTGATAGCACCCGCCCTAAGACTTACTCCCTCTTTTCTAGCCTCCTCCTTCCTCTGACCCCTGGCCTTCAGAGCCTTCCTGACTCCGCAGGGGGGCTCGCCCGCAGCACCCCCATGAGCGCGCCCGGCTGACCTGCGGGCGGCGGAAGTGGAGCCGGGGCGCCGCGGAGGCAGAGGGGCCATGGCCTCGCTGGACCTGCCGTACCGCTGCCCCCGCTGTGGGGAGCACAAGCGTTTCCGCAGCCTGTCGTCCTTGCGCGCACACCTGGAATACAGCCACACCTACGAGACGCTCTACATCCTCTCCAAGACCAACAGCATCTGCGACGGCGCCGCGGCGGCCGCCGCCGCCGCCGCCGCCTCCGGC
>NW_004567132.1:16198416-16250382 GCF_000260355.1 Condylura cristata | reverse complement strand
CCGCCGCCCTGCTGGCCGTGCCCGGCGCGCGGCGCGAGGTCTTCGAGAGCACCTCCTTCCAGGGCAAGGAGCAGGCGGCGGGGCCGTCGTCCGCGGCGCCACACCTGCTGCACCACCACCACCACCACGCGCCCCTCGCCCACTTCCCCAGCGACCTGGTGCCCGCCGGCCTACCCTGCGAGGAGCTGGCGGAGCCGGGGCTCGTGCCCGCCGCCGCCGCGCGCTATGCGCTGCGTGAGATCGAGATCCCGCTGGGAGAGCTGTTCGCCCGCAAGTCCGTGGCCTCGTCGGCTTGCTCCACGCCCCCGCCGGGCCCGGGCCCGGGCTCTTGCCCCGGGCCCGCCTCCGCCTCACCCGCGTCGCCCTCCCCAGCCGATGTGGCTTACGAAGAGGGCCTGGCGCGCCTCAAGATCCGTGCGCTCGAGAAGCTGGAGGTGGATCGGCGGCTGGAGCGCCTGAGCGAGGAGGTGGAGCAGAAGATCGCCGGCCAGGTGGGCCGGCTGCAGGCGGAGCTGGAGCGCAAGGCGGCTGAGCTGGAGACCGCTCGGCAGGAGAGCGCGCGGCTGGGGCGCGAGAAGGAGGAGCTGGAGGAGCGAGCTTCTGAGCTGTCCCGCCAGGTGGACGTGAGTGTGGAGCTACTGGCCTCACTCAAGCAGGACCTGGTGCACAAGGAACAGGAGCTGAGCCGCAAGCAGCAGTGAGTGGCCCTGGGGGTGGGTGTGCCCGCAATGTTCCCGAGTGGATGATCATGTGTGTCATTGTGCCATTACCACCACCAGGGTAAGTGTACCTGAGGGTGACAGTGAGTGTCTGTGAATGTGGCCGTGGCTTTGTAATACGGGGTTAAATACACAAGCATGTGATGGTCTGATGGGGTAATGTGGAGGGCCAAGAGTGTCATGATGAAGTATGCGGGGCGTGGGACGTGTCAGTCCCATGGCGGAAGGAATGATCTGTGAAGACCCCAAAACTTTGCTATTTCTAACCAAGTCCTCCAGTTTCTACATTAAGGCACCGACTTTTCTTTCTTTTGGCTTCTCAAAGATATGACTCAGTTCTCCCCTTTCCTTTTCCTTTGGCAATCATCAGATTTTCTCTGTCTACTATAACTGTCTACTGGCCCTACAAAATCATATAAACACATCATTTCTGCCGTGTGTCATAACCCTCCCTCTTCCTTAAACTACTGCCCGCTTTCTCTTCTTCCTACAGAAAAACTCCTTAGAGGTATTGTTTATCCGTCTTGTCTCCTGTTTATCCGTCTTGTCTCCAGCTTCTTTCCCCACTTTCCCTCTTGAGCCCACTCTGAGCAGGCGTCACCAACACTGCCCTTCGCGTCATCCAGGTGCCAAGGCCAAGTAAATCTTCTTACATGGTCCACCAGCAGCATTTGACAAGCTGGTCCTTGAAGTACAAACTTTACTTGGCTTCCTGGACGCTCTCCCTTGATTTCCTTCTATCTTTTTGTCTGTCCTTCTCAGTTTTCTTGCCTTGTTTCTGATTTCTCTGATTCAGAATTGTGAAATATGTACATGTTATTTATCTGCCCTCATTGTAATATAGGCTTCATGGGGGCAGGCATTTTTCTCTGCTTGGTCCACTACTGTATCCCAAATACCTAGAACAAGTGCTCAGTAATATTGAATGGATGCATGAAAACTGTGTGCATTTAGGAGTAAATGTGTGACTCCTAGGTGTGCTGCGTGTATATGAAAACCTGAGGTTGGTGCAACTGTAGGTATGCTTCTGTTTCTGACAATGTTTCTGAAAGTGCGTGCATGTGAATGTTTGAATGTGTTAGAGGACTGTGCCTGTCTCAGATTATGGGCATGTACCTGAGAAGAACATATCAATCCATGTCTTGAGCACATGAGGCTGTGTATTAGGCTCTGTGTACATGGCTGAGTGGTTGTGTGTGTGCATGTTTCTGGAGGGAGGTGGCGACTGTGTGTGCATATGCCTTAGTGTGGCTGTGTGACCCTTCTGAGTATTTCCCCAGGGAATAGGCTGTCTAGTTGTGTGATTGGACTGCATAGGTGAGGGGTGAGTGTATGGCTTGGTGGTATGCTTGCTTTTCTGTGGGTGCCATTGTTTGGGACAGTGTACCTGGGTCTATGCTGCATGTACCCATGCAACTATGAGCAGATGCATGGGCAGCTATGCCCATGTATCGCTCCACTGGTGTGGGTCTTCTCCAGAGGGTGAGTGGGCAGTGGGCCGGAGCACTGGGGTAAGAGACTGCTCCGGGCCCAGGGAGGTGGTGCAGATCGACCAGTTCCTGAAGGAGACAGCGGCACGGGAGGCCAGCGCCAAGTTGCGGCTGCAGCAGTTCATCGAGGAGCTCCTGGAGCGGGCTGACCGGGCCGAACGGCAGCTGCAGGTCATCAGCAGCAGCTGCGGCAGCACACCAAGTGCCAGCCTGGGCCGTGGAGGGGGGGGCAGTGGTGCCGGACCTGGGGCCCGGGGCCCGGGCAGAATGGTGAGTGCCCACCTGCCTTCCCTCCTCTACCTGTCCACCTGTCCCCCCCCACGGCCCTTCTCACACATAACCTGACATCCCTGTAATGCTCCATGCTGCCCTTCTTTGACTCGTCTCCACAAGCAGATAGATCCAGGCATGAAATTGGGGTTCAGAAACAGGGAGCCCCTCGGATGGGTCAGAATGTCAGCCCCTGGGGCCATGTGAGATGTGTTCCAGGGGTCCCAGTCTTCAGGGCAATCCCTGCCATCCCTGCAAACGACAGCCACGAGGTGTTGGGTGGACATGGGGAGGAGGCTGGTGAGCCTACCTCTCGGGCTGTCTGTCTGTCTATTTGTCCATCTTTCCCAACTTTTTTCCTTCTTCTCTCTTTTCCCTCCTCTCTCCTCTCCATCTCATGCCCTATTTCTTCTTCTCATCCTATTGATTCCTCTGCCCCCTTCCTTTCCCTCCTGCTCTGGGGGCCCACAGCGAGAACACCACGCAGGCTCGGCCATGCCTAGCACATACGCGGTGTCACGGCATGGCTCCTCTCCCAGCACAGGGTAAGCCATGGGCCTGGCCCAACCCCTGAAGCCCACCCTTACCCTGGAAAGATCCACCCTGAAAGGTGCACTGGATGGCTGGCCCATCTGGGGGCATGGTTCCTCCTTCCCCCACCCCCATCCTTTCTGGGTCTCCTCTATCTGCCTTTCCACACTCAGAGGGGCACTTAGAAAGTAGGGTGGTTGGGTTGCCCTTGCCTGGTGGTAGGGTGGCTTGGGAAGTTCTGACCGGCCTGGTACCCCTCCTCTCACCAAGTGGTCCACCCCACCCCAGGGCTTCCAGCCGCATCCCAGCTGCATCCCAGAGCTCAGGCTGCTATGACAGTGACAGTCTGGAGCTGCCGCGGCCAGAAGAGGGCCCCTCCGAGGACACTGGCCCTGGGGGCTTGGGCACACGGGCCCAGGTGGCCAACGGCGGCTCGGAGCGAGCCCAGCCCCCTCGAAGCTCAGGCCTGCGGCGCCAAGCCATTCAAAACTGGCAGCGCAGACCCCGCCGGCACAGCACAGAGGGAGAGGAGGGTGATGTCTCAGATGTGGGCTCCAGAACCACAGAGTCAGAGGCCGAGGGCCCCTCAGATGCTCCCCGCTCTGGGCCTGCTATGTCTGGGCCATTGAGTAGCTGCCGGCTCTCAGGTGAGTCCTGGGAGGGTGAGCACACAGGTCAGTCCTTCCCATGGCCCTGGGAGCTCTCCAGGGGGCACAGGGCTGAGGTAACAGATCTCCTGGGCTCCCTGGGCCTTTCCCTTTGCCCAGACTTCCCACCAGGAGAATGACAAAGTCCCTCCCACACAGTGCCCTTCAGGTCTAGAGCCAGAAGTCATGTGACAGGCAGTGCTGCAGCACAGGTGCTGAGGTTGGGCACTGCATAAGGATGCCATAACCCAGGGGTCCACTCCTAGGTGGGCCCACTGAGATGTGATGAGGCCGCAGCCTCTCTCCTGCCTACTCACAGAGCTGCCTTCTATTCAGCCAAAGGCTCCTCCAAACGTAGATGACTCACCCAGGGGCTGAGTTTGGACTATGATGATACATGATCTTAAAAAGAAAGTTTACTTAAGGAAAGGCCACCTTTTTCTAATTTGCAGAATTAGGGATGGGGTGATGCAGAAAAGGGGGAAGCAGAGGACACTTACCCATCCTCCCAAGTCCTTGAGCCCCCAGCATGGCCTCTCACGCCCATTCCTCCTGCAGTTCCTGCCCCTCCCCAGCTCCCCACCCGCATCGCCACACTGGCCTTACTCTCCACACTCACCTCTGACCCTCTGGTATTGTGCAGCCCGCCCTGAGGGAGGCAGTGGGCGGGGTCGGCGAGCAGAGAGGGGCAGCCCCTCACGCTCCAACGAGGTCATCAGCCCAGAGATCCTCAAGATGCGGGCCGCCCTGTTCTGCATCTTCACCTACCTGGACACACGCACACTACTGCATGCTGCCGAGGTCTGCCGGGACTGGCGCTTCGTGGCCCGCCATCCCGCCGTCTGGACACGGGTGCTGCTCGAGAATGCCCGCGTCTGTTCCAAGGTGCCTGTCCTTGCCCGCCACTCTTGCCCTTTCGTTCAGCCCTGCTGTGAACCCACCTTTCCCCCTGGCAGAGTCTGGTCCCTCAAGGTCTGGTCATTGCAACCCTTACAACACCCTAACTCCAGCCTGGCTCCCTGAAATGCTCTCCTGGGGCTGGTCCACCTTCAGCGAACCAAGCTAAGATCCTTTCATCCCCGGAAACCTCTCTCTCTGCAGTTCCTGGCCATGCTGGCTCAGTGGTGCACGCAGGCCCACTCACTGACGCTGCAGAATCTGAAGCCCCGGCAGCGGGGCAAGAAGGAGAGCAAGGAGGAGTATGCCCGGAGCACCAGGTGAGGCCCATGGTGAGGGTTGGGAGGCTGGGTGCCCCATAGACCCCAAATTATGTGAAGATGCTTCTCAGAGGAAGATGTATTTCTGGGCAGCAACTCGACCCTCTGGCCATCCCCAGGGGCTGCCTGGAAGCAGGGCTGGAGTCCCTGCTGAAGGCGGCAGGCGGGAACCTGCTGATCCTGCGCATCTCCCATTGCCCCAACATCCTCACTGACCGTTCGCTCTGGCTGGCCAGCTGCTACTGCCGTGCCCTGCAGGCTGTCACCTACAGGTGGGTTCACCCCTTTGCCTCCAGAGGCAAAGCCCATACACTCTTGGCTCACGCCATGGGCCCCTGGCCTCTGCATAGCCTCCCCTCAGGGCTCTCAGGCAGGGAAGCCACGAGCTCCGAGGGGAGAGGCCACCAGGGTGGGAGGTCCCAGCTTTGTCTTTTTAACAGGAGCGCCACAGATCCCGTGGGCCACGAGGTCATTTGGGCCCTGGGCGCTGGCTGCAGAGAGATCGTCTCCCTCCAAGTGGCACCGCTTCACCCTTGGTGAGCCCTGGAAGGGATGGGGAGTGGATAGGCATCTGGGGCTGGGAGATCTGGGCGCGCTCCCTAATTTGGTTGGAAACATAGATTCACTGTCATCAATCTGTGTGTTTAAGCATGAGGAGCCAGACTTTATGATCAGACCGAGGGCATGTCCTGGCTTGGTAGCAGTGTGACTTTAGGCAACTCAGTTTTTCAATGTGCAAAAGGAAGGTAATATTAGCTATCTAATCTACCTTATTAATACTGTTGCTGGCACAAATGAGATATATACACAAAGCCTGCTCTAGCTAAAAATAGACAGGTTTACCTAGCATATGAAAGAACAGTTCAGGGAAGTCAGTGTATACAAGAGTTGGTGGAAAATTCAGGCTCTGAAATTGTTTATTGCTGTAGTTGGAGTTCATCAAAGATGTCAGGCCCCAAATGACAGCCCTCCATATGACCGCTCCCCCCAGGTCAGCCAGCGTCCCCTTACTAATCATCCCCAGGACTGGTAGTCACTGCTCCCCTGCCTCCATTCCAAGTACACCTTTCCCCATCCCTGCTGAAGTCCACTTTACAGTCCTATCTGTGTTTCATTCTGTACTGGACTCAGAATTCTTAGTGCTAAGGCTGGGGTGTTTGTTTCTGTATCTCTGCTACTAAGTGTGTGACAACAGGGAGATGCCTGTCACCTGGGCCAGTGTTGAGAGTTACATGTCCAGGGAAATAGCAAGTTTGACTGAGCAACTGTTGGATGTGAAAAGGAAGATGGGGGCAAGATCAAGAAGGTCTTTCCTAAAGGGTTTAGATTTTTGTATTTTATTTAGAAAGTACTGGGAAAACATTGGGGACCTTAGATCTTAAAAAGCGGTTAAACCCAACTGGCAATGTTCTGTGCTCCATTGCCAGACTCCACTTCTTGAGTATCATGTGTGACCTGTCTATACTGTCCCCACATATCTCCGCTAGCTCAGGTGGTTTTGGTTCTAATAGACACTTGAGTACCATCTGTGGAATGACTGAGTGAGAGAAAGTGGGAAGACTTACTGTCAGTGTGGAGAGTGAACTGGCAGGGAGACTAATGATAAAGGCAGATGAACACAGATGGTGGTCAACTGGGTTGAAGTGTATCAGGAATCAGAATCTGCAAGCTTTGGTAGGAAGTGAGGGATTGTCAGGGGTAATGCCAGGTTTCTGACTTAGGCAGCTGGGTGGCTGGTGGAGCACACTTGGGGTCTGTAGCCAGAAGCTTCCCTGACAGCCCTCCTTCCACCCTGTTCTCCAGCCAGCAGCCCACGCGCTTCAGTAACCGCTGCCTGCAGATGATTGGTCGCTGTTGGCCCCATCTCCGGGCCCTGGGGGTTGGGGGCGCTGGCTGTGGGGTGCAGGGCCTGGCATCCCTTGGTGAGTCTTTGCTTGGGATTGGGGTGGGTGTTGGTAGGGAGCAGGCATGGCTGTTACACTGCACTATGATACGAGTGGGACTTGGGGGTGCAGCCTGGGTGGGGGCAGGAGCACCAGGAGCTACATAGGAGGTGACTAGAGAGTTTGGCAGCAGGATCTCCCTTTTCTCCCTCTTTCTAGCAAGAAACTGCATGCGGCTGCAGGTCCTGGAGCTGGACCATGTGTCGGAAATCACCCAGGAGGTAGCAGCTGAGGTCTGCCGGGAAGGCCTGAAGGGACTGGAAATGCTGGTGCTCACAGCCACCCCTGTTACCCCTAAGGCCCTGCTGCATTTCAACAGTGAGCAATGGGGGGAATACGGAGCAGGGTACAACTGTCCGGTTTTACTCTAGCTTGTGAGCAGGTAGCTTAACTAAACCCCCTGCTGTACCAGAGCAGGCTCTAGCTCTGGGATCTGCTAACCAGGTTCTGGTCCTGACACTGCCATCAGTGCCTTCTGAGGCCTGTGTGGCATTCCTGCCCACATGTGATCCAGATAATTTGGTTTCACAGACATGAGTTGCCCTATGCTTCTGCCACATTGAGCCATGACTTGGGGATCCTCTATAGCACCCTCTGATAAGCACAGATACTAGAGCTGGAATGACCTAGGGCTCAGTTCTGGCTTTACTGATCACTGTGTGACAGTGACAAGTCACTATACTTCTGAGTCCTGTCTTGTAAGTTGACTTTCTTACAAGGTCAACCTGTGGGACGATTAAGTGAGACAGTGTGAGTCCCTGGAGGAAAATTCTCCATGGAAGACTCCTCTCCCTGGTATAGAATCCAGGTCATACCTCCGCTGGCTCCCATTACCCGCCAGCTATCCCCTGCACTTCTATTCATTTTTCCACTTTCCCCACTTTGCCCACTTGGGCTTTTTACACCCAAATGAAGCAGTCAACAAGGATCATTTGGCCCCTGGCAGGATCCCATGCCCTGAGCACCGAAGATTTCTTGAACCTATTATCTTTGGGATCCTTTTCCCTCCTCTTCAGTCTCATGACCTTGCTATGAACCTGACTCCTAGAACCAACTGTTCAGTCTCTGAAATCAGGATCTGTAGGACCTCTCATCCTCCTTACCTGGCTTCTCCTCCACTGACTGCATGGCAGCAGCCAGTTCCTTAAGCCCTCTGCACCCAAGGTGTGCTGTCCCCTCTGTGCTTCAGCCAAGACTCCTCAGCGACTCCTCAGCAACCTTGTCCTTGCAACTCATTTCCGAATACCCAGGCCATAGCGCAGCTGTCCACTCTGCCAGGGAAATCCCGAGAGTCCCCGCGTAGTCATCACCCACTCCCACTCCTCCTGAGTGGGAGGGTCTGCTCCTCTCTTTATGTTTGCAGTAACTGCCACATGACTGTCTCTCTGTAGGAATTCACATCATTAAATTAGTGACAGGAAAGAAGGCACCCTCATTGCCCAGGCCAAATACATTCCCCACCTTTTCCCAGGCATTTGCCGGAACCTCAAGTCCATTGTGGTCCAGATTGGGATTGCTGATTATTTTAAAGAGCCTAGCAGTCCTGAGGCCCAGAAGCTGTTTGAGGATATGGTGACAAAACTCCAGGTGAGGAGAGCACCCAAGACCGTAGGTGGCATTCCTAGACTGGGGCTGGAGGCCTGGGTGTGTGAGGGGAGGGCCCCACCTGTCTGGTTCTGAAGGGGAACTAACCCAAGGTTTGGTCCGCAGGCCCTACGAAGGAGGCCCGGTTTCTCTAAGATCCTGCACATCAAGGTGGAAGGTGGCTGCTAACCCGGGTTGGGGGCGGCAGGGCTCCTGCCAGCCCCACACTAGGGCCCTCTCTGTACCTCCAGAGGGACTCTCATTTGAACTAGACCTTCAGAGGCCTAGTGTGATCCCTGGTCTCCAGGCGGGTGTGGGGGTGGGTGGGGTGGACGGTTTCCTGGCCTCCTCTTGGGACAGTGGAGCAACAGGCCTGAACCTGGGCACTGCCTCTGAAGAGCAGGGGCTCAGACAGAGGCTGCCCTCCAAGCCCCACCGCACCCCAGCTGAAGCAGCTTTCTGGGAAGCCAGTGTGGAGCTAAGTCACCACCAGCACCTGGTGTCACCACCCCGAGGATCTGCAAGAACCATCCAGTGGGTCCTTGACTGCTCGGGCAAGCCCCCTTTCCTGAGGCCCAGCGTCCTGGTCAGGGGTTTCTGCTGGACGCCCGCTAAAGGGTCTCCATAAGGCAGCTCAGACTTGGAAAGGAGGGGCCTTTTCTTGCCAGTGCCCTCTCCTAGCCCTCTGTGGGGCACACCCTTCAGACAGTCCTCCTGGGCTCTGGGTCTACATTCTCCAGGGATAACAGACAGGCATAGATGTCTGGACATGTGATCAGAAAAGAAGGGAATGGGGGTGGTGAGATAGTGGGAGTGAGCTTGGAAGGGCAAAAGATTCATCTAGAACTCGTTCCCAGAGTTTTGAGACCACCCCTCTTAAGGGGGGGGTAGAGAAAACTTAGTTTTTAACTACTATAGAAAAGACAATATTCCTCCACATAACCCCACAACACTCCAGAGCTAAATGGTGCATGTTTCCACTCCTACCACCAATCCTGAACCTCTGGGGGGCAAGGTCCCAGCCCTGGGAAATGGTGTGAGCAGTGAGAAGCAGTTCCTGTCCTCAAGGAATATACTTCTAATTCAGGTGCTTGGGTAGTAATCTGATGGTCTTTGGGCCTCCCAAGCTGTGTGGGAGTCTCTGGGCTGCCGTGGAGGAGGCCAAGAGGAGGGTGGTTGGGTTGTTTTCTTGTCTTATGGTTTGCTTGAAGATGTGGCTGGCAGGAAGCCAGACCTGCAGAACCCTAGCCAGCCTTGCCCCCTTCTCAGTCTCCACTGGCCCCATGTGATGAGGACTGGATTGGGCATTGCCAGCCTAGGGACACTGCTAGGCCTAAGCCAGAGCCACCTGGCTTAGAGGGGAACATACCCTCCGAGGTATGCATTAGGGAATGCGGGTGGTGGGTGGGTGGGGGGGCTTCACTGACCCTTGCAGGTTCCCAAAGGGCCAGGTTAAAGACTCAGGCCTCCCCAGTTGCTCCTCTTAGCTTCACTGTATGTTCTGCCAACCTACTTTTGCATAGTTCTTTCAAATAGGAACCTAGTTCCACCTTTGGGTGTTTCTGTAGAGGAGCAGCTTTAATCCTAACCAGTGGGCTGCTGCCCTGGCTGGGGCTCTCTAGTCTCCCAATCCTTCCCAGGGACCCTACTTTCTGCCACATCCTGGCTCGAACAGCAAGACCCACCCTAGATTAGCCTGCGCCCCCACAGCTGGTACAGCAGTGCACCAGCTCCCTTGGCTCACACCCAGCTCTGCCCCAGCTCTTTTCCTTGCTGACTTGCCTCCAGGCCTTTTCTAGCCTCTTCTTCTGAAGCTCCCAAATACTAAGGGTGTTATTTTGTTAACTCCCTGCCTAGTCCTGCATGAAGACTTGGCTACCTGGCACCTCCTATTCCCTGCTTTGGAGCAGCTGGCTCCATTGGCTTTCTGTCCCCAGGAATCACGGGAAGGAGAAGCACAACTTTTCTCTGTCCTCCAGGGACCTGAAGGGACATGGAGGTATTCAGGGTCTGGCTGACCTGGGCATATCAGTCTTACCCTGCCAACTACACCCTCCATAGCCCCTGCTCCGTGTCCCTAGGACCAGAGGTGCTGCCCTCCCTGTCTCCTGGACAAAGCACAAAGGGATGCCCTGCTTGGCCTGACCCTGCCCTACTGAGGGATATTTTTTTGCTCCAGGAAGTCTCTGTCCCTGAATACAGGCTTTGAACAATTTCTCCCTGGGTGGGTGTTCACTGCAATCTCTGGCATCAGCCTGTGAAAGAGGGTTTGGGGGACCAGGCAGTGAGCTAGAATGGGAGAGGTAGTGATGGGAGGACTGATGCCAGTACGTTCATCCATTCACTCATTCATGCCTCAGCTCTGGGCACTGCCAGGGTGAGGGGCAGAAGAGTGAACAAGGTCCCCCTCCTGCTGGTAGGAAGTTTGCCTTTCAGGGATTTGGCTGTTTCCAGGAAGCTCACCAAGACCCCCTTCCCCAGTTTTCCAGCAGTGTGGGAGGGGCATCCTGCCTGCCTGCCCGGGGCTGATAGATTTGCTCGCCCTGACTTCCAGCATGCCCTGAGAACCGCAGGTTTGCAGGCCTCCCATTCAAGTCAATGTACGATTCTTTTGCCTCCCTTTAGGATGAGTCCTGCTGCCGAAGAGGGTGCTTTTGTTTGTTGGGCTGCTCCTTTGGTTTGCTCCTTGGCAATCACACACCTAGGGCTGAGGAGAGGGGAACAGGGATGGAGGGCCTGGCCACCTCTGGAGCTACCTCATCCTTCACTCATGCAAAGGAGAGCCTTCCTCATATCTAGTAAGTTGCAAAGAATATCGAAAGTAAGCCACAGAAGGTCCCGGCAGGAGTCCCAGGCATGTGTAGAGGGCCCATGGGTGGTGATCACTTGGTATCCCTACCACTTCCCCTGCCATCCAGTCAGACCTCAACACCTGAAGGCTCAGCATATTTGGCTCGAGGGCTTCATGCATTGCTCAGGCTGCCTCCCACAGCACTGGCAGGAAATAAAGGAGATGCTCTATATATCTGGGTCCCTGCAGGGAGGAGTAGGCTATTCAGAGGATGGCTTTTCACTGACTAGGGATGACCACCTAGGGACCAAAGCAGCTCATCATTTCCTAGTCTCATGAGACTGGGTTTTGAGCAAGTCCCTTATGAATTGCTTCCAAAAGAAAAACACACAAAAAACAACCTCTTCTTTCCCAAGGCCTGATCCAATGTTTGGCTCGGTCCTTCGCCTTTGGGTCCTGCCTGTTCCCCTGGCCCTGGCCTCTAGTCCTCTGAACCATGGTGGGTGGGGAGCCACCCACACCCCTTCCCTCTTGGGGCTAAGTTGACTACCTTCCCTGAGTGACTACTGGTGCCAAAGACCCGGTTCCTGGTGGACTTGGGGCTAAGAACAGGAGATGATGAGTGGTGCAGAGGAGTTAACTCAAACTCACAGGCTCTGTCCCAGGTGGTCCCCTTTCCCAAGGGGCCTGGCACTTCTGTTTATCCTTGGTGACCATACTTCCTCACCCAGCCTTGTCCTAGGCCTGCGTTTCTGTATATATTGCTATGTATCGTGTGTATGTATTTATTCCTGGACAAGTGTGTGGATCTGCAGCCCTTGCCTAAGGATAAGGTTTAGGGTTGGGTGAAGATCAGAACACCAGGGCCAACTAAGGCAACAGCTCCTATTCCTTCCCTACCCCCTTGGGACCCTGGCCAGTCCCAAGACTGCCCTGACAATCAGGCAGGCTTCCCCCTCTAAGTCCCAGCCTCCCTTGCCTCCACTGGCACAGCCCCAGGGCTCCCTAGCCTCTGCTCTGCCGTAGTAGGGGTGTTGCATTCAGGTGCAGGGGTCTGAGGTGTCTTAGGCTTGCCTCATGGTTGCTGCCAGTTGGCTTGGCTCCAGTAGGCACTGCTGGTGGGGAACCTCCACAACTGGCCTCCAGGCCCTGCCTTCCCTGCATAGCCAGGAGCAATGGGCCTTAGTTGTGAGAAGGTAACTTCCCTCACCCCAAGCACATCAGGCAGAGGGGTGGAGAGCATTTTTTGGTTTTGTTTCTGAAGTGGTGCCTGTACCTCCAGCCCCCAGGGGGCCTTCCCTGGCCCCACTTCTCTGCCCTGCCCAGGCATCACCATCCCAGCACTTTGCTTTGTGTTACCCAAGGATGCCCTTTGCCGAATGTACCCGAGTGTATGTATTTAAAAAGAACCATGGGCATCAGAGAATTTACGACTTTGTATCCAATAAAAGATGGTGAAACTGGAAGATCTGCCTTGGGGGAGTAAATAGTAGGTTTATTTGTCAGACTGTGTCACAAAAAAAAGTCTTTCTGCAGCTAAACTGCACTGAGGCAAGAAGTAGGTGATTCTGCAGGTGTCAGTAGGGGGTGAACGAAATACCAGGAAGTCGGTCTTAGGGCTTTAGACATCACTGGAGAAGAGCCAATCAGTTTACTGCCCCAGCCACAGTTCATCCTGTCAGTATCAGCCAAGAGCAAAAAGCCTTAGAGTGGCATTTTTTTTTTCTGTTGGGAGAGGCCGCTTTAAGGGTAAACCTGGCACAAGAGCAGCAAGCACCACCTGGGCCCTCACAGGCTTGCTGATCTCCCCAGAAGCCCTAGCCAGCTAATCAAGATTTTGGCTTGGAGTTCCAAGTGCCCATCCTAGTGTGACCTCAACGTCCCCATTTTACATAATGGGGTTGCCCCACAGATTTTGTGTCTTCAAATATTTATAATCAGAAAACTATGTGTGCCTCTAGCGTCAAATAAGTAGAATGAACATTTATCTCTCCAACTCTGAGTCAGGCATTCTTACCTTTGGCTTACAGGTAAAATTGCTCAAACAACTTGTTAACCCAAAGACTGCAATCATGGATACCATCCATTCTGCTTTTGAGACTATAACCAGGACTGGTCAGACTCAAAAGAGATTATAAACAAAAAAAATCATGTCCCACTTTCAGGTAGTGCTCTTGAGGCAGGGTCTCAAGATGACGTAATTATTTTTTACCTCTAGCTGCAAACATCAACTAACTACAAAGCTGCTGGCAAGCTCAAGGAGGCACTTGAGACCCTGTTGATTACCAGTTTCTCTGTGCCGGTCATTCCATACTATCCTGGTAAGAAGAAAGTGAAAGGGACCCCCAAGGCCATCAGTGGTTGAGTTGAAGACTAGGTGCTTTACTTTTTTAAGCCCCCTTCTAAGAAGCCAGGTTGAGAGAGGATGTGCCCCTCTAAACATTCTTCCAAGATCGCCTACTCAACTGCAAGATCTTAGGTAATAGGGGCCAACAGATTCAGCCAAAAGAATACAAAGGCAGAAAATGCAGGTGAGACACTGTACCACATTTACACAAATGCAAAAAGTAACTGGTGAGAGCGCCTGACTGGGTCGGGGGTCGAGGGTCGAGGGTCGAGGCCGATGGAAACAAAGAAGCACCTGTGCACCCCTCAGCCACTTCCAGGGCAAAGAAAATAACCAAAATGAAACTTCTCCACAAGGCCACTCAGGTGGAGCTCCCAGTGACAGAGGAAACTCATACTCTGCCATGACTTACTCCACCGTGAGAGAGGATTCTTTACCTTTTAGATAAATGTGTGTAAAGCTAAAATCCAGAGCTTCAGTCAAGACGTTTATGAGTGACACCAACAAGCCTGAATAACGTGCAAAGTGGATTATAAGTCTCAAGTTTTATTTAAATAACCCCCGGTGAGAACAGAGTGGGCCAACCACTGCTCCTCCCCTGCAACCACAATTAGCCAGGAGAGTGGTGCACCCTGCAGCCAGCCTGCCAGCCACTCATGTGAGGAGTGGGGCGCACCTCAATGGGGACGGCCACGACCTCGGCCCCGACCAGCAGCTGGGGGAGCATCCACTGTCGAGCGAGGGTTCTTGATGGTTTCATCTACTGACACAATAAGGCACGCGGCCTCAGAGGCTGCCGTCAGGGCATTGATCCGCACCATAGCTGGTTCCCACACGAAGGCCTCAAAGTTGTCAGCAATGTCCTCATTGTTGATGTCCACCCCATACCACATGCCCCCCTGAAAGAGCAGGAAAAAGGGAGGTAATATGGAACTGCCCTCAAATTTCTTCTTGCATACCTTGTAAAGACACTCTGAACCTGCTGGCATTTCTGAGTAAGGCAGCACTGTCAGGAGTCTTATCAGGAACCTGGAAGTGTATTTCTTCCCATGTCTGCCCTCTTCAGACACCAGCACGCCCATCACACTAGAGCTCCAGATGAGCTGCTGCATCATCTGTGTCTATCAAGCTGGTTCTCAAGGGGAACCTTTCCAATCCCTTATCTCCTTTATCCTCTCACTGCTTCAATTAGCTCCCATTTTCTGATGAGAAAACTGACAGTGTTAGAGTAACGTATATAAAATCCTGGCAAAAATCAGAAGCAAGGTCACTGAGCGTTACAGTGTTGAATACTTAAATCTCCAAATAAACATTTACTAAAACAAATGAATGATTTTAAGTCCTCACAGAGGTCACAGGTTAGAGTTGGTGGAGCCATGGCAAGACTGCATGTCAACAGGGCTCCTCAGGTTCCTTTCACTGCACTGAGGCAGGAGCACTTGGAGAAATCCTGGTGCCCCTAGTACAGGCACTATGGCTATCCCTTTGCCCTGAGAGGAGGCAGTTATCAACAGCTGGTGTCAACTGGGCTGAACATGAGGTGTGTGAACAAGCACAGTACATGCCCCACACACTCAGATCTAGCCTCACCCAACCCTCCCCGAGCCCTGGGGAAATGACTCACCTGGGCATGTCGAGCTCGCAGCTTGTTGAGGATGTTGGTGGCATCAAAGCCAGCATTGTCACACAGCTGGCGTGGGATAATTTCCAAGGCTTTGGCATATGCCCCAATCAATAGCTGCTGCTTTCCTGGAATAGTCCTTGAATAATCCCGCAGGTACTTAGAGAGCTCCATCTCAATGGCCCCGCCACCAGCCACCACTGAGTCATTCTGCAGAGATCAGACCCATATCTCAGTACAAGCAGATCCTCCCAGTTCAAGCTCCAGTCATGGTCAAGTGGAGCCATTCAATCTGTAGGCCCAGAGAGGGAGTGGTTTCGCAGTCCTTCCTCCCACCTTAAGTCCCAGGAATCCTGGTACAGCTCTCGTCTAGCATATGCCAACTTCAACCCACTGAATATATATGGCTTTTGATCATTTTCAAAATCACCTTGATCTTGAAAACAACTGTGCCTGAGGACATTGGTACAACGCTGGAGTGGCTAATCCATAAAAACGGGTCTTAGCCTTTAAGGCAGCATGACCTACTACTGTGAGACTGAGGCTCACTTTCTCTTGATTTGTAAGGCACATGAGGACCAGCTACCACTCAGAACAGGTTATGTAGGAATGGAAGCAACACACAAATCTAAGATCTTATTAGTTTGGGAAGTAGAACAGCCCGTGTACACAGGGAGTGCTCAGCCCAATACCTTGATGGCCCTCCTGACAATCATGATGGCATCATGCAAGGACCGCTCTGTCTCCTCCATAAATTGCTCAGCGCCACCGCGGAGGATGATCGTGCAAGTCTTGGCTTTGGGGCAGCCAGTGAAGAAATTGTACCTATATACAGGGTCAAATCACATTCATCAGCTCCTTTATGTTACCAACTTGCTGTGTTCTGACCTCACTACCAGCTGTTCTTCTGTTTCTCACTAAGTTGCCCCAACCCCACACGTGAGAATATGTTCTTGGGAAGTTCTGGGCTGCATCCAGCACAAGGCATAAATGTGGAATCAGACTTTAGATCCAACAAGATCTTCACTCCCGAAACACTCTATGTCTGAGCTCTTTATATCCCAAAAGGTGAGAACTCAAGAAAAGAGTAGCATGGGAGTACAAGTGAACATGCACAGAAGATGGAAAAGGCCAGAAAGACCCAGGCAAATGTCGTGAGTTTAGTCAAAAGGCAGCCCGGGGAGGTGGCTCACCTCTCGCCTCCAATCTGGGTCTCTTCAAAGACCTGGCAGCGACCCAGCACATCCGCTGACAGAGAATTCACACTGGTCTGGATTGAGCCTCCACAGGCCTAGGAGCACAAGAAGGCAAGGTGATCCAGCAGTGAAGGCTACACAAGGCTAGAAGCCAGCTTCCTGACACCTAGTGTCAAAACCAAATCTCATGTTGTACTCTGCCCCAGAGCCTTCTGAACTGCGTAGTCCACTTGCTCCCTTGACTGGCAGGTGACTCTTAAACTTTCTAGAAGGGCAGAACAAAACAGAACCAAGACATGACAGGCAAACAGGCCCAGTTAAGAGGAGATAGACTTAGCTTCACCAAGCACACTCTCTTCCAAACTGGGGGGCTTTGGGTGAAGCAAGCAGACCGAGGATCAGTGCTTTAGAGCTAGAAGTGTCTCTTGTGAGAGACACAAGAATGGAGGAAACCTGGCTAGCAGCACCAGTAATTGGGCCTGCTCAGCTGTTTGAGCATTACCACTAAGTTTCTTCACAAAGTCGATTTGGTTCCCGACTTGTTCTGGTTAAGAGTAAAAGCAGTCTGGAAACTGAGCACATGTACACTATGCAGTGATTCTTTGAAAAGTTAAAAAGACAGGTTGGACCAACATGTCAACTTGACAGTGCATACCAGCACACCAGGCATAAAGGAAAACCTCTCCAGGGCCAGAAAGGTCAAGAAAGTCTCTCAAAATTTGGTTACCATCATTGTTCTCTTCAGATCCTCCTCCGGTACTCTGCCAGCACAGAACATGTCCCTGTCAGCAAAGTACTGGGTGGCTACATCCCCAATGGGGAGTTTGGATAAGACGACTTTAGCTCCAGAAAGATGGATCTTCTCTAACTTGTTATAGAGAATGTTCCACTCAGCATCGACAATCGCCTGATAGTCCTGAAAAGACCCAGAAAAGGTATGGTAGAGATTAGCATATATGGGGACTAAAAAATAACCCCAAAACAAAGTATGCTGATTTAGCTGGGAGTGAGGACAATAGTCTCTCTTCAATCCAAGTAAACAAGGACCCTCATAAAATAACATAAACACAAACTTTTACACACAAAACCAGAAAGTAATCTCACGACTGGGAGCTACTCAGAGCTAACACACTGGAGATGTGAAAAATAGTTTGGCCTGGATGAGTTCTGGCCTCCTCTGGGGCAGTTCACCTCTGAAGTTCCCAGTGAGAGGGAAGACACCTTTCATAAGCCATACTGTGTTGTACACACGGCCAAAGAGCTCACAGCTGGGTGACACCACTACTTCCAGTGAGCCTTGATAACCTCAATGACAGAAACACAACTCACTCTATAGCGTGGGACCCAGTTTGAAAAGGGAGGATCCCACATCTGACCAACAAAGAATCAAAATACTGTTTAAGCTGGATGGCTAGAGAGGGGGCCAGGGTCAGGGGATGTTTCAGAAGGCTTGTGTTATCCAAATCTCCTCAGGTGGAGGAAACTCAGGGAACATTAGAATGAGAAAAGAAGCAGGTGATATTCAGATATTAACATTTAGGGATACAGGAAAAAGGGGTCCACAAGGAGCTTAAGAAACAGATGGGCCCAAAATGGCCAGAAAATTCCCCATTTCTATGCCAGTGCTAGCTGTTGGGGCCTACCTCAACAGTGTGGACTCTAACTTCAGCATTATCTTTCTCAGCTTTCAGCTCGAGTTCAACATTTAAAAGTGCAATTGTTGGATTATTGTATTTTTTGGGTTGCATTTCAAACCCAGCATAAGAGAAAGTCTTCTTGAATGCAACGCCAGCTACCAGCTGGGACTCCTGTTAAAAACAAAAACAAAAACAAAAAACACAAATATTCCAAAATTTAGTACTAGCATAAAACGAAATGAAGCTAATGAGTGTTATGCTGGGCTTGTGTGTTCATCCCTGTGAAGCAGAGCTGATGATGCCATTATTTCACTGTTGTTAACATAGCCTTCCCATTATCATAAAGGTAGGGAAAAATAATATAGAACATATTTTGCTTACTTCTTTGCTTGTGCCAAAACAGAGTACCCTATGGGACATAATGTACTTGGGACTGACTTCAGCACTATTAAGAGACTTGCTTCTTAACAAGACCTGTCATCACCCATTCCATTAAGAAGGAATAGATAGATACCACTGCTAAAAAAGAAATGAGTCACTTATACAATGTAATATAGTGGCCACCAATCATGCACTGCCATTCACATTTAAATAAATGAAAATTATATTTAAAATTCAGTTCCTCAGTTGCATTAGCTAACTGCATTTCAAGTGCCCATTAGCCATACCGGCTACTGGCTACCATAACAAACACATGTGTTTAACAGTCTCACTATCACACAGACCTTCTGGGTAGCAATGAGTTAAGAGTACATATGCTTACATGGATCAACTCCTAAAATATTGTTAAATGGACATCAGGATGGTGTATTATAATCATTTATGTCTAAGAAACAATTACTTATATAGAGATGCACACAATTACTTATATAGGAAGGGAAACACCCACCTACAATATTGGTTGCAGGGGCAGAAGTGGTGTAAGGGACATTTATTTTTTACTTTAGACTCTTTTATAAAGTTTGACCTATGCATTACCTATTTAAAAAAATTAATAAAAGGAGAGCTGATTATATCACTTGGAGAAAAATGAACTAAAAAGTGCTTCTCAGATTTATTCACCAAGTTTATAAATAATTTATCAAAGCCAGTTTTACCCTCTCACACTTTAGCATTGTGATTCTGAAAAATCAACTAGTGTCTTCGATTCTGCTGACAAAAGTTAATGGTCTACAGATACAAAATTTATCTTCAGCAACAGCCAAGAGTGGCAATATGTGGACTACAATTCAAGTCTGACTTCTAGTCCAATGTAAGTTCTTTCTACAACTGTAGTAAGTGTTCTCCTGTATCAACTGACCCAAGCAACAGCTTCTGAGGGAGGCCACTACAGGCTTACCTCAAGGGCTCCACCTTGCACTTTCTTGATTCCAATCATTTTAAGCTGCAGCAAATCATCAAGCATCATCACTGCATCCACCACCATCTTAGCGAAGAAAGCTTTCTGCTGGGAGATCAGCTTGGAGCTCAGAGCAGTCATGGCACACTTCTCTAGCAGTTTCCTCTGCTCCCTGGGACAGAAGGGTAGGACCTGAATCAGGCCTTGGCAGGACTCCCCCACCCCCTTGTCTAAATCTCTTGCAATGTATAGACAGTTTTTGTTCTAGCCAATTCACCCTTACCAAACTCCATCTTCTATATCCTTAGGACAGATTATCACTGATGGTGATTGCAGTCAAAGGACTCACATATGACAGTTTTAAAATCCAGTCTATGGTCTCTTTTGTGCTGAGTTGAGTCACAAAGCAAGAACTGTGTAGTCCCAGCCCCATACAGAAATCACAAAATCCTATATACAAGTTGACCAGAGAAAGTCAATATTCTGATAAAGCCCATTACAAACTTACACTCTATCTGCCTTTTTCACAGTCACAGCAATCTCTTTGATCTTGTTAACTGCCTGTCAAGAACAAAAGTTGAGTAAGTCTCTCATGCTAAAGACAAATAAGAGTAGATTCCAGTCTCTTTTGCCAGTCCCCAATATGTTTACCCCTAAATATTAAGCGTTTCTATTCTTCTACAGTTGAAATGAGTTTCCTCAGTCTTGCAGCTGTGCAGAAAAATATAAACTTCTAGTTTAGAAAACTCCTAAAGTTAGAAATGTAGTGTAGGTACAGTTCTGAAGAATCATCGGGGTGGTTTCAGGATTTAGTTTTGGACTTAACAGGTAATATACTAAAACAAATGAGTAGAAACAAGCTACCACACTAGATTAGGCCTAACTTTCTGGTTTATGAAAAATACTTAATAATTTCTAACACTTAATATAGTATACATTATTATGTCACATGTTAACTAGCTGTTTTATACGCCTTTGTGTCTTTTCCTAAGTAATTCTTAGTTATGATTTTAGTGTCACTCCCAGAGTCAGCGATGGGGAAAAGTAAGGCCTGGGGAATTTACTTGCCCCAGATCACAAAATAAAGGTCAATAAAAGCAAGGTCTCAAGATATGGCACAATGTACCTGATTAAAACAAAAATAGCAATCACTAAGTGAGTCTATGATAACGTCTATATGCAAGGCTACCAGGGAACCTGAAGCATAAAGACTAAGTACTAAGTCAAACAGACACTAAATGTTATAACTGAGATTCCTTGAAAGTACAATTCATGAAATGTCCAGGGAACCCTAACCCCAGTCCTTCCACACCCTACTAAAGTTTTATCCTGAGAAAATCAGAAGGTGCCTGGGCACAAGGCCAAGTTAGTTAATACTCCCATACCAACTGAGTGGCAGTGCGGAAAGCTCGGATGATGATCTGTGGGTGCAAACCTTCCTCTACATACGGTTTCACCTGCTTCAGAAACTCTGCAGCCAGCAGTGTCACTGAGGTGGTGCCATCACCAACCTGGAAAAGGACAACAGGAAAAGTCATACTTTCTCATGGCAGGAATAAAGCCCCCCAACCCCATTTTTGGGCAATAAGCCCATTGAAACTGAGGGCTGTTTAAATGGGTGTTAAGCACAGGTTTTTATAAGTAGAAAAAAGAGGGTTGGTAGTTTGGTATTCGTCCCATTCAATGGTTTTAGGCCAAAATTTAATTCCTCATCCAGGCTCATTCTTCAAAGAGAGCTCACGGGATAATCAAAATTCCTCCAGATTAAAAAAAAACAACAACAAAAAAACCCCCACACACAAATTAACTAATGACTTATTTATTATGTACTACAAGACCATCAAATGATACTTATAATACAATGCATGCTTGTCACAAAAAAATTATGGTAGCAAAAGGCATGAGGCAAATATTCTTTCAGGAGCACAAAGAACTGCAGGAATTTATAAGGAGATAATTTTCAACCAATTCCCACTATAACACAACCTCCCAGAGATCAGCCCAAGTCCTTTACATTAATATTAATATTTACATTAATATTAATTTAACTCACATATCTAATTCAACTTATAAAGGAATCTCAAGGTGTGGGGGGGTGATAAAGGGTTACTGTGGTGAAGAATTAAGCTGTCAAGGCTTCTGGACAGGAAGGCAGTACTTCCTTGCTGAAGACTAACAGATAGAACCCATATTCTTCTCACTTAATTAAATCAAATTAAATTATTATTTAGAAAAGATTTTATGTATCTAAGAACTGGGGTACAGGCCAGAGGTGCAGGGGGTTAGAAGGTTCACCAGAGACAAAGTGGGGAGCAGAACAGGCAGACAGACTGAAATACACTGTTGAGGAGAGCAGTGGGCGAGACAGAAGAGATCTGCTGCGCCATGTAGGTCACCTCCCTGGCCAGCAATCGAACTTGTGCTGCAGTGGCTGTGGACAGCTTCATAGTGCCAAACTTTAACCCATTTTGTCACCAGAGAGGGCCTCCTTTACATTTTAAACACTATTTCACTGTTTGGAATAAGCTTATTACTTAGTCCACTAATCTTTCTTACGTGGCAATTTTCTATGATGGGATCTAAGCTATATTTTTTAGTGGTGAAAAAGAATTAGGACTATTAGGAACTCTAGATTGCCTTTCATTTAGAAGAAATTTAACTCACATATCTAATTCAACTTATAAAGGAATCTCAAGGTGTGGGGGGTGATAAAGGGTTACTGTGGTGAAGAATTAAGCTGTCAAGGCTTCTGGACAGGAAGGCAGTACTTCCTTGCTGAAGACTCACTTAATTAAATCATACAGTCTCATATGCTACTAGGCTCCAATAAACATTTTAATCTAACTTCAGGACACACTATAATACTTTAAAAGGTACAGCTATCTCTCTCAACATTTACAGGTTCCCTTACTATCCAAAAGTGGAAGTCTCCTATTTGACAGCATTTGATTAGTTATGTTTTAGGACTAGGAGTGCTATTACTACTAAATGATATAGAAACGTGCTGAGCATTCCCAGACTCCAAAAATAACACCAGGTTAAAGCACAGCACTATGAAGCTACCTAAGCCCCTGCAACACAAGTGACCCACAGGGTGTGGCAGACCTCTCCTGTCCTGACCCGCCCACTGCTCCCCTCAGCAATGTATTTCAATCTGCCTGTTCTGCTTCCCATTCTGTCTTTGGTGAATCATCTCACCCCCGCCCCCCATACCTCTGGCCTGTACCCCAGTTCTGTATACATAAAGAAATAAATCTTTAAAAAAGAAGGAAAAAAAAAGGTAAGCTAGTTGATACCATTTAATTATACACATTAAGATGGTAAACTACTGGGTCTCCCTGGTGGCCTAGTTAAGTTTCAGCACTACCAAAGTTTGACCCCTGGCCAGAGAGCTAACATACTTGGTGCTGCAGACATCTGTTTTTCCCATCGCTCCCCTTAGTAGTGTATTTCAGTAGATCTGCTTATTCTGTGTCCCACTCTGTCTCTGGTGAATCCTCTTCTCCCCGACCCCTCACACCTCTGGCCTGCACCCCAGTTCTATGCAAAAATAATTAAGTAAAATCTTTGAAAAACAACAACAAAAAATGATGGCAAACTCCACCATAAAAAAAAGTACATGGGCAATATAGTGTTTCTAGTCCCATTTTATATGGTGACTAATGGATGAGTTTATTTATTTTTAAAGATTTATTTATTTATGCATATAAGAGCTTGGGTACAGGCCAGAGGTGTGAGGGGTCGGGGATGAGAGGATTCACCAGAGACAGAGTGGGGAGCAGAACAGGCAGATGGACTAAAATACACTGCTGAGGGGAGCAGCAGGTGAGGCAGGAGAGGTCTGCTGCGCCATGTGGGGCTCTTCCCTGGAGGGGATCAAACTCTTGCTACAGTGGGTGTTGATAGCTTCATAGTGTTGACACTTAACACCTGGCACCACTAGAGAAGCCATAGGTCAGAGTTTAAATTATTTGTCTAGCAACTCATCTGCATGACAGCACCTGGTCCTGGTTTTCCAGACCTTGGCTACTTGCAATGAAATAGTACGTATTTTAAAAAGACTACTAATTCCATCCAAGTATCTTTATAAGCATGCAGCATCTGTGCAATCACAACTTTACATATAAAAATCACAAGATTTTGAGGAGAGCATGGGTGTTCCCACCCCCATTTAAACATACAGGCTTGATTGATTTTCCTACCTCAGCATCCTGGGACTTGGCAATATCCACTAAAGTTTTTGCTGCAGGATGGACGACGTCAAGGAGTTTCAGAATTGTGGCCCCATCATTAGAAATTGTTGCTTTGCCTTAGAAGGAATACAAAACAAAAAAATTAAAGGCCTTTTTCTTTTTAAAATTTATCTTAATTATTTTGAGGGAGGTAATACTGATCTATAATGCTATGTTTTAGTGGTGTAGGGTCTTCAAATTATGTCATTACACTACACGCCCCAGTGGTACCAATAACCCTCCACTAAAGCCCACTAAGTGCCTCCATATGCTACTCTCCAGAGGCCTCACCTCCCCTTCTGATAACCTCAATTTAAGACTTGGTCCCATGTGCACTTTGTTGGAGCAAGGCAGAGATTATGGCAGGAGTGAAGGGGAATACCAGTCTGCCCTTTTTTGTGTGCAAAGGACCACTTAAAATCACAAATTTCCATAAGACCAAAGACCATGAGCTCCTGATTTTCTTTGAGCAGCAAATCAGCATACCTCAAATAGATGTTACCAAATAAGGATGAGTAAAAACTTAGATACTAACAATGGACACACCAGTATCACACATGTAATCTAATATACTAAAACATAAGGGAGATTTACCCACTGTCTTGGAAATATGATACAATGACTATGCTGGGGGTTCTATTTCATGTTTCTAGGTTTTATCTCTTCATGAGACAACAAGCTCTTAAGCCCAGATTTCCACATATAGTCCCCCAGTGCTGGGATAATGAATGTATGAAACAGAAATGCTTCACAATGAGCAATTTCTCAGAGATCTTAAAAGCAGTGATTTCTGATGCTAACCGCCAGGAACCCCAAATGCTCTCCAAGGAGCTTCTCCTCTCCTGCACACTTACCTCTCCCATCCACAATGAGTTTGTCCATGCCACGGGGGCCCAGGGTGGTTCTTACGGCCTCGGCAATCACCTGGCAGGCACTGATGTTACTTACAAGCTGGGGAATGCCTTGGGAGCTATCAGTCCCCTCTTTCAACAGGATTACTGGTGTGGGCTAGAGAAGAAAGCATTGGTTGCTTTTAATAATCATCTATTATAATGACTCAAAGAGGAAGGGGAGAGGAAAAATGCTTCCAACTTCCCCATAATGGAAACAGCTAAAGGCACTTTAAAATCATATTCTCCAACTGCCCTCCACTTGCAATCTTTAACTGTACACTGGCCTCTACCTCCACACACTACCATGGTGACAACACATCCTGAAAGTGTGTTAGAAAGTGGTTTGAGAAGCACTAATTTAAGCTACAAGAACCTATTTCCAGTGTTGAGGAATCAGGCCACAACACAGGGAGAAGAAGCAGGTATGTTCCGGGCTCATCCTCCAGCAAAGCATCTATGTATTAGTTGGTGTGAAGAGCTTTTATCCTAGAGAAATATACAAGGGCAATGACATAAAATACAAAGTGTCAACCACCTTAGGAGCTGTCTGAGAGATACCCTTGAAAGCAGCTTTACCTAGAAAATAGCCAGGCAGAGCCACAAATAGCACCTTTGTCCTACCTCATAAATTGACAACAAATCTCATTTTTATGTTTCCCTCTTTCAGGCTGGCTCCATAAAGTTTTTCTCCAACCAGATTTTCCAAAGAAGTGTTTTCTTTTTTACACTGATCTCTAGAATAGCCACTAAATTCTCTTAGACACTTAATCTGCAGACCTGCTTTAGAAACTCTGGTAAGACAAGGATACTTGCTTATTTTAAAGGGCCTTAGACAATTTTGCTCCAATGATCATTCAAAGAGACAGTAATTCTTTAGCTTAACAAAACAGGGAGCTTTCTCACCATAGCCAAGATCATGCCCATTGAGCTGAGTTGATGAGCCAAACCCAATCTTCCCAGGGCTTGTGACTAATTATGTCTGTGTGAAACATAATACAGTAAGGGTTAAGTACTATTTCTAAAATTTTGATATATTAGCTGTGTGTGCTATTAGTCTATGACTTGGGGTCAAACACGTGCTGGAGGGATAATTCCTTATTTCTTATGGTAATGTCCCAAGTCTAGTGGTAAGAATTGGCTTCTGTACACTGCCAGTATTCTTCTGGGATCTTTGGTGGGCCTGGTCCTTGGGGTATTCTGTAAGGACAGATGCAAATTCTAAAAGGTGTCACCTTCTCTCAGTTCACTTAAATCATTCTTCATGGCAGCCTCAAGTACTCTCTAGTCCACCCTTGCTCTGAACATGGTAGTACACTTTTAAAGTCAGTCAATCTTTCCTCCGATACAGTTCTTTCACCTTTCTAACAGGCTAACTTATCCAATGTTTTTGTAGACCTTTATTTACCTCCACACACAAACTGTGATCCCCATCTACAAAAGCCACACTGCCACTTTCTACCAAACCATTTTCTACCACCAGGCAAGCAACTCGGAGTTCCAGTCTTCTCTTCAGTAGTTAGCCAGGGTATCCTAAACAGGGAATCCCATAATTTTCTTATTGCTTTATCTTGTAAGGAATTTTTTGTCACATATGAAGCAATAATACAGTAACATTTGGTGTTTGAAACATCAACTTCACATATATTTAATACTTGGAAGCGTTTGACATAAAGCATGAATAAGATAGCATAATCCTCATTTTTGGAAAAGCACCGGCAGTATGGTGACATTAACTTGACTGAGAATTCTTAAACACAGGGCAAAATGGACTTGAAAGTAGCTGACCACAGTCACCTGAGTTCTCTATGCTGTGAAAATACAGAAAAAGCAAACTGGGATGAGAGATCTGACTGAGAAAGGTGGCAGAGTTAGAATGCGCTAAGGCAGTTGAAGCGGGAGGTGCCTATTAGATGAAGTCCAGTTTCTGTCCTTAAATTACTTTTTAACCTCACTCACCTTTACTCTGTAAAGAACAATAACGTAATTGAGTTACTACCAAGGGTATTAATGAAAGGTTTGGAATTTCAGTTGAATGATCTTCATTCTCCTCAAAAATTTGTATTAAACACTATTAAACTTGATATTCTATAAAACAAGTGTTCATATGCCAAGGCACACAGTGCTCAACACCAAAAAGGCAAGGAAAGTATTCTGTACAAACTGTTTCCAAGTCTCAGAGTGGGGTTTCAATGAATCCTTCTACCTTTCTTCCAATCACAGAAGGCTTTAAGCATATCGGGGGCCAAGTGGATGACAGCAAGGAAGAAACTTGGCAACAGAAGTTTTACATTCCAAAAGGAGAAGAGATTCAGGCAGCCAATACAGCAAGGAAACAAGGAGAAAGTGAAACATGTCAGTCTGGAGTTCTTTGGTAAAGGGCTTTTATCAGGAGGGCAGAACTCTGGCTCTGACCACCCCATCCTTTGAATACCAACCAGAACGCTACAGGCTCCTTGACGGGATGATTACAAAGGAGAAAGGACCCAACCACCTAGCAGAAGAGCTAACATTTGCTAAACACTTCACTTCATGCTGGGCACTTTATTTAATTCACTTAATCCCATAAACCAATACACTGTTGCTATCCCATTTAACAGACTGAGAGCAAGAAATTTAGTAACATGCTCAAATCCACACAGCTAGTAAGTGACAGTGAGTTACACACTTCTGCATGAAGTGTGGCCCAGAGTCCTTACTCTCAGAGGATGACTTTGGGAATATGAGAAAAGACGAAGATGTACTGAAATGGACTGTAGTAGAGGTAAGAAGGGGAGGAATACAGACAAATACCAAGTTCCTTCAATCTTGGCACACAAGTTGGATTCACAGTGTATTTAGCAGCAGATAGAACACCTCACAGCTATCAACTGACATCTACCAGCACAAAGAAGCTTCAGGAAGCAGGGAAGAAGTGACTTGAACTAGTAGGTCAGAATGAATGAATGAACGAATGAACTGCAAGGACACAGGGAGCAACATCTTAGGGTTTCCCTCGGTACATTTCTTTATAAGTGGCTCTGCTTAGCAACTAGGGAGAGACCACAGTTGTGTGCAATCCACGGCAGTTACCTGCAGCTCTGAGACAGAGGAAAGGGATGCCACGGAGGGAAGTGAGCCTCCAGGATTCGCCAAGCCCCCTAGTTTAACTAAGCAAAGCCCAGAACTGGGTGGCCAACTAGAAAAACCTCTCATGTCATATTCGGGATGGACTGGCAGGGTCAGAGTCAAGGTCTCAGGTTTCCCCACCTCCTGTCTGGTGTCTCCATCAGCCCTGCTCAACCTCCTGGCTCAGGAGCTGCACCCTCAACTATCTGGGCATAGTACATCCAGTATCGGTCTCTGGACCAATGGGCCTGCTGGGGGACAGCGTGAGACCCTAGATGCTATCTTAGACTAGACCCAATTTTAAAGTTTCCACGCTGCCGGTGGCCGTTCCGGAAGCACACATCTTTACATCGATAATTTCCCAGCGCGCTCAGGGAATTATCTGACCGACTACCGCATATGCACACACTCAACCCATAATCTTGTAACTCGGATCACGGCTGTGAGGGGACTATAACAACAAAACAAAAAACAAAACCCACCCCAGACCCGAAAGCAGTACGCGGCCCCGAAGCAGCCTGGAACCTGTAGTCCCCATCCCTCCCGCCCAGAGGCTGCCCTCGAGCCTCACAGGGCCCTTGCTCCTTGCGGGGGCCAAGTAAGGCCGCGGTGGGCCGGGGTCGCCCACAGACAGGGTCCGGGTCGAGGACAGAGTCAGTAGGCAGAGGAGGGCCCTGTGGAACAGAACCCAGTCAAATGGCGGTAACCATGGGCCAGATGGCTGTGGATGGCGAAGGATGCGCGATACGCCACTCACCATCATCTTGGACGCTTATTCAGCAGTGGCTTGATACTTCTGGCTTCTCGTTCAGGCCGCCCAGCAAACCCACAATGCCCCGCGCTAAAGAAATCCCCAGAAACTTCGCCAAGCCGTTGGACCCGGAGAGGAAGGGGACGGACCACTTCCGCCACTCTATGGTTCGACCACAGAGTCGGTTTGGCTAGAAGGGCCAGAGGCTGGGTGTTGTCAGGCGCTCTGGCGAGAAGTGCTGGTTATCGGAGGGCTGCAGGATTTCCGTTGTCCTCTCTCTCTTGGTGTAGAGAGTTCTTGCTCGGCCCGAGTCACCTACTAACCCTAAGTCCATGTCCCCCTGTCTGCCCCATTCTCCAGGACGCCAGACGAAGGAGTGCGGTAAATGCAGACTTTTATTAGCCGGTTTAGGCAAAGCAAGCACTTAACGAGGGTGTTCGCATTTAGTACTCCACCGCATTAGTACTGTTACCATGACTGTTTCACAGATGAGGGTGCCTAGGGTGAGCGGTTAGGAAAGGTTTCCAAAGTCACATTTTCACAGTAAGTGGCAGAGAAGTGGGTGTAGGCACCTGACGCCAACGTCCATTTTCTAATTCTGCAATGGTCTGTCTCCTGGAGGGTGGGGTGCATCTGGCCGCGACGCCAGTACCCCTGATGGTGGACGTGGGCAGAGCAGGAGCCGCGAGAAACCACTTAGGCGTTAGGCGAATGCCTACTCAAGGAAGGAATGAGAGAAGGGGATCACAGCTGGGAGAAGGCAGACTTTTGTCTGCGACGCGGCCCGCGACTGCTGGGACCGTCGGTGACTGAAGTGAGTCGGCCCGAGCGCCTACTTCCAGGGCCCAGGCCTCCTCAGACAGCCCACCTGCCAGCGAGCGCCGGGAGAGTGGGCTCCCACCTGACAAACGCTGGGGGCGGGGCTGTGGTGGGAGCCAGCAGTTGCTAATTAGAGTTTAGGCCAATCAGCCTTCGGTTCCACTTCTCTCGACCAATAGAAAGTAGACCAAGGCGCAGAGGCGGAAAGTGCAGTTACATGAGCAGTCGTCAGAGCCAATCAGGCGTGGGCTTCGTTCCTCTCAGCCAACTGGCTGCTAGAGCGGGTCTGTGGGAGGAGGCCGGAGCAGCTGTCAGGCTGAAGTCCGGAGAGCGACGCGCGGCCGGGCGGCTGGAGGTAGCGCGGCGCCGGACCGGGCCCTGGAAATGGTCCCCGGCGCCGCGGGCTGGTGTTGTCTCGTGCTCTGGCTCCCCGCGTGCGTCGCGGCCCACGGTGAGCGGCAACGGGCGGGGCTGCGCTGCGGGGCGGGGTTGGCCGTCAGGCTTGCGCGCATCTCGGGTCGGGGGCCACGGGTCACCTTGGAGACCCTAGCTAGGAGTTTAGAGCGGGGCAGGAGCGGGGACGGGCGGCTGGAGTTGGGTGGGCGCCGATCTCCAGTGATTTGAGCTTGGCGCAGCCTGAGTCTGGACTCGAGAGTCCTCAGCTCCTCACGTCGAAACAAGCCCGCCTCCAAACCCGTCCCCCGCACCCCCCCCATGAGCGCCTACTCAGGTGGCTGAGGGGGCGACTAGGAGGAATATGGTTAGATATTATAACCTGGAAATATGTGAGTGCTCACATACATACACAGGAGCTCAGGTTCCTACCTGTGGACTCACATACACACCACCTCCACTAGCACAAAAACCTGTGCATGTATATATACTCATGCTTAATTTATACAGATCAGCAGATGCAAAAGGTCAGACAAAGATGTCTGTGGGAAGGAGGGGGGAGCTTAGTGCTAATCCAGAAGGCTTCCTGGGAGTGTACTTTTATCTGATGGGAAGTCTCCTCCTCCAGGTTAATAGAATGCATATATAGATCAGTGCCAAGCCAATGGAGCTCTACATGGTGGCTGTGATCTAGGCAGAAAGCCACAATCCTGTGATCTTGGCACAGTTGTGACTTGATAGTTTGTTGATTGAGCAATCAACCTGTGCAGTGGCTTCCATATTTCCACATTCCTCAATCTCTTTGGGCTAAGGAAACCAGGGTTTCAACTACAGATAAAACATTAAACTTCAGAGCAAAAGAAAAGTTGCCGCAACCCAGAAAAACCTGGTACCTCTGTCAATTGTCTTCCTCAGTGCAGGAGAGCTGGAAATAGTTGTTCATTCATTCAACGACTTACTGAACACCCACTATCTTCTAGTCCTTATGTTAGGTAATGTGAATACAACATTGAATGAAGCTATAAACTCCTGGTCCTTGTCTTGGGGGGGGGAGGCAAACATTTGACCAAAAACTACAAAAATATAAGGTTTAAATTATGTTGACAAATTATGTTGGAAGTGGGCCAGCCCTGTAAAGTTATCACCAGTCACTGCAGCATGAGCAGTGTGAGTTTGATCCCCCACTAGGGAAGTGATGACCCACATGATGAGGTTGACCTCTCCTGTCTAGCCTGCTGCTCCTCTCAGCAGTATATTTCAGGAGATGCACCTGCTTTACTCCCCACTGTTTCTGGTGAATCCTCTCAATGACTTCCCTACCACCCTTCATACCTCTGGCCTACACCCCAGTTCTTTTATGCATAAATACATCTTTAAAACATGTTGAAAGTGCAGTGAAGAAAAAGTACACTTTGAATGTACTTTCAAATTGAAAGAGAGGGCAGTCATAGTGGTTTCTCTGGGAAAGTGATATTTATTTAATCTATGAGCTAATGGATGAATAGCATTGAGCCAGGTAAAGAGATGGGGTGAAGGTAGGAAAACTCTCCAATAGAGGGAACAGCTTGTAAGAAGTAGAGAAATGAAGAAACGGAGAGAAGGCCAGTATGGCTTGAACATAGGAGGGAGACAAGACTGGAAAAGTAGCTGCAGGTCAGATGGAGTAGGGCCTTGCAGGCAATCGTGAAAGAGTTTAGATTTTAAGTGTAAAGGGAAGCTGTTGTATTGAGACCTCAGGCATATGACATGATCACACTCTTAAGAAGTTGTAAGAAGATCCCTGGCAGTTGTTTGGGGAGTGAATCTTAGTGAGCGAGAATGGAGGCCAAAAGACCAGTGAAAAAGCTGGAGGCAGTCAGGCTAAGATATGATAGTGGGGGGAGTAAGGGAGACAGTGTTGAAACTGATAGTTTTACTGAGAAATGTTTGTCCCCAAGCTACTGTATCTCCACCTTGGAGCCCCCAGGTCCACTCAGAGCAATGACAGGTTGCTTTACCTTCAGAGATAACGCTAGATCCCTGTCTTCCTGGCTCACTTGTGTAAGCAGCAACAGCTATATATCTCTGCGGTTACTAATATGTCTGCATCAATTTTGTCATTCCAAGAACAGAGCCCATTTGTCCCACTAACCTGGGGGACCCAATTTGCTAAAGCTGGATCCCTGGGCCCAGACTATCACCCACTCAATTGAAGACCCAGGATCCATGATTTGAGTCTGAACTAGCTTGTTCCCTGGAGGCTTCTCACCTGTACCCTTGTCTTTCAGGTTTACGCATCCATGACTATTTGTATTTTCAAGTGCTGAGTCCTGGGGACATTCGCTACATCTTCACAGCCACACCTGCCAAAGATTTTGGTGGTATCTTTGTAAGTTCAGAGAGCTTCTCCTCTTCCCTCCCTCACCATTTCTGAACCTCTCTTCCTCTTCTTCACTAAGCTGAGTGGCTCTCTTATCCTTCAACCAATACCTGGGTTCTGGGACAGGGAAGGGAGCAGACTCCAGCTCAGCCCCCTCAGGGGCTATAGTGCAGAGGAGCTTCCAGTTGCCTCACTGGATGTAATAGACCTGGGCACCATGGAGGGATCGACTGTTCTCTTTGGGGACATTAATGAAAGACCAAGGGCTCTGCTAGCCCCCCTCTGAACATTGTGTCTTAAAGCAAGTTACTTCCCGTCTCTGGGTCCACACCAACTCACCGATCTCACAGAAAGGCAGGCTGGGGTAGAATAAACCTTTGCGAGACTGAAGTGAAAATGCGTAAGTGTTCAGCACCAGAAATCACAGCACATTTCCGTCACACTCTGTGGGACTGTCAGCTTGATCTGAAAATCTCTTTACATTCTCACCAGTCTAACGTTTTTCAGCACACACGGTATGAGCAGATTCACCTTGTTCCGGCGGAACCTTCAGAGGCCTGTGGGGAACTCAGCAACGGTTTCTTCATCCAGGACCAGATCGCTCTGGTGGAGAGGGGGTAAGGAGCACATGGGCATGGGCATGGGAGGGCAGGCAGAGGGTAGACTGCGACCAGTGTTAGCAGTGGTGTTTTGAAATAGCTGTTGATAATTTTAAGAAATAGCTTAAGCTTATCCATGTGTTTTGGTTTTAAAGCCTTTTAAAGTTCTCCATGGTCTTCTTTCATCCTCCCAGGGTGGTGGTCTAGAGGAGGGGTAGCTAGGATCCACCTTCCTTTGATTTTATCACCACTTCTTCCAGGGGCTGCTCCTTCCTTTCCAAGACCCGGGTGGTGCAGGAGCATGGCGGGCGGGCGGTGATCATCTCTGACAACGCGGTTGACAATGACAGCTTCTACGTGGAGATGATCCAGGACAGTACCCAGCGCACTGCTGACATCCCTGCCCTATTCCTACTCGGCCGAGATGGGTGAGGGCCCCTTATTTTTGGCTGTCAGCATGAGGCTGGGTGCCATAACTTGGGGAGGTCAAGGGCAATCACCAGTCCCCTCCTTCAAGCCCCATCTTGGGGTGCCCCAGTTGGAGGGCAACACAAGTCCTTGGGCACTGAAATCCCCAGCGATGGGGACAGTGGGGCATGTTGGGTGCTGAGAAAGTGACCGTCACCACCTCTCTTCATGCCCTCCCAGCTACATGATCCGCCGCTCCCTGGAACAGCATGGGCTGCCATGGGCCATCATTTCCATCCCAGTTAATGTCACCAGCATCCCCACCTTTGAGCTGCTGCAGCCACCCTGGACCTTCTGGTAGAACTGGTCCCGCATTCCTGCCATAAGCAACTCTGGGCTGGAGAGGGGAAATCCAGGAATTCTGCGGTTTGGGATTTGGGGCTAGTGTTTGGGGAAAGGTGGAGCCAGGTACAGGCCACAGACTTGGGCCTTGGCGAGGCTGAAGGAAGCTGTACCCCTGGCCTTCCCTTCCCCAGGGTACACCCAAGGGTATCTCATGCTGACCTCGCAAGAGCCAGGTCTCAGGGTTTCTGGGTAGAATGCGGAACAAAAGAAGTTAAAGGCAAATAACCTGAGAGCTACAAATGACATTTGTGACCTACCAAGTCCCATCTGACTCCAGTCTCCCCCACCCAGGGTCTTCTCCTCACAATGTTCTTCACAGCAGTTCCTGGTGTGGTTTAAGGATTTGGTGTTTGGGGACTCAATAAACCCTCAGACTTTTTAGCAATAAAGCCTCTCATCAGGGTTGCAACTGTGTCCTAGAATAAAAGCCACAGGGGTGGGGGTTGGGGGAAAGGGTGGTATTCAGACACTCCTCTGACCCCGGGCCTCAGGAGGGACTGATTGAGACCTGGAGGGAATACATGACTTGATCACTATCCTGAGGACCAATGCTTGGACTGCTAATGCTGGATCTCAACAGAGAAGACTCATCTTGTAGCAGGCATGGACACTGGACCTCAGAGGACCCTTCCTCTTGGGTCTTAGAAACATTTATACAGCAGAGTTAGTCGAGGCCACAGATGAGCCCAAAGTGGGGAGCTGGAGGCCCTACCTCCTATCACCCTGTCTCTCCTGTGCACCATTTACTTGGCCTGTTGTGTGTCAGACAGCCTGTCAGATCACGCTCCACAAAGCATTCCTGCAGAGGCCTGTCACCATTCACATTTTATTGAGAATAGTGGGCAGATGGGGTGGGAGGGGATACTAGCTGCTGTGAAGAACCCAACAGGCCAGGCAGGCAGGCACCACCTGGCTCCACAATCCAGGAAAGGGCTTGTGGGGCACCTACCCTCCCTGGGATCCCTCAGGGGAGGGGGGTGTGTGGGGGCAGCAGGCCTCTCAGGGAAGGTAAGCTGGAAGGAACTGGGTGAAAGGAGTTGGAATTCCCACAATGTCCAACCTAGGAGTGAGAGGGGTAGTGCTAATCTGAGGGGAGAGGGCAGGTCAGGGCCGATCTCAGAGTAGCCCAGCTCCTCAGGTCTTTGGAAGACTTCAATGTTCTTCTGTGGAGACCCTAAAGATGGAGATCCAGGGCAGGAGTCTCACTGACTCCTATTAACCTGGTCCCACGAAGAGGCGAGAGCATCCTCAATTAAGCAGCATGGGCACGTCAACGCCCAGGCTTCAGCCACGTTGCTGGAGTCCTCAGTGGGACAAGGGTACGGAGAAAGGGTGAAGATACCCCATCTGCCCCTTCCTCCTGAGGGAGGCAGAAGCCTCTTCCATACCCCAAAGGGGCCAGCCACTATGCCAGAGCCTGAGGGGCAAGGCACAAGCACAGATTCTGGAGTGTGGCGGAGAGGTTAATCTAAGTAGCCCAGATGTCTGACAGTGAGCTTGAAGAGGTGGAGAGGGAGGTAATGCCCCTGGCTCAGTGTTCTCCCGACGGAAGAGAGCCATAGGGACGGTGCTCTGGATGCCCAGTTCTTCTTTCCTGACCCTCACAGCTACGTAAGCAGCCGAACAGTTGCCTTATCGACTACAATAGTGTAGTGGGGGAAGGTAGGGCACCTCCCTTCTTCCATAAGCTAACACTATTCTGATTTGCCACTCTGTTACCCTCTCACTAGCACTGAGAAGGTGGCGCCTCAGGTGAATGGGTAAGCATGGCCAGGAGGCCGAGGGGAAGAAACACTGCTAAGCCCTGACATGTTCTCGCCATTCACACCCTGAAGTGAGGTGCCTCAGGGGAAGCAGGTTGGAAAGGCTCAGTGATAGTGCAGAGCCCAGGCTGCTCAGCAGCAGTGTCCAGGGCATGACGTCTGGTGGGGGATGGAGAGCCTAGGGGCCAGCCTCTGTCCTACCCTCCCGCAGAACCAGAACTGGAAGGAGGGGAAGCAGGCAGTGGGTCTGGGGAGTTCCTTCCAAGCCTCTTCTCTGAGGGAAGGCCCCCTTTCCCGGCAGGGTCTGAGTAGGGCCTTTCTATGCAGGCAACATCACACATCAGTCATCTCATCCCCCAGCTCTGCATCTTCTTCCTCCTCTTCGTCTTCCTCCTCCTCGGAGGTCACGTTGGGTTCATCTGCCTCTGCCACGCATTTGGGGCAGGAACAGACAAAAAGATAGTTCTCCCTGGAGGGGGGAGGACAGTGGTGAGGGTGAACAGTCAAGCAGCCATCAGGACATAGGACCCCCGGGCCCAGCTGCCCACCACATCCCCAGCAGGCACCTGAGAATCTTGTGGCGGCTGTGGCGGCTGCGCTCCCGCTGACAGCAGTCTAAGTAGCTGATGCAGACTTCCTGGAGGGCAGAGGAGAAGGGGGCGGGTTCTGAAGGCCTGTCCCAGCGCTCTATCAGATGGAATAACAGCCTCCCTATGCCTTATCTGCACCCACTGCCCCAGCTTCCTGTGTCTGATGCAGCGAGGGAACTGCAGCTAGTCTCAGGCCATGGTTAAAGGCAGTCAATGGCAAAGGTCTGTTTCTGAGGCCAAAGGTTATTCTAGTGCGATGCTCTTGAAGAAGATTCAACCAGATTTTGTCCTATGCTGACAGCCAGGCCCCCAATCCCTACTAGTACCCTATGGTCTAACTGACAACGAGTCATTTCTCCTGCTTTCTTAGAAATTACCGATTTTTTTTTTAATCAAAATGGGCTGGAGACAAGAACCTGTGTGTACAGCTATTTCTTTCTGGAGTTATTCTTTGAAGAAGTGAAGTTAGAGCTTACCCCTGGAGAAAAAGACTCATGTCCTAGGGAATGTGGGGATTCAACCCAACAGACCTTGGAGCCCCATCCAATGCTGTTCCTGACCCCCAGAGAAAATGAGCACAGCCCATTCCCTCCCCACCCCCAGCTCTTGGCCTCACTCACCTCTCCTGGCTTAATATCCTCCAAGGCAGTGACATGCAAAAGGAAGTTATTTTCTGGGAAGGAGGTCTCTGCATTGGGAACACAGCTGTGGTTGCCTGGGTCACAAGAAGCAGGTAATGAGGACAGTTGACTAATGAAAGTAACAGCCTCAACTCTGCAGAGCAGTGAGTCCTATTCTTCCATGTTCTCTGACCCCTGCTAAAGTTGAGCAACCAATCCCTATCCAGTGCTCTTTCCTGAAGACCACAGTGCACAGGCACAAATGAACTCCCACGTCACTCCCCTCTCCCACCCCCACTGGCCCTCCCTTCCTCTCCTCACTAGCTAGCTAGATCCTCAGCTGTGTTCTGTCATGGAAAGGGAGGAACAGGGCTGTGAAAGGAACACTATACCGCGCCACTTAGCTCAGCCTCGTCTGTTAACAACTGAATCAAGACTTCCAAGAGCTGGGTTTGGGAGAGAGAGGATGGCCCTAGAGGCTGGGAGGAGGGGTGGTTTGCAATGAGGAAACCAGAGGCTGGCTGGGGCTGAGGTCTGGAAAAGAGGATAGTCTGAACTGGCTCTCCTCTTTTCCATCAGTTGCTGATGACACTCACCTTTTAGCATGAACTCCTCCCAGGACCCCGAGGGCCTCCCAACCTCTCATGACACTTCCTTGCCAAATCCCACAGGGCAATGGTGGTACAAAGGCCATGCTTCCCTTTGCAAGAATCAGAGCTACGCGCCCTGCCTTAAGACAGAGCTTAAGTCCACTGCAATGTTTTGTATGTAAACATATCAAGGCACAAACAGTCCAATGAATGTATAAATGAGAACATGGTGGAATCATGACCCAGGGACAGACCAAGATCTAACCCTGCACCCAGACTTAACTGCACCAGCCTAGAAGGGGCCAAATGAGAAAGCCGAGCTGTGGCTCTATGGCCGTCCCCTCCCTACCTCCCCCCCAATGTTGGGACTCACAACAGCTCTGCAGCACAAAGAGGCCGGATCCTTCACAGTTAAGAAACTCGCCAGTTGCTGTAAGATAATAATATGCAGATGCTATTCTACCCATTTTATAGATGGGAAGAGGCAGCCAGGCTTATAAGAACAGGCACTGGTTCCACTGTCCTGCAACCCTTCCAGGATGCCCCCCCTGCCAACCCTTATCATTTCACCTGAACTTGCTTTTCTGAGTCACAAGTCTTGCTTTTTTATAAACACTATGGCCCTATTTGTGAGCTCCCCACCTTTCCAAGCCCAGCTCTAGCAACAAGCTCCTGCACAGATCTCAGGGCATTTCTGGTCTGCATGTCCTATCGACAGATGTGACGCTCCCACTGTGAAGCACACAGGGATTACCTTCCCCACTGTGAACTCCCTGGGGAAGACCACGTGTCTGCCTTCTGACTCGGGAGGAGGGGAGATGGACCCCCAAGGCTGCTTAAGGTGAAGACTCACTGTTACCAACCTGCCTCAATGTCCTTGTAGAGCTGATCAATGTAGTTGTCCAGTTGTTCTCGGTCCTGAGGTTTCAGCTCCAGAGCGTCACAGGCATGGACCCACTGACTCAGGGAGCTGGGAGGTACCCGCCAGCCAGAGATGGAGGCGGGGGCGCGGCTCATAGGGCTCTCCACCCCGGCAAATTAAGCCCAGTTCTTCCTCCAGGGTGAGACCCCTTTTCCCCCAACAGACCAGAGTTCCCAAGAGAAGACTCTACTGCCCCATCTTTCTAAGTCGACCATTGTCCTGTCCAGAATGCTGGCACAGTCACACCCTGCCCCATCCTAGTTTTCTTGAACAAGCCTGGGGCTGCCTTCCTCACTAATCTCCCACCCAATCCTCAAGGGTCAAGCCCAAACTCAGAAAGATTCTCCCCTAACCTGGTCCCAATTCCTTGGCCATTGGTCCCAACGAGAGCAAAGAGAGACCGGAATCCATCTGGAGTGAACCACTATGGGGAAACAGCAATAAACACCAGATCACTTGCTGCTTTTGGCAGGAAATCTTCCATGAGTCAGCCCCATCCCAACTCCAAAAGAGCAACTCAGCTGTCCCAGCAGGAATAGGAGATGCTCACCCAATTGCTCCTGGAGAGCAAGAGTGGCTGGGAGGCCGCTGAGCAGGCCTGCCCCACGCTCACCTGGCTGAGTGCTTCCTCATAAAGGGCCTCTGTGAAAAGTCTCCGCAGAAGCTCCAGCTGGCCCTGGTGGAAGGGAAGCAGCAAAAGATTTGTATCCTTATGAATTCTCAGTTAGCATCTAGGCAGGCCCAGAATACCAGATGAGGGAAGGGAAGAAAAGGTCCGTATCTGTAGACTGGCTTTTCTGGGAGCAAAGGAATGCCAGAGCCCTCATCGACAAAAAGCAGCCTGCTGGCCTGCTCCATCCCACGGTAGAAGCCCCAGAAGCCTATTTTTCAGCACTGGTGCCAGTGGGGCTCAGGCAGCCTGGTTTAGGACATCCATTCTCACTACTTCCCTCCAGGCTTCCTGATCTGGCATCCGGTCCAGCAGGAGCCCCCCCTCTTTCCCTCAAAATTCCACTTAGGAAGGTGCAACCTAGACACCCTTTCACATACCTGCCTCCACACCTGGGCAGCTCATGCAGGGAGTGCTGCTGTCCTCAGTGAGAACATCTGATGTTCACGGGGGTCAATGCCCAGTACATTGTCAACAAAAATAATCCTGCACATGGTTCCCTGACTGTGGATTCCCAACCCTCCCTTCCCCATCACCCCTGAAACACCCACTGCTATCCTACTGTGGGGTCCTACATTCTCACACCAGAGTACCTCACCCCTCCTCCTGTCATCCCACTTTCCAATGGTAGCTCACATTAGGTCATAAAAGTAAACAGTAGTGGAAATATAAGTCCGCTAAATAGACTTTTGGCCCCCTCTAAGCCCTTCCTGCAGTAGGGAGGGGGCCAAATGTGAGCTCTCTAGGCAACTGGGGGTGGAATGTACCAGTCAACAAACCTTGAATTTGTCCCCCAGCAGTTTGTGCACAATCTCTTCCTCCTCATTGGCCGTTTTATTACAGAACTGGGAGAACAGCCGGATCCAACGATCCTTATCCTTAGCCTGCAAGGAATAAACAAACATTCAAGGTACACACATGGAGTCCTGGACACCTGCTTCCTTATTGTCACCCCCACCTCCATGGGAGGGCAGCCTATGATCCTAAAGCCTTGCTATCGCAGAGCACCATCACATGTGAGCCTCTCGGGAGCGCTCTCCTCTGCCTGGGGCCTCCCCACACCCAACCAACTGCCCTACTGGAGTCAAGCTAGCCAGCTCAACACCACTAGGAAAAATAGGAGAGCGAGGATAAGGAGCACCGATTTTAAACAGGGGGTTGAGTAGCTCCTCCCACTCCTCCCACTGTGCGCAGGGCACTCATCCTGAAGAAGCGATGCCTAGAAACTGAATGCATGGGTTCTGCTGCACAAGAATCCCTCCCTGAGCTCAGAGTCCATAGATAAGATGGTCTTTGTCCTCTCCCCCTACCAGGTTTATAGTTAGTTACTCCTAAGGTTTATGGAGCAAGCAGTTCTCCTTTGAGAAGCCCAGCAGGAATGCTGCATCCAAGTCAGCATTCGAGGTGAGACGGAAACTGAAGTCAAGGATTGAATGAGGCCAGAGTCAGTTTGCCCGGGAGCCAGGTGGAGTCACCTGTTTCACTGTGGCCACCATCCGTGCCATCAACATGATACTTGCTGTCTCAGGTGGGTAGTGAACACTCCTGGGGAGAAAGAAAAATGTTTTTTCTATAAGTCCCCCTCCCTCACTCCCCCAGTGCCAGTAGCTGAGTTCAGGGAAGCCCAGTCTGATTATTATAGAGAATCCTCCCTATCAATCCCACAAAGAGAGAAACTGGCAAGGATCTGGTTTTACAACCCTGTGGGCTTAGAATAGGGTTCTTTCTGGGAGTGTGTAAAATGTGCTGGATGGTGGTGCCGGCAGCGCAGAGGCAAGAAGGGGAGGGTGTGGGGGTTTCACTGATGTGACCTCAGTTTAGCCCTAAGAATGGATGAAAAATCTGGGGCTTGGTAACTTAAGAAAGATGTTATATCTGCTGAGCCCAGGCAGGCAGGGAGGGAAGGACAAAGAAAAGAACCGATGACATGTTTCCTACCTCCAGGCTTCCTGCAGTTTATTGAGAGGATGCAGGGGGTCATCTTGGGAGGGGCCTGGGCACAGGACCTGGTGGTACTGCTCAGCTGCTGCCAGGCGACATTCTGCGCTGCAGTACATCACCTGTTTGGGGAGGATGATGGAAGTCAGCACCCTAGCATCTGGCCATGGGCTGCAGCGCACACAGCCACATGGTCCTCACACCCCCCAGCGGCATTCCTTCCGCAAAGAGCTGTGAGCGCAGGTCAGTGCTGCAACAGCACAGAGGGTGCACTGAGCATGCAGGGGGGCTCCTGACCCCGGCCTGTAAGGCCCTGGGAAGGAAACAGCCCTCTGGCTAGAGGGGAGAGTCCCTACCAGGATCCCAGGAAGTGAGCTAGCTCCCACCAAGTCCATTTTCTAGACAATGGGATCAAAATGGGAAGGACGAGACTCGAACAGTAACTGAGCCTTTGCGATCTCGACCTGACATTGTGGCTCTCAAGGGCTGTGGCATGAGCAGGCTTGTCCTTACTTCTACCTCCCTGAAGAGGGCTTTACGGGCTCCCTTTCAGGAGCTCTCCCCAGGGATGCTCACCTGGCACTGGGGACAGTTCTGGTGGAGGTCCTTGCGCACGGTGCACAGCTCGGGGTGGGGCAGAACCTGGCCTGGTTTTCCAGTTAGCCGCTGGGCATTCTCCTCTGCTTTCTCCAGTGCCCGCAGACAGTGGTCACAGGCTGATGGAGAGGGCCAGACATGACAATGTAAGTATCCTGAGAGCTGAGGCCACATTGATCATTTTCATAGTGGTATCCCCAAAGTGAGAATAGTGGCTGGCACACAGAAGGTACTTTAACAAAAGTTGGGGAAGTGAGTGAATGAATGTGTTAAAGAATAAAAGGGATGAACTTCATCCATTCAAAAGTCTGTGATTTCCTCCTCGCTGGAGTCTCCATCCACGCTGTCAGACTCTCTCTGTGTCCTGATGGGACTTTATTTGTAGGGCTTTCCTTCCTGCCAAACTGGGCTTTCCCTACCTTATATGACCATTCTGACCCTCCTTTCCGTTTTTCTCTAGCCTATGAGAAATGTGAAAAAAGCATGTGGCTAACAAAACTAAGGGCATTCTTAGCTTTTGACTCCTATGTCAGTCTTTTTTGACCAATGAGCACACAGCCTCCTTTTTGGCAGAGTGCTTAAGCAGAATGTCTAGCCTCTCACCTGCAGGCTCACGCACCCAAGTACTTGAGATTAGATAGAAGCATATGATTTTCAGGCGAGGTTCTCCAAGGGAAAACAGTCCTTCCTCCCAATACCCAGAGTCCCGACTGCGGAGTGAGTGAGATGAGCTCACCTCGGTATCGATAAAGTGCATTCCAAAGAAACTGTGCAGCCACCAGGGGCCGTTCCACGAAAATGGTCTCCCCCTTCCGGATCAGCTGTGTGGCAAACAGCCCTTTCCCCTAAAAAGGCAGGGAAGGGAGAGGATGGCTGTAAGGCACCAAAGGCCAAAGGGCCACCGCCTCACCCTACATGCTTCCCCCTCAGCAGTGGTCTCTGGCTCGTGTGGGCCTGCTATTCCTAAGCGGCCTGTTGGGCCATCGTTTTGTTGCCTGCAGTTCTGCATCCTATACAAGGTCAGAAACTGGTTAGTCAGTCATAGGAGGCAAACCTTACAAGCTGCCTTTCAAATCAACCAAGAGCAGAGAGTTAAATCACCCTGGGAAAGGTGTGTATCGTGAGGTATGACCGGAAACGCCCAAGGGACCCCAGAAGCTGATCAGCAGAACGCCTTGTTGGTCAGATGTAACCCCTGGCTGGGGAAGTAGCACTGGCTCTCAATTACAATACTGAGTCATCAAGCAGCTGAGAAGCACCAGGAGGGCAGACCCACAGTTACACTATAGATGGCAGTTCCACTCTTCCCCTTTTACGTATAATTGATGCTGCATGATTATATTATCAATAAAAAGGCCAGGATATTGCTCTTCAGCAGCATCCTGCATTATGTAGCCTGCCCCACGGCTCCCATTTCTTTATCAGTGTGGTGTTGCCTGACACAACAGCCTTGGGAGGGTTCATGGAGCATGGTCAGACAGCCTCCTCTGGAAATGCAGTGCTGACCTACTTTCGGTCACTTCTTTCAGCCTGCTTAGGGCAGAAGGGCTGGGACAGGAATGCCATGTCAGCCATCTCATACCACTCAGAGAATTTTCAGAATGACCAGAGCAGGACCAAAGCTCAGAGCAGGCTGTAGTCTCCTGGATCAGGAGCTGGTAATGACAGCTTTTGAATCACTCAGGTAGCCCCTTCAGGATCCTGGCAATGATGCTATGTAGTTCATGGTTGCAGAGAAAGCCAATGCCACTGTGCAACACCTAGCACAGTACCTGGTCCCCAACAAGTTCTCAGATATTCCACTAAAAAGAATGACTGTCTTTGGTCCTAGTGCTAACATGTTAATCCTTAAGCCAAGTGCTTCACTTCATCGCATCTGTTTCCCAGCTACTGGGTAGTTTTCAGGCTGCAATGACCGCTTAGCACCAGGTAAATGTTTTCATGAGTTTTAGCTTCTTACTACTCAAAGTGAGGTGAGGAACGGATAACATGGGCATAACCTGGGAAGCTGATAGAAATGCAGAATCGCAGCCCCACCTCAGAGCTGCTGAATCAGAACCTGCAACTTAACCAGATGTCCAGTTGATCCATATGCATGCTAGAGTTTGAGAACTAAAGCCTTGTGTACATCGTTTAAAGGATGAAGAATGAGAACGCCATCACTGAACTGTCATCCCTCATGTACAATGGGACATGGAGACAGCTTCAGAATCCAGGCAGTCACCAGTCCTGCCGGGCACTTAATCCCACCATCCAACTTAAAGAGAGGGGTGATGCCTCTGCCAGTGTTGACCTGTCACAAAAAAAAAAGGTAGAGAAAAGCAACTGGCAGAGTAGTGAAATGTCCTGTCATGTAGTTTCCCATGTAGTTTCCCTCATTTTTTTCTAGCATCAGCGCTCTGGCTAGACAGCAATACCTCCCAAAAGTCGGAATACATGGGCTCTGAGCAACCAGAGAGCCACACCTCTGATCTGGGGCCTCTGCCAGGGAAGTGGCACAGATGACAGCTGGGAAAGCTGTAATGGCATCTTCCTGCAAGCTCCGCCTGTGTGCTCAGTAGTTCTTGGGACCTAATGTGGCAAAATAAAAACTTGGCCTTCCTCTGTGGGACAAAAAGATGTGAACAGGGACCCATATTATCTCTGCTGACCTCAATTCGCAATACTGGAAAAATAACAAATTTTTTCTCCCTTTTTCTGGAGAAAGAAAATATTTAGTTTGTAAATGAAGCTTTCCCTTTTCCCTATGTTATTGACTATTTCGTGAAATTTACTTATTCTTGGTTTGACTCAGGAAGCCATGTAGACAAGGGTCCTCATAAAGGAGTGGACTTTGATCACTTTCTCTGTTTTGACCTCTGTCTCTACAGAGGTAGAACAAGGGGAATTCCCTAGTTAAAACAAAAGGAAAACACTTTTGTATGAAAACACTTTTTAAAACGTGCCTCAGAAATACAATTCCAATCCATATTACCATGAAGCTTGGAGAGAACTGAAGCTGAATTGAAAAGGCACAAAGTAGGCAAAAAACTTCCAAATTGAAGAAAAGTTTTAGAAAGATCATGCAAAAAATCTTATTTAAGACTGCGTAGTAAGTTTGAAACTTTATTAAATTGATGATTGTCTAGAAAAGTGTAAATTGCCAAGACTAAATCCAAAAGGAGGAAAGCCTAGCCAGACTAGCAGCCGTGGGAGGGCTGACCAATGCGCACCAGTAGGACATCTGGGTTGGCGTCCACTGTATGTGCTCAAATTTCTGTACTGACTGGTCATATCCCTGGCACAGCAATTGGTAAAATTCTGAAAGTCATTCCTGACAGTATCCATAGCAGCAATGGAGCTACTGCTATTAAAACAGAGAAAGTGATCAAAATCTATTCCTAGGTGAGGCCCCCTTGTCTACATGGTTTCATGAGTCAACTTTTTCAAACCAAGAATAAGTAAATCTCATGCTCTTGAAATATTCAATAACAGAGGGAAAAGTGAAAGGTACATTTTACAAAAAACAAACAAACAAAAAACAGGCATCTACCCAATGTGGTAACCAAATAAGATAGCACAAGTACAAAAAAATCACAAACCAATCTCACTTGATGAATATAGATGCAAAAAGTCTGCCCAGGATAATCCATCTTGTCACCAGATGGGTAGATATGTGACTAGGTTTAGGCAAGGGGAGGGCAGCCAACTTACTCTTCTTGGGCTGGGGTTTTGACAAGAAGACTTGGATAGTACAAATGGGCAAGGAAAGTGGCCGAAGGGATGAAGTAAGAGGGGAAAGAGGTAGAAACAAAGGGCTAGTGAAGGTGAGTATCTGCACACTAGGAGCGGTGGAATGGAGACAGCACCAACTATGAGCCAATCAAGGCCGTGGAGGTGGAGAGAGATGCAAGCATCTGAGGCAGCCAAGGATGCTGGGGACCTGATTAACAATAAGGCAGAGAAATGTTCCAGATTCCTCTGAAGTGAGAAGGCAGATGGAAGCTTAGGTTGAGAAAATGAATCGATATGAAGATGTAGCGAGCAGGAGACAGATAACTAACTAGAATAGAAGGCTGACCATCTTAGGCAAGGACCAAGGATAAGCACAGTACACATGATGAATTATTCATCTTCACCATTAAACAAAGAAATGTAAATCACTTTGTTCTCACTTTGCACATATCAACCTACAAAGAAATTAATGCCGTATATAACAAAAACATACATATGTATGTGCACAGAAAGTCAGTTCCTAGTCCTTTCACCTCAGGGTGAAAAGATACAACAGAGTCCATAAATAAGCAGCTGGTTGAGTGAACTATAGCTCTCCCATGAAACAGACTATTACCAAGTTTTAAAAAACGAATAAGTACAAATAGGTTTATTGCTAGTTAAAGATTTAGGGCTGGATCAAAAGCAGTTTCTGAAAATGTAATTTCAGTATACATATATTTGCACAGACACAGCATTGTAAGTGATGTTTACCTTCCAAATTCCGTGGTATTCTAAGGTCCTTAGTGAAGGCTCTTGCCCTCCCGTACCCCCAAACTCACTCAACAAGTTCTCTGGGGATCCACTCTCGTACCTCAGTGCCCTTTACTCAGCACGTCCCCGCCCGTCGCTCCCTCTGTCCAGCATCAATGTCCCCCAACCCAGCCTGCAGCAGCAGTGGCAGGGCCGCAGACAGACAGGCCTGGTTCCGCGGGGGCGGGGAGGGCATGCACCGACACCCAGAAGACCCGGTCCACCGCGTGACAGCGCCGGAAGCCCGTGCGCGGGGACAAACTGGGAGGCTCCGGACGGCGGCGAGCAGTGGCTGGGCTACTGTGCACGAGAGAGACAGGAACCCGCCGGCTCCCGGGACGGGATCCCGTGGGGCTGGCTCCGAGGCCGGACCGGGTGGGGGCTCCCCGCGGGTCTGCCCCGGCCTCACCTTGGCGCTGCTCACGAAGCGGACTTCCACGGAGACCCGGGCCCGGCCTGCCACGCCCACGCAAAAGGAGAACACGTCGCACATGGAGGCCGCCATCTTGGGCGCGCCTCCGCCTTCTGACCCTTGACCCCGTCTCGACCCGAGAGGCCCCGCCCCTCCGGCCCCCGCGCCGGGCGTGAGTGTCCACGAGGTTGCGCTGGTTTGCGCGCTACCGGGTTAGCTGCGGGATCCCCTCTGATCGTGCGTTTAGGTCAGTTGCTCGCTGACTGGGCGTAGCGGGGTCCGGCTTTGTGGTTTTGCATCTGTGTCTTCGCGGCCAGTATGTACCGCTGTCACCTCTATGTCAGAGCCAGTGTGTGCGCACGTGGTTTTGATGTTTCGGTGCATGAGTTCGTCTGAGTGTCTGTCAGTGGTTGTCTGTCCACCCTGTGGCCCATCTTGAATCAGGTGCTTTGGGGACCCAGCTGCGGGTGGCACAGCAGCTGACCACTTCTGTCCTCTCCCTGACCCTCAACCTGAAGGAAGGGACTAGCTTATCCCACTTGTCCATTCGACAGAGTCCGGCATAGACTTCACTTCCTGGGCCCTTGGGGGCAGGACAGGCAGGCCTACCAAAAGTCAGGCTGGACTTCATCTTCTCTCAGACTCTCCAGGGGCTTAGGGACCTTGCACCCTGGGGGGATGAGGGTCCATGGTGGGCCTCAGGTCTAGGCACCTTATATTGTATGTAGAAGCCAGCGTGCACATGGATATTGCCCTGCCAGCAGGTCAGGGGCCTGCTCTCTCGCTCAGGGCCCCCAAATACTGACCTATAGCGTCTATCCCTACAGTCAGCTTTGTGTTCCAATGGAGTCTGTGCTTTTTGAAAAGACACCAGTGTCTGCGTCTGCAGTAGCCCTATGGTGACTTTTGGGGTTGGGTAGAGTCCACTCACTGCTGAATAGGAACGTCTTGTTTCAAAAAAAAGAGCCAAGAGAAGATGGATGCAGCTGGGTTTCTTTGATTAATGTTAGGTTCAGTATTAGGAAGCATTTTTCTGAGTACATGGACAGAGAAGGGTTCTTAAAGCTGGACACTGGCATCCACAAGCTTGGGACCTGGTATCTGGGACCTGGAAGATTGCGCACCTCTGCGCCCCGCCCTGTCCCCTCTCCCAATTGGTAACCCTACAGAAAGCTGACTTTGCTCTATCTCATCACCAGGGGGCAGGGCAGGTCTCCGCCCACCAGCTCACCTCAGCACCCTGAAGCCCTTCGAGATTCTAAGGCCTAGTGCGAGAGCTTGAGAAACCCATTCTGGTGGCAGACCTCACTGGGTTTTACAAACACACGTGTGTATATATATATATATGCTTGTTTTCACTATAAGAAATCAAGCTTATATAAACGAAAACAAGCATATTCCTGAGTAGGAAAAGGATTCAAGTCAGGGTTGTGAAAGGGAAAAACTCAGCATTGTGTGAAAATACTTCTGAGTTTATGGCAAAAACGGTTGGCAAAAATTTGACAGAGTCAAATTTCTTTATTCTATGTGAAGATGGAGAGGAGTCAAGGTCGGTGGCTAGAGAGAAAGTTGGTGGCTAGGGTAGCATATTTGCTCTAAAGAGGCAACTAGGCCTGAGTTCCTTCTGAAAGCGGTAAGAATTCAGACAAAACAAGAATATTTGGGGAAATGCCCTCAACTCAGTCTGTGGTAGAGAAGTCCTCTCTGCCCAGGCACTGATTCAAACTGACTCCTCCTCCACAGCCAGGCCAAGAAAGATCCTTGGAGAGGGCAGGGCTGGAACACCCGCTGCTAAGCCATGCAAACTTAGCCCTGGGCCTAGCACACAGTAAGTGCTTTACAGACATTATTCCAGCCCTGGGAGGTCTAAATGGATAATGTACTCATTATGTAGATAAAGAAAAAAGGCTCAGTAGTTTAGTAACTTGGTAAAGGACATAGCTAAAGGACAAAGTCTGTGTCTCTGACCATCACATCGCTCCAACTCCCAGTGGTCAACATAGAGAAGGGAACTGCTTGATAATTCAGGTTCCTCTTGTGCCTCTTGGCCCTGAGGAGTCTCTTCTTAGGACGTGGGGCACCCCTTTCCAGTGGGTGCCCTCAGGAAGAGCCTAGCCCCGGTCTAGACAGGGTTGAGCATCTGTCCTGGTGCTCAGCTGTTCGCTCCTGATTTGGTGTCTTCTCTTTGCATGCTGGTGTCCAAGCTGCTAGAGGGCTTGCTGGGGGATGCAGTCATAGCAGACACAGCTGGCGGTTTCAGCCTCTGCTGCTTCTGATACTTGACCCTGCGGTTTTGGAACCAGACTCTCACCTATAAATGAAAGCAGTGGGCAGAGACCAGACTATGACCAGCAGTTCCCATTGCACTTACCCTATTCCTGCAGTACTTACTCCTGTCTTCAAAATTTGCCCTTCCTTCTAAGGGAAGCATCTCCTACAAAATACTCTTCCATATAATTCCAGTTACCATTCACTCATCCAGTGCATATTTATTGTATAGCAGGCATCATCCAGATGATCATGATACAGTGGTGAGCAATAGGGGCATAGTCCCTGTTTTCATGGAGTCAGGAGAGAGACTAGTAACAAATAATTATATAATACAAATGGGAGTAACTTGAGCCTCCTTGAGAACCAGCACTCAGGGGATGAGAGGACATCCTGGTGAGTTGAGAAAAGTAAGCTGTAGAAAGGCTCCAAGGTGGAGCCAGAAGGGAGGGCATCACTCTCACTGAGAGTGAGAGGGAAACGCAAATAGGGAAAATGGGAGCAGTCGCTGGGGGCGGGGTCATCCATGACTGTGAAGTCCAAGGATAAGGAGTGTCCAGCTCCATATTTTTAAGTGGGATGTGATACCATCCTATTTACATCTCAAGTAAATTGCATATCTGGCTGTTGTGTGAAGAATGAATGATAGCAGGTATGAAAATAGCTTGGAAGCTATTGCAGCGATCCAGCAAGAACTGGGCTTGGTATGAAGTTGGCATGAGCTGGGGGCAAGGGAGATTGATATACAACTTCAGCTGTATTTTGGAAGTAGTGGTGACAAGCAAGGCTTGCTGATGGATTTGGATGTGGGCGGAATCTAGGATGACTAGGTATTTTGAGCATCTGGGTGGGCAGCGGGATAATATGTGGGGAAAGAATGGATTTGGGGAGAAAAATATCAAAAATTGAGTTTTAGACTCATCTAAGTGTCCATAAGATACCCAAATGGAGACCTCAGAAAGGTAATAGTGCAAGTCAAAAGAGGGAAAAGATGGGCGGCTAGAGATAGAAATTTGAGGATTATTGATAGATGGTATTTTTTTTTAAAGATGTATGTATTTATATATACAGAACTGGGGTACAGGCTAGAGGAGCAGGGTCAATGAGAAGATTCACCAGAGATAGGGCAGATCAACAACGTACACTACTGTGGGGAGCAGCGGGTGAGAGAAGAGGTCTGCTGAGCCATGTGGGTCACCTCTGGGGCCGGGGATCAAACTCACACTTAAGTGGCTGTGGTTGGCTAGTTTGCAATGCTGCGCTTTAGCCCACTGCACCACCAGAGAGGGCCCAACAGATGGCATTTAAAGCACTGCATTATGAAGCTCTCCAAAGCTACTGCAGCACAAGTTTGATCCCCAGCCAGGGAGCTGAACCACATGGCGTGGCAGACCTCTTCTGACAGGCGTGCTGCTCCCCTCAGCCGTGTACTTTGTCGATCTGCCTGATCTGCTCCCCACTCTGTCTCTGGTGAATCTTTTCACCCACCACACCTCTGGCCTATACCCAGTTCTGTAAGCATAAATAAATAAATACTAAAAAAAAAAAAGCCAGGAGGCCATCCAGATAAATGCAGTTCAGTACATTTTCATGTTGCCTGGGTTTAGAGAAGAGCCAAGAAAAAGCTTTTACAATGTCAATCATCTTTGAAGTAGTTTAGAGAACTCCTTAAGGCATAAATAATAAAAACACTCCCTTTTTTGTCCCCTATGAATTACATGTTGAGCTATATCTGCCTTTGAAAAATAATAACATATTAAAAAAAAAAAAAGCCATGAGAGTAGATGAGCTCAGCAGAGGAGAAAAATTTGAGGCCAGAGAGTAGCTTACACAGGGGAAAGAAAAGAGGCCAGAGAGTTGGGAGGAAACCCAGAGAATGTAGTGTCTGAAAGCCAAGAAGAGTGTTCAGTAAGAGGAGTGTTTAAATACTGTCTGCTGCTGAATGGTAGCAGAAGATGAGGAAAGAAAAATATCTGTTGACTTGAGCAACACAGATTAGAGACCTTGGTGGCATTTCAGTGGAGTGTTAGGGAAAGGATTTGTATTGGGATGAGTCAAGGAGTAACAGATAGGAGATAAGGACATGGAGACAACATTGGCAGTGCCTGTGAAATTTGCGTTAAAAAAGCAGAGAAATTGTGCAGTAGCTAGAGGAGAACATGAGGTAAAGGGAATTTTTAAAAATAATATCTAGCGGCTCTCCCTGGTGGCGCAGTGGGTTAAAGCACAGCACTGAGAATCTAAAGCCACTTGCACATGAGTTCGATTCCCACCTGCCCCGGAGGTGACAACATGGCGTGGCAGACCTCTCCTGACCCGCCCGCTGCTCCCCTCAGCAGTGTACTTCGTCGATCTGCCTGTTCTGTTCCCCACTCTGTCACTGGTGAAGCCTCTCACCGCCACTGAGCCTCTGGCCTGTACCCCAGTTCTGTATGTACAAATAAATAAATCTTAAAAAAAAAATAATATCTAGCTTCGTGAAAGCCTGTTTAATTTCACTATCAGCCACTTATTTCGCATAGCAAGATAACATTATATGGTGTGTTGTTCCCATGATGTGATTTTGAATGGGACTGCTTTTCTCCTCATGTAAGGAGTGTGCCAATGGTTAGGGTCTGTCTCCCCAAGTGGCCTGACACAGAGGATATCTTCTGCCAAAGCCCTGTTCAGACTCCCAGAGAGTGGCTTCTGTCCCCACTTGCGGTCCAGGCCCCACAGGAGTCCCTGCTCTCACCTGGTTCTCTGTAAGGTTGAGCTGGGCAGCCAACTGGGCTCTTTTCTTCCCCACCAGATTGTGCTGTTTTGCAAACACTTTCTCCAACTCTTCCAGCTGCTCCAAGTTAAACATAGTTCGAACCCTCTTTTGGGGTCTCTTGGTGTCCTGAAGATCCTCAGCTGGGGCCCTGTCTGGGGAGCTCCAGAGGCCTGGGCAGTGAGCCAGCTCCAAGCCTAAAGAGCAAACAGCAGGAGGGTGGTTAACCAGCAGCTACTTGTCCCCCACCTTGGGGTAGAGAGCCCAAGCACACAGCTCCACTGCCTTGCCCCCCACCTGAGACAGGGAACACAGCAAGATGTGACTGCATAGAAATGACAGAAAACAAATAGGAAGGAGTAGTCTTCTGAGACTGTTCTACAGCTGAGCAACTTAGCAGTGGGAGAGCGGCCCCTCCTCCACCTTTCCTTGCTTTCACTTTTTTCCTTGGCTACTTCAGGACAGCCCATGGGTTGGTGGGGAGGAGGAACCCCCAAGAGTTGACCCTTTTCTTTCCTTCAACAAACACTTTCTGAATGTCTACTATGTGTCAAGCACAGTTCCAGGACAAAACAACAACAAAAAATCATGTAACAGTAAGAAAGATAAATAAGTATAATCTTGGAACTTAGGAAGTGACTAGTGCTAGTGAGAACAAGGGATATGTGAGTGCTAGGGACAGGAAGGTTCGCATCTTCACAAAGGGTAGCCACCTCACCTCACTGAGGCGCCTGTTCAGGGTCACTGTGCTGCTGCCCTTCACAGGCTGGAGGTACCCAGCTGAGAAGCTAAGTGGTGTCTGAAATCCTGCCCACTCTCCATAGGTGTGGTGTGGTGTCTGCCTGAAGGAAGCAGTGTCCTCTAATGCATACAAAGGTGCTATTCGGCTCACCATCATAGGCTGGCAGAGATGACCAGGGGGCAGAACTTGTATCGTGACTTGAAAGAAATGAGGACGTAACCACCTGGTGTCTGGAGAAGAGCTTTCCAGTATGAGGAATGGCAACTGCAGTGGTAAGACCCCTCTGCTGCTACCAGCCTA